>NC_079884.1:9961061-10586061 GCF_029227915.1 Hydractinia symbiolongicarpus
GTGTAGCATTTATCGAGCCAGTGGCATTATGGGAAGGCAATGTTGATAAAGCATTTTTAAACCACATGCAAGTTGGCTATAAAAAAGACATTGTCATTTACTTGTTGATGCTGCTGAAATGTCAGCCCTCATGTTATGGAATAATGTTTTTGTAGTTAAATTTGATCTACTTGAAGATTTGAATTTCAGGTAATTTTTCTTATTACTATCGAGACATAAGATATTTAAGATTTAAATTCAGTCTGGTATCCATAAAGTCATAATACTTCTATGTTTAAGAGTACATCAAAACAACAGATTCGAACTGTAATTGCTTGTTGAAAGAATCAATATTAGTGACATACTCTTTGACAGAATTGAATCATTTCCCATAATACATCTGCAGTATCTGGAAGCATGTAGCCTTGTATACCACCAGCACATGCACTGACGATGCCTATATAAAAAATTGTGCAATATCATGTTTTACATGATAAAAATTTCCTAAAAATATTTGCATATATACCATATTGGGAATAAAATAAATAAAGAATAAAGAGAATTGGCAGAGGCTGGTGACAACAAAAATTTTTTTAACCTTATTATCTCTATTTTATTGTTATGTTTTTTCCAAAAATGTCTTTAAAAAATAAGCAGAAATAAAGTTTGTTAGGTATACCTTGTACAATATTCTGTCCATATTTCTCGAGCAATTTTTCAACCAAAGATACTCTTTCTCGAACTTCATTATACTCTGCTCGATTCTAAAGTATTAGATAGTACTATGATCGCACACAATACATAAAAACACAAACTGCCGTTTCTTTACAACTATATAACATATAACCAACCTGGTCAATATAGGTGCACTTAATAAGTTCCACGAAGAACTTCATAATAGATTGGTTAGCTTCTCTGTGATCCAATGTAATACCAGCAATGGAAAGTTGAATAACTGAGTCAATACTTTCATTTTTTAAAAAAGATAAAGTACATCGCTGAAGAAATCTAAAATATTTGGGGAAATTTATAAATTAAATTTTATATCAACAAAAACCAACCATGGAATTCATTCAGGGGCGGTTGCAGTTATGGGACCATACATTTGAGAAAAAAGCATGGGGCTAATAAGATAAAGCAGCTGATGACAAACACATTTTTACATATTTTTTAAAAAAAGGTAAAATAATACACAATTCATTTTTTTGTTATGCCCATCAATTTGCGAATGTTAATTCTTGCAAACCTAAAATCTTTAAAGTTGCTGATATTTCACTCTGCTTAGGTCGGCAGTTAAATAAGTGTTTTATAAAAGAATTGAGGAGATACCCGAAACAAGAAAAACACGGCTAGTACGCAAAAAATTGCCCGGTAGCATTATTCTGACCGTTTTGTAATTAGTAGTTGCCAGACTTAATTAAATGGAGGTATTTGTAATGAGTAATTAGGCAGGACAAACTTAGCAAAAAGGCTAATTCTTCTTCGCCTTTTTAACACAATTAAAACCGTTTTGCCAGTGTTATTAATTGTCACATTTTTTCCATTAGAAATGGGAATGTAATTATGTACAAATATTTTATAGCAGATGTTAGGTGTTTTACATAGAAGAAGTACCTTATACACATTCTGAAGAAATCATCTACAGTGTCAGGATGATTAAATAATCCTTTGTCTTGTGAAAGCAGTGTAAACGTTGGGTTGACAAAACTCTGAAACGTATAGGAAATAGGTATAAAGAAAAATAAAAACAGTTTGTTGGAAAAGAGAATACATATAAAAAAAAGAAATGGAAACTATCATGCATTGAAGCCTTGGGGATACAAATTTTTATGAGCCACAAAATGCAATTTATTATGTAGCTACACCTGTAAAATTCTAACATATCTCATATAACTTGTTCAAAATAATTTGCAGTACTTGATTATGTAGGAAGTCTCGTATATGGAAATTTACGAAGACAAGACTATATTCCCCATGTTATTTATTTAACCAGCAGTTTAAGGAGAATTTGAAGAAATTTGTTTCACAAAAATTTCATGATAATTACTGCTTTCCCAAGGCTAAATTTTAACAAGAGACATTTTCAGGAACTTATCCTAAACACATTTCCTGTTAATAAACACCTTTTCAAATACAACCAAAACCTGTTTCTTACCTTAAACATTTGTATTAACGGTTTCTCAACAGCTTTATTATCTCCATATTCATCAACAATAACACTGCCAATATAAAGTAAGCATGAGTGTGGCTGCTCATTATACAAATTGACCATCTAAACGTAAACATTTGTTAGTGTTTTATTTCTACTGTACTGGAAAAATTGCTGGAACAGCTGTGTTTTCAGAAAGGAATGATATAAATGCCACCACTTTCATAAATGAAGCATGTGCAAAAATGCAGAGTTAATTAAAGATTTCTTAAAAAAAAAAGGTTTAAAAGGTCAATTTTTTTTCAGATATAATGATTGGATTCTTTCACTTATCAAAAATTTCTTAGTATGTTTTAACAAGGCGATTCTTAATGAATGTTGGTTTTCCATTATCCAACTCGTAGTTTTGTTGTAGCGTCAGTTGCATGGTTAGCAGATTTATTTTTTTTACCTCTTCATAAGAAAACAAAAATATATTTTACTATTTCTCTGGCATTGTTGCTATACTGCTTTATGCTGGGTCTGGTATGACATCCTAATTTTGGTATATCTAGAAAAGTTTGTTCCTCATCTACTATTGGTAGGTTATTTTTTAAATGGATTGATATTTTTAACCCCAAATTATTTTTGTGGTTAGCAACAAATTGCAAAAGGTGGTCAGAAAAACAGAAAATAATTAATTTTTTAAAGACGGGCTTAGATGAAGTTTGTTTCAGCCTGTTTTTCTTGTTCTCTTGAATTTTTTATTTGCATTTTGTTTGCATCTATTGTCGTTTTAAAATGACCATAAAGGGTTGTTAACCCACTGTAAAAATAATACCCTCTAATGCATGGTGATTTTATAAAAAACATACAACTAAAGACAAGATAACAAATACTAACAAGTTCAACTAAAGGTTGCAGTAGGTGCATGAAATCTTGACCAATGCACCTAATACCAAAACGTATGCACCTAAAAAGATCAATAAATAAGTTAAAATTTAAACCTTTTCAGAAAAAATAGATATATCGTAATGCTTATACCTAAAATGTCTTTCCATAATTCTGTCATCTCTTTTAAATTTTTCCACAATCATTTTAAACAAATCCCATAACTAAATTGAAGAAATATCCAAATTTAAAAACAAAAACAGGAAAGAACAACAACAACAACAATACTAAACAACAAAAACGAACACAACATAGTTTCACAAACAAAACCAAACATACCTGTTCTATAACTTTTTTACACGGATGTTCACGGTTGGTAACGTTAATGTGAATATTTCTACATAAAAAGTTAATAGAAATGAAAAGAAAAAACACACCATCATTTTATTCATTACAGAAAACAAAAATACAGATTAAACTTGAAATTTGTAAAATTCTGAAGTCAATTTCTACTCTTTCATTAGGGTTCACATCCAATCTAAAGTGGACCTGCAGTGTTTATAAACCCTTAAATTCTTACGCACAACCGCTTTTAACCGTCAGACCGAAAGACGTCCACTGGTGTTAAAAAAAGGCTGCATTCCAATATCTATTGGTTATAACTTGTGTTACATTATCAAAACTCAGACCCCTATGGAAGAGAAATAAATTGCCTTTCCAGTGGTACTCAACTCCATCAATTTTGGAACAAAGTTAGAAATCTGTTCTAATCAAAAAAATATGTCAGCGAAAAACATATTTTAAGTTTTTTAAAACGAGTTTCAGCCATTAAGAAATAAAGGTACATAATGGGTTTCACATGTTTATATTTTTTGTAATGTTTTCATCATATTCTGGATTACTTTTAATTTTTGTCACAGTTTACATGGATAATAGTTGTAAAGAATGAATTTTTTGGGTTAAATTTTTTAATTACCCAAATGCAGCAGTACAAACTAAAACATTGATGTAACATTAAACCTGAATATGCAAGCTAGTCTGTCAAGATATAAAACTGGATCTGATGTTGCTGTTGATTTTACTATCTGAAAATAAATTCAACAGAAATTGCATTCACCATATCATCGTTATTGTAATGAAGTACAAGATATATCCATAAATCTAATCCCTTCCATGTCGAATGCTAGGATTGATTTATTGGTCTTCTATTTTCATTAATGCACTGTATTTACTTTATCTATACCATACACAATTTGAACTGTCCAGTTGATACAAACAGGGAGTCTGCCAATTTGTTTGAAACACCTTTAAGATTACAAAGACTGATGTTTTTGCAGAGTTTTTTGTTATAATTTTTGGCTACATTTTAGGGTTCTTAAGCTTGCACACACAATTCCTGACTACAAGCAAATGAAAAAAAAAAAACCTAAAAAAATTTCATTACTAAACATTTAGGCCAATTTCTTTTGGATATATATAATATATTTATATATTTAAGGTTATCAGGGTATTTCTCATAAAGAATGATTGATATTCAAGGTTTTAAGATCACATGGTAATTTTTTGTGCATAAAACATTTCTACATATCGGTAAATATGGCATAATTTTTCACATTTTGTCCCTAAAAAGTGTCATTTTTAGCTATTGTTGGTATATATGTATTTTTTATTTGTGAGATTACAAATTTGTATGCAATGGGTTAAATTTATTTCACATTGTCGTCTTCTGACAGTGACAACACAACATTTATTTCATAAAAACAAGAAAGCCTTTTTGGTTTTGTAACATCACTTTGAATGTTTCTCTCGTGAAATCAAAACATCTTTCGATTGTGTTGTGTAATCATTTGATCTTTTAAAACAAATTATAAAAAAACCTGTTGTTGAATGCATTTTTTGACATATAAAGCCTTTTAGTTTTATCTTTAAATGGCAAAAACTAATTAAGCAAACCAAAATCACACAAAAACCACAGCTCGTTACCACACTATAATTAAAAATTTAAAATAAAACTTTTTATTAATTCTTACTTCTCCTTAAAAGGTCTGGCAGACACCCTGGCAAAGAAAAATAATTGAACAAAAGGTTTTTACTTCATATAAAGGTTGAACATGAGGAGTACACAAGTGCATTAAACCATCTGTGACAACATCTGGTGGCATGTGTGATAATACCATTGCGCAGCCTATAAAACAAACATGGGTTTACTATTGCTTCAAGCTTAACCAAGCATTTGATTTGTAAGTACTAGCACATTAACTCTTAATTTAGAGTATTCGAATTTTCAAAACAGGCACCTGTAAGAATGCCAATTACTCCATCATTATCAATATTAAGTGACTCTACGGCCTTTGAAACCTAAGAAAAAAAACTATTAATCAATCCAACATCACGAGATTATTACTAATCAAAAAAGGAATGAAAAAAACAAGTTTAAACATGTTTAGCATGGGATTCAAAGTACCTCCAATAGCACAGAGAATGTATTATTCATCTTCCGGCAACAACTTCTGCAAAACTTTGAGAGTGCATAAGCAGCCATTTGTGCAAGATCTTTATTTTGCAAAGCGTTGAGTATATATTGAAAGACAGGACCTGAGAAGACAGTTTAGTATATTATGTTAAACTGCCTAATGACCACTCAGAACAGAATGGCTTAACATCAAGTTTTATTTAGAATTGACAAGAGGGTAACTCACTGATAAACTGGTCATGGTCTACAATCCAATGTGATATGTCACCAACTAAGACAACACATGTGTGTCTTACCATTATATGAATATTTGGTGGAAGATTTAATACTAGTTGTAAGACAAATGCAGGTGCTTCATCATGTCTGAAAAAATATACACATGTTCCAATGTCAAACTGTTTGTTGTGTTACACAAAAGATATCGCTTTTGTAGCCTATAATACAAACCTGGACAAGAATTTTGTCATTGGATTTGATGTAAATAGTTTGGCTTCCAATTTATTCCAATCTTGCTTAACTTCTTGCAAACTTTGTGCCATCTGTAATTTAAAAAATCAAAAAGTTCGAAGATTAGTATCGCAATACTAAGTATTAAAAAACCCAACTAAATTCCTTTTTACTCAGACATTACTGTAAAATCATGGTGATTCGGCAGTTGCTACCTGCTTCAAAATCTTTGGCTCACAGATCGAAAATCAGGTGATTTTTTCAAAAAGTTATCTGATTAACTGATCAGATAACTTTTTGAAAAAAATTTGTAGTAAGCAAAATCAAGTTCTCAAAATTGCTAGGTAACTTCCATATTAATTCTTTGTAGTTATCAACTCTGCATTATTTACAAAAGAAAAAAGTTATTTAACTAGAAGTATTTAACTAGAAATGCATAGCAAAAAAACATACTTGTGCAAATGAATCTGAAGAGCCTGGTATGTAAACAACATCGTGAATAACATCAAGCACGCGCAAACGGAATTCTTGGAACTCGTCTCCTTTACCAGGAACACCTTCCTAGAAAAGAATTAACAAAAATATTTTAATATGTGAACTCTTTAGGCTCAGTATCAGTATCTAAAAATTTTGAATTTCAGGAACATTAAGCTTTTTATAATTGAGAAAATAGTTTCGTTAGCAAGTCAAGAAAAGGTCTGAAAATACTCTTTGAGAAAACCCCACTTTACTATATTCCTAGAAAATGCTATGCAAATGTAAAAACAGTCAAATGTTAGAACAAAAATTTGAGTCTAGAAGAACAAGATTATAAACAAACTCAAGGAAATTTTTAAAAAAGCATGGTTTTTCTTACAGAATCTATAACCTCTGAAAGAAGAGAACTAAAGATATACTATTTGAAAAGTTTTGACAAGAACTCAAGATATCATTTATGCATACATAGATTCAAATATATCATACAGTACAAACATCAGTATTTCTGATCACAGAACATTTTTTTAATAACCTTATTAGTCACGGAGGCTTTCACCACTACAGTCACAGGAAAATGTTTTTCTAATAATCCACAACTCCTAAATTTTGTCTTCTCTTTATGATAGATAATGAAAGTGGGGTACTTAAATATGCAACTGAGATAATAACAATTTTCAGCAGCGTTCGAGAAGTCATTATTATAGTAGATTCATCTTACCTTAAGGAAGAAACTGTTAATGAAAAGAAATATGGGAAACAAAAGTTGTGAATAGCACCTTAAGAATTGTGCGTATATGTATTGAAATTACAGCATTTAAGATTGTGAATTTAACCTTAAATATCTATTTTTTTTGTGTATATTCTTTATGAGACTTATACTAAATTAGCAGGAAAATCATGAAGACATCAGAAACAAATAAAATATAAAATAGCAGATTGCAAATGAAAATTAAGTTGGCGAATACAAGCAAAATTTGCAAACATTAATTCTGCTTTCCTCTTCACTGTTATTTTTTTGCATTCCTTTTTGCTCTAAAGGTATCCAAATGGAGCTTTGCTAAAAACTGCAAAATGTCTGTATCTAATATTTTAAAGGGTGGTTACAAAAACACCTAAAACTTAAAGCTTGAGTATTGCATATATCAGGAGAATATGACGCTTTTTAAGACTTACACTACAGGCTTCAGTAAATAAAAAAGGTTTAAAAAATCTTTTTCTATAAAAACGTACGTGATTTGTTTCAAATTGACAAAGTCGGCATAAATGGGCAATTAACTTTTGTATGTAGGGTTTGAATATTTGTCGATCATTTAGCTCGGTACTTGAGCTGAGATGCTCTGCAAAGCGATACCAGAAGTTAAAACATATCTCTGCTACCTAAAACGAAGATGTTAATCATGTTAGTGAATAATTTAAGGACAAGATAATCAAAAAAATAGTTTTGTTTACTCAAAAAAATATTCCTTGAGATAACTAAAAAAAGTTTACTGATTGAGTTTAATAACTTTTTATGTAGTTAATTTTATACACTTGGATACCAATATACTATTTTTAAGTTTATAGGAGTTTATACGTTTTATAAATAATACAAGCACAAGTGGTAAAAGTTACTAAATAAAGCTTGTTGATGCACATTGTTATTGTCAGAGATCGATTTCCCTTTTAACTTTTCTTTTCATGTAAAAAATCTGAGGGAAAATTGTTTATATAAATGATATTAAAAAATTACCTCATAGTTTGGATGTTCCACACAGCTCAAAACTAAATCTAATGTCTGTAAATTTCCAGGACCCTAAAAATATAGTTACGATGGTTACACTTTATGCATGTAGGATTTAAAAAGTTGAAGTAATACAATACAACCTGTCCTGGGGTTGTTAAAATGGCTTCTAGAAAAGCTTCTGCCATTTCTGTAAATATTCTAGCATAATTCATCGACCTGAAAATAAGAAATGACATGAATAAAGTGACCACAGATAAAAAACATGAAGTGTTATGTAACTATATGGATGGAATCGAAAATTGCTTTACTTGTCCAAATCATCATTTTTTATCGCTACATGAAAAGCTGCAGGAAGTGTTGTTGATACAAAGTTAAAGCAAGCTTCTGCTAAAGGTAGTTGTTTGTCAATATCCTGTAATAAAAAGATACACGTTTTATAAAAAATGAAACTTAATTAAATATCAAAAATATGTTATTTAATCTTATACTTGTAAACTCGATGTTCCAAACACTGCATTTATTATGTAGCAGTTATTACAACAGCATAAAGAAATTCAACATACTTCTGTTGGAGAGAAAATATTATTGTCTAAAACATTAATACTCACAGTAGCAGTATATAAAGCATTACATAAACAATCTGTTATAGCTTCATGTAGGTTGTCATTAATGTGCGGACTCAGCTAAAAATATAAACCATGAAAACATC
Organism: Hydractinia symbiolongicarpus; assembly: GCF_029227915.1. Lineage (NCBI taxonomy): Eukaryota > Metazoa > Cnidaria > Hydrozoa > Anthoathecata > Hydractiniidae > Hydractinia > Hydractinia symbiolongicarpus. Next base: position 9,969,889 of record NC_079884.1, read on the forward strand.
AACATTGGTGAAAAACAATAGAATAGATTAAAGATTTTAAAGACGTCATCAAAAACGTTCTTATATCCTTTAGGGATTACTTTTATATATACACTATTTCAGTATTTTTATTGTGGTAGGGCAATGTGGAATTTGTACACCTTGTTCTTAGTAGTAAAGCCTACTAAAAGTGCTAAAACGTAGAACCTATTTTTGATGAAACTTTAACTTTTGTGAAAAATAGTCTCTGACAGAAACAAAAATTACCAACCTTATCATAAAATATAATATTCAGTCTATTTTGAAGAATTTTAATTTCAAAATATACAAACTTTAGGAGAATTACATTATGTTACAGAGAAAAAAATACTACACACTCCCGAGTTATTGAGTCGTCCACAAAAAAATAAGAAGCCTGGGACGAGCAGGCGAGTCTCATTTTGGCAAAAAAATTTATGTTAATCAATTAACCTTTATAATATCTATGTATTGATTAAGTTTGAATGCACACCCCTTAACAGGTCTGACATTACTGACGAAAGAAAATGTCCAAATTTTCTATTACTGAAATCTGACATCATAATTCATGCAGCATAATCAAATCTGAAATTCTTTAAAGGTGAATATATGAATATTAAAAAATTTAAAAAGACTTGTTAGCTAACTTTTTAAGCTCTATAATATAAGTCAAACATCATTTTATACCTCGGGTTCCCATTAAGATTTAATACATACTGTACAGAGAATTGTGTTGTGTTTCTTAAAAAAGACATAGTAAAATTTGTATCTTAACAGCTTGACCAGTGAACAAAACAATACAAAAAGGTATAGTAAAGACATACTAAAGTTTCAAATGCTAGCTTGAGTAATTTACTTTCTGCAACTTCTTTTGGAGGAAATGATCCGATTGTCAGCCAACTTCCAAAACATTGATACAACTAAAAATATATAGAGAAGTGTGCAATGGTACACTCTCACACCCGCACAAAGCATGCTTATCAATACCCCATGCAAAATGCCAAGCTTATGAGTATAGCTAATCTACGGAAAACATGCCTAAATAATTTGAGTGTTCACCTCACTATACCCAGACCAAAACCCTTTTGATATTTATACTTGTACTATTCTAGGAAATAAATTATTTTTTATTATTATCCTTACTATTATTAACATTGAAATTCTAACAATAAAAGGACATTTCCAGGTTTTATCTTAAAGCTGTTTCACTGAAGAAAATGTGGAATAAACTTTTAAGTTACCTTGCATTGTGTTTTATCATCAGTAGGGAATATTTCATGACATCTCAGCTAGAGTATTAAGCAGGAATTATTATTAAGTTAAAAGAAGACTTCAGTCTTAATTCATACTCTACTAACCATAAGATCAAAAACCACAGACGATGAATGACGGAATAATTCATACACTTCATTTCTTCTATTTGCACCAATGTGTAATGCATCATTTTCCAACTAATTATACAACAAAAGTGAAAATAAACACATTAAACTGGCAAGCTAGTAACATGTAAATATACTAGTTAAAAGTTCATGTACAAAGAATACTACCTCCTCTGGCATGATCATTAAAATTTCCAGAAGGATTGAAAAATGTTCAAGTTTTGTTGAAAATCTAAAACAAATATCCAATGATATTTATTAACTCATAAAAAATTGTTTTACACAAATGCTAGTTAGATTAAATTTCTGAAAATTAATGAGGTAAGCATTATTCTAGCTTATTAGGCATCAAGTATTTTTCTCTATCCATTTTCTGTCAAGAAATTGCAATGCACAAGTAGCACTTTAAAAATATATTTTTTCTTTAAAAGGCTTACTTCTGAACCAAGTCATTAACTGGTGTCTTCCATTGTGGGCACTGTATAGCCAGATCTGCCAAGGCCAAGCAAAGCTGAAAATACATACAAATAGTTGATCTCACATACAAATTAAAAATAAAGTGATCTAAATTTAGATCAGTACAGTTAGGATTAAACAAACCTGAGTTAACGTTGCATGTGATGCAAGTGAATATTGATACAGGTGATCCAATAAAGAATCACGCAGTGACTGCAAAAATAAAAAAAAACTGTATTAGCAAAGATTTTGTGTTCTTTGTAAGATATCAAATTTTTTTCAATTGTTATTAATTGCGTACCAAATGATTTTGAATAGGTAGTTCAGCAAAATGGTATTGAATCTAAAGATAATATTAGATGAATATATCCAACAACATTAAACACTCAACTGAAAATATAAAAATTTGGACTTAAAGATCCCATAACATATTCAAATTTAAGCCTTGATTTATTTAAGTTTTCTGGTACTATAGCATTTCATATGAATTCTATGTTTCATTGATGCATACCTTTGATTTCATAGACTGGGCAGCAAAATACGTAGATTCGTTATCACGATTTTCACGTAAAAGGTGATCAGCTATCTCCCATGCATATACCTAAAATAAAGAACATAGTATGTATCAAATGCACAACATGTTAACACTTCCATGTACATGTACATGCTGGTTATTTTCCGTCAGACAAAATGGTCCATAGATTGTAGTCTTAACTGCAAATGTCATATTAAACAATGCATGAGACTCACGACTTGAGCATTTAATTATTTTCTATAATTTCGGATGCAACCTTCATTTTTCTGCAGCTCACATATTTCTTGTTTCAAAAAAAAAAATTATACTTTATTTTCATTCAACAGTGAAGTAAAAGCAAAAAAATCAATCTATGCGACTAGAACATGCCAGGTATGGATTTTGTTTATGTCTCAATCCACTGTGACTAATAATTTTGAGCCAATAAGTTTTCTCTTACAGATTGTTGAAATTGATCAAGCCATTTCCCAGCAGGTTCCTTTCCATGTATTTCTGGTGAATGATATAAAGCATCAATAGCTTCATATACATGAGATATCGTAGGGCGTTCCATATTTGTACAATATTCTACATAAACAATCTAATAAATAATATTCTTTTTTAGTTACGATTAAATATATTAATATTGGTGTGGACCAAACTCAATGGTTTAGACCAAAATCCCCAATTACCCAAAATTTCCTTACAAAATCTGTGCGTATGAAGTATACGTATAAGTCTATCCTCCGTTTCAACCCTATTCAGTCCAGGTGGCGTTCCGACCCATGCCTGTTTTATTTACTCTTATTGCTAGATGCCATAGCAGTATGATGCTCAGTTCTAGTATTTACCTTTTAAAGAGCTGTCTACCAAACCTTGGTCTTATATACCTCCCACAACTAGATATTGGCTATTACTCCCTGAAACTAATCCCTCCAATTTCTATTATTTCTTGATAATTCTTAATCAGTAAAATTTACTATATACCTTCCATCGCTTTTTTTAACCACACCACAACAACATGTTACAAAATTCTAACTTACGTTGTTACGTTTATTTTCAGAAGTTAATATGCTACAAAGATGGAAAGAGACAGAAAGTTTGGATAAATGTAAAATTTTTGTAACTGCACACCTATGCTCTTTTGCACACCTTAAAATAACTCAAGTTTGGCAATCATCATTGCACACTATTGCTAGTTTGGTAGTGACGTGTCGCACACAGGTGACCCATTTTTAGAAAATGAATTCCAGGAATATAAAAACCTTCAGGAGTTTAAAGCACTTTGCAGGAGTGATCAGACCATTTTGTGAGAAGCGTGCTATCTGCCATGCACCCCCCCCCCACACACGCAGATTTGTTTAGGCGTGCAATTAATTGCACATGCAATTCTTTGTTTTCTTTATGTCTGCGATAGCTTTCTGAAATATTAAAAAACAAAATATTTTTCATATACAGAGAAAACAGTGTACTTAAAAATGAATGTTTTTATAAATTCGCTAATTCTTTTAATTTAAAAAGATCCAACAAAGTATAAATAGAAAAATAAAATAATAAAAATAAATTAATAACAAGAAAGCAATAATAATTTCTATATATACGTAAGGTTAATGATTTTGCAGATTAGTAGAGTCTTTTTTTATTTTATAATATCAGCTTTAAAGTATTTTCCAGTATATAACCAGCGGGTTATATGTAGCTATTTACGACTTTCATTGTTGGTGCGGGTTATAATGTGGTACGGGAGAAGTTTTATATTTTCTGTAATCTATCATGACATTTAAAGTTTATACATTTACTAGTGCAAGCTAGTCAAGGTTTCCTTTTTTTAAACAGAAACTTTTGTGCGTTGTTTTTTGTTTATTTGTAGTACTAACAACCTTACACAATTGCGCAGAATGAAACAAAGCAGACATTGTGAAATTGGGACTGTTATGTGGTGTTCTAGGAAGAAAATAGGGTACACAATAGATAGCCGAATCTGTCAATGGAGAAAATAGTATCATCGGGATAAAACGTGTCCATTATTATAACTGCATGAGCAATCCTATACCTATACGTAACCTAATGCGATTTAATTTTTTTCACACAAAATTGCTTGCCAGTGCTCCTATTACGAGCTTTCTCTAAAACACAATTCTGGAGATCATTTTTTCTTTCGTGTTGAATGCAATTCTAAGCTTTTATATCTTTGCAGTCATATCAGGCATATTGAAATGACTTGCTTTTAGTAATAGAGCAGTATAGCAGGTATCATATTTAGGTGTTATTGACATTTAATTCACTACCGACTTCATTATTAATTCCTGTTGAAAATATTGAAAAATGCAAAATTAAATGTATAGATAATAATTTTCTTTTTTTATCTTTGCTACCTTTACGCAACAGGTGACTATTAAAAATATGTAGAATAAAATAAAAATAGAATTATAAGACACATGCAACTATCTCCTCCCCATTGCTGCAATTCATTTTATCATGCACACTGTTATTGCTGAGATATAAATAGATTCAAAACAGTTTCTTACTAACAACATGACGCAGCGCAGGAAGAGTTATACATTTACATTTAAAATCAATGTCATAAAAATAGCTGAAGAAAGAGGAAACAGAACTGTGGCACAGGAGTTTTTAGTAGAAGAATCAATAGTTAGCAATTGGAGAAAGAAGAAATATATTTTAAAAAAAAGTCATAAAAACATTTAAAGAGTCGGTGTCGACTCAACATAAAAATAAGCGAGGTCTCACCACTGTAATGGTGGACTTAAATTTAAACAGCTAGGTGAGGAAATGGGGATTAGAGACTTTGTAGGTGGGCCATCGTGGTGCAGTCAGCAAAGATATATTACTTTGTTTTTTCGCTAAGAACTTTTATTGTTCGGTCAATGCAGCGTGTAGGAGGTAATTGAATTATGTTGAAAAAAACAATTTCTTATTATTATTGTTTACTCAGCAAACCCAAGTATAATACAAAGCCTTGTCTTGTCAACGAGGGTGCCAATTCGATGAAAACGCCATATAGGTGAGGGCGACCGTGGGTGTTTTTTCAGGGTTTTCGTCTGTAACCGACCAGAAAAGCTTGGAACCGTCCTAAAGCGCCCGAATTGTTCGAAATGCAACTTGAGAGGCTCATTGTTTTCATTTAAATTTTGTCAAGAAAAAGGAAGGTGTTGTTTTGTCGTCGTACTTACAGCTATTTATCGAATAAATGATATAAAACAGTCTTCCACTACCACTGTTCGACATTAAAAGAATAAGTTATACATAAAAATAAATGTTTAAAAAAATGTTGTTTCAGGTTGATTCAGGTTTCTTCAGGCAAAATTATAATTTTTTTTTAAAAAACACTGGGAGTCAGCCGACAGCGCCGGTGGTTTTTGCGTCGTTTCCAGCGAGTTGGCACCCTTGTTCTTGTCATCATGTTTAAACTTGTACCAAGCTTTATAATACAATACAAAACAGTATGGCACTTTTCCCCGATCTGGTGAGTCTCCCCCTGATTGGAGGTAATCACCAGATCAGGGTAGTCCGCAACTTCCAAATTAGTTGAGAATTACTCGAATCGGGTGGGTACTTTTTGTGAAAAAAATTGTTTTGTAAAGGGCAAGCCGCTGGACAAAAGTGCGAGCCAATTTTGTTTATATGAAGTCACATGCGTATTTCGCGCCGATCCACCAATTAAAAAAAAATTCACCATGCTGTTCTGGCGCTATTAATGTTTACTTACGTTGGATCAACAACATGGTAAAACACTATTTGTTTCTGGCTAACATGCTGGAGAGATATTATTATTTTGATGTCCTGAAGCAAGCAAGGGTGGCTAGCTTGTGAATTAAGTATATTTGAGTCTTTTATTACATGTACAGATGACAGCTATTTCATACTTACATGATACACAAAAACGGCTAGGTGACAAACGGCTTAGTGCCGATCGCGAGTAACTATACATGAGTATTAAACTACGGGTACGAGTAATTTCTTCCGTGGGTATTCCACGAGTACTCGACGAGTATAATGCGTGTACGAGCACGTAAAAAATACTCGCACATTTTTGCTACTGTACTCACACAGTACTCGCTAGCAAGCTCGAAAGTCAAACAATATAATTAATCGAGAAACTGGCGGAGAATGCACTTGCGGCCAATATGCTTTTATGTTGGTGTTGGATTTATTGAAAAACACTATTTTTACAGTGTTATTTTTTTCGTTCGTTAGTTTTCTATGTTCAATAGAGAGTTAAAGCTGGCATTGAGATTACATGCTAACACTTTAAGCCCTGGTGTTGGACCAGGGACCTGACACCCCGAAGAGCCAAACGAGTCTAGACTGTATCGCGTTATATTCAACTCAACTGCGGGAAAGTGCGCACCAACGCAAGCTATATATGATAGCCAGAACGAGGGAGAACCTCAATTGCCTTACAACAGAGTCGTAACTTTCAAGCGAACTCTTTTGCTTCTGAACAAACAAACAAACCAACGTCACTTCTGAAAAATGATTTTTAAGTCTAAAAATACCGAATGAAATTCAGTTGTCTGCGTTATAAAGATCTCCTCACTCTCTCTAAAACACGATTCTGGAGATAAATTTTTCTTTTGTGTTGAATATTACTCTAATCTATTTATATCTTTGCAATCACATTGAGAATATTGAAATGATTTGTTTCTGGTAATAGAACAATATAACAGGTATCATATTTACGAGTTTTTGACATTTAGTGCCCAGGACTAAATTGATAAATGCTGTTAAAAAAACAGTAAAAAATGTAACAATTTAGTTTGAATGATATTCATTCTTTCTTTTCTTTTTTATATTCACTACTTTTAAACAACAGGCGCCCACAAAATATGTGAAAAAAATTAAAAATACAATTACTAAGACACATGAAACTTTGTCCTCCCCATTACTGCTGCTTATTTTATTATGCACACTATGATTGGTAAGATGAGAATGGATAATAAAATTATAAAAACATGAGAAAGAATCTTCCGTACATCGTTGTTACAGACGATCTGTAATAATTCATTATTTTGTTTATTTTTATGCATTTTAACCAAGACGCATATCCTTGATAAACGTCATTTTTTAATATAATATTTTCCATATAAGAGCATAAAGCTTCATAGAAACAAAATTTAGTGCTGAAATTAAGTGCTGAAATGCTTCTTTAAACTTTCAAAATGGTGAAATGCTGATAGCTACACGATAGACTTGAAAGCTACTAACTCACTGGATCCAAGATTTCCCTGCTGGGCACGTTTTTACTTTTGGTTACTTACAAAACAATAAAATTAAATGCGATTGGCTTAATTTAGTCTCCAGAGTTCATTGTTTAATTCATGCTTGTGAAGAAAAAGGAATAATGTTTGAATGTAGCAACAAAACATTTAGCTAGGAGAAGAAAGCATTTAGATAACAGATATAAATAGCAAAGGGTTTCCTCGTCGGAGAGAAATTAACTAGAAAAATTCAAAGTTATAAAGAGCCATTACAGCAACGTATACATTTTTATGTAAACTAAAGAGAGATTGTTTCAACATAAAAAAATTATGTAAAATAAAATTTTATTTCTTACGACGCGAATACGAAGTAAAAGTTTTCACAATGTGTAAGGTAGCAGACAAATGTGAGCTATCGATAAAAATTATGCTACAACGAATTCCCGTTTTTTATCTTATACTCGCACACGTACTCACAAATCATTCACTTACTGTATTCGCATACGCAAGAGGCTATACTCGAGGGTATGGAGTAGTACACTCGCCAATTACTCGTACTCGTCTTGCACTTTACTCGGCATTTAATGTACCCGTACTCGTATACTCGTGTATAGTTACTCAGGATCGGGACTGTAGGTGACAAATAAGATTAATTAGGCTAGCCAAAGCAAAAAAATAATTAAAAAATATATTCGTGAAAGAAATAATAATTGATAACCTATAGCGCTAGCTAGCTAAAGACATGAGAAACATGTTATTGGTGTAATGGCTTCACATATAAATTTTGAGCAGGCGAACCCATTTAAACGTCGAAAGATATGCCAAAACTTTTGTGAAATATGTCGTAACATTGATTGGGGAAGAGTCACCCGATTCACTAATTACAGTACAGTCTGAATGTAATCTACCGCGGACGCAAAACTCGCATGAATAGTTACACAGAACAATAGCTTTTGTTTTTTTAAGAAAATAATTGCCTCGCTGATAAACAATGATCCCACGCGATCAATTGTTTAATCACAATAGGTTGCAAGATCAATTTTATCCATCTATTTTGCGCAAACTCTTTTGAAAATTTTAATTGCAGTAATTAATTTTTTTTTAGATCGCATTTTAAAAGTTTAAAATCGAAAAGCGGTGATAGATATGTTTTTTAAATCGCATTCTAAGAGTTTAAAAACGAAAAGCGGCGATAGATATGTTCTTTTAGATCGCATTTTAAAAGTTTAAAAATGAAAAGCGGCGATAGATATGTTCTTTTAGATCGCATTTTAAAAGTTTAAAAACAAAAAGCTGCGATAGAAATGTTTTTTTAGATTGCATTTTAAAAGCTTAAAATCGAAAAGAGGCGATAGAAGGGTTTTTTTAATCGCATTTTAAAAGTTTAAAAACGAAAAGCGCCATTTAATAGTTGTGAACAATGCTTCTTGTATGTTTCTTAGATTAAACACTCTGGAATTTTTTTAAGTAATTAAATCAACAGTACATTCTTGCGCAATGTATTATAAAACTTCGCGAAAGATTTTCATTATTTAATTACTTCACACTAATACTAAAAGGAATAGCTTATCAATACATTTACACAATGCATCTCGCTATTAGAAGAAATATAATTGCTCCAATATTTCTTCGCAAGCGCATTGTTTTTTAACACGCAAATATAATCGCAAAACCCTTAAGAGATTTAATTATAACAAAAGACAAACGACTGCAGTCCTCCACGCAAAGGTGTGATATTAGCATGTACGCGGTAGATTACATTCAGACTGTACTGTACAAGCTCCAAAACGCCACTCACTCGATCGGTGTATTAAAAAGTTAGCCTCCGCCGCCGGCTCATCCAATCGGGTGATTACCCCTGATCAGGAAAAAGTGCCATACTGAAGAAAGACAAAATAGATAGCTATATAGTATGATCCGCCAACTCTGTGAATCCGATAACTTCGTGAAATTGATTTCGAAGCCTACAACAACTTAACACAGCTCTGGTTTGATACTACCACTTAATCATTTTAGGGGTGTCAGCGGAACTCGCTTATTTGTCCACAAATGTATTTTTTCTTGTCATACCCCCCCCCCCCCCACGGCCCGTGGCAGATAGCGCTACGATAATAAAAGTTTGAAATAACCGATATGTTGACGATATGGATATAAGGACGTTAAATGTGTTTTTTTCACGGAGTTGGCGGATTATACGCTACATTGAATGTAATAATTGAAAACAAGAAAATATGCGAAGACCAGTAATAAATAAAAGAACCTTACAATTATTAAAAGTCTGTGTTTTTTAGGCAAGATAAAGGTAGAGTATAGCTATACTCTACCTTTGGCTTATATATATCTAAATAGAAAGTTTAGATAGCTAGGCTCACTAGCTAGATGTTATGTTTAAGATTATGAATTTTTATCATAGAAAAGACTAAAAATGGCTGCAAAGCTCTGCTTTGGACGATACTTTCTTATAGATAATTTCTTTTTCAGATCTGGGTTTGTTTGCCTCTTACCTTACCTAAATAAATGTGGCAAGGTTTAACTTTGATGGTTTCGCAAAAAAAATAACTATAGTAGTTAAGCTAACAGCTTATAATTTCAGACAAATCTTCAATAATACACAAATCACTAAGATATGCGCGATACAGATTCCGACAACCCAATCATTTAGCTATACAAATGCAAGATAAAAATAAGCATTCTAATCCAAATCTCCAATCCAACACGAAGTTCCCGCGAGCAAATGTCACAGCCGTTGTTACCATTTTTAAAGTAGAACTAGTTGGTTCCTTCTCTGTGTATTACCTTTCAAGATTTGAAAACAGTGTTGTCATTTAAACACTCTCCTCCCTCCTAGCTTTTTGGGTCTTTTGCATATGGAGGGGAGAAGAAGACGGTAAATTTTTTTAAAAAAATTAAAATATAAAATATTGGCTTAAGGAACAAGATAAAATGTTCTTGTTTTTATCTTTAAAACACACAAAGGGCATGCAAGGCAATTCAGACAATACAGTGGTGGGGTATTAATCAAGTCTTCACATATAAGAAAAAACACACAACCATTCACGAAGGCTGGGTAATATGGTTAACATATCGTCTTAAAAAATTCCCCTATCTGTGCCTAAATATGCCTATAAGCGTTATATACTTATAAAATAATCCATGTGTAAAAATGCTCCTATCTTCTTGTATTCTGTTTGGACTATGGAAAGGGTCGCTTTCTTGATTATTTTGCATTAAAATCGGCTTAAACCACCAATATATTGTATATAAGAAACTGGAATACGCTTTGAAATACAAAATCAGTCTCGTATCAAAAATGTTTAGATAATATGATTTTGGTTAGAATTTTAATGTTATCAAACAAAAATCAGCTAAAGGGATTCGAAACAAGAAAAACTTGAATGAAGAAGAAGAATTACACTGTTTGTTTACTTTTAGACAAGAAAAACGTTGAAAACTTGGTTGGTTTGGGCGTAAAAAAGCCAGTACTGTTTGTTATTAACAACTAACCTCGTTACCAGGGCTTGCTGGCTTGTTTCTATAGTTAAGCGCTCAATTATAAAAAAACCTTGGGACGAGTTTGACTACTAACCATATTTAGGAAAGCTATCATTAAACATAGAAGGATTGATAAAACAAATGTTGAAAATTCTAATGAAATAAAAATTAAAGATAGATGAAGACAAGAAGAGTCCCGGAGTTGTAAATGAAGACGAAGAAGAAAGAACAACACAAGCTGAACACACGGTTAAACATCATTCAAGAAATTGATCATCAAGAAAATATACTGATATAATGTGAAATATGACGAGGAAATGGTGGATATAAAAGTAACAACAGCTTTAAAAAATTTACATTATGAAGACCTTCCTGACGAAAAAAACGTCGCCAGGAAACACTTACAGAGATGGAGCATGTGCGTAATTTAAGATGTTGGATAAGAAAATGTTTGCGATAAGTTATTTTGGATTTCAAAAATATATTAAAAATCAAACCTTTTTAAGTTATATTTTCAATCATTTTACTATATTGTTGTTTTTTTTGTTAACGCTAGCTTAACCAAACTTCGTGTTTTAAACTTTCGATATTAGCGAGCACGTTAGTCTGATACACACATTTTTATGTAAAATAGACTTCGTAAAAATATACCAGATGAAGTTCAAAAAGTTTAGAATATCCTATAAAAATATATTGATCTCGAAATTTTACTTGCATTCTATCACTGATGTGTTTTATCGGGTAAGTATCCCCCCCAACATTATCTAGTTTTCTGTTCTAGTTTTCTGTTTTAGTTGAATTTGGCTGCTTGAAAAACTCTACCTTATGGGTGATTTTTACACCAGTTTGCATTTTCAAATCTTTTAATCTTAACTGTGCTAAAAATATGCTAGGATATATCAGGATGATTTTTGCCAAAAAGTTAAGAATATTTATGTTGAAACGAAAATACAGTATTCTTATATAAAAAAGCAAGGATGACTAATGAGACAATTTTTATTGTTATCTTAAATAGTTACTTAGGTTAACCATTTTGGTTCTAATGTTATCAAAAAGGTTCCTGCGAAGAAGGCTTTCATGCATCTCCCATTTGAACTACGGAGAGCCGTGCAAGCACAATAATCACTCCTCTAGAAAATCGTCTAAGGTATCAATCCTATTCTTATGCTAAACGCCAAGCAGAAAGGATAGATTCACGGTTTCATAGTCTCCGGCACGACTCGATCAGGAAATAAAATCGCGAGTTCTGGATTTAAAGCGAAAACTCTACTACAGGTTATCCTAATATTAGTAGTAAAAGAAAGTTCGAAATTAACTTTTTTTCCTAAAGTTATAAATTAATGCTACATAATATTAATTATCAGTTTAACTTGCGGCCAAGATTAGGAAAAGGACTGAAAAAAATAACTGTAAACCAGAATACATCAGTTTATAAGCAGGAAAAAACCATGCTAGCGATGACATGTGTGTGTTCTTATCTAAATGCAGCCACAATATTGAAACGATAAATGAAACTCCACAAGGTCCGTATCCGTAGAGAGATATCATTCATCATAAATCAACAATTTTACCTACCTCGTCTTCAGGATTATTTGCTACCCTCAGCTTTAAAAAGCTACGTATATATTCAACTTTATAGATAACGTTATAAGTGTTAATTCATACTCTAAGTGACGTAATAAGAATAAGCACAGATTTAACTGACTACTTTCTTTTCTTTTTTCTTTTTTTAAACGTGCTTTTTTTAAGCATTACAATTAAGGATGTTCTCTATTTACCATTTCTTTATAAATTTGAAACCAACGAAAAATCTTTTTTTTTAATTTAACCATTTACTTTTGAATTTTGTTATTCTCATCGATTTTTATAAGTTTAGCATCGTCACCAAAAATATCATACATATGAGCTACTGTTTTTATTGAAGGACCTTTTATTTAGTGTTATACTTACTTTAGTTTATTTGCTAACTTGGTGTATATATTATTTTCGTATGTTGAAAATTTGTTTTTTTGCAGTATGTGTGGTTTTAGGTTTTTATTAAAATGTTTATTCAGACTTGTATTTCTTCATCTATTTTTTAGGTTAGCAGTTTTTAAACCAGATGTTATCTAATATGATATGATGCTAATATTTTAAGAACGAACCCGCTGCTTTTATGTGATATGATGCTAATATTTTAAGAACGAACCCGCTGCTGTTATGTGCGCTTTTTATCGTTATAGTTTACTAAGTTAGACATTTCTCTAATCTATTAGGTACTTAAATAATTGTTTTGATGGCCAATTTTGTTTTTGTCAAATCGTCACCCAACCTCGTTACCAGCGCATGCGGTCTGTTTTTTATATCGGGACAGTGGACAAGGTTGATCGCCACCAGTGCACTGTGAAATACAAATGTAAATGTTTTTATTTAGTAATTACAAAAACTCATAAAACGAACATTGAACTTGAATTAACTAACATTGACAATTCCCGTGAGATTATAATCAGGAGACTGTAAAACCGAGATGTGGAAAACTTACTAAAATTTTCGGGAGCAAGAGCGGGTCACATCATTTATTTAGTCCTTCAAAAAGTTTACATTTTTGTAGGTAAGTAGAGTCTCTATAATGTGAGATACACGTGTAAAAACAAAACATCAGGAGAGTCGCATATTAGACTACTGTTTGGTATTCATATATTCTATTGTGATGTGATTAATCTATAAAGTGAAGTTCTATTTGCTTTTCCTTAACCATAAACAAAACACTGACACAAAACATACTTACTTTCTCCCTACAATGAATTTAGATAATGTATGTCTAGAGCAGTTTATTTGAACCCTATTTGATTCCGCCCAGATTTCCGGGCAATTTTTGGCAGTTTTTTATGCGATCTGCATAAAAAACGTAAAATATGTTACCATAATATGTTCGAAAAACCTCGAACTGAATAGAGTTAAGTTGACTTTAGTCTAAAATAAGACTATAGTTCGAGTTAATGCGATTTTTTCAAGAGAAGGGGCAACTGTTACCAGGAAAAGGTGCAATCTTGGCGATAGAAAAAGCATGCAAGTCCCTTAAAAAAAATAGATCGAGTTAACAAATGTTTATCTAAAGTTTGATTTAACCGAAGTTTTTTATAAGAAAGTATTAAGTTCAATGGTTCAAAAAAAATAAAAGTTTGAGTTACCGGTGTTCGAGTTACCGGGAACGAACTTTATGTTTTGTGATTTTGCCAAAAATTCGCGAAATCGCGAATTATTACAACCACGAAAATCTGGACTTCTAAGGTATAAAGTTTGATTCCACGATGAATGAAATAGGATTAGAAACGTGTGGCTAACAACCTTCGAAAGCAATAAAAATACATGCGCTGATGAGATTAGCGAATTAGATTTAAAGAATATTTTTAACGTCATCATTAAACCATTCATTCAAACTTGTAAATTTCCAGATAAATAAACACATTTTTTCAAAATTAATGACAACTTCCTTACTTTTCTAAGTTCTTAGAAACGATCTTTAAATGCAGATTTGAATGATAATAAAAATACTACATTTCCATTAAAAAAAAACCTATGAATATACGACTATGATTTAACTCATCAGTTATTGGCGCCTTAAATAGAGTGTTTCGCTATTGCATTCATTGACCTTTTCAAAGGTTTTTGATCAGGAAAATCTTAATGTTGTTTTAAACCCAGAAGATTAATCTGCATTATTGAGAAACAGAAAAGAACGCACACAATAATCTTTTTTGTGGCCCACCAAAACTCAATACTTAAGTTGACTCCGCTTAGTTTCATATAATTTACAGGTTTTGGTGTAAAATTGATTTCTTTCAGGTGAAAATTGGCATAGTGAACAAGACAGGTATGTTAAAAATAAAGTCAAAACCTTGAATCTACCTCGTACAAAATTGGCACAAATATTTAAAGTGCTTTGTTGTGACATAGTGTAGAAAGAAGACATGATGATAATTACAATTAATCAGTTTGCGTAGAAATTCAATATTAGGCAAGTTGTTAGCATATTTTAAATTTTCACAATTAGTACAATTTTTCTCCAAATTAGGACAGATATTTAATCTTCTAATTTTTACATAAAAGACAATGAACTACCACCATGATTAAAGTCATTTATGTAAGAAATATCTCGCTTAATGTGATATATTTTTTAGTCTTCACTGTTTTTTTTAAAAATTTCAATCTGAAGTTCAGGTTCTTAAGGCTACTTGTTTAAATTCAGGGGTTTTCAGGGTTGTGCGGGTCCTCTAGACACACTGGTGTAACGCGTCACAAACTCCACCTCCAGCTACATTAATTTCGTGAGATTTTTTGGCGGGAAAAGAAATAAGCAACATCTTTAATTATTTATGATAATTAATTTAAATTTATAAACAATAACACTGCAAAAATTATGCATCAATGCATTTCAAAAACTAGTTTAACCCAGAAATCTGTTACGTTAGAAGAGACACTTGTTATTTTCAACTCACTTCATTCTAAAATTGCAAGAATACATTGGTTTTAAACTTAAAGCAATATATAACGACCTATTAACACCATAAGCCTCCGAGCACAAACCATGAGCTTATAAAAGTTTAAGCTTTTTATGCTGGACCTTCCACACGGATGCAGGCTTATACACGGGTGATGATGGATCAAAAGACGGATGATGGGCTTCTACACGGGTGATGATGGGTCAAGAGACGGATGATGGGCTTCTACACGGGTGAAGCGCCGATACAAACGAAAGACAATAGCATCCATTCCGGAAGTAAAATATTTTATAACACAAACATCTTTATTTATCGGTCTAAGTATGAACATCAAGTTGTAACAATGACTAAATTTGCACCATCAGGAAACGTTGTTGACCACAAAACACTTTTAAATGCAGAGACAGAGCTTCCATTTATTGTTTTTTTGATACAATGGACCTAAACATGGGAGAGCTCACACATAAAGAAGTAAATACTAGGCTTTAACGGGGGGAGACCAGGATGGACAAATATTCTTGAGGTTTACGGCAGTACCTTGATAGCAAGAGCTGTGTCAACTCAATTCTACTTCTGTGCTATAACACCTACACGTTTTGGAGATAAGATATTTTTTGTACTTGTCAGTTTTTAACTATAAATCGTGAAAATATAAACAATTTGTCAAAGAGATAAATTACAATATCATAGTATATAATATTATATAAAAAATTAAACTAGTTCCAG
The DNA here is from genome assembly GCF_029227915.1 of Hydractinia symbiolongicarpus. NCBI lineage: Eukaryota > Metazoa > Cnidaria > Hydrozoa > Anthoathecata > Hydractiniidae > Hydractinia > Hydractinia symbiolongicarpus. The sequence goes on from NC_079884.1 coordinate 9,986,153, forward strand.
ATAGGTTAAAGGCACTTTCCCACGCTGTAAACCACGCTCCGCCATCATCCAGTCACCATCTAATCCCTCCACACTATAAACTGTCACTACCTAGAAAAAAAGAATTTAACGAAAACTAAAAAATCACATTTTTTATCAAAACAATGGAAAACCATTACATGTTTTTTTTTGTTTAATATACCATTGAAATTCGAATTCGAGGATGAAAAAGACTCCATGTTATTCTAGTCCAAAAATCAGTTCATCAGGCTTATGAGCTTTCTATATGCACAACCCTAATACAAATAAAACAGTAGGAATTGTAATGTTAACTCAACCATCTTTCCTTTGTTAATATGCGAGTAATTACTTTTAAAAAAGCGCATTCTTCTTAGTTTTGCTAAGAATTTACATCGTTTTAAATTATGCTTGCTCAAATTCAAATAAGATGGGTGCCTCTGAGTCAAACTTAAATATGTGATAAAAAATATAGAGGGCTGCTTAAATCAGAGAAGTTATTTGCGGTGCGTTCAACCCAACCATTGTATAGGAAAACAAACAAGCGTCAAAGTATGCGAATACACACACCTCGTCTGCTAGCAGAGACAATTCAGACTGGTCAACTGCATCATAGTCATACAATACTACAGCTTTCCTTGTCACAGCTGGCTTTTCAGGGTTCACGTCGCTTGCCAAATGTGAGGGTGGTGCAGAGGGCGCTGTAATATGCGGTGCAGTGGGCGGTTTAGGGCGTGTAGGAGGATGAGTCGGCCTAAAAGACAATGGAAACGAATAAGTATTGTATGACGATCCATATTTGTATATATTTTGCAAAATAAAGGTCGGGCTCACAATGACAAAACTTTTAGGCCATTGATTTTAATCCCAATTACAATCCTGAACTAAAATTGGCACCAAACAACAAGTAAATTTACTCGAAAGCAGGCCACGAAAGTTTCTCCCTTCGCCACTCTACTACGCCACATAGTGTTCATAGTATTTATCTAAAAAATAAATCTCCTTACAATGATATCATTGTCCCTGTTAAGCAGGCTTCAAAATATATATTTTCTCTGACTTCATAAAATTCGAGTTGATGTCCACATGCTGGTAACTAATTCGTAATCTTAATTCTGCAATTTTAATAAAAATGTGCGCAATTCTGAAAATTGTTTACTTTGCACAGGTCCTATTAGCAGCTCATACCCCTGTAATTCTTTCCATAAACAATTTCTTTCTTCGAGTAGCTACACTTTTCACTCATTGTTTAAATTGGTTCACGAAATATGCAATGCAATGAGGCCCAAAGTTTTGTTTGGGTTGCATGCACAACAAAGCTCGTTTACGTGTGAAAAGGATGCACAACAAAGCTGGTTCGCACCCCTCACAAACAAATAAATGTGCTACTCACTGTTGCAGTTCTTTTTGCAAGTCCGCAATATATTGTTGACATTGTGCATGGTACATACCCATAGCTTCAACAAGACTTTGTAACGCTGATAAATGATTCGCCTGAAATTGAATGAAAGTATACATAAAATGTAAAAAGGATATTTACAAAAGTGGACAATCTTTAACAGTTTGTCGAAGCGGTTTTAAAGTTTGTATAACTTTTGCTTTAAAGAAGCACTTAGGTGATAACATACTTGGTGTATACTTGACATAAATCAATGTTATCATGTCATCATTTTAGCAGGCCTTTTCTGTTAACTGTGCTAAATCTGGTCGAAAACCAAGCAGTTTTTATTTTTGTATAAATTTTGGACTAAAAGAGCACATAGGTATTAAAAATTTTAGCGGAAAACGGCGTTAAAGTCACAAAAAATCAACATTCTGATGTCACCGTTATCTTTGACATACTCTTCATGCTAACTGCACCAAATCTGGTCGAAAACAAAGCGGTGTTACCATCAAGCGTTTTTGTTAACTTCCAAATCTTGTCGAAAACAAAAACTAATTTTGTCCTGAAATAAACCCACTGATGTTTTTATGTCCGTGCGAAGTTGGGGATTTTAATGCTCAGTGCGATGCCCCGCCTTGGTTTAAACGGCTTTGCACTACAAGTCAGTTCACAAATGGGGTTTAATACTACTCCTATGAGACAATAACTGGGTACTAGCCAATAAACTCGTTGTTGCAGCAGAATATTACCATACCATTATCACATGAAAAGACCAGTTTCCGCTGTTTGCATAATAGAATATTGATGTTGTTATGTGGCGCGTGTCCTTGTGGTTATGAAGTTCGCTTCGTAATCACAAGGTTTGTGGTTCGGTACACACTCGGGCATGTTTAGCTAGTGTTCTTACAAGAGCTACGGGTTAACCCATGCCATGTGAGGGAAATTGGTTAGGCAATGCCGGTGTGTACTTAATGTATACATTCAGGACACAGGACTTACGTTGATAAAAGTGTTTTCAACACCGAAGTGGCTATATCCTGTATAAATATTTGGAATAATAATAATATTGGCTTACATGAGCTGTAGCTATTCCTTCGAGTAACAATTTTGTGATTTCTTGCTGTCTGTCAAAATCGGATTGTGCTTGACGAAGATCAGTTTCTGCCTGTAAAATAATTTTTAGTTTTTTAAATGGTTTTTACCTTATTAACCCTTTCATTACCTGGGCGAGTGGTCTAGGTAGTTTTGGTTACTCTTTCGGAAAGACTATATCTAATGGTTATAACTCTCGATTGTTATTCCTGTAAGTAGATTGAACAACATAAATGAAATAACTGCAGAAACAAAAATCCCATATACTTGTCTCATTCTTTCAGCTGTAGGAGCCTTCTTAACTTTTGATTTACAAGCATCCAAATCTAATCTTTTAACATCTAAGGTTCTTTTCTCTTTCTAATAAATAGAAAACAAAACTTGGAATCAAAACGCAATGCAATGATATAGCAAGGTAATAACAGACGTTTTTACATCTTAACAAATACTAAACATTACATGAAACAGTGATACAGTAAATAATAAAGTATATCTTCAAAAACATGATAACGAAGACCTTATTAATTGGCTATTATTCTTGGGTTGTCAAATACTCTCTCCTATATTACACATCTTGATTGCAAATTACATCCACCCACTTGTGTAATCTCTATTTTAAAGGCTAACTAAGCACACACGCAGCTTCCAATTGATGTGTTAATGTAGTGTTTTAAAATGTATCAAGAATATACTAATAAGAGATTCAGTAGATTATACACTGGGGTGTGTAGCCAGAATAAAGCGTATATATCTCGAAGAGAAATATGTTTATCTGCAGCCGTCATAGACAGACACAACTTCCATATTATCATATAGATAACTAGTCAAGGCATTTTCTATGTAAAATGCAACTCACTGTTATTGTTTTCATTTCATTCTCTAAGAAACTTCGTAACGGGTGAAGGTAATGCGACATGGACTTTTGCATATAATCTTTCTCCGAATTTCCCATCTTTTTTAATGTGGATCCAACTTTCACCAGTGAGGAACCTAAATTATTAATAGCAATTTAACATGACAAAACAGTATCTTGTTTTCCTTGTTAAAGTTTCTTATGCTAATATTCCATGGACGTCACCTTATCAGATCACATAACGATGGTTATTAAATGCATTTTCAACTAAAAGTGAGGGAAAAATAGGTAGTTAAAATTACTGTTATAAAATATAAAACATTATCAAAAGTAAACAGTCTATTTAAACTCTTTGGAACTGATAGAAATGCAATATTGGATAAAATCCCATCAAACAAAAACAACTGCATACACCTGGTTTTATAAGTCATATCTCCTAAATTTAAAATTGAAACGATTCCTGTGGTATCCCAAACATATTTTATTTGGTTTTAAGACAAAAAAGACTGGATTTGTAAGCTTTTGTAGTAAAATAAAGAAAGGATGGTGAAAATGAAAGGTACACTGTAACCTATAATGCTCTTAAATTATACAAAACTAATGTAGTTATTTTTTTAACATGGCACAAATTAACACAAACGGAAAAAGGACAATAACTAATGTTCACAAAGTGTGGAAGCAATGTTAATTACTGTTCTGTACTCCAGTTGTAAACCTTGTCTTGATCAACCACCAACCACTATTTTCAACCGAGATACAGAGTTTAAAACGGAATAAGCATTTATGGACTAGAGTATTACCTTATTTTGTTAATCTTGTGTTAGGTAATGTAATAAAAAATTCTCTTGATTTTACTAACCATATGCAGTCCCTGGTCCAACTTCACGCCCTGCATCTTGCATAGTTTGTCCCAAAACAAAAGAATTTGTAGGTCGAGGTGGATTCTTTTTATCAAGTTTTTCATACATAAACTCCTCAATTCGTAAACCTAAGCAAAATTCAGATCATCTTTTTAGCACTGTACATGCAATGTAACAAAATTTTAAACTCAATAAGCTAACATTAACGCAGTATACTTGGCAGCACTTGATGTGTGAACCTTTGATTGAAAATGGCTTGGTAAATCAGTACCTGGATTTGGCTGCAACATTGCTTCTGCTTGTCGAAGAACTTTTTCTGTCAACTGTTTTGTTCTCTCTGCTCGAGCACACAGGTTTTCAAACTGCGCATCATATTCTGTTTTTTCAGCACTTCCGATGCGTTCTTCAGTAAACTATATGTAATCAAAGCAAAATAGTCCATTTCTAAATCAAAGACTGAAACAGCCATTTTTTAATATCTTTCTATCAAAGTAATGATGGAGAAACAGAAATCGATAGGGATCTTGATATTGTTTACGCGTGTTGCAAAGAGAAAATGTGTTTTTTGTACTTAAATAAACTACACATTCCTAACCTAAAAATTCCTAACCTAAAAATTCCGCAACTAATAATTCCTAAAATAAAATCTTTGCACCTGTGACGCTATTTGTTAAAAAACTAATTTCAAACCCTTTATATCACCTTTATTGAATTGAAAAACTTTCAATTTTGTTGGCATTCATTGACAACATTTTTCTTTTAGGTCCAAATTTCTGGTTATGTTATTTGAACTCAACCATTTTAAAAATGATTGACCTTAGCCAGTGAATTTTTTTTCCTATTTTGCCAAAACCTTTATAATTAATAATAATAGCAATATACATAATTTTCAAAACATCCAAGTCAAACAATGTGAAGCCAACTACTTACCAAATACTAAATATATTTGTTTGGGTTTGCTTAAAACGAGGTTTTTTCCAATATTGACAAGATGAATAATATATATTTGGCCACAAAACTTTGTTTTTGACCCAGTGTTTTTTCTTTCCACTTCCATAATAGTTTATATAAGAAAATGCCAAACCCCTTCTTGATTTTTTTAAAAACATTTTTACTATCATCAGGATGCAAATGATACATTTATTTGAAATTTTAATACATACACCTCATTCAATAAGAGACAGAGTAGGCTGATAACATATGAGTCAGGTGGCTGTAAGACACAGATAGATTACTTCCTAGTTAGAAAGTCAGACAAGAAAGTGGTGAAGGGCGTGAAAGTTATATCAGGGGAAGAGTGTGTTTCCCAGCTGAAGGAAGAGATTGTAGCAAGACAATTTAGTGCAAAAGTTCAGCAGTTAGCCAACAATGGTCAGTGTGATAGTAACAATGTTGAAAGTACTTGGACTACTTTGAAGAATTGTTTTCTAGAAGCTTCTGATGACACCTGTGGGTGGATGAAAGGACCAGCTAGACATAGACAGACCTGGTGGTGGAATAATGAGGTTGACCAGTGTATAAAGGAAAGGAGGAAACTTTGGAAAGAGTTGAAGTCAGGTGGTAGTAAAAATTTTTACTTAGAAGATAAGCGTTGTTCTCGTACAGCAGTGTATAAGGCAAAATCAGAACCAGAGAGAAACAGACTTGCAGATGTGTTAAGAAGGGAAGACCAGCGCAATGAGGTATTTAAGATAGCAAAGCAAATGAAAAAGACTAATCAAGATGTTGTAGGTGACAAGTGTATAACTAATGATGAAGGTTTTTGGCTAGCACAGAGGAGGAGAAAAGGGTAGCTTGGAACAATTATTATCAGAGGTTGCTTAACACTGAGTTTGATTGGGATGAGGATAATTTGTCTGATGATGATGTTGTAAAAATGTAATTGGGTAAGAAAGTGTAGAGACTTGATAGTTCCTGGGGCAAAGCCCAGAGGCAGACTTGGCAGGAGGTTATAAGGACAGACTTGATACAGAGGAAGTCGAGTTTAGATCTAATACAGACTAGATCAGATTGGAAGAGGGTCATTATTATATCCCGTCCAACCCATTCTAGCATGGAAAACGGACGTTAAAGCGAGAATGATGATGATGATGACACCTATTATGCAAAAATTTAGAAAACAAAAATTATATAACAACTTTTTTTTCTAAATTTCTTTGTTGAAAAATTTATTTAAAAAATATTTTTTTTTTAGCCATGTGTCCAACATAAGTCTGTAACATAAAGATTATGCAAACACGAACACGAAGAATGTCAGTTACTGTCAAATACTAAGCCTTTTTATAAAGATCTATTTTTTTACCAAACAGATTCTTATTATTCACACAGGGAAAAAAAATGGTGGGGAATTAGGTTAAATTAATCAAAATAATCCAAATTAATATCTAAATTGTTGAACAGGAGTTATAAGTGGATCTTTTTAAACATCATCTTGAGAAGACATATGTTTCAAAATAAAAAACTATTGATCGCAATCTTTTATTTTCCTTTCTGAAAAGAAATAACCATTATGCTTTTCAAGAAAAAAAATATTTCTGGTAGTTTGATAGATGATAGAAAGACAAATTAAAATGCAAAATTTAAATTTTCAATATGTTAAATGAGCTGAAGAACCGTTGCACTGCAGTGAAATTGAATCTGTAATGGATATTTACAAAATATATAGCCAAACTGCTTTACTATTTGCGGATCCGCAGAGGTGTGCATATTTTACATGGCCAGCCACACAAATATTGAAGGATATACCCTGTCTATTATTTCTAAAAAGGGCCATGGCTTTGATAGGAAGTCCAGGAGTATTAATGCTCATTTCGAGCCATGCAGATCCAATCAGGGTCCTGGTATGCCAGACAATTCCCTGCAACATCTAACAACCCACACAATGCGCCATCTCCCCAATTTTTCTCACAAGGTTTGGGTTAACCCAGAGATATGGTAACAATCACTTGCCCATAGAAGAATTGAAGCTTAGTCTCCTGCAAAAAGTGCAAGAGCTATAACCACTAAGCTGCGGAACCACAAGGGACAAGTTCACATTTATAATATGAGATGAAAAGATGCTACTAGCCACAGTAGAAAAGTGAAACTTTGTTTTTTCACATTTTACTGGTTGCCAAATGTCACATGATACTTTTAAACCAATTACAGGTCCATACTTTTTAGAGTAGCCTTTATAATTTGAGGGAAAACACGGCTTTCACGCAGTCCCCTCTTTATAAATAGGGGTTGAATATTTCATAGAATCTTTGTTTTCTAACTTCAAATGTGTCATATTGTGTGGTCTTAGAAAAGCTTTTACTAACTTAGCTTTTGTTAATTTAGATACTTGTAGTTCTTGTTTAATCAAAGCTTCTTCTGAGAGTTTGACCGGTAAATGTTGGTGTTTTTCCTCAACCGAAAGTTGTACCACGTGACATTTCCACTGTTAGAATGTACAAAAACCCTTTAAAACATAAACATTGAAACTCGTCGCTAGGCTATACCCCATGTTTTAAATTATTATAACCCCTATTTGTAATCATTTTTTGAGACAAGTGACAAAACATATTCCTCAAAAATAGATGGCTAACCAAAAAATATAGCCCAGTACTAAGGCTGTCAAAGGCTGTAAAAATCATTGCACTTTCATTATTATTTTATTACTTGGACCGAGTCTCCTCAACAAGCCTTCCACATAGTTATGCCCAAGTAACATGCCATTTTTAGATTGAAATAAAGGCCAATATTTTTTACCTGTCTTGCCCTTGTCCAACCAGTTTTACTGGCGCTAATGGCAGAACTTGCCATTTTCAGAAAAGACTCTTTGTAATCTTGAGCTTGATCATTTGTCGCCATCTTGTTAACTTGGTAATGACGTAATGACCCTTCTCGGAAATCCTTTTTTTCTTGCCGGGTACCACGAGACGTGAACGTTAAAAAGCTTGTTTTTAATCTTTAAACTTTGGTCGTAAAACCTAGTTTGGATTCGAGGTCGTATTGATTTCTTTAAAATAGGCTTCTCTCCACCTCCGTGTTTTTTTGTTTCTACTCCTAGCTAGTACTGTCCAACGTACGTTGGGCAATATTATCGCCCGTTGACATCGGGACGGCGATATCTCTCCATCCTGGAGTCAGAAAAGGTACAAGACGCCCTAGGGACGAGATTGAGTTTTTTCCTCTCTTCTCCTCTTTTACTGTGTTAATAGATTGGTAAAGCTTGATAAGACGACACGAGGAGTAGTCGAGGTATAAAAGCTGACCAAAGTAATTATCAAAGCTATTTTGCGGCCCAAACTGGCAATTTTAGCTGAAATCTTATAATTTTCAAGGTGTATTCCTCTTTTTAGATCTCTAATGGACTCAAAGATAACTTAACATTTATTTCAACAAAGACAAAATTTGAGTTTAATACTGTCCGAGAGATGCAGTCAGAATAAAAAAATCAGCTGTTGTGAATGTTCTTAAAATACAAGAGATTATGCACTGCCAACAAATATGCTTGATTGATGGATTGATGTAAAGATTCTGGAAATAAAACTCGCGAGCTAATGCACGTTCCACGACGATGATCGATCATTAAAGAAGGATTACACAGAATATTCTGATTAAAAATAGTTTATTGTGTTGTTCCTCTTGTTTATGGAGTTGCTGATTTATGCAAATCATTCCTTTAGAACGCTCTTCTTTTTTCTTTATTTTACGCATATATAGGCTTTCTTCCACTTCCCCTTGCTGGGAACGTTTGTAAAAAAGATGTTATTCGCTGCAAAACGCAAGTACAACAACAAAAGCCTATGGGAGAAATGCCAGGCTCTAAAGGGATCTTAGAAAACTGAGTGATAGTGATATAGCTGCAAAATATAATGTACCAAAAAACACTTTGTGAACTTGGGTCAAGAAAAAAGAGAAACTTATGGGTTCACTAGAAATGGGAGCTAAAGTGAAACGACAAAGGTTGGAAGGAATTGCAGATGTGCAGGCGATCTTCTTTTCAAATGCTGAAATCATAGCAGATGTATTGGATAAAATAGTAGAGTTGATGAAACTATTCTCCTTATTTTCAAATGAAAGGGAGATAATTTAATCATTTGCAAATCACATTAATCGCGTTCTGGACAAGCACTTTGCCCAGGCGCGAAGAAAAAACAAAGATAAATGATTTTTTAAGAATTTGTAAGAAATCCTAGCAGTGTCGTAACCGCCAGGCGGGACAGGGGCACAGACCCCCAAAAAGTTTTCCTACTAAAAGAAAAAGAGAGAAAGAGAGAGAAAAAAGAGAGACAGATTTAGTTCTCTTAGATAACTCCTTAGTTTTCTTTGGTTATCTTCCTAGTTAAATCCAAGAAAACTACTTTCATTTGAAGTTATAAAATTGGGAAAACTGATGTTAGTTATGCCTGCTGTTAACGAACGACATTTTTCAGTTTTGAACAGCATAAAAATTTACCTTCGAGCTACAACCACTGATACACGGATGATCTGATCTGATTAATCTGATGGTATTGCAAATTCACAAATCATATACTGATAATATGAAGTAGCAAACAAATTTATTTAAAAGAGAGAAAGCCGTTCAAGAACATTCGGATCCTTCCCATAGATCATTATTATAAAAATTACTAAATGTTTTGGGGGCTGGCAGCACATTTTTAAAAGTCCAAATGCGACGTAAATTTTCTAAAAAGTAACATTATAATAACATATAACATATCAAGAACAAAAGCATTTCTTGATACTTGGAACGGCTCCACTACTTTATTTTCTTTATAGGTCAAACGTTGCGTCGTTCACAAATTCTTTCCCCCTTTCAACATAATTTTTTTAAAAATAATTTTGATTTTTGTTTGAAAAGCATAAAGCCACTTTGTAAAAAATGAGATTTTATTGAAAACATTGTCCATCACATCAAATAACTGTACGGGACGCCATAGTAGTCATAAGTGCATCTGTATATTTACAGTACTTTTTGCTATTCGAGTGAATTTTTGCTTTTATCAAACTTAAGAATAGTTTAAACCTGAATTTTTGCTCAATTCTTGAGATTTGTATCATGCCATTGAGTGGTGGTGGTCTATTATTAAATTGGTGTTCTTTTTTTGTCAAGTGGTGATTTTACGTTTTAGGCTTAATGACAAAAACAAAATACGCATGTTTCAAAAGAAGATGACAGAAACACATTTAAATAATAAAATATCCTGGAGACGAAAGCATTATTATTTGATGCTTAGTTTGCATCATGCTGCATGAAAATAAAATGATAAAGTCTGATTCTACAGAGTTTATATTCAAATTGGATAGTAGAAATGCTTTATCAAGTGGAACACCATTGAGCTTTTTAACGTTTTCAGGAAACGTATCTGGAATGCTTGGTAGAATAGGGTGCTTCATAATTTATTTTTTGGACTCATCTTCAAAATTCTTTTTGTTGAATCTAAAATGTCTTGAATTTTGCCGAGTTCTTGTTGTTGATTTGATTCAAGCTAAGACAACAAAAATAACGCAAAATATAAATAAGAATAAAATGTAAGGATACTACCAACTATTTTTAAAATGTTTGATTACATTCCTGTCGCAAATGTTCGTAGTGTCTTTCATAGTTTAATAAACGAGTTGCAACAAATGATATTGTATAATATCTAGTGACACAATGTCTTGTTAGAATCTTGGACTGGATTTCCCTGTAGGTTTTTCCTCTCACCTTTTTCCTAATTTTCTACTTTTTTGGGGAGATGTTAACCGATATACTCCCATTCTGTCATACAATTGGATATTTTTACCTGCTTTTCCCCTGATCTCATCAAGTTTTCTCAAGACACGTGAGTTCCACTTTTCCTTAATTTCTCTAATCCAGCAGACACACGTAATTTTTTTTACCCTGACTTTAAGGTTAACTGTATGTACCTGTGTTCTTCGAAGGTGTGTGAATGATTTTTTCATTATTGCTATAATAAAATCCATGTAAAAATTACTGTAAAATTTAAAAAGAATAGTAATATATGATACCTGTCTCTTCATGATTACTATGTCGATTTTTTTTCAAGTAAAAATAATTCAGTCATCTTTATTTGTTTAACCTTTAACTCTTTTATGACGTCATCCGAAAATTCCATTCTTTCGCCGCAGCCTGCTAAAGAATGGACAGTTTAGGTCTTGCTTTTGTAGCAACCTTTTGAAGATTTTGCAATACTTTAGATACAAGTAAATTTCAATTTTATGGGCAGAGTTAGTGTGACTAAATTTTCGTCATCAGAAAATATTTTTGTCGAACTAATTTTTCGCCACCTCAAGAGAATCTTTTCAATTTTGTCCAATAACCTTTTTGTGCTACAAATTAGTTTGCATTGGTCTGTACGTCGTTTTGCTTTAGCGAAAAGTTCACAAATCAACATCAAAACTTAGAGTAGTGCTTGAAAAGACCCTTTGTTTTAGTCAAAAATGATTTACTTTTCTGAAACTTATGGATTGGTGGGTGAGAAAAAGACTGGTTCGTTTTCTGTACCGTTGGGTAGCCCTACTTATATTCTTTCTAAAATATGTGAATAAAACCTAGTCCTCAGGAATTATGAAGGTCCATCTATGGAACGAGTTTTGCCTGATTTTTGTCCGGATATTTTTGTGACCTGGTATCAACTACGAAAAATTATGAGAAAACAACTTAAAGTTCTTTTCATTCAACGGTTGATGTTTTCGCTGTGTTAGAAATATTCACAAATATTCTTTCAGTGTAACCAAAAAGGTTTGATAAACAATTAACATAACTATTGATTATAAATATAATTTATATCTTTAAAAAAAAGTAAAAACAATCAGAAAATACACAGGGGCGGCCCCAGAATTTCCAATTTTGGGAGGGCTTGGCAGATTTTAGGATTTTATTAACAATCAACGAGCGAAGCAAGTTGCCGAAAAAGCTGGGGTCCAGCGGGCGCTGTGAGCCCCCTGGGGGGGACCAACACATTTTTAGAGTACTAAAACAGCAGCACGGACACGCCATAGTACATGGAAGTAATTTAGCAAAAAAAGAAATTTGAAAAATTTCTGACAGCGATTACCCCTTCCTAATTGGTTTAATTATCTTATCGAGCCTGGTTTCTATGACATAGCGACCTGGTTTACATCACAGCTACTGCTGCATGTTGCTTGGAGAGTGTCTATGGTTTTCTTTGCTTGGAAAAACAGGTTGCTTAGATCTTGAGAAAAAACATAAAATCAATTGAAAAGAACAATTAACTCTCGATGTTTACAAAATCATAAAGTTTTTTTCTTCATTTTTTAATCTACTGAACAGAATGAAGATGAACAAAGCTTCAAAACTCCATTTTCGACCCACAGCTCTTTGAGATCAACCTCGAGGTTTTAATTTCAAAGAGCTCTGGGTACGAGAATGAAGCAACTCTTGAAACGTTTTTCATTAAATAAAATTATTCTTCGTATGAAGAAATATGGAGATATTTGGATAAAACAAATTCATTCAAGCAATCGCAATTTTATGACTTAAACTACTTTAACAACATTTTAGTATTACGAGAGTTGCTTTCAATGTCATCTACAAAAAATTAAATGTAACCGGGACTTATGATATGACGTTTTCGTCCTTCCAAAATAATCTGACGTCAAATAGTTTCTCGGTTTTTCACATTGGCAACAGGATTATTAACGACGCAGAGCTAAAGAACTTGAAAAAAGAGCAGCCGTTAAATCTATTTATTGAGACAACAAAAAGAATACAAAATGTGGATTTTGCCATCTTTAGCGCGCCGTGCTCACGTGCATTATTCTGACACAAAAAGGTGTTTTGGCTTACACAAAACAGATGAAGTTGACTTAATATCTGAAATTAAAGGTACACCTAAAGTTGGTGGATCTTGTCGTATTTCCAATAGGTCTTCTTGTGGAGGAATTCGCGTAAGCAAGGACGGTATGTCTTATTTTTTTCTTCACCTGTCAAATTTCTAAAAAACAATTCCTGTACTACGAATAAGATGGATTAACATTCTATCAGGTGGAATAGATTTTTGCGTTAAGAATATGAAGTAGAATAAGGCAAAACACCAGGGTCGTTTTTTTTTAGGTGAATTTAAGGAACACAACGCTGGGGATGCAACATTGTCCAATGATTTTGGCGGGAAACAGAATGGGAAAACTAAGGACATTAAACAGGTTGGTGGGGTAGGTAAAGGGAATGGGGATAGAGAGGTGTTTTCTAATTTACGACCGGACGAGGAAAGGATTCGACGAAAATTACTCAAGGCGATCGCTGCAGTGGAAAAATTTTCAGCTATAGTAGACAAAAAATTACAAGAACGGGATGAGAAAATCTTTGAGACAAACAGGGTAAGCAAGTCAAACGAGACTAACCAAGTGGAGAGTAATTCTGTTACTAAGTCTTCGCCTTATAAAGTTGTGGATGTTAAACTCGACGCTAAAGGCGGCAATCATGCGACGACTTTAACAAACGTGACTGGCAGTGGTACGAAGAACACAATGATGACAGATCGCTACTGCTTTATGGATAAGCAATGGTTAGGCGTATTTGATGAATCCATAAGTGTTTACAAAATGTTACGAGATATTCATAGAGAAGGACATTACGCATGCGTGAATAATCAGGAAATGGTAAATATTTATGGTATATATTTTTCGTTTCATTGTTTAATATTTATATTTGTTTATTTATTTATCTATTCATTCCCTATACGCTTTAGTTGTGTAAATATGGCGGCAATACATCAACATTGGATGGTACAACACGCGGAAATGAAAAGGCTGGTATGTGGTGGAAACAACTTTTGGCGGGAGGGGCGTCAGCGTTTGGTAAGATGCACAATTTATCTTCATGTAAGCCACCATGTAAATATAACTTTTTCCAGATATCACTCTTTTTATAACCTGTTTCATGTAGTGTCCAGATCCTCTACAGCTCCAATCGATCGACTGAAAGTCATGCTTCAGGTGAACAAATAAATTATATAATAATATTTCAGCCTTGTTTTTACATGTGCTGAAGTTTCAATTTCACTGTTTGTCTTTTATCTAGGTGCATTCCGGCGGCAAATCACCCGGTACTATGAGAGGAACTGTAAAGTACATGTTGACGGAGGGAGGAGTAAAATCTATGTGGCGCGGAAATTTTTTGAATTGTGTAAAAGTTTGTCCAGAAATGTCGATTAAGCTATTTATATTTGAAGAGGTAAGTAAATTTCCGCGATAGTGATTATTATTAATTGTTGTGTGTGGGGTGGGGGGATTCACTATTTCTTTTCGCTTGATATCATTTGCCGCAAACAAGTAACGATTGTCGCAACTTCGTTTAGGTGAAGAAACATATAAAGAGCAACAAAGATGGAATCATCTCAGCTAAAAAACGTTTCGCAGCTGGAGCATTTGCTGGTATAACAGCTCAAGCAGCCATTTATCCGATGGAAGTACGTAAAACCTTTTTAAGAAAGTCTAGGAAATCTAGAAAAGCCACATGCATGAAAAAGTGCCAATAAAGTGTCACAACTGCTTAAAATTGACAACTCATTAATGTTTTTCTTTTCTGGACATTTTTTTCTCTTTTGCCCTCTTATTAAAAAAAGACATTTCTATCCACATTTAATTTTAATCCTGCGGCATTAACATTCCCCATTTAAGGCCAAATTAATCATGTGGTTCAAAGTTTTCTAAAATACCTAGTAATGAAACTCTGTCAAACATAATTTGTTCTTATTGAATCGCTTGGTATCGAAAGAAGACCGTTGTTATTTTGATAGTGAAAAAAACAACATTATTCCAGGTTATAAAAACAAAGCTTGCTATTGCGAAGACCAACCAATACAATGGCATATATGACTGTGCAAGGACGGTGATGAAAACAGATGGAATTCGTGGTTTCTACAGGGGAATGACACCTGCTTTACTCGGCATGATACCTTACGCTGGAATTGATTTGTGTATCTATGAGGTAAATACATTCGATAGTTTTACAATATTTAGCCGAAATGGAATTCTTACTTTACCTTTAAAACTTAACTTTAATTATGATTAGGAAATATGAAAAAAGTTTTAGATTTTAAATTTTTTTTAACCACTTTGAACTTTGAACCCAACGTTTTCCAAATTCTGTTTTCTTCGCCATAAATTTTGATAAACTTTTTCATCCGTAAGCAGACTTTACAAAGTTGTCGTAGCTATGAGACCAGAATCACAGTGATAAACTTTTGTTAATTTTTCTGCAATGACGTTATCATCTTCCGTTTCCGATCAAATTTTGTCTCCAAAATCAAAAATCATATCTTCCGCTTTTTACTGGTAAAACGGCCGAAATAACGAAAAATTTTAATTGTGTGAATTATTATTGTTACTTACTTTTAATAGCCTCTTCAGCTCCTAATGTTATCAATGAGGGGCCTGCAAAGGGGGTCCTAGTGCATTTAAAGCTCTCATTTGAACTATGGAAGTCGAGAAATCGCTTAACTAGAAACGCTAAGCAGAAAGGATAACCCAACCCTTTTATAGTTTTTGGTATAACTAGCATATTGTTTGTACTGAAAGTTCTGGACTGAAACGAATGCTCTACCACAAGGCTGCCAGTCTGTAAATGATCACTCGTGATAAAATAAAATATGATCTATATTTCAAGTTCCAATGTTCATTACTCACAATTTGGGCGCACTTGTGAGTGTCAATATCTAAAAATGTGACAGACCTAGAAATCAGAAATTTTGTGTGGAGTTATTTTCATAAAAACGTCAACAAATACTGTTTTTTTTTGTTTTGTTTTTACTGAACTGATACCTATTTTTATATTTCAGACAATGAAGAATAACTGGATTAATAGCTATTCAGGCGAACGAAAACCAAATTGCTTTGTATATTGCTTAAGCGCTTTTACATCAGCCACTATTGCACAGTCAGCTAGCTATCCATTGGGTTTGGTCCGAACAAAACTGCAAGCGCATTGTAAGTAGTCGTTATATATAAAAAATATATTTTGTACCTGGTATTATGTGAAAGGTTAACTTAAAGTCGCGAGCATATAAAAATATGCTTAGTTGATTGGCTGTTATCAATTCTTCATCATTTTGCATTTTCTGCGATTGCACTATTAAGGCTGGTCCTGTCTTAGCAACTTTCTTATGTGCAGGCTTGCAAAGCATGTTCGCAATGCTATTGAAACCAATAGTTTAGAATATAAAAACAACAACATATAACCATCCTTTATTGATGTCTGTCCTTGAAATCTTCTAATGGCGTCAATAAGAGGCTTGTGATCAGCAAGTTTTCGTTTGGTAAAACTTTTTTTGGTCTACCCACTTGTGAAATTAAATTGATAAGTGGAGGCCGTTATTAGCTATTTTGTTTAATCAAGCTGCATTTACTCTATGACAGTAAATTGTAGCAAACAGAATAATGGTAAAGCTTGAAATAGAATTGTTCTATTTCAAACTATGGTGCTTGTTTGCAGAATTGTTCTATTTCAAACTATGGTGCTCGTTCGCAGAGTGTAAATAAGAAAAACTTATGTTGGTACTGCAAAGTGGTATAAAATGAGGTTGTAAAAATAAAAAATAAGGAATAATGTTCAAATTTATGTGAGAACATGCTTGTTCTTTTGGCATTGGTATGTCGAACATTCATTTTACATTTGTATTCTGTCACATAAGATATGCAATAAAAACATCATTTCACTGTTTCAGCATCTTCAATCAACGCTGCTCCTGTTGGTATGGTGCAGATGTTTAAATCAATTGTCAAAGAGCAAGGCTACAGTGGATTGTACAGAGGGATCGTCCCAAGTTACCTTAAAGTGTTACCTTCCGTTACTATCACCTATATAATGTATGAATACATGCGGCAAGCATTAGGCATGCCTTCCCAGCAATAACACGCTTCAGTAGTATGAAGTCAGTAGGGTATGAGAGAAGAGGGAATATAGGGATTGCGTATGATGTTGGACCAAAACCAGGAAGAGGAGTGCATATCTTCAATGTTGGAACCTTTTGCTTAAATTATCAACGGTTGTAAATTGTTAATATTATGTTAAAAAAAAATTTGTTAACCTTAAATTTTTTTTTGTGAAAGTTGAGAGGTTGAATGTTTTATTCGTATGTGTTTTTTGTCAAATAGATTGAGCTGATCCATTATTTAAATTAGTTGGACAAAGAGTAGCATGTTATGCTATCTCTAACTTTTGACAAAAGTTAATTTGATTGAGAAAATGTGATTAAAGCATGTACGCACATCGTTATATTATCTACTATAGTGGTTAATTATGGATTATCTTCCTTAAAAAGCTTAAGTGAGTTTCCTAAGAGTTTGCTCTTCAGCTATTATCACCTATTTACGTCCAAGGGCGTAAAATTTCCTGGAGTTTAGCCCATTTACGTACTACTTACTTTGTTATTTTTATTCGTTTTTGGGCGTTTGTCTTGTGGATTTGTCCTTTTTTATCAAACACAGTAAAATGGAATCTTCCCTATAAAATATGCGCTGAATAGTGGCATACCAATTTGTTTGGTAAGATTTGTTGGATTGGCGCTTTGTTAAGTTGGTGTATTATGGCTATATTTTGCCGATATAATTCAAAGTGTCAATATAGTAATAAATTTGTATATTTTCATGCAAACAATAACAAAAAATACATGTCAAATAATAGATTTATAAAAAACTGACCATTGCTGTTAGTCTGCATTTCAGGCTAGAATTTTAAAAAATAATTTTAGGCAAGATTTTTTATTTTTCATGCAAACAGACATCATTGACTTACGATTCAACAAAAGGACGTTACGTGGCTAGGTCATTATACCCAAACAAGGATCAGTGAATCCCTCAAAATGTTACTTAATCGCAAAAGTTAGGAATTTACCCTTTATTTATTGTCATTGTATCTTATATTGCTGATAAATATGTCACTGTTGATTTTATTACTATTTCAAACAAACTATTCCACAGAGCTTGTTGTGTGTTTTTTTATATTTTGTGGATCAACATCCTTCCCCGTATAAAAGAAAGTAGACAGGTCCTGTGCAAGAGTTGTTTGTTCGGGGATACTGTACTTGGACCAGAACGTGCAATGAATTATGGCTAAGGTATGCTCTTAGGATTACTCCTACGTTTTAATAATATTTTTTTTCCACAAGTTATATAATGCTGACTGATGTACACCACGTTTTTTACATGCACATATTTATCACCATGACACCAAAGATTTTATACTTTTTTGCATTATTTTTAATCTTTTCAGTTTTTTACTTTATGTTAATTTTTGATATATTTTGAGATTTAAATTTATATCAAATTTGCTTAGATTTACTGTTTTCAACATCTTTCTCGGTTTTCTCATGATTTTTGAAAATTTTAAAAATTTTTGTTTTGTAAAAGTATACAGAAGCATGCCTATACTCCAATTTCTTTTCGATGTGTTATAATATTATGTATAGTAAAAAAACTTATGACAGGCTTTAGAGATCTGGGAAACAAGTTGGTGTACTCAGATGACAGTACAAAATAATTTGTTTGAAATAATTATGAAGAACCTCACATATCCCACTCACTCTGTATGTGCAAATAAATTTAGCACGCTTGGGAGTTATTAGCCAATTTGTATAATTAGGCTGCAATTACACTATGACAATCAATTGTAGCAAACAGAATAATGGTAAAACTTAAAAAAATTTGTTCTATTTGAAACCATGGCGCTCTTTTACTGGAATTCTGATTGGTTATAAAATCGTTAAAAAATATAAACGTTCAATTTTCAGGCTTAGTCGCAACCAGACTTTCGCTTGTGCTAATATTATGTACTTGCTGATCAGATAGTGTAAACGAGGCTTTCGTTGTACGTTTTGTAACAGAAATACACTGACAAGTGTAAAAGAATGCTGGCACGATATTGATATTAAACTTTTATATATGTATATATGAATCCTAACAAAAAAGACAACATACGAGTTGAGACTGGCATATAACCCTCGGTAAAAAGTTTATATAATAAATTATTTGTATTCAAGAAAACATTTCTTGCTTCTTCATACCGCTTGTGAAAGGATGTCGTACCTGATACAGGAAAACCAAAAAGTTTCACTAATCAACGTAAAAGAGTTTAAATCTTTTGATGCGGAAAAAAATGAAACAGGAGAGAACAGAAATAATAATGTACAAGAAGACAAAAAAGATGGACATTCAGACAATAACATTGCAAATTCCGGGAGCACAAATTCAATATGTCCTTATGCTCATTCAATTCCAACTGGACAATCACCGCTGCTTGGTTCTAAGGGAGTAAACCTGATTCCTACTACATTAGTTAAAAACATTCCCAGAGAAAAACGATTCTCGGCGTGGAATATCATGAGGATGAATCGACGAGGCCATCAATTTTTTCTCAACAAAATGCGAAAACACAACAGTAGTGTGTACAAAGTAAAATGTGAGGAAGAAAGAATAATGATTTGTGATCACGTTGGCTTGCAAGTGTTGTATGATCCTGACAAGGTTGACAAAATGCTAGGATTTGGGACAATGGACTATAACCCTGTGATATTACGAAACTACGTACCAGCAATGTTTTCGAATGATGAAGAACACAGATATAAGAAAAACGTAGCTTTGCAAGTTGTGAAGCATGTTACCAGTACTCACTCGCTCGAGGACTTGAACAAGATCATAGCAGAGCAATTTAGATCGCTGAAACCAATTGAGAATTTGAATAAAAAGTCTGCCATGACTCTTGATTTTGAAGAAGTTATTCAAAAGGCTGTTGCAAGCGTGATAACCAAAATTTTATTAGGTGAAAATATTGATGATCTGAAACTTTTGGAAAATTGGTTGGAAAAAACAATGGAATTTCGATATGGATTTGATTTGACAGATGAAGATGAAATAAGCGTTGCCGACAAATTGTTTCAAAAACTTGAAGCGACGCCCACTATTAAGAATTTGGGAGAAATTGTGAAATCGGACAGCTTAAGTGATAAAGAGATTGTCAAAGAAATTATATGGATGACTGTTTTTAATGCATTTGGTGGCTGCCAAAATGTGATCCTATCTGCATTAGCAACCATAGCCAGGCTACATGAACGCGATAGAACGTTGCTCGAGGCTGAAGCGAATTTATATTTAACTAAAACAGACGACCCTGTAACTTTAGAGAGTCTAACTTATATCAATGCATTCATTCTTGAAATCTTAAGACTTTTCCCACCTGCAGTAACTCAGTTTGGGAGAGCAGAAAAAGATTTTCTATTAGAATCAACATCCGGTACTTTTAAAGTCAACAAAAACGAACTCCTCTGCGGTTATGTATATGCAGTGCAACGTGATGCGAACTTGTTTGAAAAACCCGATGAATTTTCCATCCATCGACCCCGGGAGCAAGTAGAACAGTATATTTATACATTCGGAGGTCATATTTCGAATACTCCGTCAACTGAGAACGGAGATTGTCCAGGAAAATACTTAGCTTTAAAAATTGTAAAGTTATTCACCATTCATTTGCTGAAATGCACAATTATACCGTTCAAATATCCAGCATACACCGGACGAAATTATACACGAGGTATTGGTACAGACGATCCAATTAAAATCCGAACATTTATGTACAACCAATGACGACATTTTATTGATTGGAGGACTGTTACACAAATTGTAAGAAAAGGGATATTTTTAAGAACTAATTTTTTAAATTAAAAAAACGTTACCAACTTTTTCCTAGCTAAAATTTTTTTCTGACTAACTTTATTTCACAGACCTTTACCACCGACCTGTTCTTTCTTAAAATGCCCGAAGTTTCTTTCTGTTTAATCTAAACTACATCAACTAATGAACTTTAATGATGACACAAAAGAGAACAAAGAAGAACATACAAAGCAATATTTTCTTTCTAAACAGTTTGATTTGTTACCCATTGGTGACTGAAAATTTTCCCAACTATTAATTCTCCCCAAATAACCTAAAGCCCGGGTTTTTTTCCCCGATAAGGTATTAAGGTCTTATTTGCGATTTGATGCAAATACCACGATTCCGTAGAATCAATGTAGCGAATATGCACCAAAGTCGCAAAAAAGAATGTTAAATTCCGCAAAATTTTCTTTCAGAAACAATTTCAAACAACTTTTATGTATTCTATCCTCGATTTTTTCATTTCCCTCCCATAATTGGCTGTCGTTCGCCTACCGTTAATGATCTTTAATTCTTGTTTAGTGAGTTTTATGACTAAAAAGAAATTTGATGAGAAAAACTGAATGACTTTTTGTATTTTGTACGTCGGCGAAAAAGCGGGTCGTGTTAACCACGCACGAAATCTTGAAATTTTAAGTAACAAATGCGATATATTTTTACCGACTTTGCTGTGATTGGCATAGTAAAGCAAACATGGGGTCTAATTTTTATGAAAAACCAATTCAATATTTTCGCGGCCTCGATATGCAGCCGAAGCAATGATCAGAACTATGATGAACTGCAACTGGGATTTTGGCTATTTAAGCTGTGGTTAAAAAGTGAAAGCAGCCAAATACATTTGGCTGCAATATAATATTCAAAAAATCTTTTTTCTGCTAAATGCAGTGGGGCAGCCGCACGTCTTACTGTAATATAAACTTGACAAAAGTCTGAAGTTTATTGATTGGCTTATTCTAAAAAAAAAAAAAATCCTGAGTGATTGATTTAGCTTGACGGATAATGACGAGCTTTTTCCTGTGTTTTTTTTTTAAACCGAAGTTGCGATAAAATTTTATTAAAAAGGATATTATGCTTTTAGGTGGACTAGTGGACATGGTTGTACTAAGCGAGGTGTCAGTGACAATTAATTTTTATACTTCCACGGGAAATTGATGAACAAAATAAAAAAATGCTGGCTGACTGTTTTAGCCATGACCTGGTAACAACAGGTTGTAGCTGGTGTTTTTATTTCAACTTAAGTCGCGGGGAAAGTTTTTTTAAACCTTTTCTATTACTGTAAGTACTTCACTGGATTTGTCACATACCTGTGCTAAAGCTCTCCACCTCGATATGTGACATGGCTTACCTGCAGTTAAAATCTCAGCTCTGGGTTATCCAGCGTTTTGACTCCGGGTCACTCAAATGACCATGTTACAATAACCGCTACCTGTCGGTTAGCAAATTTGTAATCGAACACGCTATTTTATTCGTACCTATAACTAGAGAAAAGACCCCCGTCGAATTAATTTCGTTTGTTCTTGTAAATAGGCGGCAAATATGCACCCAATAGATAGTATGTATCACCGTGAAATTTGTCGAAGAAACTCTGTGAAATTCAATTTATCGTCTAAACACAAACAAAATAAAGCGGAACTTAGATTCTCTCTCTCGCACTCTGTACAAAGTAAAAATAAAACGCGACGTTAATTCAAAAAAAAATAACGAAGAAATTTTTGTTTGTTTTGTCATGAGGCGATAGGTACACTCAACTGTTATTTTTCAATCGTCGAAGAATTTGACAGAAGTTATCCGTTAGAAGGTTAAAAAAATTATTGTGGTGGATAACAACAAAAATCCGACATAATGTTGTTCGCTTTTTTACTGTGTGGAGTCATGTTGAATTTAAAAACGTTTAAAACAGAGTTGGTGTATGAAGAAGAAAAAAAACTACAGGATGTAGAAAAAGAAATATTAAGACGTGTTCAAAATCCTGAACTGATAGAAATGTTGCATAGGGATGACACCGAAGTTGAAGATCGCTTCCATCAGAATACATTTCATGATATGAAAAGTAAACCACGTGGAGGAGATCAACCACTTTACAACAATCGCATAAGAAACATTCCACCGTATAAAATGCCATTTACAAGAGGTGGTGATGCATTGTTTGAGCGCGAAAACGAACGCAAAAAAGATATAGATAAAATTTTCTACACAAGCAGAAAAGATGAAGCAGCTCCAGTGAACAAAATTGGAGTTAAAATTAAACGAGTTTTACGTTTATTAAGAAGACTTGAAGGGAGGAAGAAATGAAGGACTTGCTTTGTACATACAAGATATATTCTGATTATTTGTTAGCTTATTTTTCTATTTAAAGTTATGTTATATAAATAATTGTAGTACTAAATAGTGTAATAAATTTGGTTCTAGCATGAATGTTCCTTGCAGTTCGAACTAAATGTATCCAAATATAAAAAAGAAGTCGAAAATAAGTTCAATCAAGTAGAAACCCAACATAATAATAGAATTAACCTTGAAAATTTTTTACCGTGGATATATTTATTGCGAGTCCAAACTTTAGTGTATGTTAAGGAACAATTCGTGGATTATTGTTTTAAGAAGGCATATATTAGCAATATATCTGGGAAAAATTAAATTATAAAAACAGAGTGAAAACTCCGAATTGATCCAATCCGAAAATTGGTTTTAACATGTCACGCGTGTTAACAACCAGGATTTGCAAAAATTAAAAACTAAAATAATAATCCCTTGACTAATCAGAATTAAAAAGGTGTACGGTTAAAATATCTTATATCAATTCTTCTCTACTTATTATTAAAAAAAACCTCCATTTACTTCGTATTTTTTTATTATAAAAGTATAACCTTTTTTCTTTATTTACTTTCTTCGTGAAACATGACCTTCTGCTTACCACCTTGGCGGGAATAACTCTGCATTAAAAGTGAGGCTGGATAAATATGTTTACCGTAGACGTAGAGCAATTCAGAAACAAATCATAACAAACTGATTGTGTGGAGATATTATTTCGGTTTGTCTGTTCAGTATTCATATTACTGTGGAAAGTTTATCATTTCTTGAACATGATAGTTTAGTAGTCGACGTTTCGGGAGATCCTTCTCCCACCATCGGGAAAAGTAAAATGATGTTGAGCATGTATTTATATAATTGCAGAGGACCGAAATTCATAAAAATTAACCAATCAGAAACGAGCTGATAGTTACAGTTAATTACCGTAATTAACATTTTCGGATCTTGATGTAGGTAACTGTAATTATCAGCTCGTTTCTCATTTTTGGTTATTAAAGAAGTCCGTCCCGTCCCTAGTTCGTTTACGCCATAACTCATCAATTAATTTATCAAAATCCATATCATACAAACTACATAACATGTTTTCATACTGTGTAGCTAGCAAATGATAAACTAGAAGCATCTCCAGATAATGACATTAGAATTTAATCACCAGATTGTGACTCTTGTGTTCATTCATAAACAGAGCTTCTAAAATAAATAATTGCCGTGGAGAATTAGTTTTTAAAATTATTTTAACTGCATGCATTGACAAAATACAGTTGCAGCCATTTACATGTGAACCAACCAAGCTCAAAATAGTCTGATTCACACCGATTCACACTTGATCACACTTACGGTGATCAAATGTCGACTTGATTGACCGACATAGTGCGAGTTACATCGCAGACAACAAATTTCGTAGACCACTTTATAAGCTTTGATGAAACAGCCGTATACAAATGTGCATGTATATAAAGCTATCAAAGAACGTACACAATTATTGTACTATGGAAAATAACAAAAAAAATTTCATTTTACTTGATAAAATCAACTTTGTAGAATTACTTAATTCTATAACGTAATAATGCTCACCAACGATGGATACTTTCGATGATTGGTCAAGTGAACGATGGAAAGTCTCGTAAAAGACGATGCTAGCTTGTTCGCAAGATCTATGATTATTTACGATTATATAAAGATGAACCATATTAACGACGTGCTACACAAAATCAACAGCCATGATCCGTAATTGAAGTTCACCCTTGAAGAAGAAAGTAATGGAGAACTGCCATTTTCAGATATTCTTGATTTGCCACAAACAAGATGGACACTGGGTTTGGTAATGAGATTCTATGCTTTGGAACCTCATAGATATATACGTACAGTGGTTTCGGGAATGTTGCATTTTATTATCAGAACTTGTAGCACATTTATCCATTTGCTTATTTATCCACGAGAGTTTAGAAAAAGCGAAGAAAATATTACATAGAGAATAAATGTTAATATCATTCTTTGGAGATACTTCTAGTTTATCATATATTTTATTCATTGTTAAATATCACACCAGCATGAAAGTATGTTAAAGAAATTAGTTTACTTTATTTGACATTTTGAACCTGATGACGACATGACAAATGCCAAATACATTGTTGAAATGAATTAATTAATTGTTGATCATTCGTTTAGAGTTTTTACCTTGATGTTTTTGAGTTAATTCATTCTCATCCATTTTTTTGTTTTTTTAAAAAAAACTTTCCCTTTTGACAACGTTTTGCGTTTACTATCACTAAATAATGGTGGATCCGCATATAATAGGTTTTATATTTAAATGATACAACTAATAACCCATTACGGAGTTTCATACCGCGCAGGTCTGGGCGCTAGCGAAGCGCTTTGTAGGGACAAATTTTTGGCTTGCTTTCATTTTTCTGGATAGCCCAAATAATTTTCATGGTCAGTTTTTCACAACTATTCTGTTAGTGCTGCGAAAAGAGGCAGAAATGCAAAATCCTGTCTGATGTTTCTTCAACTAATTTTTTACTTTAACTGACGTTTTGCTTTTTAATAACACGTTTAAATGGTGTTGCTAACCCTCTTTGTGGTATATTGACATAGGTAAGATATTGGAATCGAAAAAAACTTAAATTACTGACTTTTATAGAGAGGCAAGAGAAGACATATTTTTGATGTTTGTTTTAGGGGTTAGCTTCCTAAAGTTGCAAGCTACATATACCATACATTTTGTGTTGTGAGGAATAACGTAATGGTTAAAAAGAAACACTATTCTATCATTATCAGTGTACTTTGGCAAGAAGAAATAAAAATTACAGCTAGCTATAGAAAGACTTAAAGGAAGTTTTTTTACAGTAAGCTATAGCTAGCTAGCTATATATGGATCTGCAAGTTTGACATGGATTAACGTGGAAGAGCATTTAATAAAGGATTTATTTGCAAGGTATAGCTAACTAGTTATATAAAAAAGAGCAATGATGAAATCGACTGAAAATAAAATACACACTTCAATGATATAATGACTGGCTTTGACTTTTCGTTAGAAATTATTGTATATAAATATTACATAACTAGCTAGGAAGGGATATATATAATAGCATGTTACACTGTATTACTGTGTTCTTAATTTTGGTAAAATGCAAGAATAAATTTAGGCAAGGTCCACTTTTACAATTTTGTGATAGCTATAGTAATTTTGGTACATTGACATAAGAAAAATTGGCAACCGAAAATATTTGACGAAAACAGTTAAAGTCACTAAATTTGTTTAAAAAGTTATTTTCCATTAAATTTGTTTATTTTAACCTTAGTATGTTATTTTACTTTATATTTCGCAGCAGCCAAAACTTTGTACTTTATAGATTAAAATTATTTCTATGCAAAATTGAGGCGAAGCAATTTTTAAGGCTAAGTTGGTGTTTGAACTGCACTGTTAAGTTAAGTGATATTACAAATGAGTTTTTATGATCCTATTTTTAGCATCTGGGCACTTGACCACCTATATATCTGATTACTGTATGAATAAGGCTACGATATATATGAGTGACCCAGTGTGACCCCTAGCTAACAAAAACTACAATGAGACAGATACAGCCAGCTTTTTGACAATTTTTAATTTGATTTATAAAAAATGTAGGTAGCTCCGCCCTGGTTAGTTAAATAAAGTTTCTAGCAAACACAAAATAATAAATTTTGGAATTGTTTTTAGCTAGCTAGGTATCTGTTTAATGAGCATGAAACTATTAGTTTAGAAGAAAACCCATTGTTTTCTTTACTGTGTTTAATGAGCTACATTATTTTGGCTGAACTAGTAGCTATATAAATCTTGAATGACATGCTAGCAATCCCTCTTTGATCAGCACTGTGATATTTTAAAGACAATATTATAACTTGTGGTGTAACTAACTACCAAAATAAGGTTTCTTTCTCTTTTGACTGCCAACTTTTCATGATGAGTGTACCCCACAACTTGAAGCTTGAAGCAATTAAATTATTAACCAAGTTTAGGTCTTGAACCTTCATAATATACAATTTTATGTCAATACTGAGTATCCTGCCTTTAAATAATTGTAAAATCAATATATCGCACCAGTTTAAAAAGTAAAAATACAAAGGAAAAAGTGAATAATTCTCTTCGTACTGCATGTTTTTCTTAGCAAATGCCTTACACTCTGCGGGGGATATAAAAATTTGTCCCTACAAGCGATTCGCTAGTGCCCAGACTTGCGCGGTATGAAACTCCGTAATTTAAAAGTTTAATGTGATTACCACCTCCCCTCCTCTCCACCCACCCCATCCTTGTACAGGATATGTAATACCCCAAAATGCCAATGTTATCCAGATTGGTAAAAGATGGATTTGATTTACAGTTTCGTTAGCCGAACAGCTTTGACATTGTTTTTTTTCATAAGGACTAATTTTTGTTGTGCTAGAGAATGCATAAATTATTTTTAATGTGCACGAAATATCTAATTTCAATCACGGCTGGTTTTTTCAAATTAAAAAAAAAATCCATATTTTTCGTGTTTTTTCGAAAAAAAAAACCATATTTCTCACTGGAATAAATGGTTTTAATAAAAGCAAAAACTGATCTTGAGAAACATATCGCCAACATCTGCTCATATCAATAAATAGCCAATTACATGATCCCATATCATTTGAAAAAACACAGAAGGGATTCGTACCAACTGCTTTAAATTCTATTTAATTCACATTTTGTTCAGAAAACTAATTCATTAAGATAAAAAAACCATCAAATAAAAAAATGAAAGAAATGAAAGAAACCTGAATACTCTTTTCATTTTTATGTCACAGTCAAAATTTCAATACACTAAGGATAAGTTTAAGATTACAATGAAATAATAAGCAAACTAAGAATGAATAGGAAAATAAAAATGATAAGGAAGAAAGTAATAAGAAGAATTTTATAATGAAAAAGGTGCACTGTTTTCGGTATGTTTTCTTGTTTATAAAATGTTACAACACGCTCCAAACTTTGACATTTGATTGATTTTTGTTATAATCGTTACTATTATGTTTTTTATATTAAAATAGTTTTTTTTTATTCCAGTCTCAAAATCTTTTGGCAATCCATTAAAATTTCTCCTGGAAAATTTTTAAATATAAAGATTCCTTGTGCTTTCAAAACAAAAGATTTAATCGCAACGAAAATCTCTGTACCTCCCTTTTTATATTCCAACACAATTCTGTTGCAACATAATAAGGTGACCCCGACATCTCTAATGCAGTGTGAAACAAAATAAAATTTGGATATTATAATTCTTCTACGATGGGTCACGGCTGTTCGTTTCACAGTCAAAATCATTTTGAAATTTTTAAAAGGGCTGCAAGCGCTACAATGCATAATTTATGACCAATAAATATGCCTAAATCACCGCCATTTTAAGTCTGCGCACGCATGTCTGTTTCCAGTAGAAATTGCACAGCGTTAAGTATGTTCTGCTTTGTGATGGACGTTTGCTTTTTTGTGTTGACCATACTCGTGTGAAAAAGCAAAAAAACGTCATCGTTTTATGAACTGCTTAAAAATACTGTTTCATTATATTGATTTCAAGATGATAGTGTCTGTCGTTCGATCTTTCGAAACAATATTACAAAGTAGATCTAGGAATAGCTGCTTTAAGGAAACATAAGGAAAACATGAGGTTTTTTGTCAAGAGATAATATCAACGGCGAAACTCTTTCCAAGTTAAAACTTTTTTTTTGACAATATAAATAACGCAAATATTGCTCTGATACTGGAAATTTTATCAGTTAGATTCCAAAGAACATCTGGTTTAGTGACACCGTGAGAACGAGGCTGGTTTAATGCAGTTATAAAAATAGGAGCGCGCAGCGAAGACTGGAGCAGAATAAGAAGCAGATAAACTTTGAGTTGGTTATTGACCTTTAATGATTAGTATGCTTTACAGACATGCTGGTGGAATTGATCAACATGTGAAGAACGAAAAAAAGGTATTTCTTGGAAACAAGAATTTATTATTCTCTGCTAGTTATTTAAACCCGTGGATAAATCCAATTAAATTTATTGTACTTCGTATGTTAATTTCATTAACAAGGCTGAAAAAAACGAAACGGAAAAGAATCCGCTCAAAAACACTTAAATTTTATTATATATGTTACTTATCACAAAATTATTTGTTGGTAATTTTATTAAAAAGACACTTTTTAATTAACTCAATTATATACTTTGAAAATTTGACCGACCGGTAGCCTTGTGATAGAGCGTTCGCTTCTAATGCGGAAGGTCTTGTTTTCAAAATCCGGCTGGGGCATGCCAGAGACTAAAAGTGTAAACATATCCTTTCTGCTTAGCGGTCAACATGAGAATAGGATGGATATCTTAGGCGGTTGTCTGGTTAAGTGATTGATGTGTTTTAACATTTTTCGTAACTCAAATAAAAGCTTTAATAGCAGTACCAATAGGAAGTAAAGAGGTCATCTTGGGTAAAAATTTCAATAAGACATAAAAGGAACGATATTGACAACAATAATAACAACTTTAATTGCCTGTGACTTTACCCATGCAATAATTTATAACAAAGCAGCCGTCACGGTAAATCTAAATTAGCATGTGCAATAAAATTCCCAACAAATAAAAACACTTTATTTTGTCGCTTGATTTGTTCTAACCAATTAAAATCGTAAAAAAAACTTTTATAAAATACAGAACATTTTAGGTATTATAGACGCTTTTAAAAAAAAATTGGAAAAAATATAATCGATTTTGCCTGTTACAGATAGACAGACACAGTTATCATATTACTATATAGGATTTCAAAAAGTTATTAAAAAAGAAGATATTAAAAATTTAAAATGGTAACATAACAATGTTTGTTACGACGCTTTACAAAATATCCCATAAAATATTCTACAAGTCATGCTTGGTTCAAACAAAAACCTTGATACTGAAAAACAAATAAAGAGTTTTTTGTGAAAAATTTGTAAACTCTTTAAAAACAAGTTCAGCACTGAAGTGAACTAACAACTAACCAAAACGTATTTTGGTTTAAAAAAAGTTGGGCAGGTATGAAATACTTTGAAATTTAACATGTACGAGGTTTTGGAAGTAATAGACATTGATACTTCGAGGAAAAGTCTTTATGAATGCTTTAGTCAGTTTAATGGCAGCTCACAGTCACTGGGTTATAAATATTTACCCCAGACTTTGATTTTTAAGCTTGCTTTTCTTGCCTATGATAACTTCTGCGCTAGTTTTTAACACAGTTTAGTAGATGACTTGACATTTTCTTTGTGTATTCGACAAATTCAAAAATATATTTTTTATTCACGAACAACAAATATACAGCTAAGCTTTTCGGAATTTTTTGTTACGCATAAGCGAGATAACCTTCTTAAAATACAAAAATAAATAATATATTGATTATTTATTATTTATTTTATATTTTTAAGAAGATAATAATCTTGCACATGATATCTTATTGATGGAGTACTTCTGAAAGGCTTAACAATATACTTTCAAAGATGTCATAATAAAAACATATATTTTTAGACAACAAGAAAAGGCGATTGTTTTTCATGAAAACTTAGATTAGATAGTTTTTATCATCCAGTTACAGTAGAACTGAGAGGCGTAGTCTGATAATAATCGCTAAAATTATTTCAAAAATCGGAAAGTAGATATAAAGTAGGGATCACAGCAATACAAACAGGAACCTAGAACACCGCATCACATGATAGTCTTCTAACAACGCACGATTTCTTAAGAATAATAATAAGAAGAAAGTTGAAGTGCAAAAAATTAGAAAAACTATACTACAGTAATATCTTTTTTGCAGTTCGTTGTGCTCAAAAAATTTGTATACATTTATTTATTTTACGAATATTCATAGGATGTTCTTTAGTAATAATAACACGAGTGTTTACTGTTTCTTTAACTGGAGGTTTTGCAACATAATCCTGTTTTTAGACTTCTTTTTTGTGTTAAGTATCAAAATGGATGCTTCGGACGTAGCCATCAGCTTTTGAAAGAGAAAAGCTGCTTTAGAGATCTGGCATAGTTACATGTAAGAGGAGAAATATTTAAGATGTTAATATAAGCCGTTTTTGCGTGGTCTAGCGTGATGTCGTTCTGATTTAGGTGAAAATTTACTGTGTTTATGTGAAAAAAATCATTTTTTTAAAAATCCAAGAATATTTTCAATATAAAAGATTCTTAGTCTGTTTTTTTAAGACGTTTTTTGTTGTGATGGCTGAAACATGTTTATTGATTTATTAGAGCGGACTATGCCAGTGGATCTGGTTATTAAAATCAACACAGTCATCATGAACTTTTTGTTCGCCTCTGCTTTTAATGCCAAACTGAAAGTTTGTGACTGCAACATTGCTCCAAAATCTTTTTTCCCCTTTTTTTATGGTCCAGCTGATCTTACGAAAAAAGAGAAAAGCTCTATTTTTTTAACTACTACCAAAATGGGGAATGTACACTATGTATATTAAATATTTTTAAAAAAAATCTTTCAAGAACATGGGAACACGTAAAACCTTTATTTTAATTTGAAAGATTTATTTTTTTATGATGTTATTAATAAAGAGAATATTATGTTGTTAAATTTTTTTCTTTCTTTTCTTAATTTGTGCTTTTATTTTGTGTTGGTCTTGTTTTTTATTTTGTAGACACGCAATAAACTGTCTCATGTAGCTTATCAAAAAATATTACAAAAAGTTTTAATAAAAACAAACTATATTTAAGCGCGTACGGTGAAAAACATGCGAGGTATTTTTCAATTTTTTTATTCTTATTTGTCCATGCTAGTCATATCAATCAAAGCGAGACTTCAGCGGATTAATGTAGATAAATTTTCGTAGGAAGAAAATTTTGATTTAAGTTTGTTTTGAATAGTGTTGTTTTCAATACATATCGTTCTTGAAAAATGAAAAATTTGCAAATATAACATGACACAGTGAGGTCTATCCTGCTAGGTAGGGCGAATCCTACCTCCTTTCACTAGTATGCAACTAGCAAAAGAAGTTAGAAAGGGAGTACGTTAGGGAGCTAGAGAAGGGACGACTCATCCCAACACCTGCATCACTTTAGATAGAGTTTCCCGAAAGCAATGAACCCTGATACACTTGTATATGGCACGGAATAATAATAAAAGCCTTTTGCTCAAGTTTCTATTTGAGACATAAAACATAAAATCTTCTTCAAATGTGTTGCAACTGAATACCGAGAAATACAGGATTTTCAAGCTATCGCTACCATAATACCATTTTTTAAGAATGTCAGATCATCTTTTACGTTCAAGATTGAGTTTTCCTGATAGTCGGAGAAATCGAAAAATATCTGGATAGTTTCGTGACAAAATAATACAGATCCAAATTCAATCTGTTACAAAAATTAAATTATCGCCAACTTAAATCCACACCAAATTTTTGTCTTGAAATGATTTAGGAACTGCAGTACGATAGGAATGGTTGATTAAAATTTTTCTTTTTTTTTTCTTTTTTCTTTTCTTTTTATTCTGATTTTTTCTTATTTAAATTTTTTTATTTTTTTTTATTTACAGTAGTTTCGTTAGTGGAGTCATCATGTTTTATAAAAGTTTTGAAGTAAAATGAATGTATTAAAACTTTCTGGTAAATATGATGGGTTATTAAAGTAATCGTTATGAATGTATTTTGACGGTTGTTGAAAAAACATAGGTTTATATATATATAAAAAAGTCGCTTTTAAGATAAAAATAACAGGATTGAATGCTTATACTGCGTGTTTTGTAGAACTTTGTGTACATTTTGTATGAAAAAGTAGCGTGCAATATGCCGCCGTCTTCTTCACTCCCCTATATCAAAGCATTATGCTCAATCTCTTCCTCCTCCCCCCTCACCCTCTCTTCCCCTCTAACTAAATTCGCTTTCAATTTTGAAAGATTTGGAGGATTTAATTTGAGTTTCAACGATCAGTCAGTTTTCCAACATCGCTTCTACGGTCTCCTTGCCTTCTTTTACAATGGCACGAAGGACGGAAAGACAGGAAAATAGAAGAATTTATCAACTCTATTCCGTGCCAATGTGAGACCTTAGCAAGTAACAAAATTTAATTTACTAAATTTTGCTACAGTTTGATGTGGTTGTAATTAAGTGAAATTTGATTGGTTTTAATTATATTTTAGTAAAAAATGCTCTTCCACATTTTCATTTTGTTGGAGATGTTTTCATTTGTCCACTTGATACGAGCTGGTCTGGTATTGGACGAAGTAAAAGCTTTAGCCAATCATATTGGAGATAAAACGAAAATGTTAATGAAGACAACCACAAAGTATGAAGAATTAGAACGTGAATATGAAATTTTATTAAAAAGTAATACCTTAAGAATTAAAACATTAAATGTTTCGAAAGTTAGCGAGGAGTTTAGTACAAACATAAAGAAATTGCTCATGACGCATATAAATAGTGTCATGGAAATAAAAAACAAAGCCGAAGAGCTGAATAATAATTTTATATACGACAAAAACATACAACCATTTAATTACTACAATCGAAAGAACGATCCAGAAAATTTCGTTCAATGGGAACATACATTTTCAAAAACAAGAAAAGTTAATATTAACAGAAGTTATGTTCAAGTACCAACCGATATTTACAAGTACCATAAATATATACTAAACGATGCAAAATGGTCCGAAGGCATTGACGATGTTTTCAGAAAGAATTTAAAAAATATCCCTTCGTTGTTATGGCAATATTTTGGCAGTGAGCATGGAATGTTTAGATCCTTTCCTGGAAAAAAGTATGTTTTATACTATAGTTATTTTTTAATATAATTTTCACGTCAATATGACTTTCTGTGCACCGTAATCTTCCGCTTAGAGAATATAAACAATATACAAAATGTTGAGGAAATCCATTCCAAAAAAAGAAATTTGCACATTAAAGAGAAGAATATAATAATAAAACAAAATTTCTAAAAGATCTATAAAATTCATTATAAGCCATTATAATACCCTATATTTATCGCCCTGTTTGACATAAACGTGCGCGCTTCTACAAAAATCCTCATTTTTTTGCAAAATTTTGTAAACATAGCCAAGTCATCTATAACATCTATTTTTAAACTGTTTCTTTTTTTCAGCGAAAAAAGAGAAATTGATTTATATGATTGTCGAAGAAGGTTGTGGTACAACCAAGCCATCAACTCACCCAAAGATATTGTTGTCATTGTCGATTTGAGCGGCTCCATGACTGGAAGCCATTTCGATATTGCAAAAGTAACTATTAAGTCAATTATAAACACTTTGCAACAAAACGATTTCTTTAATGTTATTTATTTCTTGGATGGCAAAGTTAATTTGATTCGACCGTGCTGGAAACTTTTACAGCAAGCAACTTCACAGAATAAAGAGGCTCTCAAGTCCGCTGTTGATCGTTTAAAACGTCCAAGTGGTGTTTCCAACGTCAATGAAGCTTTCTACACTGCTTTTAAGGTATTAGAAGAAAGCAGAAACAGTGATTTGACTTCTACTCGGTGTACCCAGGCTATTATGATTGTAACAGACGAAATTGAACGCAGTGATGAAACGAAGAAGACTTTACAACGATTAAACGCTAAGAGAGATATTGTAATATTTTCTTATATTGTTGGCACTGGTGGCAAAACTGCAGAAGAAGTAAAAAGAATTGCATGTGCAAATGGAGGATCATTCTATCACTTTCCTACAGTAGGTAAGTGGGTTAGTCTGTCTGTAAACAAATAAATAATCAGGAATCTGTTAATAAAATTAGATGACGGATAATTTACTGACAACCCCTTTATACAATAGTCATGTTCATATAATGGTGCAACATGCTACCTATCCATTACAGTAATACGATAACTGTGTGCGTTTGTGTCTGTGATAAACAAAGTCGATTATATTTTCTAAGCTTTTGCAAGCGTCTATAAAACATTCCCTAAAAATTACGTGCTGTATTTTATAAAACTTTTATTTACATTCTTGATTGGTTCATAAAAATTATGATATAGCATAGTGATTTGATTGGTAGAAATTGTTTTTTACGCTATTTTAACCCATTTGGCCCGGAATTCTTCAAAAATATTATGAACCGTGGGATAACTTTTTATGGGCTTTTCAAAATTTAATTAAGTTTGGCACACCCATAGCACGTCATAAAAAAAAGAATGGTAGTAATAAATTCTGCTTATGTCAGGACTTTTTCTGTGACGACATCAGAAACCTCATGTTAATCCACAATACCACTGCTTAAAATTCAATTACTTTGTTAGTTCTAGGGCGAATTTCGAAATTCTCTTTAAAATTAGGAAATTGGATTAATCACGTGTCCAAAACTTATAGGACTCAATAAAGTTGTGTCGGCCAATATCCACACACGGAAAATGTTCCGCGGACAGACCGGATAATGATAAAAATTTGTTCCATCCATTTCGACGTTGCTGGGACAATAATAACAACATAGTATGGGTGAAAACATTGTGCTACTTCTAGTTCTTCTAATTATAAAATCGTCAACTGCAAGTAACACATTCATATAAGCGTAAACATAAGATGTGGGTAAGAAAAATATATTTGGAAAAAAAGGCGAATATTATCAATTAATTCGAAAACTTCCAATTTAAAAACAGTCGTATTTGGTTTTATCAACTTAAATAAAACAAACAGTAAAGCTTAATTCATTTAGCGGCTGTAACAACTAGAAATAGTTTTGCACTATTTATCATAAAGAATTGAACAAAAAAATGTTAAAATTTTTGTACGAACTTTGATTAGCTTCGCACACAAAGATAGCTAGGGATTATAACCACAATTCTAGAAGAATGTGAAACTTTAGATTCGACTCCCTCGTCTCGCTCTTTAATCTCAGTCTGAATTTGAGGTGCTTTGGAATCTTTTTAATCCAATTGAAGACAAACCATTTTACGATAAGAACCACATCACATAAGAATTACAGGTTTTAACAACTGGTATTTTATAATAGCGATCTTACATATAAAAAGATTTCATGTAATTTAAAAGTAAAAAAAGGTTTTGAATCCCTTACAATCTTTGACAAAAAAAACAGCATCCATTTGTCCATCCATTTAGGGAAGTAAACAAAACCTTCATGCATCTACCATCTATTATTGCCAGATGCATTGATCATGGGAGTATTTGAGTTCCCGTTGCTGTTAAAATCTCTTTAAGTTTCACTACCATCTATATGTTTTGTGAGATATGATAAAATGGGAATTATGCTTATTCCCTGGTTATTGTAAGGTTAAGTGTAGAGTTATTGTTATTATGCATAATAACTGGTTTTTATGCATAATTCTCGAATTTTTCACAATCCTCGTAGCATACACATGATGGCGCGACAGTTGACTCTCCTTAATTTGAATTCCTACGGGCAAAAATTTTTATTCGAATTATAGAAAGTCTCTGTAATTCGAACTTTTAGCTTCAGAGAGTGAAAATTCGAAATGCAGAGAGAAATTACGTTAATTCCAAAATCGAGAAAACATAATTCAAGTTTCATTCAATTTTATTTTTATAGTTTACACAAAGAAGAAACTCTATTTGAAAAACACTCTAAAAAACACTCTATAATTCGAATTAGGGAGAGAATCGTGCTGAAAGGACTAAAAAACTGTTCGAATTATAGAAAGTTTCGAATTAGAGAGATTCGAGTTAGAGGGAGTGAGCTGTAAAAAATCTTTTTTTAGGTAACGTCTGGAATGGTGTTTTGCAGTATCAGAAAGTCATGAGCAAGCCGATAGCACAAGAAGAAAAAGAAAATATTATATTTACTCCGTTATACTTAGACAGTGGAGATCTGGGTATGATGGCCACAATATCAGCACCCGTGTTTGGCAAAGTAGATAATTCTTCACAGAGAAAATTGCTAGGAGTTGCTGGAGTTGACATTCGAGTTACATTACTTGAGCAACAATACCCGATAACTAAATTGGGTGTTTTTGGGCACGCTTTTGCGATTAATAATAATGGTTTATTTCTAATTCATCCAAAGTTTCAGGACCAGACGGGATATTTACCTGATCCAGCAACAGTGTTTTTAAATGAAGTGGAGCACACAGTAGTTAAGGAAGCTTCTATCAGCCTTACATCTAATATGATTGATGAGAGGACGGGGTGTATGGACGCTGAATTAGATTGGCTTTATCTAAAAACATCTAATACGCGGGTGGTGCGTTTAAATATGACTTACTGTTATCAACCGATAACTGGAACACCCTTTCGTACTGGTGTTAGTATTCCTTTCTCTAATCAAAAAGTGCTATCCGTGTCTAAGCTAAAATACAAGACTTCTTTCAAATCAGGAGTAGATGGACTAAATACAACTACAAAGAATAAATATATTGAAATTGCGGCATGGATGTTTTGCGATATTCCAGCCAAAGAACAAGAAAATGAACCGGCATCGTTCAAGTTTTATCCAAAAGCTGAGGAATTACAAAGATATCTAACCATTCAAAACAAGTACACTAGCAACTGTGACGAAGAAATGTTGTCAAATTTATTATTGTCATCTTCTGTAGTATCCAACTTTACCGAAAAAGAGTGGTCTATAGATAAACTACAACAAAATCACGTTACAAATGTGTACATTATTACTTCGTCAGGTTATGTCACTGCTTTGACAGCCTCAGTTGATCAAGACATTTCAATTAATCGCAACTTCCTTGCGGATGAATTATATGCGCGGCCAGCATCTTTTGCCTCAACCAACAGAAAAAGACGATTAATATTTTCAGTACCAATAAAAGAAATTAATAAATTTACAAATAGGATGCACAATGCTTTTCCTGTTAGTGTTTCTCTAAGTTCTGCTATGTATATATCCAATGATGACGTTATAGTAGGAGTAACGGGTATGACAATATCAAGTGATTACTTGTTAAGTCTTTTAGATGGACGGTTCCAAAACAGTACTGATTCTGCTACGTACTGTCAGAACTTATTTAAATGTTATTTGATAGATGAAAATGGTTACGTAGTAATCAGTAACCAACGCAATGACGACTTGGGTGTTTTCTTTGGTTTTGTAAATGGCTTGCTTATGAGAAAATTTGTTTCGCTTGGTATATATAGTACGAATTATTATGATGATACTCAAGCTAAATGCGAGCAAAGAACATACACTGCTACCTCTTCTGCAAACAGAGAATCGTCAATACAGCTATTTCTGAATGCTTTTATTCGTATCCTCAATATGGTTGTGCCCTTTTTCATTCAACAAACGCCAGCAAAAGAGTTTGAAGTTATTACTAAAAATATTAGCTGTACAAAACGAATTGTTATTTACAAACGAACTGAATACAAACAAAACTATTCAGGTTATTTCGAGTGCTCAAACCAATGCCATTCACATTTTGCATTTGTTTCCTTAATGGAAACAAACATTGCACTCGTTACCATTAGCAACAATTGTTCCCTTCCATGTTTAGATTACGTACTGAGTAACGAGCCAATCAAGTTGGATTATTCAGATGAGTGTCCTGGCCGATCACTTCAGTTTCGAAAATCGCTTTCTCTGTGTCACCGTCTGCGTTCAGATAATGTTGAATGTTCTAGTGACAAATACAATGAGAAATCAACTGAATTGAAATCTTATTTGACTGTTATTCTTTCATTTCTTGTGTTTTTTGTCTTAGTTATTTTTATAACATGTTTCTGAATAAATTTTTTCGATAATTAAGAATTTTTTTGGTTACATCAAAGTGTGTCCAAGGACGAAGCCAGGGGACAGCTGGGCATGCCCCTTTTTCAAGGTGTGGTTAGCTCTTTGTCTTCCTTTCCTCCTCTCAATATTTTTTGACAAATGCTGTAACAAGCCTTGGAAAGAAAATGCATTATAAAAAACACAATGAAAAAATTTGAAATTTAAATACCGAGGTATTAATAGAGGTATTAAATTTCCAAAACATTTTAAGACGCCACCAACTATAGTGGGCCTCCTTAATTACTATATTAGCCTTTCACTCTGAAAAGCCTTTGCCTGTCCTGTCACAATGAAGGAGAACCAATAAAAAATAATTAAAATATTTAACTATAATATACTGTTTTAATAAAAGAAAATTTGGTGGAAAGAAAATGTTTGTTTTTCCCGTCCGAATGGTGGTCTTGTTCGATATCTGTCCAAATATTTTCTTTTCTTGTTAATTTCCTAACAAAAATCTTTTTGTGGCTTGGAGAAATAGAGAGAAAAAATCCGTATAGACAGCTTTTGCTCAT
Source organism: Hydractinia symbiolongicarpus (assembly GCF_029227915.1). Taxonomy (NCBI): domain Eukaryota; kingdom Metazoa; phylum Cnidaria; class Hydrozoa; order Anthoathecata; family Hydractiniidae; genus Hydractinia; species Hydractinia symbiolongicarpus. The sequence continues at coordinate 10,025,510 of NC_079884.1, forward strand.
ATAAAAGTAAGTCTAACTGAAACTACATAAACAATAAAAAACATACAAGTGCGCAAGTAAAAAAGTTAGTAAAATGAAAATGACATCAATGACGTAATAACGTTTTCAATTATATTTTTGATTTTATCCTATCTTATTCTATCCTAATCCTATCCGCCACATTCAAAAAATATTTTTATTTACAACTTTTGTGACGTAAAGGTTTTCGGAAAGCAAGCATGAAAATTTACAATCCCTCAAAAAGTATTTTGAGGCAAGGTGGTACTTTTTCAAGCTTGCCCCCACAAGTAGGCTATAGGCTATTTCTATACTCACGCAATTAGAGCTTGTCAATATATACAGTGGACTTAAGACTAGTTAGGAACTGTCAAAATGTGTCAATTACTGCTTACATAACCTACGCATCTGAAAAGGTAGCTATTCTGCATCCAACCTGGTTCCCAACAGTTTAGGGGCCATAAAACCCTGGGAACGAATTGTTCCGCAGCCTACCAGGTGCAGAGAATCTGATGCTTTTCGCAGTTTTGCAAAATAGTAGAAGTATTATCGAATACATCTGCGTGCTTTAAAAAATAGCAGAATGAAGTCAATTTTAAACCTTGAAATGATGTCAGCTATTCAGAATCAGATGCCGTATCATAATCTCTTATTTTTGTCCCCCATTCAACCGTTATATTCGGTACACTTCTTATTGCTAGTTTAAATGTATTTCTTGCGACTTCCTCTGATTGCTGCTCTATCGTGTGAACCCAATAGTAACCTGAATTTTTGTTGTAATCATCTATTTTCGAAGTCATCATCCTTCCACAACAACCAACACAGGGTCGTTTCTTTCCATAGATTCGGAAAGTGTATTTCTTTTCGTCTGTCTTCCGTAAATGGTCGGCAACATCACATAACCATTCTTCAGCATGCCTGTATTTACAAGCGTGGTGACCTAATGCCAAAAGATATACACCATTATCTTGACACTGAAAACTTGTTTGGCTACGGCGTTCACGTAATACAGTTAGTACGATTGGAAGTTGGCTTAAAAGCATGATCCAGCGTTCTACGATTAATTTTTTCACTTTTTTGCTGTAACGCGTGGCGCGGTGCAAATTTTCTGGTATATTAGCAGCGTAATTCTTTTGAATGATTTCCCTTAACGTAGTTCCAGAATCTCGCCATTCTTGCAGTTTTTGCGTGATAGCACTGACAACATTTTCAGTGATAGGATTAAATGAAATAAAGAAACCTTGGAAAGAATCAGCTACCGTTTGGACCTGCATCACTTGAACCTCTGTTAAACTCTCAATGTTACACACATATTTCCAATAATAGAACAGCTGAGTGGATATGTAGCGAAGCATTTGTTTAGCTTTATTCACACGAGTTTTATATCTTAAACACTCGCTTCCTGGGTAACATTTAGCCTGACGACCTGAAGAACATTTCCATGAAGATGTTGTCACAGCTTTAGTCCATTCTCTTTTAGTCTGCTCATCCTTCAGATTGATTTCGGAGAGATGTGTTTGAAATATGCGCATTGTAAAGATAAAGGCTCTACGTTGATAATCGCTGTAGTCTCTCGTGTTAACATACTTTAAAAGAAATAACACCAGATCGTAGCTTTTGTTTTCGATCACGTAGTATAACGCCGAGAGCTGTGAATTATGTGAGTAATTATCAGGACGCAACTGGTACTTTGTAAACAAGTCTTTGAATTGATCTTCACTGACATCCCTGTTAATTCTATAACGAGCGAGGACAGTCAGTACATCCTCGCCATTGGCATCTATGCTATCTTTTAAATCGTTTTCAAAGTATTCAGAACCTAAAATAGTTTTTATTTTATCAAACACAAAATGTATCATCTTAATCGACGAATACCGAATTGCATATAAAAAAATACTGTTAAAGTTTTCTTGCTTGAATAGTTCAACATCAACAAGGAGTTTAGTCATCTTCCTGCATTTAACAAAAGGTGGAGATCCTCTTAAGAAACCTTTCACAAATTCTTTCATTTTTTCATAATCTCTCTGGAAATATTGATCATCCCATCGCTCTTCCCGTAAATAATAAGCATACATGCGTTCATATAATACGGCTGCAGCATGTACATGGCTGCCCTCTATTGCGTCATTTAAGGCAGACTTACTGTTTTCATATCTAGGTATCAACTTCAGCTCTTCCAGAAGGTACTCAATGACTTGGCAATCTGGATTAGTTATTGCAACCGTTAAAATATCATTACCATCAGTATTTCTTTTCTCTACCTTCTCCTTATTAAACTGGGCAACAGACATTAAATGTTTCACTTCCCCTAAAGATGCATATCTTGCAGCTACGTAAAATACGTTTTCCGAATTCCACTTAAAATGTTTAAAAATATCGGAAAATTTATTATTACGAAGCATTTCAGAAAACGTTACGTTGCCTTTGTTTCTTCTTGTTCTTCCTCGATATTTATGCCACTTTAAATCGAAGCAAATTTGATGGGAATCCATTGGACGGCTTACCTATAACACAAATGTGAAAATCAGGTAAACTGTGTTGCACATCGACATGAAGCTATTGCGAACTATTTTTCTGAATGAACGCAATCTATTGTAAAAAAATTGGCTCCAAATCGTGTTTTCAACAATTCTCTGCGAGGTTTTAGATTGCATTTAATATTATATTTTTTTCTGCAATAGGCTTATACATCTCACGGGAAATTACTCGGAAGGGCTTACATTAGTGATATAGATATTGATTGCACTTTTTTATCCCTTGCCCAGAGAAATATGCTATTACTGTTGCTTAAATTTTCGTATTATACATGCCAAATTGTTGCTTACTCACTGCTTGTTGACTATTTATGCAGGAAGATAAAATTCATGTGGTTGCTCACTTATAACTTAACTCAATCAGGGTGGATGTTGCTAACAACATGCTTCGTTTTGTGCAGGACTTGAGCCTCTTATTGCCAACCTTGTCGCCAGGATCTTGTGGTCCCTGAGCCGTTATTCCACTATCAACTTTATTAACAAAGCAAAGTTTCCTGGGAGCGAGGTTGTCGTATTACTTATAACATAGTGCTCACAAAAAAGTGTGTGGTAGGATGACGCGTCGTTATGCGCTGGATGTAGCGCCTTTCATATACTTACCACGGCGTGATCTCAGCAACCATATTACAGACTAAATACGGTTATTGTTAAGGGAGATGCGACTATTCTTTATTTGCAATAAGAATTCTTTTAATACCTTATTTACATTACCCACCTGGCTGCAACTCTTTTTACACAGGCGATTTTTTAAATACTACAAAAGCCTTTCTAGTTTTTATGTTTATGTTTTCAAGTTCCATCATCAAGTGTTTTGTGTGGAAAACTTTGTTTTCTTTAAGCCTTTGGTCGTGATTTCTTGTGAAATTTTTGGAATGAACCGACACGTGATTTTGATGATACTTGACGCTCTGTTTATTTGCAGAGGGAATTTATTTTTTTATCATATGATAAATATTTAGAAAACTTTTTAACATCAGCTGACACTAGACATGCTTATTTTGCAATTTTTTGCATAATCTGCTTTCTAGGCATTGTTTAATCTCACTGTACATATTACAACAATTGTTTTATTAAAACTGCAAAGTAATGGATATTGGTTGAAACCCATATATTGATACAAGGTATTCAGTTTGCAAAACAATACATAAAATTTTAATGGAGGTTCAATCGCGAAAGTTCTAAACATGAAGAAAAGAGATACTTAGTCGTGACAGTAACCAACGCAAGTTCATGAAAGCCTCCAGCACCTCACTTAACCAATTCAGTACGAACCTCTGGATACAAAAAATACTCCAAAAAAGGGATACTAAAAATTTATTAAATATGTTTTATGTATTAAAAATTGGAAGTTTTATTTGAAAGAGTATGATCAAAGTAAAATACAGATACGTACCTTTTAAAAATTGTTTACAACACTACGACAAACCACCACTCTGAAAAGTTATCTGTAAGATTTGAACGATAAAGTCGTGTTCAATGCTCTTTTATACTAAGATGTGCAAAATTCTTAGAATTACTAACTATGTGCAAAAGCTTGCATAAGCAATGTCTGAATAATTTCATTTTTAATAGTTACTATGGTGATGTCTCTTTAATAATAGCCGTATTCCGTCTGTCTGTTCGTGAGTCAAAAGCGACTTGTGTTAAACACACACGAAATACAAAAATACGCAGGGACGAGAAACCTGTCGAGCCCCCACTGCACAGGGACGGGTTCCCGCTGGTCCAATCAGGAGCAGAGTTTTATATAAATGACCAATCAGAAGCTAAAGCTCTTTAAATTTCTTAGCAACGATTTTTACGTTATTGGTCCGAAATTTGGCAAGCAGATTGAACCAACTCATTGCTGGAGAAAGAAAAGTTTCTTAACTGTTTGCTTTATTTTTTCTTCTGATACTTCTATTTGTATTCTAACAAGTTTGCAATTTCTTTTAAATTACTTTCGGGTATTTTTTCTATTTGTTTACATTTTTATTCACCTATACTTTATAGTTAGCTAGCTAGCTAAGCTACTCATTATTCAGCCACCTAAAGCTTTATATTAGTTTTATTTGCCTCTTACTGTCATGTTCATATATTAATCTTAAACAAAACCAATTTTAGGATTCTGGCTACCAACGTAGATGTTAGCTAACATTTCTGATTTTTGTATTAACTTTGCCAATCTGATTTTTACTTGGTTGTGACTGGGGTTAGCTACCTCTAGCTAAAATGTAAAAGTAACCAAATATAGTTGGCTGCAACAGAATTTTTAAGTAATCATTTTCATACTAAATGCAATTAAGTAGTTAGCTACCACTTTACTGTACTATAAGTGTCAAGAGGGTGCCGATAAGCCACAAACGCCCGCATATATACGGACGAGTTCAGGCGACATTTCAAATAAAATTGGCGGTTGTCCCCCGAAACCGCCCGCACTTTCCTGAACACTCTCGGAACATTCCTGAAATGCAATTCCTTGTAACAAACCATGCGGACGACAGTTGGGAAGAAGGCGCTTGAAGAAAAAGAATTTAAGAACTTCGCTACCAAATAGTAATTTTATTTTAATTTTTATTGTTTTTTTTTTAATTATATTAGTGTTGTTCGGGCCTATGCAGGTTTTTTCGGGCGAATATTTGAATTTTTTTCAAAACGCCGAACTCGCCCAAAAGCGCCCGCACTTTTTACGACGTATGCAGCTTATCGGCACCCTCGTGGAGTACCTGTGCTATGTGCCTATCCCGTGTTGTTAAACAACGGTCTGTTTCCTATGTTTTTATTTAATCTGAAGTAATTTGGAAGGCTATTAAGCTTATACGCATGTTCAACAACAATTACTTGTGGTTTAACCTGGCGTTTCGACGCCGTGTCTGCCGGCTAGTCTCTTTAATAATAGCCGTCGTTTGTCTGCCTCTGTGCGGACCCCCTGCTGAGTTACAAAGAAACTCGAACATCAAATGCAATATATTTTTATCCATTTTGTTGCGACAGGTAAATTTAGAGGACGATATTATATTTTTGTAAGTTCAGGCATAGTAAAGCATAACACAAAAAGGAAATTTTTTGTATATACTTTTTTCTATATTTCTTTCTAGTAATATAATACTGTACGGATCAGGGAGGGGATAAACAAAGACAACAAACGTGACGACATACAAAAATCTTTTCTTTTTGAATTTCCGCGCCCGAAGGCGTAGGAAATTCTTTAAAACCATCGTTTTTTTCTTTCGGAGCATTTTTTGAGAAAAAATCGACCCTGGGATTTCACGTTGGTCCGTCACAGAAGCTCCTTAACTACTGGGAAGTCTAGTATTGACGCTTCAGGCCAAAATTGGTATTTGTTTTCGACAAAATTCGGCACAGTTAACAAAAAAAGTATGCTGAACATAATGGTGACATAATAATTTTGATTTTTGTCACCTAAATGTCATTTTAGGCCAAAATTGGTCCAAAAATTAAAACTACTTTATTTTTAACAAAATTTGGCACAGTAAACAAATAAAGTATGCTGAACATGATGGTGACATCAAAATTTTGATTTCTTGTTACCTAAATGTCATTTTAGGCCAAAATTGGTCTAAAAATTAAAACTACTTTATTTTTGACAAATTTTGGCACAATTGACAAAAAAAGTATGGTGAACATGATGGGGACATCAAAATTTTTATTTCTTCTTACCTAAATGTCATTTCAGGCCAAAATTGGTCCAAAAATTAAAACTACTTTATTTTTAACAAAATTTGGCAAAGTTAACAAAAAAAGTATGCTGAACATAAGTGTAACATCAAAATTTTGATTTTTGTCACCTAAATGCCATTTTAGGCCAAAATTGGTCCAAAAATTAAAATCTGCTTTATTTTCGACAAAAATTGACACAGTTAATAAAAAAGTATGCTGAAAATGATGGTCACATCAAAATTTTGATTTTTTGTCAACTAATGCCGTTTAAGACCATAAACGTTTCAATCGAAAGACTTTCAACCATGAATGATAGGCTGTATTTTTTGTTAGCAATTTCTTTTAAAATGTAAGTTTATTATGACACGTTTCGTTTTGTTTGCGTTTGTTGTAAGATATAATGTCACTGATGGGCTTTATCTTCAGAGCTTCATGCACCAAACCCCTTCGAATGTTTGGCACAATAACACAACGAATTAGCAGGTTTTCATCAAATATTTTGGTAGCGCGCGGAAATTCTTAGAGCCCCCAGGGCTTCTTGTTTACTTTGAGATATACTTTATTTAAGAAAAATTACTATCTATCTAGAAGACATATGAAACAATAGTAAACTCGAAGTTTCATTTTATTAATGTGCAGAGAGGATTCCATATACCCAAATATACCCAAAAATATATTGTCAAAATTTATTATAGAACAAAAGAAATTTGAAGAAATATCTTTTCTTTAGTACTGAGTAGTTATAGTAGTTATATATTTAGTAGTAGTTATATATTTTGAATGAAATAATAATTCGCTTTGTGGCCCAACCTCGTTCCAAGCGTCTGTTCTTTCTTTTTTACCTTGGGACAGCGAGACGAACATCGTATCGCCGTCCCTGGATCAGAAAAGACACAAGATACTCTGGGGACGAGGTTGGCCCTGGCCGTATAAATTGGCTTTCAAATCTTCAACTGTTGTGAATGTTGGCGAATGTTTGAGATTATCGTTTAGAGTTTCAAACTTCCCTTGAATAACATTTTAAAACATATTTTCTTATTCTTCTGTAAATTTTTCGCTTACCTTTCCAACTTTCAGTTTTTTCGGAGATAGAAAGTTTAAGCACACCGCCGCCATTTTGTTTTTACCTAGCCCATTTTCGTTTGAGTTTTTATCACATTTACATAGTCTTTCACTGCGAATATTAAAAGATGTTCTTCGGGAGACTACAGTGCTGTATCCATTTGTCTTTCAACTAGCTAAAAACACATTTCAACTAGATGTAGCTATATAGCCTCCTCAGTTTTTGGGGGAAGTAACACCAATCTAACCAACTATCTTTATGTTATAAGAAACAGTTATCAGTTTCGATGAACTGGAAAACAATATGACTGTTGCGTTATTACAGACCAGCTCAAGAATGAATTAGCTACTGCTAACTATGGAGATGTATATTATCTTAAACGTCGAAAATGACTTAGTGTATTGTAACAGTCTATGTAATATATTATAGCGGACATGCTGATGAAATTAAGCCCATTACCTGGTTTTGCAATTAACAATCTCGTTGCGTATGCGCAAAACTTTGCTTCGAGTTGAACCGTTCTAGTCTGCATTATCTGTGTGTGGGAATTCTTCTTTAAGAGAACAAATTGCTATAATTCCCAAACAAAAGAATTAAACGATGAAACAAAAATGACACATACGGTCTCTTGATCTTGTCTTGACCTAAAACGGAAAATTTTGGCGTTGGAAAAATTCGGCGAATTTGGCAAAATTCTAAGCCAAATTTATATTAGACCTTACGCCAAACTGATTGTTTGACAGTTCGTCAGATTAAATCCGCGCCAAATTTGAAGAAATTCGCCAAATTTTTATAGAAAATCCTTATTTAGCAAAAAAAGCATGAAAGGTATAAATAATATACAATAGTCTTGCGAACAGTATTGGCGAAAAGAATCTGTCCGATAATTAAAGGTGTCCTTTTTTTGAAAAGTTCATTATTTCCAATCTTTTTATTAATATAGTATATATTCGCTTTTCCGGAGGTTATAAGACTGTTGGATTGTTCCAGACAAAAAGAAATAACAAAGAACAGAAGAAGAACTAAATTGTACCAGTTCTACAATAAATTGCTAGTTTTTACTAAAAATTTATTATAGTAGCAGGGGCGGATCCAGATTTTTTCAAGACTTAGTCAAGACTGAGTCTTCATTTAGCAGCTGGAGGCTAAATTTTAAGCTTTGCGGGTACAAAAATCGCCGAAAATTGTCTTCCGATTTATCTAGTTATTAATAAAATTGACCAAAAGAAACGCTAAGCTATAAGAAAATCTCCTAAGAACATTTTTTATAAGAATCAAATCTCCGTCTTACACGTCTTATTTTAGATAGATAAAACCACTAAAATTAACAGGGATTAACTATAATAAAGTGAGACAATTGTGAATATATTTCAATATTTATAAACTCGTGCTGTTTCTGCCAATAACAGGCTTCATCAGCATGACTAGGTGAATCAAATGATCACACCAGCCATGGACAGCAAAATAAAACACAATAATAACAAAAACAAAAAGAATATGGAAAGATCAGGATAATGAAGATGAAATATACAACATGTGATATGATACATACACACCTCAACCCATGTATTTGTTCAGATATATTTGTTTATTCATAGGGCTAAACTCAAGTTTCGTTTGAACTTTAAAAGAAGAATTAAGAAGGGCTTTTTACTGCTTTTTGCATGCTGAAATAGGAATGCAACTTTCGGTTAAGACAGTTACAACCTGGAAAAAGGGGAACGTAATGATTTGGCTTGAAGTCTACACCAGACTTAACAATATCTTCATGACAAAATAAAATTTTTAACTGATCTTCATCAGGTAAGATAGATGGGTGTGGCAATATACACTGTGTAAAGAAAGTTGTAACAAACTGTAACAAGCCGATATGTGGGTAAAATGTGTTAATTTTTCTCTTTATTACTGTTGACAAGGCAAGTATTGATAGAAAAGGAGACCATGTCTTGGGGGTACAGTTGTTGATTGCTTCTGCTTTAACTGCCTCCTCAGGAGAAAGAGTCATATCACAAACAATATGGGAAAGGGAAAATCTGAATAAACTTTTCTCAGATATAAAAATATTTACCATTTGGTTTTTAAAAGCAAATTGAAAACAAAGATGATTGGAATAAAAAGAAGGATGCAAGAAAAGTTCTATGGATGTCAAGGTTCTCAAAACATCAACAAGAGAATTATCACCTATACCAATGCCAACGATGATGAGCTGTATAGACAGTCTCCTGATGGATTGGATCTAAAAATAATATATTTTACCATGACCTTTTACTCAACAAACTTTGTTTCCTAATAGCCATTTGAAGAGTTGTTTATTTTCATCACCAACCTTACTCATCCAAATGTCAAGTTCTTGCTTCTAATAACAACACAAATATTAATTGAGAAAGAATTCCTCCGCAATGCTGAAAATTCTGTTCAACGCTCATATTACAATAACAATACACCTTTACGATAATTCAATTGTACATGCGTTCCTACGGCCCTCCATCGTTCCACAATATCGGAAAAAGGAGGTAAAAATCGTGCTTTTATGAGAGTTTGTTAGAGACGAAAGCGTGTTTTCTCCAGTTTTTTAACTTCCGTCATATCAATTTCTTTCAAATTTTCAGGAAACGTTAATAATAATAAGATACAGCTTATGTGTACATTTTATTAAAAACAAAACGCGGCAAGAAAAGTTATCACGAAAAAAAAGTGTTTTCTCCTTAATAAACTCTTATAAAAGTGTGATGTTTACCTCCTCTGATCGCAAAATAAGCTGCGATGGAGTGTTATTTTTTCCGAATTATCGTAAAGGTGTATTAGCCCTAGCTATTAGCTAATTAAATCTTTTTGTATTTGGTTTTAATAGTCTGTTGTAAAAAACTCTCCCTCAACTAGCTTTTCGTAGCGAATATACTGAAAACCTTTTAAATAAATGCAAGGTGTGTTGGAGAGTAAAAAACATACTTCTCACCTTAAAGCAATAATTCCTTTATCTTCACACCTCGCCTCAGATGGAAGGTAAATATCTGGACCTGAATTCCGATGAAGACCTTTACCAACCAAGGGATAAAAATCCCCAGACAACAAAAATGCTCGAGAATAAACACTTTCTAAAAGTTCTTTTTGCATTTTACGAACAGATTCAAAATTATCACACTTCAAATCAGTAAGCACCCGCGCCAACATATCTGCTGTACGGAAAGAATCCAAGCCAAAAGGCGTGAGTCTTTGACTAATCCTGACGGATGGGAGTTAAAACTATAGCCTAACAGGTTATAAGTAACCAATCAGTCATAATCTGTAAGCTATAATTTGCAACCCTCTCAGTCTATATGGTAGTGACGTCACAACTTTGAGGTCAACATCGCTATAGGCGAATTGGAGAGGGCTGTGAACCATGGCTTTTCGCCGTAAATAAATTACAATCTGATTTTTCAACGCCCTCCGTTTGCAACACCTGGATCGTCGACATCTTCGCTTGGCTAACATTTTTCGTCAAATTTACACTTAGTCACGCGACTTATCTGACTAATCCTGGATCCGCACCTGAGTAGCAGTCTACTAGTATTTTTTTTGTTCGTTATTTCTTTTATAAGAGCTGTTGCATCCTTTTCTGCAGATGTCCGTCAGTTAAAAAGAAGAAAGTTTAAAAATATCCATGTTGTTTAGAAAAATATTTCTTTTCCTATGAGACTTTGAACAGCCTATGCTGGTGTAATGAAACCTGTCCGTTAAGGTGGCCTCTGGAGAGTCTGTTATTTAGTAAAGAGATACTGTAGATGCAGCGCTGCTTTATTTACTTTTTTGTTTATTTGTATTTTTGTTTGTCTTGTTTTTTGTTTTGTTTTTGTTTTTCAACGCATCAAAATAAATAAATTATTTTTGTTATTCGCCAAATCATGGCCAAATCAAGCCAACATTTCTCTTCTGGAGGTATCTTCAATCAAAAGCTTTATTTAAAGCTTTATTTTTTTGATCAGTTGTTTCAATAAACGTCCTTTCTAACAGTCGACCTTTTCTAATAAAAACCTTGCCTATAGAGGGCGTTAATTTGAAACATAATACACATAATCAATTTCATTCATTAGTAATTCGTAAAATCCTAAGTAGAACATTGGAAAAAGATATAGTCGATTCTGCATAAACTTTTCAATATAATTGACGATAACGATATTGTTCCTTTAAATGACATTTTCATGAAATGACAACTGTTACATCTTTTTTTTTGCTGATGCTCTGCATCTCATAAAAACATCACGAAATTGTCTCTCAAATTTTGGTTCTGGTCGAGCTATATGTGGAATAGTGGTTTGTATATTCTTTGGAGTCATGTTACACAACTCTATCATGAAGACCTAGAAAGTGGCTTAAAGTTAGTTCACAAGTTGACAAATGATCATGTCCAACTGACACCTTTTTCTGTAATGAAAATTCGTCTTGCCGCTCAAGTCCTTAGTGAAACTGTTGGTAGTGTTTTGAATTAATTCGGTCCACCTGAAGCAGCTGGTCTTTTTTCTCACGTTCATTTTGTTTTTTATTTCTGATTAAATTTATATTTACGTTTGCACATACATTTAGTATTTAAACCTTTCAGCATTAAGAACCATTGTAATTTATGGATGCCCCAAATGTATGTCAATTAATAATAATGATAAAAATAATAACCATAAATGTGAAGAATAGTATTATAATAACAAGGTAGTTTAAACAGCTAAATAGTTTTAAAGTTAGAACGATGGTAAAATAGTCCCTTTTAGCGCGCCATAGTCTGTTGTTCTATTCGGTATTCAAAAAAATGCCTACGTAGCATTTTATTTCTATTTGAACACTATGTACAACAAATCACAGAAAGTACATATGCAAACAAATTGTGTAAGAATTGCTATTTATAACAGATGGACTTACGAAATCTGTTGGCAAAGTGAATAGACATTGAAAAGCGTGTTACGCGCCTTACCTGGTCAAATAAGGACCTCTGTTAATAAACACTTTGTGTCAATTAACTGACAGTTGAAGAAAAAAATGTTGTGGTCCCTCTACCAAGGAAAACTTTTTATATAGTACTTTATCGGTAAAAAAAGTCGGCAAAAAAATTAATCAGCAAAAACAAAAAGTTGGCAAAAATACTAGTCACTTGGACAAAACTTAGTTACTTTTTGCCGACTAAATTTTTGTTTTTTGTCACTTTTTGGTAACTGAATCTTTGAATTTAGTCACTAATAAAGAATAATTGCATAAAACTGATAAAAAATAGCAACAAGGAAGAAAAAACGGCTGATCTGTCAAACGGCTTACAAATGGACATAGGTCTTGGGATTTTAGGTTTTTTGGTTAGATTTAAATTCTCAAACAGTGAAGATTCTTGCTAAAACCAGATGATTATTTTCTCGATTTCCTGAACCTTTGTGGGCAATCAACGGGATTATTCCATAATGCAGACATCGCAAAAACTGCGACCAAGACATTTTTAACGCTCCTCACATCTGCCTATGCATAACTCTTGCTCCTTCTCGGCTGAGAAACATTCGCCGGGCGATGTTGCTTTTCCATTTCAACAGAACAGGCCATGTTTAAAAAGAAATATAGTCGACGCTCGTTATCTCGAAACTGTGAAGGGCCCAGCGAAAATGTTCGGGTGGTCGAATGTTTAAGATAGCGAGTGTTTGAGGTAACGGAAGCAAGTGGTGTGAAAGTTCAAGATGGTGAAAGTTTTGAAATTAATTATAAAAATTAATATAAATTTAAAAGGTCGCGGTATTTATAACCCAAAGAGATTTTTCTCGGCATCAAACAAGTAAAAAAAAGTTTATTTGAAACATTTACATTTATCGAAGTCGTAGTAAATTAGATACATAGTATTTTTTATAAATCCCTGTTTACATCATTTTTTCAGCTGGTCTGCTGTTTGGCATCCAATTTCCCTTTTACAAACAAAGGTTCGAAGCGCTGTGGAAGCTGACGCATTTCATCACCAATTGCATTGAAGAGACGTACGATCTTTATTTGAAATGCCTTTCAAAGTCCTTTAAAGCCCGACAATTTCGAACTACGATTTTCACAGCTTACTTTCTTTAGACTGCCATGTTGAAAGAACAAAATAAACAAAGTGACCTTCATTAATTTTTAAAATGGAACGATTTTCGTTCTATTATTTAACAGCAACTCGAACGAAACTTCGAGATAACGAGCGAAACGCAGTTCAAGAAATCAAAAAATTGATTCGAAATTGAAAGTTCGAAATAACGGAGTTCGAGATGACGAGCTTTTTTTAGCCTAGAGTTGCTTAACCCTATTCGGTCCGGGGTTTTTCGAACATACTATGACCGGGGGGGGGGGGGGGGGGGCGGATTCCGCCCCCCCTCAATAACTTTTCATAGGGTTGTTCAAATTGAATCAAACTTGGCACACTTATAGTACGTCATAAAAGGAACAAAATGGCGCCAAAAAAAATTTGCTTACGTCAGCACATTTTCTGTGACGTCATCAAAAGCTTGAAAATTGTTAAAAATGCCACTTTCTGCTTAAAATATAATTACTTTTGTTCTAGAGCGAATTTTTACATTCTGTTTGAAGTTTCTGAAAGCTAAATAAAAGTTATTTAACATATCTTCCGGTTTTTACATGGATCGGATAAAAAAATTGCCAAAAATTGCCCGAAAATCCGTTTTTTTCCGATTTTCGGGTAAAATCCGACAAAATCGGGAAATCGGATTAGTCACGTGTTCAAATTATTCCAACTGATTCTTCTTGATGAAACAAAGTTGTGTTGCAAGTTTCAAGTTCTCAGGATAATCCTAACAGGAGTTATTATCTTTTCCCCATTATAAGGATTTCATAGAGATTTTTAGGGATAGTTTCCAGTAATGGCCAATATCAAAGCCTCTGAAAGGTATGGGACCTAAAAAATTAGCATGCAGGTGTCTAATAGATAAATGTTGAAACTCAGTAAGTATCATAGCCATATAACAAAGCAATCAGGAGTTATTAAAAAAAAACCGTCAGGGGGGGCGGAATCCGCCCCCCCCCCGGACCGAATAGGGTTAAACTGTTCAAGGGACGGGGAAAAATAGTTCGAGCTAGTGAAAGTTTAAAGTACGTTTCACCGGACAGTACGTCCGGTAAAATACTAAAACTTGATATTAATTACATTTCGGCACAAAAGTAAAGAAAAAAGTATTAAAATACAACCAAAATTGTCTTTCATAAGTTTAAACTGAATTTGTTTACTTGACCATGCCATTCTCAATCGCCATTTTTACTGAACTTCGAACGCGGAAAAGGACTGGGTAAAAACAATAATATGCGCTTTTTATGCAATGACGTATTCTTTGGGTTACCCCCGTGTAAGAGACTGGCGCGTGCAGAAAGAGAAATAAAGAAAAAAAGTTAATGGTATTCATTTTTTACGTTTATCAATCATGTTTACAAGCAGAAATTAAAACATAATTGGATTTCAGTTTGAGCCAGAACGACCCAATAACAAACAACAAAGCCCCTCTTATAATGCCGATGGCCCAGACGCACCAGAATTACCCGTTGCTTCTCGCACAGATATATATCAGTGAGTGGTGCTTATGTGAAAAGTGCGAGAGGATGTCTTCAGCTGATGAGTGTTTGTGCTGTAACGAGGTGGACACTATAAAATACTTGCAACTACGGTACCTATTTAATTTGACTTCACATTTTTTTACTGGTTGTATTATAAATGAGCGCCTGGGTACAAGGTTTCTATTGTGTTTTAGATAAGAAATGTATAACAGAGCATACTAAACAGAGCGCGAAGACTTCAGCGCGGTTGTGATTTTAAAGAACACTTTGTGGACAGCGTTAGTTGCTCTCCGCGATCGGGAAAGCCGTGGACTTAAAAAATCGCTAGCACTCTTGAAATTTCTGTTGTCGTAGTATTTCCAATCTTATTATTTGAGGATGATATTTTTAGATCTTATCGATATGCGGCATACCGCCAATTCTGTTGGTTTGTTCATAACCACTTGGGAAAGGCGTTCGTCGAGTTATACCATCTTGTTTCGTGTCTAAGATACGTAGAGAATATCCAAGTTTGAATGGGGTGTATACTGGCTTCAAAGAAGGTAAAGAAATACCTGAAATTGATTTTCCTCGGACAAATGAAGTTGACGACGAGAATATTTCAATTGTAAATTAAAAACAACAGTCTTTCTCAGGAGAGGCGTTCGATCGCACGCGCACGCCGTGGCACACGCGTAAATCGTTTCAGGCGTGCGATTAATTGCACGCCTGAAAAATTAATATTGAGTTTTAAAAATCAACCTATAAAATCCTACTTTACAGCGTGCGATGGCAGCCCTCGAAATAATTTTTGGAGTCTCGTCAGACAAAATGCCCGCCACATTTCTAGTTTGGTCCTTAGCTCGTTTAGAACTTTCGTCGGACAAAACGTTGATAGATTTCCGTCTTCGTTGAACACTTTTAGATCTCAGAATTATCGAATAATAATCCTGGTCATTTTCATCCACGAGCAAGCCTATTCATAGCCAACCTGACCATCCTAGCTAATTCACCGACTCCTGACTTACCTAAAAGAACTATGTAGACATGAATCGCTTTTGCCTGGCCCCTTCGCCCTTATAAAAAGTATAAATATGAATAACCTCGAACCAAGTATTTCTTTTTGTTCGCTAATTGAGGTAGCTTTGGTAATAGAATAGGGGTATTGGGAACGAGGTTTATAATTGTGGAGGAAGTATAAAGGTACATAAAACACAATTTATTTAATGCGTTTGTATTTTCTATAATTCCTTCTTTGCTGGTCGGCTTTCTGGAGTAAGATATATGTACGATATGACAACAACAGTTGTCATATCGTTTGGTATATTACAAGAAATGATTCAGATTCGTCAAGGAGTTTAACTTGTAATGTCGCGTCAGATTTTTTCATTTCATCATCGCACGTTGCTGTCTGCGTTTGAGCATTGGCCACTCCACAGATGTCTGCGTAGATATACTTTTACGTAAATAATCTTACCTGCGTCTGGTCTCAGTATCGACACAAAAAATAAAGCAGCTTTAAAATAATCTAGTTTAATTTGTGTAGAGACAGACATTCTGTTTGTGTGGACAGGGACATTAAGTTCTATCTCTGAAAGTGAGTTGCATGCTTTGAAATTAAATATTCATAAATTGCTACATTTTTTTAAAAAGGGGGTAAAATATTTAAAAAAAAATAAATTAATCTGGTAATATTGTTCACAGTAAAACAATCATTTTCTATTTACAATGTTTTGATTCGCCGAGAACCCAACGCTTATGTCACAACAAAATATTATTTTAGCCTCCCTTTCATGTAGAATGGCTTCGGTATAAATTTGCTTTCGATAACGTGCGATGATGAAGAATTTGTAAACATAAAAGAAATGTTATTCGAGTTGTAAAACTAACTTTAGAAATATAACCACTTATATTTTCGCAACAAATAAGAAAAGTGCAATTAAGTTCAGGCTACCTTTTTATTATTATATTTTTACTGGACAGTACCTTTAAGATAGTGAGTGTTGGAGATAACGAGCTTCGTCTGTATGAACAGGATTTTAGTTCCGATATAAGCCTGTTGTTCATGGAAAACACGACATAACTTAGGATCAACAAGTCTACTATGGATGTAGCTATTCCTGAGATAAAAATGTACATTAAGGACAGAACTGCATAAAGTATAAAATGGTCTTTTATAGAAAAAACGGTAATCGTGGACGCATCTTAGGTAAAAAATATCATTAAATATCTTCTTCTTTTTCATGTTGTGGATAGTTTGCGCTTGCATTTGGCTGATGTTTTATCATCACGAAATGTGACTCTTCTTATTATTTACTAGTCGATAAAGTCCGTGGAAAAATCTACTGAGGCAGGATAAAAATGAAAAAGAAGCGTCATTTGAATTTTGATGACGTCAGCAACCCATCTACAAAAAAAAATAAGAACCATGTTTTCACGTTGCCTCTATTATGTAGAACTTAAACTGCTGATGAAGGAAATGTAAATGATCATGTACTTTTGATAAACGGTTGCAGAGATATTAGGAATTGAAGGTTTTTTGATGACGTCATTAATCCATCCATTCCGAAACGGATTTAAGGACTATATGGGGTATCAGGTATGGGAATATTACCTAAATTGGTCCTAGGTGGTCCGTAGTTACCCACGCGGTGAATAATCATTGACGTCACCACCTCGTTTCCAACTTATTTGGCCTCAAAGTTTTAAGTACACTGTAATGGCTTCATTAGTTACTTTCCTTTGACGTTAATATTATTTTAACGTTAAAAGTTTGGTAAATTACAGAACAATTTTGTGGGCGATGTTTTACAGACTTTAGCAAAGAAAATGGTGAAGAATATAATCCACTTTGGAAAAGTCACGGACAGACAGAACTGGCGTAATATTATATAGACTACTCGAAAGTTGATAAAGCCCGTGGAAAACTCCACTTGTGCAGATTAAAAACGAAAAAGAAGAGACATTTAAACTTTGATGACATCAGCAACCCATAAAACTCCATAAAACAATAATTTAGAACCTTGTTTTCACATTGCCTCTATTGTGTAGAGCTTAAAATGCTGATCAAGAAAATGTATATGATTATGCGCTTTTGATGAGCGGTTAATGAGATATTTATGAAAACTTTATGAAAAAAGTTGTAAAGAATATAATCCACTTTGCAAAAGTCACAGACAGACACACGGAACTGGTGTATTATTATATAGATAAAACCAGTGGAAAAATCCACTTAGGCCGGATAACAACGAAAAAAGAAACATCATTGTAATTTTGATGACGTCAGCAACCCATCCAACAAAAAAATAGAATTTATTTTCACGTTGCCTCTATTGTGGAGAGCTTAAAGCACTAATCAAGAAAATGTATATGATCATGTGCTTTGGATGAGCGGTTAATGAGATATAAGGGTTTAAAAATTTTTTTGACGTCAGCAATGGCCTGTCCAAACCCAAAAATTTTTTTAAAAAAATTCGTATACCTGTTGCCTTTATCGTATAGATCTTGAAACGCTGATCAAGAAAATGTATAGGATCGTGTATTTTTGACAAACCGTTGCAGAGATATCAGGGTTTGAAGGTTTTT
Source organism: Hydractinia symbiolongicarpus (assembly GCF_029227915.1). Taxonomy (NCBI): domain Eukaryota; kingdom Metazoa; phylum Cnidaria; class Hydrozoa; order Anthoathecata; family Hydractiniidae; genus Hydractinia; species Hydractinia symbiolongicarpus. The sequence continues at coordinate 10,043,861 of NC_079884.1, forward strand.
GATGACGTCATTAACCCGTCCATTCCGAAACGGATGTCGTTGTTTGTGGTTCAGTCTGTCTATATTTGACGCAAACCTTTTTGTTGTTGACGGAAATGGTACACAAAGGTTGAAAGTCAAGGTATAAATAGAAGTTTTGTCATGTCGTGGAATTCATGCTAAAGTCTGTTTCAAAATTGTAAAATATCAGAATCTTGGAAAAATTTCAATTGATGGGAATAAAGCTTTATCTATATCCGATATATAATAAGCAAAAATTGAAATTCAGTATAGGATAATTTTGACAATTCAGTAGTTAAAAGACAATAATATCAAATAGAGTTCCTTAAAAAATATATTTAAGCTTGATAACACACCCTTCAACTTTCTGTTGGTTTTCTAAACTGCCTTGTGAAATGTCAAAGAAAGAATCAATTGTTTCTTTACATACTGTCGTCAATTATTTTGCAAGAATAAAACCAGACATTCTCTGACGCAATTCTTTCAAATGCTTTGAATATTTGAAACGTCAAATTGCTTGGAACGATGTGTATTATGTTAAGAAAGTAAACAATTAAGGAGATAGAATTTATCAAAAAATAGATTATTACATCTTCAGAGAAGGGGAGATGTGAAGGAAATGTAAGAGGATTGATTTGTGCTAGCGAAAGCATAACATGTCAAAGTTGCAATAAACACCTCATAGTCCTGTGCTTTTTTCCCAGAACGCAAAATAGTTGACACAAACTGACGTTATCTGTGAGAACTATAGACAGATCAGAAATGAAATTCAATATTGTTAATCTCACATCATTACTGTCTCAGTTGTTTTCTTCAAATAAATGTATTTTTGAGTTTATCACTACATGCAGCTACTTCAAAAGACAACAACGAATCGCATTTCTGATATTTAGTTAAGGTTTTAAAATATTGATCCATTAGATCATGTATCGTCTATTCTCTTGAGAGTTTCTTTGCAAAGTCACTTAGTTGTCTTATTTTCATGTAAAACCGAGATATAAATAAAGGTAAAATAAAATAAGGGGTTTTGTTGTTAAAACTTAAAATGATACGTTGGGAAGTTACAAAAATGGAGAATTTAGATAATAAAGAGGATTTGCACACAACCTCTATATAACTTTTCGTATGGTTTTATATCCATACTAGTCAGTGGCATCTGAATAATCAACGATTTTGCCCGTCCGTATACTGCATTACTTGCGGTACCACTTTGCGTGACAGACAGACGTATGTGGGTATTATAATATAGATAAGTAACAGTTTAATGGCAGAAAAATTCACGTTTTTTGGTTATTTTCGCGAAAGTTCCCTTGGAAATTATCAATTATAAATATTTTTAAAGACGCCACAAAAAAATAAAATAAACAGGAAAATGTTAAAGACAGTGATTTATTTCATCTTTAATCATCAACTACGATGTCATTTTTCCTGGATGTTTCTTGGATATCACGATTTATTGAAACAGTAATAGATGTAGACGCTTGGTTACTAATAATAGGAGAAAAAGAGAGAATTGTTGCCATTCGCGAAAAATTTGTCCTTGCAAATTATTCATTTTCGATATACGCGAAAGTTTTTTACGCGAAATTTTTTCAAAAATTACAATTACCAAAAGTTTTTATTACAAAATTTAGCGATTCTTTGACCTCGCGAAACTGTTAGCTCTCCAAACCCTTTACACCCGAGGTTTTTGGCATCAAGCTGTTCACAGAAGTTTAATTTTGTAAGACACTCTCATTTACAAAGATAATCCTTGTAACATTGAAATATTTCCATGTGACATGAATCTCACTTTTTTGTTGATCTTTCTATGAACTTAAATTTGCATTTTTAACATAACTCAAAAGAAAACAAGGATTATTTTTAACATGAAATCGTTGAATTTGTTGACATTTTGCATGTATTTGTGACAAAAATGATGTTTTGTTGATCTTTTGTGTAAGTACAAGCTCTTGGCACAAAAATCATTTCGTCAAAAAAACTTGGCAGTGATTCAAGTAAACAAGACTTATATTATAAAAGTGCTTGCTTTATTAATTCGCATATTCAACTTAGAAAGATCTTCGAAGCAAAAATGAACTCGATTAAGCGAGTATTATTGTTAACATTGGCATGCTCATGTAGACTGGTGTCTGCTGGTCTAACAGAGCCAACAGTAACAGGTGGGTGTTTTGAAGTTACCAACATAACATAGTATTTATTTCATACTGTATTATCTAATTGATATTAATTAATATTAATATCAAATTAATTGCGACATAATGCATAAGGCTAATCTTTTTAGAATAGTCCATGGCACCGTGGAGAAATCCACGGGTTCGCCTTTCCTTTATTTATCGCATTTCGTGTTTCCATAAGACGAATTTTTTCTCGCGAACAAACAGACAGACGGAATACGGCTATTATTAAAGAGATTTATTATTTTGCATATCCGTGGCCAGTCAGTTATTTGGACCAGTAATTTTAATATATCTCATTTGATGACAGATATGTTTTCACTTTAAGACAAGTCGTTATTCAGAGTAAAGTTCCACGGAGGATCGCCACCCTCGTTCCCAGGAATTTTTTCGCTTGATATGATGAAAGGACGCCGTCTTCTTTCACATCGGAAAGGCAAAAATCTCTGGGGACAAAAGTGGGGTTTACCCGCACATATTTCCCGCATCGCTTTTTCGTACATCTAGGTTAGTCTATTAGCATGAAGTAACGAAGTTTACTTGGACGAAGTTATTACTATGATTATGGGTGCGAATATAATGACGTTTCCGATTACAAAAACTCTGGTTTTTAAAGTAGCTCACAGACAAACAGCGAGTATTATAATGTATTGGCCGGTCCTTAAATTCTACGGGAATTTACCCGTTGCAGCAAAGTGTATTTATTTCGGATATCATCACACTGTGCATACCTCTACTAAAGGTTTTCCGTGTTTTTCTTTCAGAAGTGAAACCTACTGAAAGAACCAATGAAGAAGGCCCGTATCCGTCTACAGAGGCCTTCATCGATTGTAATCGATGTAAAGAAAAAGGTCTGAGCCCAACGGCTAACATCTTATGTATCTACAAATGTTTTCACCCATCTGTTACTGTATACTGGACGAGAGGAACAAATTCTATATCTAGAATAGTTCCAACTAGGTGGCCTCGTTATCGAACTAGAGAAAAGGGTGGCTGGGAGCCGTTTATGCAAGGTCTCATGAGTGAAACAAAAGGAAAATCATCTCTAAAGGACGGTAATCAAATAGAGGACCATGTGGGGAGAAATAAGGAAACGAAAACACAATTAAATCTTACAAAGCAGAACTCTCAACCCCTTATTGTTTTTAACAGAGGATATAAAACTGTTCTTTTAGTGTTTGTGGCAGGTTTTATATCAGGCTTTGTTGTGGTCACGTTAACTTTCCTATGTGTAAAATCACTTGTCAACAAAAGTGATTCTTCCCGTAAGAATACATTATCACATTATCCCGCAGCAATAACACCGTGGAGAACTTTACAAGAAAAGAAGGTGTAGCTGTGTTATTTAAGAAAAATGTTTGAGTCATTTGGAACTTCACGAAGGTAGCATAATGAAGCGAGAAGCCGAAAAGTTTTACCAGTAATGCAGCTTAAAAAAGCAGTCGAAAAAATGAAAACAAAAAACATTAGTTTATTTTCATATTATTATATTTTTTATTATTTATATGAAGTATTGTATTACTTTTTATACATTTCACTGTATGCACAAAATCGACATCACAAGTCTGTATAAATGTTTTGCGTTCACATTTATTTCTCTATCTAAGTCTTACAAAAAAAAACGCCTAAGCAAAATCCCCAATGAGATATTTCTCAATGTATGTATATTTTCATAACTTTATGAGTTATGTTGTATTATTGTTTATATTAAACTTATTTTTAATGTTTTTAAGAAGTAATGAAAAAAAAGCGCCACGGCAACCTCGATCCCAGGGCTTTTTTTCTCTTTTTGATATAAGGGACGGCGAGATCAAAAAGAGAAACAAAATCCCTGGGATTGAAGTTGGCGCCACGCCTTTTTTTGGCACATTTCATCATTTGTTATCCATGGCTTAAAGATTGTGTTGTAATATTACTTAATTTATGTTTGCTGGCAAATAATGTAATTTAATATTTCTGTGTTTGTATTGTACATGATATAATTTAAGATAAAAAAAGGAAAGCGTAATATGTTGTTCATATGTTTAACGCATGCAATTCTTCATCATCAACAATTTTTTGACGTAAAGTAAATAATGGCCTGGAGACCAGCTTAATAAGAATTACAAAAAACACAAGAATCGGAATAGAAAATAGAGAAGATTAACACTGGGGGCAAAAAATTATTTAGCGGCAAAATACTGATGGTCATTACTAATTTGGCAGCTTGCTATTGTTCTTTGCTCACGTAGTTAATATCAAGTAAATCACTTTTTTCCTCAATGTGGTTAGGTGTGTCCACGCTTACGTAAATTGCATTGTGCTCATTGGTTGATTTAAATTTAGGGTTTACTCCGAGAAGTTTTTTTGCGACCAAGCATTTGTATGAGGGAACCTAACCTTAGATTTCCTTGAAGGAACTTTGTTACAACATAAATATATTTATCTAAGTAGAGTCTGTGGCCTAGTTGGTGAAATGGGTTTCAATAATATTAACTACGAATCAAAAGGTTCGCCGTTCAAACCCTCCCCCCCCTCCCTTCCCCCCCCCCCCCCCCCCCCCACACACACACACACACACACTAGCCCAGCTGATGATGTGATACCGATGGGACACGGCAAAACAAGCTTGTACAGGGATGTGTATATATCTAAGTAAATTTTTAACAATAATAGCCGTTGTTTTACTATTAGCAAAAACAGTGTCATGCTAAACCACACACGAAACTTTCCAGCTACAAATAGCAAGTGCGATATATTTTCATTTTAGATAGATTTTGCACGTGCTGGGTTATTTAATTTATATTTAACCCTAACGCTACAGACAAGACACAAAATTCAATGCCCGTCGACGTTTTCAAGTCTGAGTTCGCTTATGACATCAACAATGACAAACCATAAAAAGAAAAATAGTATAATAAAATATAATTCTTTGGAAAGTCTCTTGTGTGTCAGAAATGGTGGCTAAATTGCTATTTTGTGATTAGAATGTACGAAGTAGCGATGTCCTGGATATGTACGACAAGCGAAAATTTGGTGACCGGAGTACGATGGGTATACTCGTGAATTTTTCCACACGCTGAAATTCACTAGTCTTAATAATAATAGCCGTTATCTATCTGATTGATATACAAATCTGGGTGTTGAGCGTTAATTTTCTACGGATTTAAGATTATAGTTTATAAACAATATACACAATAGAGTTGATATACATGTACACGGACATTGACTTTTTTTTTACTTCAGCATGGTTCGCACAAGTCACTTTACATATATTAGTGGATACAGTCGCCTCACTAATTAATGAGCACTCTAACACACTTGCGATTAATGGACAGATTTTTTTATACCGACTGAATTTCAGTCAAAGTCCAATAGAACACCTTCTAAAAAGCAGACAAGGTAATAAGCGGGTCCAATTGTTTTTTTATAGAGAAATTGACGAACGGTTTTTATTAGGATCTTTATTGTCGTTTTTGTTTTAGACATTTAGAAATAGCAGATATTTATGTTCATTCGTGTTTTGTTGTCTCTTTATGTCCGGAACAATCCCACAGCCCCTAGAATCTACTCGGTATGTCAAAAATAAGCGTAAAAATATCAACTTTCCAAAATAGCGAACAGTTCTAATTAGGGGACATAGTCCGCTAGTTGGAAATACTATAGAATGAAAGATCTTTAGTACTAATCAAAACATTCTGTTAATATTTATTTCACTTATGAACCCTATCGTGGTAATGTCGATGTCATGAATCACATGGACGAGATTGTGAAGCGTATACAAATATATAGATAAAACCAAAAGTGAAGAGAACGCTTGTTCGGGAAGCCGATACGTTTTATTTGCTGATCTTTTTTCCCTTTTTATAAACAAAACATAGCTTTACATGCACGCTTTTTTTAAAAAGTAGAAAATCTATTGATACTGTTGGGGGCAACTCAATGTTGGGGGGTGGGACTGATCAAATAATTTCTAAAGATGTTGATGAATAGAAATGATACTTACCACGAGTGATGTGCAGACATTAAGTAACAACTTGTTTAAGAAAAAATGGTGATGCAGTATTGTTGCTAATGACGTCAACAAGTTTGCTAAAGTGAGTAAAAATTAGTTTTACATTCAGCACGAGTAGGGTTATCGTTGCTTAAGTTCTATATTCCAGACTTGATTGTTGCTCAGTCTTTGCTTGTTGACGTTAGACTTAGAATGATCAATTCCACTTTTTCAATTAATTAGGATAGTGTACCAATCAAAGTCAAACTTTTTTGTTTTAATTACATGTGGTATATGGGCCTTACGTACATTTTAAAACAAGATATGTCCAGGTAACTATGTTTTTATAACTCTTTAATTATCTATCTGGTTATTGTTTTAAAAGTCTTGTGTTTCTTTATAAGATGTTCCTTATGAAAAGTTGTGTACGCGTTGTTGAAGCATAAATTATCATAAAATAGGACATGACTCACAAATCAAAAAGTGTACTCTAAGCGTCAATTCAAAGTAAGAAAGGAGAGAGAGAGTGGGAGGGTGGGAGTGGTAAATTCTGTGACGTTTAAGCACATTAAGTGTTTTTAAAGGACTTCTTTCATCACGCTTTACAGAACGTCGAAAAAAAACAACGGGGTTTTTTGAGAGTATATGTCTTGCTCGTATAGTCTAAACTCGATTATCCCAGATATACTTCGTGTGTAGTAATAACTTTGTCCCCAAACTGTCATGGAGGCACCGGGGAAAATGTTCAAGATGAATGAATAAAGACAAAAAGTTGCAGTAGTCCAAATATATTACTGTTTTTGTGTTTTATATTATTACACTTTTAAAATCAGGAAATATATATTTTAAGCAGCATAACATATAAATGATCTCAATCTGGTTCCCAGACCATTTCCCCTTTCTTGATGATTCTGATGGCGGCAAAAAGACCCTGGCACATGCTGGTCACATAATCGCTCATAAGTAATGAAAGTTATGCCTGCTGTTGGTCGCTTCGCAATAACAGCTCAGGGGCTAGAAGACCCTAGGTTAAAGTTTGCATGATCCTGGTCCCGAAAATTTGCGCACTAAAGAGCCGCACAGATACTTGCGGTAGCGACGTAATGGTAAAACAGGAGAATGAAAATACTTAAATAATACCTTTTTTGGTTTTGTTTAGGGTACGCAATCACCTTTAGATTTAAGAATCATCCCCAAAAACATTGGTTGTTAAATGAGTGATGACACCTTTAATTGGTAAAGCGAGTGGGTGCATGCAGAATAGGGTATTGGTCATCAACTTTTAGGGCAAAAATGTAATATCAATTTTCTCGGCAATCACACTATTAACTTCACGTGTTGATTGTCAATGTATATTATTGTCCTGAGACTTTCAGTTGTTTGAAACAATACTCTATTTTCTTCATATTTTTTTCGAGTTGATTCTAAAAAACGAACAAATAACAGAACAAATAATCATTCTTAAAATGAAACTTCAAGATTCTTGACCCATCGCTTAGTAGTTACAATTTTATCACCTCATGTGGTTACTAGAGGACGCCGTATGACGTAGATGGTTGTAATTTAACGCTATTTTGAATATGACCACAAGATTGTTATCATATTGTTCATATTTTACAAGTTACGAAGCCATTGCGCGTCTGGGTTAGGTTTGAAAAAGGAATCTTGAAGTATTTTATTTCAAAATGGTTATTACAATGCAAATAGTCTGTACAACGAAGCGATAGGCTTGTAAATTTCTATACTCCGCATGGACTTAAGATAATTTGTCTGATATTAATCCTGACAAGGAAATTGTGTGAAATTACCTTTGAATAAATCAAAAAAAATAAAGGGCGGTTTAATTCTTGAACACGGGCTTTGTTACGACAAGTAATAAATCTTTTTTACTGACACTAAAACAGTACCATCTCATGAAAAGTTAAAGATGTACATGCCTATTGTTTAAAAGGAGAGTCAAACCGCGCACGGCACGGCTGCTGAATAAAAGTTCATGATGGTAGTGTTAATTTTGAAGACCTTGAAACAAAAACTAAGAATGTTTTGATATTAAAAATATTTAGAGTTATAAAAATTTCATGTTTAAATAGATTTGTAATATACTACCTCACAATTTCTATATTTTGAAAAATGGTCGAATTTGGAAATGTTTTAAAAATTTTGCCTAAAAATTTTTTTTAACAACACGTCTTTTTTCAACACGTCTCTATAATAATAGCCGTTGTCTGTCTGTCTCTGCGCGGACCCCCCGCTGAGTTTGAAAATAATGTTACGGAAACACGAATATCAAATGCGATATATTTTTATCCACTTTGTTGCGACGGGTAAATATAAAGGACGGGCGAACCCGTGGATTTTTCCACAGGCAACGACTAGTCTTCTATATTGTTTGATTACAAATGACACAGACGCATTGTGAAATTGTCTTTTATACCTTCACTAAGTATGTATAGCACTTTTAAATAAATATCTTGGTGCCGTTAACATCAATAACAAAATTGTATTTAAAAGTATATCAAATTTTTGTGAAGAGTTTGATCCATCTCGTTGTTTATAGTAAGTAACCAAGCCCCAATAAACACATTCTTGTTTAACAAAAACGTGTTGTACAACACAGCAATATATTGCTTTTTTACCCTAACGCACTTGGATTAACATTAGATCTTTTCTTTGGCGTAAGAATTATGGACTAATGAAAAAAAACATGGATGCATTTACTGACACTGTTGAAAATAATATGCTGGATTGCCATATGTCATTATTTGTTTTGGACGCAGCTAAATACGGAGAGCTATTTTTACTGTAACGACCTTGTTATTATCTTAACGCACCACACTTACGGACATCGCTAAGTATCAGGTTTAGCACGTGTGGCGCACGTGCCTAGTTACATAGCTAATACTGCTCAAGGTCACGCAAATATCGGCCGTACCGTTCGTCACACTACCGTCACATTTTTTCCGTCACCACCTGTTAATCCATGAATCACCAAGACAACACTAATGACGACATACAAAATTTTTTATGATGGTCCTGAAGTCAATTGAAAATTGCGGCAATTGACAATGTTTCAACCCCTGAAGCAGTAAAAAACACCCCTATCCTTACCGGTCTAGAAAGGGTTAAATAGGTCGAACTGATTGACTAACACTCCCACTTCTGACGAAGAAAAAAAATAGAGTCATTAATTTTTTTTTAAAACAAAATATATTTCAAATCTAGAATTCTCCTATCGCAGCTCGCAAATATCACCTTTTGCTTACAGGCAGATAGACAGACGTACGGAGAGCATTATAATATAGGTATAGGGAAAAAATAAATATTTTGTTTTTTGATTTCAAAATATTGAGAAACAACATATCAGTTAACTTATTTATTCAGCCACACAGAATATAGTGTGTTGAATTAAATCCAATGTAAATATAGATATGTCAGATTTTTAAAATAGTTTAAAATGTCATGATTTGTGTTGTGAAGAATCTTTCCATAGACTACAAAATTGTGAATAAATCCTTTATGCTTAGCGCCTCAGCTTGATAATAGATTAATATCTTAAGCAAGTGTTTTAAATACACAAGAACCTCCTTTTAGCAAACTCCCAATGGTAATAGTAACAATAGAAAGTAAAGAAGATATTCAAGGTAAACAACCGCAGTACTACAGGGCCGACGAAACCGGGACAGGGCGTGGGGCGAGATCATGGGCTCTCTCACTTTTTTTAGAGTTAGCTTGGGCATCTTGAAATAGCTATTTTCTTCATTCGAACACATTAAAACCGTTTTAGCCAATCTAGAGATCTTTATTTTCGAAAACTTTCTTAAGCCTCATTGATCACTATTTTGTTCCTTCAGATTTTAAAATCTATTTGTCGGTCCCGTAATAACAATAACTTCTCAATTTTATTTCATAAATTATTCCCAGACTTCTGAGAGTGAAGTGAGAAGGAGCGCGACCTGCAAATCAGTATAGCAATATCCGTCCAAGAGGTAAGATGACAGTGTAGTTGTAACGAACCACAATAAAATTTAACCCACACATATCAAAGGTAAGTATTTCTTTTTACCTTTGTTTTTAGAAAAAATGAATACAAAAGACGATGAAATTCCTGCTCTACGTAGTATTTGTGGGGATTTAACCACAAATCCCACACCAGCAGGCGAGGAGACACAAAACAACAAACACAACACCCATTCCTCCCACAACAAGTGACTTAGTTATCTTTGTCAAATGAGGTAGAAAAATGGAGGAAATCACAAAGTACTGCGACATCAGGAATGTAAAATCTAAGGTTAAGGAGCTGTTCATATGGAGGCGGGTTAGCTCGGTTGACCGGGCTGGCTCGGCTGAGCGGGATCTCGCTGCTATTAAGAAACACATGAAAAAATAAAAATGTGTTCATATGATAACCGAGCCAGCCCGCCTTGCCGAGATCTCGCTTGTTTGTACCGAGATCTCGGTCAGGCGGCATCTCGCTGTTCTTAAGAAACGCATAGAAAAATAAAAATGTGTTTATATGACAGGCGAGCCAGCCCGCCTAGGCGAGATGAAATTAACAATAGATTTAAAAAACATTCTAATCAATTATTTAAAGTTCGAAATATATTCTTTTGTCTTCATTGTTTATGAATCTTTTGTTAAATGTAAACAACTTTTCCATCCCGGCTGGCTGAGATGTAAAAAACTTCATATGAACACGAGATGAAAATCACCCCGGCTTATGAACAGCCCCTAAGAGAGCACCCTACAATTTTGACCTCTCCTCAGCAAAAGGAAAGTGCCTCCACTGCTACTCGTAGAGTAATCTCAGCTCCTCAGGTGAGCCTAAACAATTCTCCTTTGAGAGAAAATGATGCCCCTCAGGATGGACAGTATTCGCCTTTCAGCCAGGCATATGAAAAAGAACTAGAACTCTATGCATTTCAGAATGAGGAGGAGTTCCAAGCTAGTGAATCAGGGGCTGAACAGTCTCAAAAGAATGATGAGATGCCTGAATCTGAAAATGATGTATTTAAACATATCAGAATTATTACAGATGCTTGTAAAACAGGCTCAGCTGTTGAAGAAAAATGGGCCACTATAGTAAACCAAAATTGGGCAGGCAAAAAAGGCAAGGAAAAAATGCAAAAACTTTCTGAAAAAAATCCCAGTCCTGAAAACTGTGAACTTGTTGTTCCTAAACTAAACATAGAACTCTGGCAAATGTTGTCCAGTATACAAAAAACGCTCAGACGTGAAAGTGGCTCAAATTCAAAGAAGCCTTACAAGTGCTGCCGGTGCAGCACTTTCTATAGCCAATGAGATCTTCAGTTCTGAAAATATGAATAGGAAAAGTCTGATCTAAAAAACTGCTGAGCTGATTGCATTTTTAGGTCATGCAAATACAGAATTGTGCCAAAAGCGAAAACTCTTTGTAAGATCTGTATTGAAAGAAAGGTATAAGGACTTGACTACGGTGTCTACTGAGGTTACAAAAACCTGTTTGGTGACAAGGAATTAAAAAAGAGAAATAAATTGAAGCATGCACGAGCTTATGCAAACCGTTATAGAAACAACAAGCCATACTATAGAAATAACGGCTCACAAAACAATTATAGCAGAGGGAAAGGCAGGAAGGGGATGTTCTCTTCCAACAACAGCAGTAACAAGCACCAATACAAGAAATGAATCAAATATTTAAAGACTTTTTAGAATATTGTGATCATCGAGTACAATGTTTTCAAGGTGGACAGATCTCCAATAGATTCCCTCAGTGGAAATCCATAACATGTGACGAAAATATTCTCAATATCATCAAGGGTGACACTATAAACTTTATCAGTGAACCACCGATTACGCATTTTGCAAATAATATCATATCTAAAGATGAAGCTAAAGTTAAACTTGAGATTGCCGAACTTTTAAAAAAGTATCATACAAAGATGCACACACGAAAACATTAAACTCGTCTTCTTTCGATAAAAAGTCAATATATTGTCAAACTTACGGATAATAATCAACATTATAGGATTGGAAGATGTTGCAGTTATCTTCTTATAAAAACATTACATAATAAACCTTCTAAAATAATCAGTTCTTAGTAATTCTAGGCTCATTAATTTGATTTTATAATATATTCAGGCGAAGTACTTTTTAATATGTTCTTAATTTTGGACAAAATCTCAGCCTGAACGTTCATGTAAACTAAGTTCTTATAAAAAAACAAATGAGAAAGACAAGAATATTTGTAAGAAATCCACCTCTTTAATTCTTAGGTCAACTGACAGCCCTGCACATAGGCGTGTTGTATTTAGAAGCTCTTGTTACTGCCACTGTAAAAGAAGTGAGGTTATATACAGGGAAGTTCATGCCATCAAATACTAACATCTCATCTTAACTTGTGAAGCACTTAACTTTTCTCCCCCCAAAATAAAACAATGTTTGAAGTAATTTGAATCAACACTCACCCTCACATCACTCTCTGGATGCTCTTCTTCGTAGGTCCACTAAATAACTTACACTTTCATCAAATTGAGAATATTTGTCTGTTTCCGTTCTAAACATTTTAGATGCTGGTATTTTTGCTTTCGCTTCTTTTGCAGTCTACAGATAATAACACTATTAAAAGAAAGACGAAAACGGTCACACAACAACAACAAAGCTAGCAACAACGACGACGGTCACAAAGACAACAAAAACAACAACGACGACAAAACTAGCAACAACGACGACGACGACAACAACAACAATAATAACAGCAATAACAACTACGACGACAACGATAACGATAGCCACAACGACCACAACAACAACAACGACGGCGACGACGACAACAACAACAAAAATGACGGCAACGACAACGACACCTACAACGACATACCTGCTCTTGTTGTTACTTTAATTAAACTTCTTCTTTTTCTTTTCGTTTCTTTTTTCTATCTCCTGCAAAAAACCGTCATATGAAATTGAAATTTGATTCGCAAATTCCTGCTCACATAACGACGACGATTACCTCTAATTTTTGCTGCTTTTCTTTAAGAAGCGTTTCCTTATCCACAAGTTTCACAACTGCTGCCTACCCTCCTAGCAAATAGTAAGTCAGTATAAGTATTTTTAAAATAATACACTAATCGCAGTAACATTCGGTATGTGCAAATGGATTCTCAATTCAATACTGCTTGCTGCGAAACACTGTTCTACCGCCTTCGAACAATGTTAAATACTTTACTTCCCAGTCTCCCAGTCGCTATCTTCCTTACATCCTCGCGAATTTCTGGAATGAATTCGATAAAGGGCATTAACATTTCTTCTAGCTAAAACAGAAAAAGAACAACTTTAAAATAAAACGTTCCGAAGGATGTCCTAAAGATCTGGTTAAGTTCTCCGTCATACGAAGAATGTAAGTGTTACGACATTCAACACCTTCTCGGCTAATGAGAAATTAATAACATTCGCCCGGCCGCTCCTCCCACAGAAGTAAAGCCAATTTCCTACTCCCCATCATTGGCGCCAAATAGTTCAAAATTCTGGTGAAATATTTTGCAATATAATTCAAAACTGCATGGTTCGGCGTTTGCTCAAATTTTCTCACTTGCTTAATGTAAATATTAGATTGCTTTACTAATGCTTGCATCAACTGAATAACGGTACCTGTGTCAATCGAGTCTAAAAAAATATTTTTCAGAAAGATTAAATTTCCTCATTTTGATGTATTAGACAGAATGCATCTACAGTGGACACCCTCTATCTCGAACAAAAATTCTGGTCCCTTGTTGTGGCAATGAAGAAGTAGACAAAGTAGTTGTTAAATGGTTCTTATTGCAAAGAAGCCAAAATGTTCCAATTGACGACCCAATGCTAAAAAAACTCTTCAATTTGCAGAAAGTCTTAATTTAATAAATTTTAAAACATCAGATCGAGGGGTAAGAAATCAGTACAGTTTCAACAAAAGGTTATCTTTAAAGTTCTCTTTTAATCTATAAGTTCTCTTATGATAAAATATCTACCATACACTTTTATTCTGATAGATGGTGAACACAAGGTACCTGGATATCATTGTCTTTTCTAAGATTTATTGTTTTTCCATTCATAGTGATGATATACTTTCTATAGGGATCGGCATGTATTGCGATAATCAATAATTGTCATACCCAAACCGCAATTGCAAATTTAAACAACAGTCAACTCATGTTTTTACCACCAAATCATTGTCGACACTTAAACCAATGCACCCAAAGTTTGATATGCCGCCCTAAAACACATTACCGAGGAAGGGTTATACGTATTCTACGTCGAGCCTTGTCCAGAAATTTCAATTTTAAAAGCTATAAAATACTGGTTGATTCTTGGAAAGTCATAACCAAAGAAACCATCGTGAACTGTTCAGGAAGGCCGGAATGGTGTTCAACAAGCTGCTATTGCTCATGCAGAAGATCTATTTAAGGATCTTCAAGAAAGTTTAGATTAATTGCAAAAAGTCATTCTTTATTCATAACAGATGTCACAGCCATTACATTAGTGAACTGACGATGTTTTTGCAACTGTATCCAAGATTTCTAAAGGTGATATTGCAGAAGACATAAGGAAGGGGTGAGAAAACGAGGGAGAGCAATGACAAGGCTTCAATCGAAGAAATTTTTTGATCCCATTGTGGAAAAGCCGTCAAGATCAGAAATTAGGTCTGCTTTAGATGTGTTAAAAGATACTACAATATTTAGCGACAAAGTTTGGACAGATGAAAAGACTTATTCTTTAGCTTAAAACGGCTAAGCGAACACGAGACTGAAATTTCTCAACAAAAGAGATGTTACAGATTGTTTAAACATGTTTAAATTTATCTAATGTATAGTATTTCATAAATATAAGAAAAAAAGACACTTGAGCATTTTGAACGTAAAGTCTAATGCATCTTCAATATCCCTTTTTTGCTTTGTTAGCTAACACTATTTTCCAACTTTCGCTACCTGGAACAAATTCTTGCGAGTTCGAGATAGAGAGAGTCAACATGGAGATATTTTATTTCTTAGAAAACAGATGCACACAAAAAGCTCTTAACACATTGAGATGAGCTTCTTTTTGCGAATTGCATAAATTAAAAACGTCATAAAATGTGTCGAATATATTATTAAAACTATCTTCATTGGTTCATTTACGTTAAGCTTAACTGACGTCAAATATGAAACTTGTTTTTACAAAAGTGACTTTTCTAAAGTTTCTCATTGCAAACAGACGTGATATTGCTTTGAATATTTAATCTTTGTGATTTTATTTGAACAATATGATGGCAAGTTACAGTGAAGTTGTAAAAAGTATGGACGGAGGTGAGCGCATGCGCCTGTTGTTGAAGAAAGTTCAGGACGAGTTGAAAGTGGCGAAAGAGGCGTTGAAGAAGAAGGAGAAGGAGCATGCAGATGTTGTGATTGAGTATGAAACAGAGATTGCAGACTTGGAGAAGGAGAAAAACATGTACGCACGAAGGTATCAGGATGTTTACAACATCACCGATCAAGTGGTTCATTGGAAAAGAAAGTATAAAGATTTGGAAAGAAAACTTGAAAAGCATGATGCTGTAGCAAAGAAAAAGGATGAACAGATCGAAGAGTTAAAGAAAGAGAACGCAAGCTTACAAGTACAAGCTAAGAAGAAAAGTTTTAAGAAGGAGTTCAAAGCAGCGCAAGGTGAAATCGCAAAGTTGAAAGAAGAAAACATGAAGCTGACTGACCAGCTGTTTGAGAAAGCTAAAATGGTGCGATTTTTGTACGAAAAGGTGAGCAGTGCAGAGGAGGTTGTTAACGCTCATAAAAAGCACCACGAAGAAGCAACGCATCAACTGAAGGAAAAGAACTCTGTGTTAAAAGCAACCGTTCTAAAGTTGAAATTGAAAATGAAGAAGAAGAACGAAGAGAGTAAAAATCGGCATGATGTGGCGAAGAAGTTGCGAGAAAAAGTTATCCAGTTGAAGAAAAGAAACGAAAAGTTGAGAGAAGACCTGAAACAAAAAGACGACGTTGAAAAAGATGGAAAGTCAAAGAATGCGACAGTGAAAGGAGAAGAGAAAAGAGAACTCGTGCTTGATCAAAAGAAAGATGGCTTTGGCAAAACGCTCGATTTTTCAGAAAGGTACGTAAATGTTAGAATATTATTTTTACAAATATAAGTTTATCGTTAGCACGAAAAATATCTCGAACGTGAGTGAAGAGGAGCAAGATTAATCATATTTTCGACTTTGAGTGCAAAATTGAAAAACTTTAAATAATGGCGCTAAACTGGCGGAGTTTTAATTAAAAAGTTGTTTATTTCATTTATTCATTTAGAAGATAAATGCATAGGTCAAAAAATGGCTATAAAACTTGGAAACAGGTAAAAACAAAAACATGAAACACTCAATATAAAGTTTAAAACAACTTACTGAAGCAAAACTACATTATAACACCAAACATATCATCAAACTCCAATATTAAACGTTCAACCAAAGAAAATAAATATAAATCGCTTTAGTAATATTTTTTAGTTTAGTTCTAAATTGTCGCGAAAAACGTTAAATTAAAAATATAAACACTCTTTCAAAATGCGTTGCATTTCAACATACTGTTTTGTTTTGAAGATTCGAATGTTCTTCTGAGTTTTCGAACAACGCATTCGAATGCTGTAGAATTTAATTCAAAAGCCGCTTCATTCAAAGTTTTTTTTTTCTAATAATAAACTAGTTATCACACATAGCTTGTTCAATATGTAGTATATTTTACTTGCATAAAGGCTCGACAAATAATTTTCTGCGAAAGCTGAAAACATACGCCGTTTTGCACTCGGCACCGTGCGATAACTGGTACTTATAACCTCTGCTCTTTTAACTCTAAAATCGAACATTTCTTTTTAGTTCCATCAAAATTACAAAGAAAAGTGAAGAGATTAAAAAGGCCAGTGTCATCAAGAAAATAAAACCGCTTACCAAAGCCATCATTACCGACGGCCGTCAAAAAACCGACAAAGTTACTACGGCTGATGTTGCCGACGAAGCACGTCAAAACGACATTATCAATAACAACGACGACGATTTGAATGCCGACATCGATTTTTCTTTTTTTATGTAGTTTCTTTGTGTCGAGCAACAGGGAAGGGGGTTGAGGAGCGGTAGAGGTGGTAGGCGTTGGCAAGAGATTCCAACTGGACGTGAAACATGGGAGAACAAAGTGGTACACCGCAAGAACAAGCTGCAGAGCTGGAAAAGTACAGAAAGAGTCGGGAAAATCGAGACGAATCAACGCAACTGAGTAAACAAAAACAACGTTACAGAGAAAAAAGTTATTAAAAAAGTACAACTGGATTTGGTGCGAGAGCAGAAAAAAGACATGAGAACTAAAACTGAAAGACTCCTAAAACGTAGCTCAGCAGACTTAGAATGTATCGAATCCATGAAAGTTAAGATCTAGAACAATAGAAATGAGTGTACAGAAAGAAGAATGATTTACCATCAAAGGGTGGGGAAAGCCCTGCCATGTGGAGAAGAATGTTTTTGGGTTTAACTTGAAATGTTTCTTCTCCACGTGGCAGTGTCTTCTAGTAAAAGAATCAAAACGGAAATCCAAAAGAACACTTAATGTCAATACATTAGTTACTTCACTAACTTGTAATTGTACTCCTTTTTACCTTCTAGTCAATCTTACTTTTTACAAAGAAAATCTACACACGACAGGCTAGCCAAGCAAAGTAAAATTGCAAAGTATAGAGTCAGGCCAGTGTAACCAAAACCAAATGCGAATAAAAAATTCTGAAATGTTCTTACCACAAAGAGCATTGTGGATTTGTACCTTCTTCTCTAGAAAATTAAAAAAAGATTATTAAAAAAATAACTAACAACGCAAAACATGCTTCCATGAATCTCTCTCGAAGAGTTTCAAAATTATAGGTCATCATCATTCACCATTCTCATATCATTCCTTTCTAAACGGTCAAGATCTTCCTGCTTCACTGCCCATGTCTCACTACCGTACAGCATAACACTTCTTACACAGGCCTCATACAACCTCATACAATCTTTTAACTCAATTGACAAGACTCTGCTAGTCAACAAAGGAAGTAACTCTCTGAACTTTTTCCAAGCAGAACCTATCCTGCAAGTAACACTTCTTCCAACACCCCCTTCACTGTCCAACATATCACCTAAGTAACAGAAGTTCTCAACTATCTCTAACGAGCCACTGTTGTACATCATTGAAGCTGGAAATACTTTATTCTTTATAATCTCACCTTTGCAACGCTTGCATACAAACTGAATGTCAGCTCTTAACCTTCCATTTCTGCAAACTTTTTTCAGCTTCGCGGTGATTATGAGCATGCAGCGGAACATTACTCCTGTTAATATTCCTGTTAATAGAAAAGTTGGAGATTAATAAACATTCCAATTTTTCCAATCATATTTTACTTTTAAAGGAAAAAAAATAAAATAGACTACCCACCGCGAACAACTTCTCTGTTTGTTCTGCTTCTTGAAAAACATTCGTGCTGAAATCCAAAGCTGACACGACTCGTGAAAGATATATTTATGGAAAATACGACTGACCGGCATAACACACATCACAGAAGGCATTAGCAGAAAGGGGCAGGCGAGGAACAAGTAAATAAGTGAGGTAAAACAAATATCAAAGAAAGACTAAATTAAATAAATGACCAACATATGGGAAATAATCAATCCCCTGATTGAAACCATAAAGCCCTGTATCCACTAAAAGCGGTTAAGCCATCGCTTTGTTCTATCGCTAAAATTTTAGAACTTGCTTTAATTGACACGAAATTAGTTCCATCGCTTTTTTTAGTTCTATTTTTTAGACCTTTGGTCTATTTTGGAAAGCGATAGCAATAAAACAAATTTCATTTCTATCGGCTTAAAAAATAGACCAAATGCTAAGGATTTTTTCAAATGCCACATTCTAATTCGAATTTTAAAAAAACCATTCAAAGTTCAAAAAAACGCTCGAATGTATATGTTGTGAGAAAGGTTGATTGGATGCTTTAATGTTTTGTTTTTGAAATCAATTTGCACGTTTGGTCATTGGAATAGGATCATGGTTAGAAAAACAATCAATATACGTGAAAAGAAGGAAATTTTATCAGCTTACGTTTAAGAAATAGTATTTAATGGCACAAGCGACATTGGAGTTGGCAAGAACGGAGCAATCATTTTTGGATCCCTATTGTCCAATATCCACGAATGTAAAATTGTATTTTGCATCACAAACTGCCAGTAACTCAGACTGAAAAACCCTTTATAGTTGTGAAATAACATTCCGCTTTTGGGGGACCTGAATACGTGTGTGCTTCCCATCGATAGTACCGATGACGTGAGGAAATTGCCACAACTCTTCAAAAGCTTCTTTTATCTTTTTTTTCATTACTTTCGGTTTTTAGGGGCATTGAGAGAAATTTTGGAAATTACGCGGCACAATATTTCACATGTTTCACTTATAATGCGGCTGACAGTCTTCTTCTCCGTTGGGAAAAGATAAGTCAAGGATATTTACGAGTCCCCAGATGCCAGAAAACGTAACAATAGCATTAATCTTCTTTGTGAAGGAAAATTGCTTTTAAAGATTTTTGTCTTTCTTTACTATCAAAAGAGCAACAAGCGACAAAAGATGTTCCATCCGTTCGAGTGACATCCTAAAAAAGTTGAAAATGGGTATATTATTAGACCCTTTATCGAGGGAAAATAGAGTTGTCAAAAAAATAACAGTGAACATCGCAAAATCTTACTTGAAGTATGACTCTTCCCGGCCCGGGGGGTCCAGGGGGGGGGCAGCACTGACGCCAAGACGCAAATTTCTGGACGCTAAAAGTTTAGGTCTTTCTTTATCAAATAAGCCTGAAGTGAGCATCTAGTTCCTTTTTGTTCTTGAGTTATAGTCAATTGAAGTAGGAATAAAAGTTGTGTCAAAATTGGGAATTTTGACAAACGAACCGCACTACGAGGGTTAAGTGCCTCATTACTCTCTATTTTTGTATCAAATGACAATAATCTCTTTGGCGCCTATCGCTTTGCGTGTCCATATCATTTCAGTGGACGCGCTATAGCGATAGTTCTGAAACAAAACGATGACATAAATTTATAGCGATAGATTCCATCACTTTTCAGAAATAGAGATTAGCTCTATAACCTTCAGTGGACACAATGAACCCATAACAAAACGCCGTAAACACGGCTATCTAACGAGATATGACGTAAAGAGACACTACCATATAACGTGATGTGACTTAGAAAATACTACTATATAACGTGATGTGAGGTTGAAAACACTACTATATAACGTGATGTGACGTGAGAGACACTACTATATAACGTGATGTGACGTAGTAAACACAACTATATAACGTGATGTGACGTAGAAAACACAACTATATAACGTGATGTGACGTAGAAAACACTACCATGTGACGCAGAGTTAGCTTCACATAATTTTCTAATAATTACGTCAGCTTAAGCAAGTTCGCCTCAGCTTAAGCAAGTTCGTTGTCATGATGTGGAAACTTCAGGTCTACACCACCAGTATGTACGTCAATGGTGCTTTCCAAAACATTGCTTGCAACATGACTGAACATTCTATATGCCAGCCAGCTAAAACGAAAAAGTATGTTATTTTATAGAATTATTTTGTACATTTTAAATACGATTTCATTTCTACGAATCTTAGATGCGGACATTCTATCAGCAACAGTTTAAACAATCCCACCTCGTCCCTAAACGTACACGATAACCTAGGGACGAGGTTGTGTACAGCCTTCAATGTGATAGGAAACTACAATAGAAGTTAACTTTTTATTTTTTTTTTTATTTTTTTTTTTTTATAAGTTAAATTTTATTCCTCTGCTTACGTTTTAGCATGTGACTGTTATCCGCCAGGTAACGATGGCAAATGTTTACAATCTACCTCATCAGCTAATGTTCTTGGACAGTGCAATTGTAAACCTGGTATCTACGAACGACGTTGCGATCAGTGTCTTCCTGGAAAATGGGGATACATCGTTCCTACCGTGGGAGCATGTTTCGGTAAACATATTTTATCTCCATGCTAAAATTAACGTTATCTAAGTACGCGATCAATTATTTCCAAACTTCCAAAGTTTTCGATCTTCTAGAGTTAAGGGTGATGTTTTAACTACGGGACATGAAAAAGTTCGACGAATTAAACACTTGAATTGAGAAGATGAATTTTAGCAGAATGGAAACTAGTTTTACTAAGCAGGCTTTGGGACAACGATTCATTAAAATTGTGTTCTGCTATGTTTCTGTATAAACGTGAAAATGAAGACAAATCCACTTCTGAAACATAAAAATATGATAGACAAACTAATTGTAAATAAAAATATACAAAGTATTAGAATTAAACAAACTGTGCTCTTTAAGCTTCACTGGCGCGCTATAAACTTCAACGTGCGTTTATATACATTTTAATATTTCTAGACTGTAACTGCAATGTGTTCGGTACTTTACACAACATCAAACATGCAACCCCTACAACGGCCAATGCACATGTAAAGCGCTCACGTATAAAAGTCAATGCAATGTTTGCAAAAATAACTACTACAGATTTTGGCCGGCAACGACTGCATCCCTTGTGCGTGCAATCCCGGTGGAGCCAACCCTTCTTGCAATAAGATCACAGGTGGGTATCAGCAGTCTAGAGCTTTTATAATTTTTGTGCGTATTCCGTAAATATTTAAGTCCCTCAACGTAATTCCTTTTTAGGAATTTGTTCATGCAAAACTGGAGTGACTGGCCCAACATCTCATCGAGTTCAATCAGGATTTTTCTTCCCCAGTTTTACGCACATCAAATATAAACCTGAATTCTCTTCGGCGAACGGTTCTTTTATCGGCCATTTTCTGGGGCGTATTTATGCGAGATTTTTTTTCACAAGAATGCAACATTTTAATCATAGCAAGAAGTCGCTCGGCTTTTAATATGGGAGAAATAGTTGATAGAAAAAGTTGGAGACTTGATTCCTGCATAGTTCGATTCTCTAAATGCGTACCGTAGGATTAAGCGCCGGGCGCTTATTTATTATCTCGGGTCCAAGGGTGGGCGCTTAACAATTTTTTTGAGCTTTCTGGAATGAAGCATACTTTTTTTAGCCTTCCCAAATACC
Organism: Hydractinia symbiolongicarpus; assembly: GCF_029227915.1. NCBI lineage: Eukaryota > Metazoa > Cnidaria > Hydrozoa > Anthoathecata > Hydractiniidae > Hydractinia > Hydractinia symbiolongicarpus. The sequence continues at coordinate 10,066,126 of NC_079884.1, forward strand.
AGGAGTACATAGATAAGCCAGTGAGTGTTTGATCTTCCATAGTGGGGGGAGGGCGCTTATTAAATATTTTTGGTGTTTCAAGTGGCAGCTATTCGATGGGGCTCTTAATCAAGTCTTTACGGTAATAATGATCAATTCAGTTAATTTGCAATATTTATCTGGTTTTCAAGATTGGTAAGCTAAAGAACAAGAAGATATACTCAGCAACTGAAAAATATATTTGTGTGTAATTTTGCAACCGCTGTTTGAAATATTTGAAAGGAGTGAGACACAAATCTCTTTCCACTTTGTAACCAAATCTGCCGAAAGGGAGCTGTTTAGGGAAAGCAAATTCTTCACAGTGTTCGTCAGTGAGGATATTATGTGGTACTTTATTTTCATCGGGTGCTATTTCAAGCAATTCTTCTGGAAAATCTAAGGGAAGTGTAAAGCTTTCTACTACAGGATATCGAAACTTATCTAGGTAATTTAGGGTTTGTTTCAAGGTTATCATCAACTTCAACTTCTATATCTATTTTCTCAGTTCTGCATGTATTTGATTCAAATCTATCGTAATCTCAGCATATAGATGATTATTGACTTTGAGAAAAAGTAAAGCTTCGTTAAGTTTTGCTGGAGATACAGGTTGAAAATAAACATGACCCTTGAAATGTAACCTCCTTTTGAGTTTCACAAACAAAATAGAACTATTTGAGGAATTCCATGGCAAGATATTACACAAGTCATCCAAGTCAATCAGTATATTGCATATGGCATCTTTGATTTTTGGAAATTGTACTTTTGGCATAATCATCTTTTTAAATAATAATCGTTTAGAAATAGGAGCAGATTCTAAGCAATTTAAGGACTGTAAACACTATGGCACATGGTCGACGAACAGTTTATTATGTACAGCTTGACAAGGCATTTTATTTTTCCTACACTTTTTAGAACAAATCAGACATATGTAGCATGTACCATCACGAGACTGCACTCCAGTATTAATCAATTGTAACAATTTCAGGGTAAAGAGTTCTGCACAAAGATTTTCGTGGACTTTCTATAAAGTGGACGGTTACATATAAAACACATATATAATAGATCACAAAAGTTTTAGTTCGAAAAGTTTGCACACACTTCTCATAGCTCTGTGAAATTTCATAGGGGCTAAACTTTTCACAACTTTGATTCGTTTCATGAGATTGTTGCACTGTTTGTACCTTACTCTTGGTTGTATCAGAGAAAGTTGCACAGCTCATTTTAACTAATGAAGAAACAGTATTACGACGATTTCGTTTCTTTTTATTATCGACGGTTCATTTGCACATACTTCCGTGTTGTTTCAGTAATTTCATTCGTTAATTTGACACACTAAACTGTGTACTGTACCATAATTTTTTGTGGCAAACTCATGCATGTGTGTACAATGTAAGTCGACACAGAAAATATATCTTCAGATTTCAAAATCATAGCTGTTCTGGTTCACCAAATTGATTTCGAGCATGAGAATCAATAATGAAACATATAATAATTACAATAATAACGAAAATAACATATAATAATGAAAGAATACATAATAAAATATATCGCGAAGAACTAATGACAGAAAAGCAATATCCCTCACAGAAGAACAGTATGCCTACATGATTATAATGCTGTTGCGACAAATTATTGATGAGTTCTAGCAAGCAATTAGACCCACAGTGCGGAAAGCCAAAAAAATTTGCATCATGTATAAGATCAACCTGAACTTGTACATTCTCAATCAGAAATATTCTGGATAATTCTGGACATGACAAAAATTCTGTACTCCCTTTTGTTCGAAGAAGTACAAGGCATCTAATAACAAGTGAGCAGTATCAAGTTGAACTTAAAAACACAACAGGACAATGCAGAAAAAAACTTGACGGAGAACTCCTCGCTGCATGTAAACCGAATGAAAAGATGGTTCTTCGAAAGAAGTATGCTTTCGTTGATGCACTGCCAGATTTTTCCAAAGCACACGCGTGGATGCGCGATTGAACGGGAAAGGTTATGAACTATTCATTCTTTAGGACGCCGCTGGATTCAAAAACTGGTTTTCTCCTAGTTAACAAGTTTGACTTTTTTATGTACGTTAACAAAAACACACATTCCCAGGGTTTTTTACCTGATGTCATAGCCACTGTCGCTTACTTGACGGATAACAAGTTTCTTTTCCGTCGAGCAGGCAAGATCTCGTGGTAACGCGTTTGTGAAAAATATTTGAATACTTTTTAACTGGTGCGTTTTAGGTCTTGGTTTTGCACATTTGAATGGAGGACAGTCAATTTCGTTCACTTTTAGCGTTCCTACCACAGCTAGATATTTTGGTCCCCCTCTGCTACAGTTTATACAACTATGATTGGTACTCCTCCATCCTACCTCAAGGAAGAGAACGCGTCGACTGGTCTGGTTCCACCAATATGCAAACTTACTTGAAGCCATCAGATCGACCAAATCAATGGTTATTTTCACTGAAAATTATGACGACCAGTGGCTCCCTTGTGAAGTCGTATTCATTTTTATTGTAAGATTTGAAGCTAGGTGACGACAATAGCTGGATTTCTACGTCATACGTCGAACTTTCAGCTGGCATGTTGTATAATTTCTCTTTGACGTATGAATCGTCGTCTTTAAATTACGGCATCCCGTGGCCTCTGTTATTAGATTCGTTTATTCTTATGTTGGATCACAACTGGGCTTCTTACTTCACAATCATGTCCAATGTTATCAAGATCAAGAATGAGAACATCACTGCACAAATAGCAGAGCTCCAGCTACAACATACAACCTACATTTTGCAGTGTGGCCCGCACACCTTTACTATTGACTTACAACTTTACAACAAAGCTTTAGTTGCAACAGTTTCCAACCAGGTTCGTTCTTCAATGCCATTGCAAGGTTGGATATGGTTGACGAAGATGTGATCAATCCATTCCTGGTTACTATGAAAGCCCAACATCTGAATGCTTGCGTAAGATATTTATGTTTTGATTAACTTTTAATCAGGATGCTACATCTACTATATATCTACTACATATGTCTATAGCATCTCGGTTCAACATTACAAAGACAACAATCAAATTTTTTTTATTTTAGCATGTCAATGTTCTCCCGCAGGAAGTCTGTCAAACGCGTGTAATCACATTACTGGACAGTGCTTGTGCAAACAAAACGCGCATGGTTTAAAAAGTCATGAATGTTTTACATGGTTTCTTTCGCTTGAGCATGACTAACCCAAAAGGTTGTCAGGGATGTTTTGGTTATGGCCATCTAGCGTCCTGTACTACGGCAGTTGGTTTCGTGAGAAGCTATGTTGTAACTAGGTTTACAAGTACGTCTGTTAGCTTAGTATTTGTAACGTTTAACAATAAGAATTTTTACACTAAGTGACGTCACAATATATTCTTTAAAAATGTAATCCTAAGAAACTACTATTTACGGAGATATCTCAAATCATATCATGATGAAGCTTTTTTGATTATACACAGTTTTTTTATAGTTATAATATACTATAATATAGAATGATGAAGGTCTCGGCATACCGATGTCAGCTACGAGAATCCCTTAGGCGAGGTAAACACGCTGTAATCAAAAAAATTAGAAAGATATCAAAATTCAGTTTTCTTATATGAATGTCTCAAAGCAAACCCAAACCATAATCATAAGAAAAATTGACAGTAAAGAGATGGCTTTATGTGTGGTGAGTAGCTTTAACGTTAACTCCAATTTAATCAAAATACTTCAGCATTACACTGAGTCACTGAAAAAAGAAGATTCTTCGAATTTGTTGGAAGATTTGCTTATATTGTACATTAGAGTTATAACTCTCTCCTATGTCAAGGATAAACAACAACTATACAAAATAGATTTTGATGCTAAAAAGTCCAGATCATTGCGTACTGAGCTGAAGAAAAAGACACCTTCACTGGATCAAGATAATTGATATTGTGGAATGACAAAAAACCAGCTATTTTTATAGCTACACATCTAAAAAAATCATTATGACATGGCAAACTAGTATAAGGTAATTTTAGTTTTAAGTTTTGCATGAGAGAAAGAGGTTTTTTTCTTAGGCATTCTCAATACAAATTTTTTATGCATTAACAACTTTTAGCCGAGTGTTACTAATATGTTACTGGCGGTAACGCGTTATTAAAAGCGTGGTTCATTCTTAATAAAAAAAAGTCGATAATGAAAATCTAATTTTTTATTTATTGCTTTTATGGATAAAAGGTATTTTTTTAAGAAATACTGTCGTCCTTTTTCATTTGAAAAAAAAGGGATATATAGTTTTTAACCCCCGTGCTCATGTTGATGTGTAAGTCTTTTTCAAATGTTTTAAATTTCGCTAAATTTGAAGATAGTTGAACTGTGGAAAATTGCGACTCAGAAATTCTGTGAGTGCAATATTCTTACGGCGAAGATTATTATCTCCTTAAAATTAAGCTGGCCTTTTTCCGAAACTGATTAAAACAAGTATTCGCACTGTATTTTGCTTTCAACATATACATAGAAGGAAACAGACAAAACAAATTAATGTGATATTTCGAATAATATCTATGTCTTATGATTAAATTATACATAGTCAAACGTGGACATATATTCTCATTTTTTTAGGATATGATTTACTACAAAATATTGTTTTAAAAATAAGAAAGTAAGAGTTTAATTATACTTACTGTAGTGTGGATTTATACTTGGCTGCAAACTTGAGAATCGCAGCTACAAAATATATGTTTTTTAAAATGCTTGGTTATAAAAATTGCCGTGTTTTTAGTGTCTTTTTCAGTGTTTGCCCTTCTTTCTGCATAGTACAGGGTCGTCACTAAAATCAACTACATCGTTATTAATCAAATTAGCAAAAACAGGTTTAATAATTTTCTGCTTTCTGTGTCATTATAGTCAAAGTCTCTCATCGAAGAATTATCCTTTTTTGCAGCCATCTCTGTCGACCAAAATATTTTCTAATAGATCTTGACAAAGTCATTCTGTAAGGACACGTGGCGCATTGTAGGCACCAGGTACTAAGTTAACTCAATAACAGAGTTAACTGTGATCTTCAGACCCTCATATGTTTGCCACGATATAAATATGCTTGACTTTGCGTTTTTAGAAAAAGTACCCGGTCGATCTTCAATGGTTTGGGTTAAGTCTGTGAAATACTGCAGAAAGCTATACAAAACGTGGATCGTTGACATCTGAAAATGGAACAGGAAGCAGTTATTTTTGTGCTTAAATTCTTCGCTGTTCTTAATGTTTAGAATTTCAAAAAAATTAAAAGTACCAGCTGGTCAGGTGGTCCGAAATTTTTTAACACAGTGCTGACTGTTGAACTTAAAATTTGAGCTGCTATCTTAACGTTCATTACTAAAAAGGATGATAATTTATATGATCATATAATAATTTTAGTGGAAGATGTAAGCCACATTCACGATATCCATAAAAAATGTCTGCTATGTGATTCCAAACTAAAAACACCCCCATTCCACAAAAAACGTGTGCACCCACCAGCACCCGAGTTGGCCAGGCAGTTTCCAGCTGTTTTTATTAAATGTGGAGGATCAGCGTTAAACTAAACATAACGCTTTTTAGCACTTAAGAAATTAACAGTTCTGTATGCTCCATACACGTTACAGCAACTACATTTAAATTACATTGCAGCTCACATATGCTTACAGCTTTCCAAAACATGGGGAAAATTTGAGCTGATGTTGCTTCAGTTGTTGCAAAATTTGCTTGGCTACACTTGAAAGGATTAACTACAGTGCAAACAAAAAAAATAAAACATGTGTTGGCAAGTCATCCACTTTTTGAACAGTAGCATAGATCAAATTTATGTCTCCAAGATAACTTAATTTTGTAGGTGCATTCAAATTTGATGACATATGTTTAGCTGAAACTTGTGCTTTCTTAATGGAGTTTTTGCATTGTTTGTATATGGTACCACTATTCAGATTTAATAATGCACAATATGGAGATCGAAAAAACACAGTTTGTTGCAATGGACTTTCATCAGAATGAATTTCAATTTTTTTGGAGACAGTATGTTAATTAAAATACAATGATCTGGAAATGGATACGTCACTAATTCTAGTGCATATGTGATATTTCGAGGTCACTTATATGACGATGATTGATTGCTCTGCAGCGACAGACTGCGATATTTTCGCTTTGGAAGATATGAAACGCAGTTGAGGAAGGTTAAAAATGCGCCAGTTAAAGTTTTTGCGATGTCGTGAAAATAGATCAATTCACGCGATGGCCCGCGAAAGTTCAAGAAAGGAAGTGAATTGTTCATGCTGACGTCAGCAAAAATTATTACAGTTTGAAGTTTTGAATCTAAGTAAATAACCTTAGTCATAAATGCGTTGTGAACGATGAAAAAAATGCGTGAGTCTAATATAAAAAGGTTGGTAGTAAATTTACTTGAATTTCTAAAACTAAAAAATGTAACTGCTCAATTTTAACGTTGTAAAATCGGAAAGGTGGAGGTAGAAATGCATCCAGTTTTTGATACTCCACTTTCGTAGTTCCTTTTGCCTTTTATCTTTTGTTGGATATAAGAAAGTTTCATTTCCAACCTTATTTTTTATGATCCACCATAAGCTTTCATAAGTAAATCTGTCACGTTTAATATTATAAAAACCAATTCTTCTGTTTTAGGAGAATATTTTAACTTTAGTTCTAATTCTGTTTTACGATAAGCATATTTTATTGAAAGCATACACGACAAAGATGAGAGGTGACTCGCTTTGTGATCTATCAAGCTTGTTGAAAATGTGGCTTACGGGCTTACAAATTGTCTCTTGGTATTGACAGCCTCCTGAATCACCCCTTTGAATAGTAGCTGATATACTTCTTCCTGCACTAATTTCTGTTGGTCCGGAGAAAAACATAGAGCCTGTGTCTCTTTGCTTTGTTGTGGAGTTTGATTCAGAGGTATTCTGTATCCCCGGACCACACCCAAATTGTTTTGGTCTTTTTGTTATAAATTCCAAATTTTCAAAAAGTATTTTAACCTCCCTCCTATTGCATTTTTGTTTTTCCCCAGTGATAGATGAAATAAATTTTTATCACTGGATGTACGTTCGTCAGTGCATGGAGGAAGTGTCTCTCTTTCTTTGGAAACAAAAAAGATAAATTGCTCACCTTTTTTTATTGGAGGTCGATAGTTATCTCTTCTGATGCTGTTGTTGGTGGTGCATCTTCTGGCTGAGGTATTTCTCAAAATTTTACCAAACAAGGCGCTACTCTGCCACATGTTCTATTTTCCTAAGTATATCTTGCAGAACCAATTAATTCTACTCTGGATTGTCTCGTGCACTCTCAATTTCGGCCACGCTAGTTAGTGGGCCCAAGACGTTCAACACTTTTTGCTGGTAGTTATTGAGGCCCTGGTTCTGCTTGAACCCAGGCTTCAATCCACTTTCAAAAAGGATTTCCTTCATGTACGAAACCAATTTTTTTGGTTCCATGTCATTAATGGCGACTGGGGATTCAGCTCGAGTTTTGTACAGCCTTATTCACAATCTACGGTTATTACTAGATGGAAAACGTAAAAACACGTTTCTCTGTGCAGACGATATTGTATTTTGTATTAAGCTTTTGCTCAAATTGTCAATTCTCAAATTTCTCTTACTACTTTTTTATATTTTACATAAAATCTGTCATATTGCTAAAAACTACGCGATTAACATACCTGCATAACAGTCTGACAAATGACAAGTCAACATGATCTGTTAAAAATGCATTCTCTTGACGTCTTTTTACAACTTAGACTCCTTTATTATTTGTCTTTGACAGTGTAATTAAGTCGTGTTCGCTAAAACTTGTGATGCAGTTGCATTGGATTTTTGCTATACCAAGTGTGTTTATTTAATGACATTTTTTTAAAGCGCAGCTATAGTCATAATACGACTTTACAGCGTACATTTTTAATGTCATTTCTAAACACATGTCGCGCATGTATTCGTCCTCCTTTTATTCTTTGGTTAGACGGAGTTTACTTGTCGCTTCCATTTTGTTTTCAAGGCTGCTTGGAAACATTTTCCTCAAACGAGTCCGCACTTCCATGATAATTATTATTATTTGTGATTTCTGAAAGGCTGTGTTTCACATTGTTTACAAATCAAGACTGCCGAAGGAAGTTTTAAAACGCAAATTATAATCGAGTTCCTTTGAAGATTTCCTTTGGGAGTTGAAGTCTTTGCAAGAGTTTTGTACCGTAAGTAAGTCTCAACACTCTCCTACTACTTTTTTATATTTTACATACAATCTGTCATATTGCTAAAAACTTTGCTATTAACATACCTGCATAACAGTCTGACAAATGACAAGTGAACATGATCTCCTTAAAATGCATTTTCTTGACGTCTTTTTTGCAACTTAAACTATTATTCGTCTGTCACAAAATAATTAAGTTGTGTTCGCTAAAAGTTGTGGTCAGTTGCGTTGGATTTTTGCTATACCACATGTGTTTATTTAATGACAATTTTAATAGCGCAGACATAGTCATAATACGACTTTACAGCGTGCATTTCAAATGTCATTTCTAAACACATGTCGCCCATGTCTCGACTCTCCATCTAATCTTTGGTTGAAGGGAGTTTGATTGTCTCTTTCTTTTTCTTTTTAAGGCTGCTTGAAAATATTTTCCTTTAAGGAGGTTGCATATCCATGATTATCATTATTTTTGATGTCTGAAAAGCAGTGTTTCACATTGTTCACAAATCAAGACTGTCGACTGAAATTTTACTATGCAAGTCATAATCCATTTTCTTTGAAGATTTCCGTCGGCAGTTGAAGTCTTCGCAGAAGTTTTATACCGCCTCATTTACAATAAACGGTTATTATTAGATCGAAAACGTAAAAACACGTTTCTCTATCCAGACCATATTGTATTTTGTATTAAGCTTTTGCTCAAATTGTCAAGTCTCAACATTCTCCTACTACCTTTTTATATTATACATACAATCTGTCATATTGCTAAAAACTATGCTATTAACAGACTTGCATAACATTCAGACAAAAGACAAGTGAACGTGATCTCCTTAAAATGCATTTTCTTGACGTCTTCTTTACAACTTAGAGTACTTTATTATTCGTCTGTCACAAAATAATTAAGTTGTGTTCGCTAATAGTTGTGGTCAGTTGCGTTGGATTTTTGCTATACCACATGTGTTTATTTAATGACAATTTTAATAGCGCAGATATAGTCATAATACGACTTTACAGCGTGCATTTCAAATGTCATTTCTAAACACATGTCGCCTATGTCTCGACTCTCCATCTATTCTTTGGTTGGAGGGAGTTTGATTGTCTCTTTCTTTTTCTTTTTAAGGCTGCTTGAAATTATTTTCCTTAAACGAGGTTGCATTTCCATGATTATTATTATTTTTGATGTCTGAAAAGCTGTGTTTCGCATTGTTCACAAATCAAGACTTTCGAAAGAAACTTAACTATGCAAATTATAATCCCTTTTTTTTGAAGATTTCCGTCGGCAGTTGAAGTCTTTGCGGGAGTTTTATACCGCCTCATTTACAATAAACGGTTATTATTAGATCGAAAACGTAAAAACACGTTTCTCTATGCAGGCGAGATTCGACTTTGTATTAAGCTTTTGCTCAAAATGTCAAGTCTCAACACTCTCCTACTACTTTCTTATATTTTACATACAATCTGGCATATTGCTAAAAACTATGCTATTAACATACCTACATAACATTCTGACAAATGACAAGTGAACATGATGTCCTTAAAATGCATTTTCTTGACGTTTTCTTTACAACTTAAACTCATTTATTATTCGTCTGTCACAAAATAATTAAGTTGTGTTCGCTAAAAGTTGTGGTGCAGTTACGTTGGATTTTCGCTATACCACGTGTATTTATTTAATGACACTTTTAAAAGCGCAGATATAGTCATAATACGACTTTACAGCGCACATTTTAAAAGTCTGTTTTAAACACATGTCGCCCATGTATTAGTTCCCCATGCATTTTCTGGTTGGAGGGAGTTTTCTTGTCGCTTACTTTTTCTTTTTAAGGCTGCTTGAAAATATTTTCCTTAAACGAGGTCGCATATCCATGATTATCATTATTTTTGATGTCTGAAAAGCTGTGTTTCACATTGTTCACAAATCAAGACTGTCGACTGAAATTTTACTATGCAAGTCATAATCCATTTCTTTTGAATACTTCCGTCGGCAGTTGAACTCTTTGCAGGAGTTTTATACCGCCTCATTTACAATAAACGGTTATTACTAGATGGAAAACGTAAAAACACGTTTTTTTATGCAGGCGATATTGGATTTTGTATTAAGCTTTTGCTCAAATTGTCAAGTTTCAACACTCTCCTACTACTTTTTTATGTTTTACATACAATCTGACATATTGCTAAAAACTATGCTATTAACATACCTATATAACATTCTGACAAATGACAAGTGAACATGATGTCCTTAAAATGCATTTTCTTGACGTTTTCTTTACAACTTAAACTCCTTTATTATTCGTCTGTCACAAAATAATTAAGTTGTGTTCGCTAAAAGTTGTGGTGCAGTTACGTTGGATTTTCGCTATACCACGTGTATTTATTTAATGACACTTTTAAAAGCGCAGATATAGTCATAATACGACTTTACAGCGCACATTTTAAAAGTCTGTTTTAAACACATGTCGCCCATGTATTAGTTCCCCATGCATTTTCTGGTCGGAGGGAGTTTTCTTGTCGCTTACTTTTTCTTTTTAAGGCTGCTTGAAAATATTTTCCTTAAACGAGGTCGCATATCCATGATTATCATTATTTTTGATGTCTGAAAAGCTGTGTTTCACATTGTTCACAAATCAAGACTGTCGACTGAAATTTTACTATGCAAGTCATAATCCATTTCTTTTGAATACTTCCGTCGGCAGTTGAACTCTTTGCAGGAGTTTTATACCGCCTCATTTACAATAAACGGTTATTACTAGATGGAAAACGTAAAAACACGTTTCTCTATGCAGGCGAGATTCGACTTTGTATTAAGCTTTTGCTCAAATTGTCAACTCTCAACACTCTCTTACTACTTTTTTATATTTTACATACAATCTGACATATTGCTAAAAACTATGCTATTAACATACCTGCATAACAGTCTGACAAATGACAACTGAACATGATATCCTTAAAATGCATTTTCTTGACGTCTTCTCTACAACTTAAACTCCTTTATTATTCGTCTGTCACAAAATAATTAAGTTGTGTTCGCTAAAAGTTGTGGTGCAGTTGCGTTGGATTTTCGCTATACCACGTGTGTTTATTTAATGACACTTTTAAAAGCGCAGATATAGTCATAATACGACTTTACAGCGTGCATTTTAAATGTCATTTCTAAACGCATGTCGCCCATGTCTCGACTCTCCATCTATTCCTTGGTTGGAGGGAGTTTGATTGTCTCTTTCTTTTTCTTTTTAAGGCTGCTTGAAAATATTTTCCTTTAACGAGGTTGCATATCCATGATTATCATTATTTTTGATGTCTGAAAAGCTGTGTTTCACATTGTTCACAAATCAAGACTGTCGACTGAAATTTTACTATGCAAGTCATAATCCATTTCTTTTGAATACTTCCGTCGGCAGTTGAACTCTTTGCAGGAGTTTTATACCGCCTCATTTACAATAAACGGTTATTACTAGATGGAAAACGTAAAAACACGTTTCTCTATGCAGGCGAGATTGGATTTTGTATTAAACTTTTGCTCAAATTGTCAACTCTCAACACTCTCTTACTACTTTTTTATATTTTACATACAATCTGACATATTGCTAAAAACTATGCTATTAACATACCTGCATAACAGTCTGACAAATGACAAGTGAACATGATGTCCTTAAAATGCATTTTCTTGACGTCTTCTCTACAACTTAAACTCCTTTATTATTCGTCTGTCACAAAATAATTAAGTTGTGTTCGCTAAAAGTTGTGGTGCAGTTGCGTTGGATTTTCGCTATACCACGTGTGTTTATTTAATGACACTTTTAAAAGCGCAGATATAGTCATAATACGACTTTACAGCGTGCATTTTAAATGTCATTTCTAAACACATGTCGCCCATGTCTCGACTCTCCATCTATTCCTTGGTTGGAGGGAGTTTGATTGTCTCTTTCTTTTTCTTTTTAAGGCTGCTTGAAAATATTTTCCTTTAACGAGGTTGCATATCCATGATTATCATTATTTTTGATATCTGAAAAGCTGTGTTTCACATTGTTCACAAATCAAGACTGTCGGCTGAAATTTTACTATGCAAGTCATAATCCATTTCCTTTGAAGATTTCCGTCGGCAGTTGAACTCTTTGCAGGAGTTTTATACCGCCTCATTTACAATAAACGGTTATTATTAGATGCAAAACGTAAAAACACGTTTCTCTATGCAGGCGAGATTGGACTTTGTATTAAGCTTTTGCTCAAATTGTCAACTCTCAACACTCTCCTACTACTTTTTTATATTTTACATACAATCTGGCATATTGCTAAAAACTTTGCTATTAACATACCTGCATAACAGTCTGTTAAATGACAAGTGAACATGATCTCCCCAAAATGAATTCTCTTGACGTCTTCTTTACAACTTAAACTCCTTTATTATTCGTCTGTAACAAAATAATTAAGTTGTGTTCGCTAAAAGTTGTGGTGCAGTTGCGTTGGATTTTCGCTATACCACATGTGTTTATTTAATGACAATTTTAAAAGCGCAGATATAGTCATAATACGACTTTACAGCGTGCATTTTAAATGTCATTTCTAAACACATGTCGCCCATGTCTCGACTCTCCATCTATTCTTTGGTTGGAGGGAGTTTGATTGTCTCTTTCTTTTTCTTCTTAAGGCTGCTTGAAAATATTTTCCTTAAACGAGGTTGCATATCCATGATTATTATTATTTTTGATGTCTGAAAAGTTGTGTTTCACATTGTTCACAAATCAAGACTGTCGACTGAAATTTTACTATGCAAGTCATAATCCATTTCCTTTGAAGATTTCCGTCGGCAGTTGAAGTCTTCGCAGGAGTTTTATACCGCCTCATTTACAATAAACGGTTATTATTAGATGCAAAATGTAAAAACCCGTTTCTCTATGCAGGCGAGATTGGACTTTGTATTAAGCTTTTGCTCAAATTGTCAACTCTCAACACTCTCCTACTACTTTTTTATATTTTACATACAATCTGTCATATTGCTAAAAACTATGCTATTAACATACCTGCATAACAGTCTGTTAAATGACAAGTGAACATGATCTTCCTAAATTGAATTCTCTTGACGTCTTCTTTACAACTTAAACTCCTTTATTATTCGTCTGTCACAAAATAATTAAGTTGTGTTCGCTAAAAGTTGTGGTGCAGTTGCGTTGGATTTTCGCTATACCACGTGTGTTTATTTAATGACACTTTTAAAAGCGCAGATATAGTCATAATACGACTTTACAGCGTGCATTTTAAATGTCATTTCTAAACGCATGTCGCCCATGTCTCGACTCTCCATCTATTCCTTGGTTGGAGGGAGTTTGATTGTCTCTTTCTTTTTCTTTTTAAGGCTGCTTGAAAATATTTTCCTTTAACGAGGTTGCATATCCATGATTATCATTATTTTTGATGTCTGAAAAGCTGTGTTTCACATTGTTCACAAATCAAGACTGTCGACTGAAATTTTACTATGCAAGTCATAATCCATTTCTTTTGAATACTTCCGTCGGCAGTTGAACTCTTTGCAGGAGTTTTATACCGCCTCATTTACAATAAACGGTTATTACTAGATGGAAAACGTAAAAACACGTTTCTCTATGCAGGCGAGATTGGATTTTGTATTAAACTTTTGCTCAAATTGTCAACTCTCAACACTCTCTTACTACTTTTTTATATTTTACATACAATCTGACATATTGCTAAAAACTATGCTATTAACATACCTGCATAACAGTCTGACAAATGACAAGTGAACATGATGTCCTTAAAATGCATTTTCTTGACGTCTTCTCTACAACTTAAACTCCTTTATTATTCGTCTGTCACAAAATAATTAAGTTGTGTTCGCTAAAAGTTGTGGTGCAGTTGCGTTGGATTTTCGCTATACCACGTGTGTTTATTTAATGACACTTTTAAAAGCGCAGATATAGTCATAATACGACTTTACAGCGTGCATTTTAAATGTCATTTCTAAACACATGTCGCCCATGTCTCGACTCTCCATCTATTCCTTGGTTGGAGGGAGTTTGATTGTCTCTTTCTTTTTCTTTTTAAGGCTGCTTGAAAATATTTTCCTTTAACGAGGTTGCATATCCATGATTATCATTATTTTTGATATCTGAAAAGCTGTGTTTCACATTGTTCACAAATCAAGACTGTCGGCTGAAATTTTACTATGCAAGTCATAATCCATTTCCTTTGAAGATTTCCGTCGGCAGTTGAACTCTTTGCAGGAGTTTTATACCGCCTCATTTACAATAAACGGTTATTATTAGATGCAAAACGTAAAAACACGTTTCTCTATGCAGGCGAGATTGGACTTTGTATTAAGCTTTTGCTCAAATTGTCAACTCTCAACACTCTCCTACTACTTTTTTATATTTTACATACAATCTGGCATATTGCTAAAAACTTTGCTATTAACATACCTGCATAACAGTCTGTTAAATGACAAGTGAACATGATCTCCCCAAAATGAATTCTCTTGACGTCTTCTTTACAACTTAAACTCCTTTATTATTCGTCTGTAACAAAATAATTAAGTTGTGTTCGCTAAAAGTTGTGGTGCAGTTGCGTTGGATTTTCGCTATACCACATGTGTTTATTTAATGACAATTTTAAAAGCGCAGATATAGTCATAATACGACTTTACAGCGTGCATTTTAAATGTCATTTCTAAACACATGTCGCCCATGTCTCGACTCTCCATCTATTCTTTGGTTGGAGGGAGTTTGATTGTCTCTTTCTTTTTCTTCTTAAGGCTGCTTGAAAATATTTTCCTTAAACGAGGTTGCATATCCATGATTATTATTATTTTTGATGTCTGAAAAGTTGTGTTTCACATTGTTCACAAATCAAGACTGTCGACTGAAATTTTACTATGCAAGTCATAATCCATTTCCTTTGAAGATTTCCGTCGGCAGTTGAAGTCTTCGCAGGAGTTTTATACCGCCTCATTTACAATAAACGGTTATTATTAGATGCAAAATGTAAAAACCCGTTTCTCTATGCAGGCGAGATTGGACTTTGTATTAAGCTTTTGCTCAAATTGTCAACTCTCAACACTCTCCTACTACTTTTTTATATTTTACATACAATCTGTCATATTGCTAAAAACTATGCTATTAACATACCTGCATAACAGTCTGTTAAATGACAAGTGAACATGATCTTCCTAAATTGAATTCTCTTGACGTCTTCTTTACAACTTAAACTCCTTTATTATTCGTCTGTAACAAAATAATAAAGTTGTGTTCGCTAAAAGTTGTGGTGCAGTTGCGTTGGATTTTCGCTATGCCACGTGTGTTTATTTAATGACAATTTTAAAAGCGCAGATATAGTCATAATACGACTTTACAGCGTGCATTTTAAATGTCATTTCTAACTCATGTCGCCCATGTCTCGACTCTCCATCTATTCTTTGGTTGGAGGGAGGTTGATTGTCTCTTTCTTTTTCTTTTTAAAGCAGTTTGAAAATATTTTCCTTAAACGGGGTTGCATATCCATGATCATTATTATTTGTGATGTCTGAAAAGCTGTGTTTCACATTGTTCACAAATCAAGACTGTCGACTGAAATTTTACTATGCAAGTCATAATCCATTTCCTTTGAAGATTTCCGTCGGCAGTTGAAGTCTTCGCAGGAGTTTTATACCGCCTCATTTACAATAAACGGTTATTATTAGATGGAAAACGTAAAAACACGTTTCTCTATGCAGGCGAGATTGGACTTTGTATTAAGCTTTTGCTCAAATTGTCAACTCTCAACACTCTCCTACTACTTTTTTATATTTTACATACAATCTGGCATATTGCTAAAAACTTTGCTATTAACATACCTGCATAACAGTCTGTTAAATGACAAGTGAACATGATCTCCCCAAAATGAATTCTCTTGACGTCTTCTTTACAACTTAAACTCCTTTATTATTCGTCTGTAACAAAATAATTAAGTTGTGTTCGCTAAAAGTTGTGGTGCAGTTGCGTTGGATTTTCGCTATACCACATGTGTTTATTTAATGACAATTTTAAAAGCCCAGATATAGTCATAATACGACTTTACAGCGTGCATTTTAAATGTCATTTCTAAACACATGTCGCCCATGTCTCGACTCTCCATCTATTCTTTGGTTGGAGGGAGTTTGATTGTCTCTTTCTTTTTCTTTTTAAGGCTGCTTGAAAATATTTTCCTTAAACGAGGTTGCATATCCATGATTATTATTATTTTTGATGTCTGAAAAGTTGTGTTTCACATTGTTCACAAATCAAGACTGTCGACTGAAATTTTACTATGCAAGTCATAATCCATTTCCTTTGAAGATTTCCGTCGGCAGTTGAAGTCTTCGCAGGAGTTTTATACCGCCTCATTTACAATAAACGGTTATTATTAGATGCAAAATGTAAAAACCCGTTTCTCTATGCAGGCGAGATTGGACTTTGTATTAAGCTTTTGCTCAAATTGTCAACTCTCAACACTCTCCTACTACTTTTTTATATTTTACATACAATCTGTCATACTGCTAAAAACTATGCTATTAACATACCTGCATAACAGTCTGACAAATGACAAGTGAACAGGATCTCCTTAAAATGCATTTTCTTGACGTCTTCTTTACAACTTCCGTTCCTTTATAGTTCGTCTATTAAAATGTAATGTTGTCTTCTTCGCTGAAATATCTGCTGAAGTTTTTTGGATTTTTGCAATACTATGTGTGTTTATTTAATGACACTGTGTAAAAGCGCAGATATGGTCACAATGCAGCGCATTTCTTTAGCGTCCCCAAACACATGTTGCCCATGTGTTGATTTCCTTTGAATCCAATTTGAATCGCGTGTGCGTGAAAATTTTCTCATTGCATTTGAGCCCGTCTCAATAACTGACAATGATAGATGTAGCGAGTAAACTGTATGTTTTGTGCCTGTGTACATGTGTGTGTGTGTGTGTAAATTAAAGGATTGGTCCATGCATATATGTATGTGGATCATGAACGCCAAATTGTATTTGCGAATGCCTTGCATTTTCAAAAGCCTTGACAACTTGAAAAAAAATCCAGGGAAAGTTACGGAAAAGATATACTAGTTATCGCACGTCTTATTGCAATATGACTTTTGAACTCTGCAACTTTAAAAGATAATAACTTAGGCGCTTAGGCAAGAAATTTGAAGAGCGAGAAAACATACGGCATATTGTAAGAGGTATATGTAGCGTGCAATATATTTTTTCGAAACACGGCATTCGAAAATATCGTTCGAAAATTCAGAGAGAAAAAAAACATTTCTCAAGCAGACAGCAGAGGAACGTTTAAAATTTTAATTTAACTTTTCTTGTAACAGTTTAGGACTAAAGCTTGTTTGGGTTGTTTAGTTTTGGACTGATGATATGATAAGAACGGTGTCCAAAAAATAATTTTGGTTTGGTAAGTAAAACTTATTTAAAACTTTTTATCTTCATGACTTTTTAACGGTTTTTAACAATTTTTTTTCTTTAACTCGGTAAATTCATCTTTCTTTCACACGAATCAAGAAAATAATCACACAAAAAAAGTTAAATCCGCCAGTTCCCATCGTTTTGTTGGATGTAGAGCAAAAAGAGTGTTGTTTTGAATTTGTAATGAAAATTTGTACTCTGAATATTCAGAAATTGCACTTTAGCTAAATGTGAAATAGATATGTACTACTTTTAATCAACAACTCGAGATATTTTTCGTGCTAATAATGGTAGAGGGAAATGGCCCAGGGACTATATATTTGTTTATTAAGACAGGGTAAGATGTTCGTGATAAAAAGGTCGAAGATGAAGACAGTCTGCTGTAAAGTAGAAGAAATCTCTCTTACCTAGGTTGCCGTTTCTCTGTAGTAAATAAATATCCTTGCTTGGTTGTGTTGGGATCTCTTTTCCTTCGTCCCGACGACTTTCTTTTTCTTTTGTGTATTACATCTTGCATCTGTTCACTTCAAGTTGTTCTCTAAAGTTAAGAAATCTCCAACATAAGAACAGGTTTAAACGAAGTAATTTGCTAAGAAGGATAGCACAAAGACATGTTTAGCGTTTCGTAACTAAAACAAAAGGATACTCTCTAGTATTTATTCTCGTTTTGAGAAATCTAAACAAAACTAGTTATATTTATAATCACAAAACGCTTTGAAACAGTTAAGTAATGTTAGAGAATTGTATTTAGAAATCTTTTGCTGTAAATAAATAGATAGACACGAGTTGTCTGTTCCTTCTTACCTACCTTGCTCACTAGAGATTTGTGCTGCTGTTGTTGCGGTGTTTCAAATGTTACATTTCTGTGAATATATTTGACGTCACTTGTAATGCACCTGACGTTTGTGAATTGGCATGACTTCTTTTTGTTCAGGTGAAAATTGACGTCAATAAACTTATTTACCAGAGTGTCTCTTTTAACTATTTATGCCACACTGATCCTCACTTGACGACTACTATTATTAGTACTAACATATTTATATCAGACATATCTGTAAATTAAACCTTCAAATTCGTAAGTGTAGAGCGTGTAAGAGGCATCCATAACATACGTACGCACCAAATTTTTAATTTTCCGATGCCACCTTCCCCTCTTTAGCACCTGTACGCTTTCGTCCTAACCCCTCCTTTAGATACGTACGCAAAATTCCTCTAACTTGCCCCTTTCTGACAAAATTTTCAGGGGAAAAACTTTGCATTTTCTTGAACACTTGCAAAAATTTCTCATTCTATGAAATCCGTACAGGAATTGAAAAAATATCCTCTATATTTCTATTGAAGACGGAATAATGGAGACGTCTTCAAAATGGTCGAAGTACGTAGGTACACACTTAAAAATTAAGCATGAAGCATTATATTATTCCGAACTGTAAATATTTTAAGCGTTTGGCTCCAAAAGGCGAAAAAAAAACTCTTTAAATGGAGAGGAGTGGTATTTCCAAAAGAAAAACATCAATTCGTTGCACAGTAACACAATAGTTTTCAATATTGATTTGAAGCCCTAAAAATGCTAACTGGATGTTCCAAATCAACCTCAACCACAGGAAAATTTCGGTTGGGGATCTTTCTCGGCCTCCGAGATTGTCAGAAAGAGAAAAGAAGTCATGGCGACGAGGTCATCAATAACTGTATTTAATTTATTTTGTTCTTTTTGATATAGTTTTGAAATTTGGCCGTCAACCTGGTTTTCTGTTCTTGTAAAATTTTGCAACATAGAGTATAGAAATACGTTTTTTTTTGGGGGGGGGGTTTGGCGGAGGGGAGGTGGGGGGCGAGACAACTCTCACAATGTCATAAGTGAAACAACAGAAATTTTTATTTATTGAAATTATGACAAGCGTTGCTTCGCAGTGAGTCAGCACTGGATATAAAAATCAAATCCTGGATGTCAAGTCCTAGTTGGCTAGACCAGGGGTTGCGTGACGCATTTTGGCTTGTATGCATGACAACTGCTGAATCAGCAAGATTTTGTAAATAAACATGGCGCAAGAAAGGGTTCGTCGTAAAGAAAAGAAAGCACACTATGGAACAGTTGTGATAACACACATAGCGCATACATTAAGTAGATACAAGTGAAGTTTAAAATTCTTTCTCTTAAAGCCCTTTTGTAACTAATCACACATGTCAGGAAGAAAGATGCGGAAGCTTTTGAAAGAGGCAGATTTCTTCCCATGGATTTTTCTAGCCTATAGGATAGATAGATATAGATAGATGTGCATATTTTACATGGCTAACCTCACAAATATCGAGGGATATACCCTGTCTATTATTTCCAGGAGGAGTCATGGCTTTGATGGGTTTTTAAGCTACGCAAACTCACTTAGGGTCAGCGCTCTGCCAGGCAACTCCCTGCCACACATTCAACAGCCAACACAGTGTGCCATCTACCCAATTTCCCTCACATTGCTTGGGTTAAACCAGGGCTATGGTAATATTCAATTGCCCATATTGAATCGCCACTAAAGGGAATCCAACCCTGGTCTCCTGCAGTACGAGAGTGATAACCACTAAACTACGGCTTTAAACTATTATTACAGAGTGTACTGTTCCTTTAAAAGTCCTAAAAAAATAACTCGAAAAGAACAAACGTGGATGCTATGTTCAGACATAGCATCCACATTTGTTTTTTTTTACTGCAAAATTCAAAATGCAATATATTTTTTTAAATAAACATATTTTGAGCCTGGTCATGTGTTTTTCATAAGCATTTCCAATATTTATTTTTTTTGCCATTAGAAATAATAATAAGAATATTTCGAGCCTGAAAAAGTACTTTTATAAGCATCCTTAAGCTTATAAAAACAACAACCAAAACGTATGTTGTACAGAGCTGTATGAATACAGAAATATAATTGTTAGCATAATATGTGAATTTAGCTACATTTTTATGTGTTTGGAACCCTATAGGAAATTACTAAGGTAGACAAAACACCAGATTTATGTAAATGTTTCTTTGTCTATCAACAAGGGCTAACAAATGGGAATAATTTGGGCAAATTTAAAATCGCGTGGAAGCTTTTGGATGAAAGTAAGCTAGGAATTTTATTTAAAAATTGCCCTTGCATATGCAGGAAATTGTGGCTTATCAGCACCCTCATGTTTTATCAAATCGTCTTTATATACAGTACAGTCTGAATGTAATCTACCGCGGACGCAAAACTCGCATGAATAGTTACACAGAACAATAACATTGCGATGGCTTTTGTTTTTTTAAGCAAATAATTGCCTCGCTGATAAACAATGACCCACGCGATTGATTGTTTAATCACAATAGGTTGCAAGAATAATTTTAGCAATCTATTTTGCGCAAACTCTTTTGAAAATTTTTAATTGCAGTAATTAAGCGTTTTTTTAGATCGCATTTTAAAAGTTTATAAACGAAAAGCGGCGATAGAAATGTTTTTTAAATCGCATTTTAGAGAATGAAGTATTTCCAGCTTTAATGATGTACAACAGTGGCTTGTTAGAGATAGTTGAGAACTTTTGTTACCTAGGTGATATGTTAGGCAGGGAAGGGGTGTTGGAAGAAGTGTTACTTGCAGGATAGGTTCTGCTTGGAAAAAGTTCAGAGAGTTACTTCCTTTGTTGACTAGCAGAGTCCTGTCAATTGAGGTAAAAGGAAGGTTGTATGAGGCCTGTGTAAGAAGTGTTATGTTGTACGGTAGTGAGACATGGGCAGTGAAGCAGGAAGATCTTGACTGTTTAGAAAGGAATGATATGAGAATGGTTAGGTGGATGTGTAACGCCAGTCTGAGAGACAGAAAGAGTTCAGATAAGCTAAGAAGCAGGCTAAGTCTCCATAGAATTGAAGATGTTATCCAGATAAGAAGATTGAATTGGCTGGGGCACTTGGAAAGAATGGAGGAGGATAATTGGGTAAGAAAGTGTAGAGACTTGAGAGTTCCTGGAGCAAAGCCCAGAGGCAGACCGAGAAACACTTGGCAGGAGGTTATAAGGACAGACTTGATACAGAGGAAGTTGAGTTTAGATCTAACACAGTCTAGATCAGATTGGAAGAGGGTCATTAATATACCCCGTCCAACCCATACTAGCATGGAAAACGGACATTAGGCCGAGAATGATGATGATGATGATGATGATTTTAAAAGTTTATAAACGAAAAGCCGCAATAGAAATGCTCTTTTAGATCGCATTTTAAAAGTTTATTAAGGAAAAGCGGCGATAGAAATGTTTTTTTAAATCGCATTTTAAAAGTTTAAAAACGAAAAGCGGCATTTAATAGTTGTGAAAAATGCTTCACGTATGTTTCTTAGATTAAACGCACTGGAATCTTTTTAAGTAATTAAATCAACAATACATTCTCGCGCAATGTATTATAAAATTTTGCGAAAGATTTTTATTATTTAATTACTTTACGCTAATACTTACGGGAATAGCTTATCAATACATTTACACAATGCATCTCGCTATTACAAAAAATATAATTGCGCCGATATTTCTTTGCGAGCGCATTGTTTTTTAACACACAAATATAAACTAGCAAAACCCTTAAGGGATTTAATTATAACAAAAGACAAACGACTGCCATCCTCTACGCAAAGGTGTGATATTAGAGTGTACGCGGTAGATTACATTCAGACTGTACTGTATATACCACTCATTTTGCTTAAAAGTTGCTTGTTTTCTTTTAAAAAAAAGTATATTAGGAAAGATCGACCTGCAAGACTGCTATCGAAAATATATAATTGCACATTCTGAAGGCTTTGCAAAAATGAGTGAGTAGGTTGGTTGGCCAAATTTCTGATGTGTAAAAGTTAATTTGTAAAAAAGCAAAGCAAAAAAGCAACATGGGCAGTAACATTCAAGATAAGAGAAAAAAGTGACACCAAGATAGTGTTCTAAACTTTTATGTTACTTGCGAATCTTATACTTCTTTTTTTTTCCATTTTTCTCAACTCACGCTTTTCCAAGGTCGATGGGTCAACCAGAGAATATGAACATAACATATTTTCTATTAGCATCCTAACAATAACAAAGAAAAATATTTGATTTCCTCTGGTTAAAAAATTATGCACAGTAATCCCAACTGTTTTGATTTGAGCAGGATTGTCCTGGAAGTTTGACTAGACTTTCTAGCCAAGGTGTTTCTTGAAGGTCTCTCTATGCCCAATATCCTTACTACATCAACCACACACAAATACTTCTAGGGAACTTGAAATAAGGTTTTCAAATGAGTATTGCAAATTAAAGAATGCCACATTTGTCAACTGAAGTTTCCATACAAATTTGAATCAACAACAGCAATCATTGTTTTATTTTCAGTATCCTGGTTTCTAAAACTTTGGGGTTGAAATCTGTGGTCATATGACACTTTTAAACCAATTGCAGGTCAGCATTTATTAGAGCAGCCACTATATCATATTTTCAGTCAGCATAAGTCAAAGCTAAGTTATTTAAAGCTTACCTCCCATAAAGAAATGTCTTTCATGTGCCATGAAAATAACGAAACTAGTTTAACCGGCTAAAAAAACAATTAATTTACATTTCTTTTTTAATTACCTTGATTGCTTCTAAAGATTTCAGACAAAGAAGTTGTACTATTTATCCACAATATCATTATTAAATATGTATAGGGTTATTTATTTCTAGCTGTTTCTGTTTTATTTAGTCAAAGCAAACAATGGAGAATGATACATCTAATACTGTGTTCCCTTTGAATGAATTAAAGTGGCAAGCCATGCTTGATCAAATAAAGGATTGTCATCCAGATGGAGAAAGTATCATTGCTAATACTACAAATTTAATCAACGAAAACAAGGAAGGCGAATTTCCAATTCCAAAACAACCAGTGTTTACATCATTGCAAAGTGTGTCCGAGAAGGTTAAGATGGTCCAAAGATATTTGAATCAGTTACAGTACAATCACACTGGAACACAGTTTTTTGAAGTTAAAATGAATCGTCCCATCACAAGACTCTATGAGACAGCAAAAGACATTATCAAATACTCTCTTCCCATTAAATGCTTAGAGGCAGTAATTGTTTCTTTATATTTGACTTCTTGTATGAATGGACTTACTCGTTTTACCATCCGATTTAAATCCAAATTTTCAAGCAAGACACACAGACATATTGTTCTTGGCATTTATTACGACTCCAAGTATGGTGCACTAGGTTTAAGCAGACGGAAGACACTTATGTATAAACCACTGAAGTACAAATCTTTGTACGAACTTATTGTGGATTTTAAAGATAGTTATAGAGATTGTTACCACGAGTTGAGAAAGGTTAAAATCAGTCCATCTATATCTAACGATTTACATTCCTGTGATCATATAATGTGGAACTTCTTTGTTGTGCCAGTTGGTAAACTTGATAAAGAGGAAATAAAAAGTGTCTTAGAAAAATATTCAAGAGAACTTAGAGTTAGAGCGATGTAGTGCATTCATATTTGCAGCAATAAATGTCCTACTCTTGTCATACCCATCATATTTCATGTTATTTTATTGTAAATATGTACTTAAAAGTAGAGGTATTAAAATATCAAGAACATGACTATAAAAAATCACGAAACGAAAACACGAAAGTGACAACTTCGTCATCAGGGTATCTTGCTCTTTTAGTGACAAGGTTGCGAAGATGTAGGAGTGTCGGGCTAGAAAGGGTGACTAAAGAAGGTTTTTTTGTTTTTGTTTTTTGATAAGAAACCAAGTTAAAGGTTAAACGGTTCTCAACTTTCTAAAGGTTTGTTCTAAAAAAATTTTAGCTTCCAATCTCGCCCTCAGAACTTCTTAATGTTTTTACACCTCGGGAGAAAATTTTTGTACAGATGTAAAAAAAACTTAGGTTTAGCAGCTTCTTACTGATCTATATAGGAAAAACAGACATACAATTTAGAAAAAATCCTCGCAATAAGTAATTTTCATTCCAACAAATAATTTTCATTGGGGGCATGCATATCAATTTCGTGATAAAACTCCTTTAACTTGCTTATTTGACGCCAATATCGTCCCTAAAGCTTCTTTTCGCTTTCTAACACGAGTCCTGCCAAATGTCTTTTGATGTTGTCTAAGTTGCGATCTTTTCTGTTCTCCTACAAGATTTTTTTGTTGCGTTTAAGCGTTTTCTATTTTTAATCAAACTTTCCTCAAATTCAGTATTTTGATCTCTGCTTCCTCCTATGTGACTTTTTTATTTAGGCGCTAAAGAGAAATTGTCTAATGCCAAAGCAAAACATTTTTTCTCCAAAACTATGTCACCCACAAATCAAAGCAATTGTTTTAAAATTCACGAAGATCAAATTGCTAGTACATGAGTCGAATATTTTATTCTGTCGGCGACTCTTACTACATTTGCTTTTATTAAAATTATCTTTTTTTAATATACACGTTTTTAAGCATGAATGTTTCTTAACTTGAAAGCAGATTTTCTAAAGATTTATGAGGTCAACTCTTCTCAGCCTCAAGTCAAGAGGTTTCTTATAAAAAAGATGTGTGGTGGTTACCTACGAACCACGTTGATAAAATGAATCATTACTGAAGGCCAATCCCTCAAGCGATCAAAACCGAAGTGGCACACTGTACATAAGAATAGTATATATTTCCAGCCTTGATATGCTTATAAAGAACTCTTACTTTAAGGCTTTAGTCACAAAATATGTTCAATGTTGGTCAACATTTTTTGTGTTAACGCTAGATTGCTACATTTTTGCAAACATTTAAATTTTCATACCTTTTCAAAACTATTGCACGTGAAGAAATGGTATTCGTTTTCTAAGAAATCGAGTCATGTTTAGCAAAAAAAGCTGAATCGAAAGTGTTCGCGGCGCCCGTAGTAGTTTTTTTTTCTTTGGCAGTTTTTACCATAATGCTGTATTATATTATACGCTCTTTTAGCTTTTGTTAAGCTGCAGGGAGGGTCAAGAATGTACGGAACAAAACTACGAAAAAAAAGTTTTAATTCCCTTGCGCTTTTAAAACTGCTAAAAATGCAGAATTTTACATAAGAGTTGCGTTTAAATCGCGATTTTCCATACAAAGTCCAGGCTATCTTAAAGTGTGTTTTGTCCTAGTAGCAATATTCAAGTAAAAAAATTAAAAATATTGTAACGTTGTGTACAGCCCAATGCCAATATATTTAGTCAACTGATTACAACAAATTCAAAACACAGCGGCCCGATAATATGCACATTTAATGGATTGTCTTTTAGCCTTTACTGTGTTTAGGTCATTGATGTTCCTTGCGTGTCCCACAAACATTTTTTATTGTTTTGTTCCTTTTGATCTCTGTCTATTGTTTTTTCAAAATCTTATTTGGACTTATTTTAGAAACTTTATATGCATATACTCTTTAATACTTAAAATATTTTTAGTTTTGGCTTTTGGAAAAAAACATTATGAAAAAACCATTATGGACCCGACTAAGTGTTAAATAAAACTAGAAAAAAATGAAATAGTAAATAAGATAATAAATGAAATAATAAATAAATAAATTATAAATACATATTTTCCCCGTTTTGAAATATTTTTCTTGATTTTTTCATTATAACAAAAATAAATTATCTTTCTGTTAGTTCGGAAATCGCATTGCTAAATGTTGTAGTTTTCGTTTTAAGTTAGTAATTGTGGTGCAACAGTTGTTGTATATCATCCATCGTCCCTTACGACGATTGATTTACAAACTGTTGCTCGACACACTTTTCTAAGCTAGTATAATGTCATCGGATACCGTTACTGACATAAAAGAAACAAAGCTTGCAGGACAAAAATAGTTTTCACAAAAATATAAAAGAACATAAAATTCGAAGAAGAACAACAAAAGCGGAAAACAACGCTAAAGCAGGAATTTTTCAGTTACAATTTGTTTACATGCACTATTCTTCATACAAAAAGTAAGAGAACATAGTTATCAAAAAAGGGAGTTCGTAAAATATGCAAAAAATAAAACAAGAGAATGGAAAAGCATCATGCACATACACTTCGTCCTCGTCCCCAGGATTTCGCGGCCCCTGAGCTAGTACTACGTCCGTCTGTCGAAGCTCGATCCTCGAACCGTAGCGTGTTTTGATATGAGGGTGAAACGAGGGGATAGAGGTTGGCAGACAACTTTATCCCCTATCCAATTACATTGTATAAAAGTATTTGTTACTGCCTGAATACTGGAACAACAAAATCAGTGACGACATCTTCTCAAAATTTTGCAGTGACAAAAGCAGAACAATACCATAATATAATACTTGAATCAATCTCGTTTTATGACCTGTATTTTCTACTCTCAACCGCAGGAAAGGGGTTTCTTTGAAGAAACCCTAAGATTAATACTGGTTACTTCTTTTTATTTCATGTGAATTTTTCTTCTTGTAGAACTATTACTTTTAATATTCTTTAATGGCTTATTATCAATTCTTGCGTGTTTTTCATTGGTCCCCACAGAGTCGGACGCAGGGTTTTGGGACCATGTTTTTACAAAACAAACAAACAAAGAAAACATACACAAACAAACAAACTATTAAAAAAAAATCGGCGGGAAAGTTCTGGTGCGAAAGTTTTTTATCTTTGGACATCTCTGGCCTAGCAAATAAATATGAAGTATCCACACTCAATGCGTAGCTAGTCAACCTGATAGAAAATACTAACACACGTTCCTATTTTCTTAAAAACCTGTAGCTATGATTTTTTAGTGCTTTATATGCACTTAGCTATAGCTAGCATTTTAACAAATATTTTAAAGTCGGTGAAAATTAACACATTTAGGTAGTTATACATATTTCCTTAACCTGACCAAACTTATTTAATTTCATGTCTTTTAGCTTTTGCCTGCCCTTTGAGTAAGAAAATTATAGCCCACATAGGTAGCTTTATATGTTTCAACATAAGAGTTGAGATTCTTTCTTTAAATTTTCTAAGTAGTAAGCTCAATGTTTTGACACATGACTTGTAAAATGAAATATTGGAGGCTTTGAGCTATATCATGTATTTTCCTTCAGTAGATTCTCCTAAAAGTGTAATATGCATTTGCGAAATGGGTGTTTGGTCATTCAAAGAAAAGAAAAATTTGGCACCAAGATTGTGTTCAGAATCTTTGAATATATTCATGGGTTATGTTATTTATTTATTCTTAATACCATAAGTGGATCAGTTGAAAGATGTGGCCATAACATAATTTTGATGGCAGCAAATACACTAAATTGCGATATCACAAGGACCTTTCTCTTTAATCGAAAAACCAAATGATCTAAAACTCGTAATCATTAATTCACTCTTAGAATGATCATTTCTTTAGGACATATAAGAACTTAGCTAGTAATAACAAAATGTATCAGTTTCAGGATCTGAAATAAAATTAATAATTAGTTCATCAGAAAAAGCACCAATGGGTGAACAACCCTTGCATTTCATCTCACAATTAACCTCCACACTCAGCAATTGCTGAAGTAAATGCTGAGGTGATTCTTGTTTGTCTCAGCAATTCTTTGCGGAGGTACTTCTTTAGTTAAATTTTATTCAATAACACTCCTGGACTTTTTATTATATACAATATAATGCTTTATATCTTGGTTATTGGAAAGAAGCTCTTGCTTAATTTATATTGAGAAGCTTTTGCTTATGATTCGTTTTTGGCAATTCACACAACAGTGGCAAAAAATTACCTCACTTAAATTTTGCAACCCTTAATTGCGAATCAGATAATAAAAATATTTCAACTTTGTTTGACTAGATCTAAGTAATTAACACATTTCATTTCCAATTTACCATTCTTTCGGGTATCAGAGAAAAATGAAGTTGAGACTGAGAAGACCAGGGACAACTGGTACTTGTGTTTGTGGATCACAAGTTTTAAATGCCCCACTTGTCTCCAACATGAAAAAATATAAAAAGCTCTGAGAATTAAAAAAAAATAACCACACAAAGATACTGTGGAAATAATTGTGGCATATTAACAACCACTAGGCATCATTTCCCCCTTGTTTAGGCCTTTGTTTCATTGGAATTACAATTGCTAGCAGGCCTTTTCAGGAAAATTTTAATATGTGTGTGCCAAAAAGCACGCCTCAAGTATTTTAGGTGTGTTTTTGGGTGTGCTGCACTGGTTAACTTCTTATAAAATTTGTCATTTTGCAGGTGCTATCAATAGCACGCCTAAGCCATTTTCCGTGTGTGTGGAGGTGTGCGCATGCTATTGCACGCCTCTCCTGAAAAGGCCTGCGCTAGAAAGTGACATAGTAAAAAAACTATTTTTCGGGAGCTGATTTATGTCGGTATTTTTTTTGATTAGGCACTTTTTGCTAAATTGTGAGGACTAGGTGAAAAACTTTTCGAATTCATGAATTCACAGGTTTTTATGCTCATGAGAAAATAATTTATAGTAAAATATTTTTGTCAACGTGAATCATCTGATAATGGTCAGAGTTTCATGGTCCTTCAATTATACAGTCGTAAAGATAAAAATTAGTTTATTGTCACAGATGTGCTTCGGTTATGAAATTTATTGGCAGTTTTTTTAAAGAAAAAAAAGGAAAATTGTAAAATATTTGAACAATCTAGCTAAAGTTCAAAGTTTTAAAGATATAATTCAGAAATTTTGCTTGTAATTAGTTTCATTGACTCATGTCAACAAAATTTTTGTCTGTCATTTTTGTTAGAGGTTATCCTTCGGCATACTAAAAAACGGCAGACTATATGTTGTTGCCTAAAGTTGTATCTTCACTAGGCAACTTTTCGGCTTTCCATGTCTTTAGACGCTGGAGACTTTAAATTGTCTCAACATTACTTAAGCTTTGAAACAGTTTCACTGTTAAAGCTTCTAAGCTTTTTTGTATACAGTTTAATTAACTTTTTAATCTAAGGCTGGCTTGTTGCTTCATGAAATTTAAGCCTCGTGTTGCTTATAAAGTGTTGCTTATAAAGTTTTGCGTAAAGAAAGCATGCACTGGTATTTTTAATTTATGTTTTAACTTTAGAGTGTTACTAAAAGAATATGGCCACAATAGCTGAAAATACAACCTCCACGATCACAGATACATCTAAAAAACTTGTTTCACCACAACGTGATGTTAAAAACAAGGAGAACATAAAACCATGTAAAAGAAAAGAAAGAGATGATTCACATGATGAATACCAATATTTAGACTTGATCAATCAAATTATTAAAACTGGTAATGTCAAAGGTGACAGAACAGGTGTGACTATTATTCTTGTTAAAAGTAACAAAACCCTCAAAATTGTAAAAAGAAAATAATCTTGGTTTTGACAACTGTTCCGTTTGCAAATTCTTGTACAGAACATGATGCTCAAAAATAGTTTGTTTCCTGTTTCCATATTGGCTAAAAAATGTAACCAGGAGGTCAGAATAACTTTTTTTTGCCAATTTTACTACCTTAAAACTTTAAATTGTCTAACATTTTTATGTTTATTTGCAAGTGTAAGCATTTCCTGAAAGTAAGAAATTCTGATGTGCAAAGTTAGATAAGCTGAAAACATTTGCACATGATTGTGACTGTGTTTTATATGGAAAAAATACCATTCAAAGCAGATTTTTATGGATGGCCATTTGTATTTAAAAGTTTGTTTATTATTCATTGATAGTTTTTTTATGAAATGTTTTTTGCAATGCCATTTTGGCAACACCTTACCTTATTTCTCCCTCCCTGTCCACTCTCCAGGAAAGTTGTATTGTGCTTGAAATTGATTTTTGACTTTATGGAATTGCTTATTGACAACTAAACCTGGTCTCTACATACCATTGTCAAAGTTCTAAACACAACACAGTTCTTGATGATGAACAGAGTTATAAAAACAGATAGCTTTATCATGAGTTAGGAATTTTCTCAATGCAACCTCTCTAAAATAATAATTGTTCCCATGATTTAAAAGTTAAAATCAGAAAGGTAACAGAAAATGGGGAAAATATAAAAAGGCAAAGCTACAATGTTAAGTTATATTTTGTTTAAATATTGTAGGCACTGGCACTATTTCTATTTTTGGTGCACAAATGAGATTTAATCTTCGTGAATCATTCCCACTGCTCACAACAAAGCGTGTCTTTTGGAGAGGTGTGGCAGAAGAATTGCTGTGGTTTATAAAAGGGTCTACTGATGGTCATATCTTGACAAATAAAAATATTCACATTTGGGATGCAAATGGTTCAAGAGAATTTCTTGACAAACAGAGTATGTATATGTTTATTCATTAGTTTTGTTGTTATGAAATACACTCTTTTATTAATGTAACCTTTATAAGCATAGGCTGGGTAGTCCATAAATGTAAGCATTGAAGCCTAATGTTGCTTCTAAAAATATACACTATACTTGTAAAGAGTGTAATGAATTAACACTAAAATACCAGGAATTTCACCTTGAACATAGCAAGATGTAAATCTAGCCTTAATGTAAAATGTTTTACATATCTTCATTGGTGTTTACGGGTATTATTGTACACCTTTAATTAATTTCCCAAAATTAGTTTTCTAAAACTTTAATAATTCAGGCTTTTTCAGGAGAGGTGTGTGATAGCATGCAACACCTCCACACACCCATCCTGTGTGTTTGTAAACAGGACATTTGAAATAAACATGGCTGCAAGGTTACAGTGAGTACACAGTTTGCATATCCGTGATTTAAAAAAAAAACATCCGAATATCACGCAGCATTTCAGTTTGAAATTTCGTTTTGGTCATGTAAAGTCTATCTACTTTTTTAACATATTTTGTAAGTTTCGGAACGATATGTATTAAACAATAATGTTGGTTACTTGGGGGAAATCTAAAGATGACTCGTTTAGGGTAAAGAATGTCTGTATAGTATAAAGT
Organism: Hydractinia symbiolongicarpus; assembly: GCF_029227915.1. NCBI lineage: Eukaryota > Metazoa > Cnidaria > Hydrozoa > Anthoathecata > Hydractiniidae > Hydractinia > Hydractinia symbiolongicarpus. The sequence goes on from NC_079884.1 coordinate 10,097,601, forward strand.
ACTCCTTGTGAAGGTAAAACAAGTAAGATACAAACAACATGCTTTTATACTAAGTTGTACTGCATGATACCAACATCATAAGCTGGTCAAAGTTAACAGTATTTATGCGACAAGAATTTCTTTGAACATAGATTTGCATGATCGTGAAGTTGGAGACCTTGGTCCAATATATGGCTTTCAGTGGCGCCATTTTGGGGCCACATACAAAGATAAATATGCAGATTACACTGGCCAAGGTGTTGATCAACTTGCTAATATTATACATACAATAAAAACAAATCCTAATGATAGAAGAATGATAATGGCTGCCTGGAATCCTGCAGGTAAGATAACAAGAATACTACATATAGATACATCAAATTCGAATTATCAAAAGATGGTGTTACATTTTCTGCGGGGGTGGAGAAATTGTTGGCTAAAAAGGGGGTGGGACTATCTTAATAGGAGGCGATTTCTAAAAAAGAGATGGAAAGAGAAAAAAGCGAAATTAGCTTTAAAAGTGGGAAATTGTGACTCCTTAACGAACCCCTTTGCGTAAATTTGAACTTATTTTATGTTTGTACAAACAGCTTTCCCAACTGGCTTGTTTCTATGTAAATATATGTCTCAAACAGATATTTGTTATGATAGATATCCCCAAAATGGCGTTACCGCCCTGTCATTCATTCTGTCAGTTTTACGTTGCAAATGGAGAAGTGTCATGTCAAATGTATCAACGCTCATGTGATATGGTAAGATGCTTGAAATGAACTCCCATCTTAAATTTCAACTTATGCAGAGTGTTCTTTAGACGGTGTTCACACTATGTGAATAAATATTACACATTGTTCACTCTACTACTGAAAGAAAAAAATACATAATGGATTTAACTGGCCTAGACTTGTTGTTCCTACTGATATTTTGCTTCATATAAGGAAATAATTTATTCTACCAAATAAGGACCTTAAAAACGTGAATCTATTTCGCCATGCAAGGATATACGCTACAATTATGATTGGGATAAAATTGCTTAGAAAACACTATGAAAATATTTTGCGCATAGCATGTCGCTTATTTAAAAGGTTGCATTAAGGTATATACAGTAGTTTATTTCAGACCGACCCCTAAGTCGGAATTATTTCAGAAGATTGCAAAAAAGTAAATTTCTTAAATATAAAACTATCATTCGAGTTATATTCTTAACTTGCAATTTAGGGTCTTGGAGTTCCATTTAACATTGCAAGTTATGCTCTGCTGACATGTATGGTTGCACATGTGTGTGAATTGAAGGTACGTCCATTTATTAAAGCCTTAAATATTTACCAGTTCCTAAAACTTCGAAAACGTTGAAATATGTCAGTTCCTTGATATCTTAATTTTAAGTAGAAATCTGTTTGCGTATACATTTAGCCTGGAGATTTTATTCACTGTTTGGGTGATGCGCATGTTTACAGTAACCACGTTGAAGCCTTAAAAACTCAGGTACTCTCTTTCTCTGTAATAATAGCCGTATTCTGTCCTTTTTGGCACAAAATGGTACATCAAATAGCGAGACTTATTAGAATATAAAGGACGGGCGAGCCCGGGGATTTATCCACGGGCCACCAACTAGTTCTACAAAAATGTACAAGCAAGTTTTTGTGGCTGAAAAATATTAGAATTTTGCATAGACTTTTCCCGCGTGCAGTGCAGTGATTCTCAGTTTGAATAAAAAATTGGAATGGAAATTCACGTTTGGAATAGGCGGAAATATAAAACGCTTAATCATTTTAGTGCTAAGTAGTTTCTGCCTACCTTAATTACCCAGTGCTCGCGCACCTACCTTGTGCGAAAAGTTCTTGCATTATGAGATATATGTGTAATTTTTATGTACATTCTTTTAGATCGAGCGGACACCTCGCCCGTTTCCGACACTTACGTTTAAACGCAAAATCACAAATATCGACGACTTTACGTTCGATGATTTTCAATTGGACGATTATAAGCCCCATCCTAAAATCAAAATGGATATGGCTGTTTGAAACGAAAAAGTACGAACGTAAAATGCTGTGCAATCATCGCATATGTGTAATGTGATACTAAATAAAGTGCGTGCAAACATGATGTAAGAAAGTCTGGACTGTAAAAAGTTTGATTTAATACACGATGTGTTTAGTTGTGGTCATTACATGGTCTTGTTGTTTTTATATGTACGTAGTTAAAATGATAAATATCGGTGAGTCGACAAAAAAAGTTTGAAAAGTATTTGTTGAGGGGACAACCTATTCGTATATGTAGAAAAAAGGTTAACGTAAATGCTGTGATCTAACTTTGGTGAGCGTATTTCATATTTGGTAATTCAAAAATACCGTAAATGATCGAATAAGCCCCCCGGTGTAAAAGTAATAAAACCAAACACTAATCGATCTCAATATCAGTATCGCCTTCTTCGTCCTCTTACGATCGTCTCTAAGAGAGCCGCATCAATCATTTTCTTGGTATCTGGGATAAATAGGTTGTCTTCCGTCTTATTTACCAGTTTTATTTGCTCATTAAGCATTGCAAAACCAGTCTAACAAGGAGGCTGATGCCCTTTAAAACGATTGTTCTGTTTATCCTTAATCACATAAGTTGCCGGTCTTAAGCCATACGTTTTGGACGATTTACGTTTTAATTTAGCTGGCAGCTTCTTCCAGGAATCAAGAATCCAAATAACAATTGTGCTGCGAGGCGGAGGTTTCAAATTCCCCTCATCGATTTCTTGATGAGTTCCTACGGTTTCAAGCCATTCATCGTATTTCTCTGTGCAATATCTTTTAAACGGTGTGTTCCAACTACCATCCGGCGCCTGGAAATATATAGTGCAAACTCCAAGGATCAAGACGGTGTCAGTCTTTCTGGCTTTAAAGGATGCTCCAGCAACTGTCATATGAGACTCGATGTATCCCAAGCTAACAATCTGCGTTTGAAGTTGAACTGTCCGAGAACAGTATTTGTCCAACTAACTGTTAGTTTGGTATTCATCCATCCGTTTGTCGATGTAGCTATTATGCACCTATTTCCATACTATTTCTTCATTATTTCAACATCACGTTTTCCTCCCTTGAATACAATGAAGGGCTTCAGTTTTGTTCCATAACCTTTCGCAGCCAGTCCAACGGTTACACGACATTTTCCGTGTCCAGTTGTCTTCATACTAACTGTTTTTGTTTTTTTAAACATCTACTGGTGTGTTTGACACCATATCCGCCCAAATAGGTTCATCAAATTCTATACATGTTTTTTTTTTATATAAGCATGACATTTATAAGCATCTGTAGGCTTAAATTTGTTCATTTTTTAAGCATATGCTAAGCATTATGTGAAGCCTGAGAAAGTGTTGTGAAGAGTTTTTATGTTTTTTTTATTTCATAAGCAGTTTTTCTTTTTATTCTTTATGTCTGAATTAACCAGTATGTAGTGAGATTTAAGTTGTAATTCCTGTGTTTAAAATTCAAATTCAATATTTGTTTTCAAATAAGCATATTTTGAGCCTGATCATGTGTTTTTCATAAGCATATTCCAATATGTTTTTCCCATTAAGCATAACCTAGGCATATATTTAGCCTAAGTAAGTATAACATGTAATACCATCTGGTTAGTATGAATATTTCAATCGTAATCTTTCCACTCGTAATATGTACCACACAATTTTAGCTACTACAAAATACTACAAGATCGGGATCTTTCTGTGCAACGGTAAGTTATTTCGTTTCATAAATTTAAAAAGCCAACCATTTGCAGCTTCAAATTTTTTGTCATAGCGACCTGGATCTTCTCATTTCAAATCTCCACAGATAATAATTGCTTTTTTTCAGATAAGTTTCCTTGACACACGAAGCATCTTCATCCGACGTTCGACAATCTTTCTAGTACTTTTTTCTTCATTTCATCGCTTAAAGATTTTCTGCCAGCACCTTGTAAACGTTCTCCTTTCTTTCTACTAACTGACTTTAAAAATACTTGTAAGTAATCCTGTTTTTTTCTTCCAATTACAAATGCAATTGCTGTGAACTTTATATTTCACCGCAGCAGCCCCAATTGATTTTTTCCACAAATTCAACAACCTTAGTTTGAAATTAATCGTATAAGAATTTATATTCTCCTTTATGGGAAGCTGTTGCTGGCTCTTATAGTTCCATTTTTGCAAACAAAACATTAAAATTACTTAAATTCGACTTCTCAGAGCGAGAACGATAAAATTATAGCGTTAGTTTCATTTGTCAAGACGAATAAAACTTTCAATGATGTCTAAGGCATTATTAGTGTCGTATGAAATGAATTTTAAAATTGAGTTCCAGACAGCTATTTGTAGACATCCTATTTATAAAGACGCTTGGGCAACACATATTGGACAAAAATAATATACAAAACAGACACCCGAGAAGAAGCAATCTAATATAATAAGAATACCATTGGTATTTTTAAATCAACCGATATAGTTAAAACTACTACACTAAATTTCTCGTTTACTTACAAACTTTTTAAACGCAGCCCCTGAAACAAACTCAGAGCATTTGTGGTTGGAAAGAAAAAGGTCGGACTTGTTGTTCCAGCAAAGTATGTTGCTTTGACAGGATTTGGATATGTGTTTTTCGACAAGTTGACCGAAAAAAAACCCTAACTTTGAATAGGGTGCTATAACCACGAGTGTTATTAATACATCAACTTGCTTCCCTATCAACTATTGTGTAATTACTGTGAATTCGAATGAATGAGGGCTTAATTGATCATTTAGGGCATACCTTGTTTTCGGAAGGAAAGAATTTGTATGTGGATATTTACATATACGTTTCTTTGCCTGCTAATTCAGAAGTCAGAAGAAAGTTGGGTAATTTGTTAGATGAAAGTAACTCTGCGGCATCAACGTCTTTACTTTGCACCCGCCGTTTCTAGGAACTTCAGAATTGCATTTTTGGAACTATCATGAGAAATCTCTATTTGTGTATACTGATATGAATATATGTAAAATTATCGCTTGTAGAGATGACTTATAGTTTTCTTGAGTTATAGTGAGGGTGTGATCAAAGGTTGCAACTTTTTGTCCTCCACTGCATGTACTTTAAAGGCAGTGTTATGAGCCCATTGGAGCCACCTACTGACTTCGAATCAGCTAGTGAGATAGTTATGTAACATACCTTAAGCAGAAAAACGTTGGCATAAGTTTAATTTAGCTATTGGCTAAAATGGATTTCATTTTGCGTATTAAAAATTTAGCTAAATTGGGCGACTGGTGGAAAATAGTATTATTACGTTACAAAATCGTTACATAGTAAAAGAGCTTTATCATTTAAAAGCTTTATTCATATTTCGATGAAAGCATTGCGCTTTTTAATTTTTGAAAGGATTGGATTAATATTGTTTGTGTTTTTTAATGCGCATGGTTTATTATTTAAAATTTTCTAGGGCGGATTTAATTTATCACCAAATTTCTCCTAGTTAGACTTCGATGCGCGTACCTACCTATAAGTCAAAACCACCATGCAAGCATAGGAATTGCCCAGTAAAGAAAAGGCATGTTGTAACGCGATAATAAGGATGGGTAGAACATCTATGATTTATAGGCCGTCCTCCCTTAGATTTAATTTTTGAGAAATTTGATGCACTGCCTTCTTTCCATTTTACTGGGCATTTTGATGTTTTTTTGCCCCGCAAGTTACAATTTTGCATTGTGCAGTAGCATTTATTACAAAATTTTGGTGGATGTATTTTGTTTACATCTTGCTTAAAGTCCTCCTGAAATGCTGACTGAAGGCCAGAAAGGTTTTCCTTCACAAGATAGGAAACTCTTCCATTCAAAATATTTTCACATATGCGACAAAGTTTGGTTAGATCTGTATGTTCTGCCATTCTATAGCTATAATTATTCTAAAAAATAATATTATGTAACCAGTTTAATTGTTAGCCTTTCCAATTTTATTGTTTAACTTAGTCAAAAGCTTTTTGGAAACATAAAGTTTCACATTTCATGACCAAAGCTTTTTATCCTGTCTGTGACACCATTTTGAAAATTTGAGTTTTTTCAGAATATTTTTCAGAAAAAAACTGAAAGCAGTATGAAAATTTAAAAAATAGAAAGTATAATCCTTGGGCTTTCGAAACATATAAGTTTGATTAGGTGAAAATTTCTACATAACGTTATTGCCGACCTGTTAGCTAGGTCACTTTTTGACTTGACATTTACCGTCTCGTCTTACTTACGTTTGTTGCGCTTGGAAACGACAACAAAATTGTTTTTTGTTTTTCCACAACATCTGAAGACCTTAGATGCTAGTTTTTTTGTTTCGAGTTTCAATATATTGAAACATAAATTTTTTTGAAAATCTCTCAGTTGACAAATCGGCTCGTTGCATCTGATATCTCGAGACAATCAACATCTACTTTTATCAACCTTCGTTTTGTATTTTTTGATCCTCGAATACAGAGTATTTCTGAACGCAGTAAACAAAATGATAATTTCGTTCGAAGCCAGTTTGTAACGGTACTTTGTTCTAGATTTCTTTTTTCCGCTACTTTATGCGACAGGGTGGAGATAAAATGTTCTGTCTCTCGACTGGATCCCCCATATGGTGTGAAAATCAGCGGTGTAAATGATCCGTGTTCTACTTCTAGCACTCTTTCTCCATATGCACGTTTCTTGATGTTTTCATTCGATTTGAATGCATTAGGCAGTTTCTGATTGAGGTATGTCAAAGCGAATGGGTTAAATACCCTTACGTCAAAAAATGCTCGTTGACCTCGTTGCCAGAATCCTCTAACGCTAGTCGAGTCTAGCTTCATATGTTGAGTTTGCAGAATTGCTTAATTTTTCTCCAGTCAGCTGTTGTAAACGCGGTTCTGTTTCTACATCATTGGAAATCTCTTCAGATATTTTTGCCAAAGTATCTTTTAATTCGTCGTGACGTTGATGAATATAGCCACCCTTGACACATGACATAGCATGGTCAATCGTGAAGCCTTTTCCACAGACACAAATTGATGATAGGAACTTCAAATCCCACCGATATCTCATTCGTATGGCATCATAAAACTCTCTTTTAGTGCTAGTTAATGGTAGTTAAATAGATTTTAAATTTCTGTTATCGACATTGGAAGTTGTGCTTTTATCAGCATCTTTGTTATAAAATTTTGGAAGCTCGCCCCAGACCCCCGGCAAATGCGCTTAAATTCCATTGTACGGCCGTATAAATCACCCGTGATGATGGAGAGTTGTATATATAGAGGGTTATGAGAGTTGAAGAGAGTTAGTTGTTCTATAATGATACACAAATGTGTTGTTTATTAGTTTCCTCTCTACGACATAAGGCATCTCAGGCGTATCTTTAGAATTGCTCTTTTCTAACCCAGTGTTTTATGCCTTCGTAATTTTTTTGTCCAATTATTCGTCCATTAAGGTTACGATGAAGAAGGTCTTCTTGTTGTTTTTATCTCTCTACTTATTTGTCCTAATGACCGTTTTTATCATCCGCGAGTAAAGCCGCTACCACCGTTAATGTCAAAAAGGCAAGAGAGGCTCTCGTGATCTCTTCCCCGTAAATTTAACAAAAAACAAAATGGTCTGGAAACGCTTTCGCAAACGGAGAAAAATGTTTGGTACGATATAACGAATGATTTATTAAAAAAAAAAAAAAATGTACACCGGCGGCCTATCGGTATAAAAACAGAGCCAACAAGTGTTGTATATTACTTAGGGTTAAAAAAAAAAATAATAGCAAAAAAAAAAAAAAAAGAAAAATGTTTGGTGCCGGCTTTGCATGAACCAAGTTATTTATTTATACATGGTTGTTTTCACCGTATAAGATTTTAGGGTTTTTTTTTTAAAAAAAATGTTTTTAGTGTGGCCACAGAAAAACATTTTGTGGAACTTTCCTAGAAACTGAAGCGGGCAATGGAATGAGAAATCGGAGTCAGTCACCCTGCAATGATTTCTACTCCACAATCTCTTTTGCATCCCAAGGTGATTTAAAAGGAAAAAGAGGAAAATGTTGTAGATAGCTATTTGTACCCCTAAGTCTCTCTTGTCATCAAAAGAGCAGAATCCCATGCTTAAGTTTCCACACAATGTGCTATTATATAGCTACTACTAAAGCTTTTTATTATATGGAATATTTATATTCACAACAATCGTTGTAAGAATGCTTTAGGAAGAATATATGTTGATTGATTGATTGTTTGCTACCGGATGTTGCCGCTACGTTTATTTCTCTTGTAGCTGCCTTATTCTTAAAGGAGAACTAACGATAACAAGTTATGCTTAAAATGCTTGTTATTATGTGAATATGAACTGTGTTAATTTTTCTATAGCTATTTGTGAGCTTTGGTTCTGAAGTTTTTTAAGGTCAAGGTAGTCCTATGATGGTGGCCACTATCATGACAGTGAAATAGTCCTACAGTGGCCATCATGTGTCGGTTAGGACTTTCTAAAAATACTAACTTGTGTGATTGACAAATCTGCAGGGATTTAAGCAAACGTATTCTGAATATATGAAACAAGGGAATGCTAAGCTGTGCCTCCTGTGATTTTTTAAGAGTAATTTTATTTATCATGTTTTGAAATAAGTATTTTTATCAGAATAAATGATGTTTCAATGTTTTAAATATAGTTTTAGAGTTTTAGACTTGAGTTGAGTTATCACTTGAAAAAAAATAAGTATTATGTGTATTCAACTTTATTATGAAATTTTTCTTGGATTATTTTTTGTATGAAAACACCCTTAAAGACAACAGGTACTTCATTTCACTTGAAAATAAAATGCCAACTGATTATGCGTAATAAAGTGTACTGGAAGTGATTCTGTATTATCAAAACAAAACAAAAACAGTCTCAAAGTTTTTCTTTGTTTACCTACTTTCGCATGTTTCTTAGTTCTTGAAAATTATTTTTTCTACAATGTTGTACTGAAATTTAGCTTGTTTTCTTCATCGCTCGAACCATTTTCACAAGACAAGCGGAGCTATGTATGTTGTGTCACGTCACAAATAAACAAAATATGAACGAACTAAGTTGTTTATTGTTTGATAATGGTGGAAAAAATTTGGACATAAAAAATAAAAGTTTTTTGCAGGTTTTTGGGATATATAGGAATGTTTTTATAACAAAAAAGTTTTTTTTGTCAGTTCTCCTTTAAGCTTAGGTTTCTGTCTTTTAATCCGCGTTCTACCATGCACTTTAAATTAAACGATATTTGTTGCAAAAATAAGTATGTTATTTACCATAGCAAATACCTCCTTGCATTTTTTTTCCTTGCCTTTGAGTCCCGGTGCAACTGATCAAAATTATACAATAAAAAATGAAATGTGTTTATGTAATATTGCTTTTTATTTAAAAATGAAGATGACATCTGGAACCAAAAGAAATTTTTATTCTTTCATGAAAGAAACTTTAATGAAAAACCACCCGATAAACCTTTCTTTTAGCAACTTTGGTACTGCATTGCTTCACCTAAACTACAATTTCTAACAAAATTAATGACGCAATAGCACTTCCTTAACCAGTTTACTAGATTAATAAAAAGCACAAAGCTATACTTTTACGGGTACATTAGGTTAGGTGAGCAGTGTTTACATGTACAAGTGACACTTTCTAAGTATGGATTTCTATTAAAATATTTCCACACTCGTGATGATGTTGGACTTATTTTTGGTTAACAAGTCTTTTTAAATTTTTTAAAAAGCTCTTTTTGTTCTCAAGATGTTTACATTTAAGGAATTTCAGATTAAATTATGCTGCATAAATTATGATGTCATATTTGAGTAATAGCAAATTTTGACATTTTTTGTCATCAGTAATATTAGACCTGTTAAGGAATGTGCATTCAAACTGTAAAAATTGATAGATATTATAAAGGTGAATTGATTAACAAAATGACACTTGTTTGCTTGTCCCAGACCTCTTAATATTTTGCTTACGACCCCATAACTTGGGATGTACATGTCGGTTTGCAATCAAATTTTGTAAGTAAACATATAGGGCCTATACAAGCTTACCCAGAAAATGTTATTGCAAACCAAGTTACAGATCCTGATTTATTGGGTCATTGGAAAAAATTTAAGAGGCCTGGGACGAGCAAACGAGTGTCAGTTTGGCAAAAAAAAATTATGTTAGTCAATTCACCTATATATTATCTATGCAACAACAAAGCACATTTCTTAACAGGTCTAAAATTACTAATGACAGAAAATGTCAAAAGGTTGGTATTTACTTAAATTTGACATGCAGCATAATTAAATCTGAAATTCTTTAAATGTGAATATCTTGAGAACAAAAAAAGCTTCTTAAAAAATTTTAAAAGACTTGTTTACCAACTTTTTAAGCTCTATAATATATATAAGGCCAACATCATTTTATACCTCAGGTTCCCTTTAATATAAGGTCATTTCTCATCATTTGAGGACAAAATACTGTGATTTGTAGGCTTTTTAGGGTTGAAAGCTACATAAGACACACATATAAGCTATGAATGAAAAAAGAATTATTATTCTTAATATAACATTTTGTTAAATTTTTAATGATTTGATTGTACATATCAATAATGCTTGTAGGTTATGCTGAATGTGATTGAAATTTTAAATATAGGTTAAGGTATTATTCAAAAAAAAAAAAAATAGCTTGCATAAGTTTCGCAGGCAAGAAAAACTGAGAAAAATTTGCAGATTTTTTGCAGATTATTATTATTATTATTAATATTACTCTTTACACCGGATAGTTCTTTCAGTTCCTAATGGTACTGTTTATTAATGAGTGTCTAGCAAAAGGGTCCTAGTTTACTTAAAGCTTCCATTTATAAGCTAGGATCTCCACCTTTTGTATATTTTAAAAGTAACCCTTATTGTCAAACTATTATCTTCATTCTGTAACGGATATGTAATGGAAACACCCTATTCAAAGTAATCAGAAATCCCTTTTTGTTGTTGTTGTTAAAAAATATCTGGAACTTACCAAAAAGTGCAAAAAGTGATGTTAAATAGTTACAATAAATTGATAGTGAGAGAAAGTTCAAGCAAATCAAATTATTCTTTTTCTAATTCCATTTGTCAATTTTATCTACCTTTATAATCAACAAATGTGACTGAAAATACCTGGTATTTAAAGAACTTTTAGCAAGTTCTTAATGCATAGTCTCTTCAATTTTCTAACATTGCCAATTTTGAATATTGCCACAAACTTAATTTACTGAGTTTATTAATTTTTTTTACAATTGTTAAATTTAAACAAATTTTGACAGGCAGAAACATAAATGTAAATATATATTAATGAATAAACGGAATGAAACTTTTAAAAGAAAGAAATAAAAACTTGGTGTAAACTAAAACAATACAAAAAATAGACAATTGCGTTCTGTAATCTAAAAAGCAAAAATTTACTGTAGAATACAGAGCAACCCCACCCTTTTTACAGTGACTCCCCTATTTTGCACAACTTCAGTCTTTTCACTGAGAAATTTTAAACCACCCTCTTTTCGCAAAAATTCAGAAAGTCGAACCATTGTGAAGTTTATGATTAATAAACCTTGTGTTTAATATTTGATGTATGAATTTTTTGAACCCTCCCGTTAATTTTATGATTTTTTTTCGAAACTTCACTTTAGAATGTATTTTAGCAAAATAACAATAATTTGGGTGGAGCATCTCACACACAAAAAGTAATGCAATGGATATGATGAAAGTATTCCAGTATACATAGTTTTTCTCAAGGTATGTTCATCATCATAGAATTGTTTATGAACCTAAATTTATACATTGTGTTTTAACAGTATAACAATACATCTCTTATAAATGCAAATGTTATGAGAATGAAGCATCTGGTTATCAATTTTTTTACCACCTTGAATCATAAAGGTGTAATTAAAGAAAATTGATTATTTGTGCTCACTAATCTCCTGATATTTCTTTCAACAAAAAAACACTTATCATTCAAAAATAAAGCATCATTATTTCTTTAAAATTAATTTATGAGCAACAAGGTAAGGAATCTTTGAACTATATTTTAAAAGGATTGCAACAAAATGTAGATGCTATATGTTCTAGGTGTAAATATGGATACAAGAGAAAGTATCATTGCAAAGGCTGTTGCCAAGAATCTGTAAGTAAACCTTTTTGTACCTTGAGATAAAATTAACACAAAATAAACAATATTATAAAAATATTCTTGGAATAATTTTTTTACTATTAGTATTCTTTCACTTTCAATTACTGCTGCTAGGAGATAATTTATAAACTTTCTTAAAACCAAAAAAAAAAATTCAAAAAAGATATTTCAAGATAATAGGCAGCTGATAAACGTTTGTAGGTCAGTAAGCTGTATACTAATGAATTTCAGTAAAATTTTAGTTATTATATATTTCATTTATTGTCTGTTTGCATTTCTATTAGTAATATGTGTTTTAGCTTTTGATTTGGCTTGTTTCAATATCCTCCTGAGATTCACTAATTAAGTAAGAGAATTGGCAATAAATTTGGTTATTGTTTAAGTTAATTTCATTGGCATTAATATTTGTTAATTTTTTTGACCATTGTACAGTTTAAGTCTATTGGGTTGCAACCTGAAATGGCAATCATATTCATTATTGATTCCCCATGACTTTTTTAGTAACAATGATATGTTGCAGCAAGTGGACAATTCTTGAAACTGAGAATACGAAATGACCTTTATGACGACTAAAAGCTTAATAAATGTTTGCGTAAAGCATCTTATTTTTTTTCTACCAAAATTTAACTTAAAATGTCTGAGGCTTTTTTATTCTTACAGTGTTAAATACCCCATATGTTGTACTTACAAAACATTTTTAGCTGGTTTTATTATGTTTCATTCATATAGAAATATTAATAGTTATTTAATATAAGCAGAGAATTTCATGAAATTCCGTAGAGAAAACAACGCACATGCAACAAATTGCAAAATTGAATCCATATTAGAGAATTTGGACATGCGATTTTTTTTATTTATGTAAAACCACAAGAAGACACAGACCCGTGTTGAAATCGTTCAGTAAAGAAAAAGAAAAATGTTCTTAAATAACTTTCCAGAAGAACAATACATTTTTTTAAAAGCGATGTGTACTTTTTGCATGTGCGATAGCTAGCGTGACTGGATAGAATTTGTGTGTGTGTGGGCCGGTGTGAGTGCGATTGCATGTCTCATGGAATTCACTGATAAGATTATCAGATTTTATGGAAATGGTACCAGTAAACAAACACCATTTAAAAAGTTTTTTATAGTTTATCAATTTTATGTGGGAACGACATGACGTCATAGTATATAAAACAAAATGTCAAAATCTTTAAACATTTCTAATATTTAAAAAGACTTTAAGAAAGAGAGAAGTAAGAATATGTCTGGAGAAACTTTTTTGACCGGGGTTAATTAAAAATTAAAATACAAATCAAAAGCAACTATTAATGCAAAAAAGATATTCATGGTTTGGATGTGTACATATTTCATCTTATTCTGATTTCCCACAAGAGAAAAAGTAAACAGGTTGTGAGATTGAGCTAGTAAAACATAACAAATCATAAGCAGTCATTGCAATACACATTGTTTTTATAAATTCAGTATTTATGAGGGTAACTATAAGTTTTTGGGAGCTTTTTAAATAGCGTGAATGGAAATTAATACATTAAGAACTGGCATGAAATATTTGCAGTGCATATATATACATTTTAAAGTCGTTTACAAACATTTAGGTAAATAAAAGTATAAACTATTACCTGTTTTTATACCTTAAGTAGTTTGTTTGTTTCTTTACAATTATGTAATAATGCAATTTTTCTTTAAAGTTATAAATTCATAATTTTAATATAAATTTAAATATAATTTAAAATAGGAAATCTAAAATCCATTAATTAATTATGGTTGTGTTATGCTAAATTAACTTCTTATAATTCATAAAAGTTTATTTTTATATATTATTTTTCAAAAAACATCTGCGTGCATTTTTGTCAGCTTTAAATACAGAATTTAAGGAGGAAAATTTTTTCTAATACTAGCTTTATTACTTCATATTAAATCAAGTTACGTAAGTAAATAATACAACACAGCAAGTTGTGTACATGTGAAATATGAAATATACCATCACTTACTAAATTTGATGTTGAGGCAATTGTAAATGGTTAGTGTTAAATAGTGGAATAGTTGCGTATGAAAATAGCTAATTAAAAGATTACAGTACTACAAAGTCAAACTTTTACTGCGCTACCAATTTGTAGAAAAATTATCGTTGCTTTGTTTATTCATAAAGCTACACCAGTGAAAGCAAGTTTTAAGAGTATTAGAAATACTCTGTATAATAATTTATTGTTGCATGAACTCTAATTTTATTGGTCATATGCATAATGTGTGCTTCTAAAGAAATCTTTTTTTCATTTTATTTTACTTAGCCAGATGTTAATAATTTTTATTTTTTAAATAATTTTTAAAGTGTGGACAATTTTATCTTTTTAACTATCATAACAGAAAGATAGAAATGGAAATAGTTTGCCCTAACAGTTTTATCAACAAGTTGTAAAACAGATTTCTCAGCTTATACATTAATTATATTATAACCCTGCTAATGAAAAATATTTAACAAGTTATTAAGTTATAATTTTATAAGTTATTACTGTTTCATGTGTTTTGATATTGTCTTCTATCCTTTGGTACCAAGACAGGTTCAAATTATAATTTTAGGTTATATAAAATTAAAAAAAGCTTGCTACTTGAGGTATATTGGTTAAGCAGAAATGTGTAAAACACAGTATTGCTTATGTTGCTAGGAATTGTGACATAATGCATGATTTTTTTGTTTAGTAAAAAATATCTTCATATTCAAAGGAGAGAGCAGGGATTTGATTTATCTGATCCTTATCATCCTGTGAGAGAGCCACAAACTAAGTTGAAGGTAGATATAAATCATGTTTATGAGATCAAATAATATAGATCTTATTGGAGCTATATTTGTAATAACCAAAGCCATGTACTTGAATAGTGCCGTGTTTGCAGTTTTTAAATTATCCATGTCTTTCTCGTTTCCTACTGGTTGCCACTGTAGTGTTCTAAAAAAAGAAGACTTCTTTTTGAAGTAGTGACATTTTGTCTTGTAGGTTCATGTAAACAATTTTTTCAAAGAAGATGTAGATGAGCTTGCCAAGTCAAATGAGTTGAAACATCAAATTAACAAAATGCAGTCATCAAAAGATTTGTCTGATCACGAAACTGTCGCAAGGTTAAATTTGGAGCGAGAAATGTCTCGATATAATAACCCAACTATCGTTTCACCTTACGCACATCCAGTTCAAATGCGAAGAAGAGTGCATAAAAAAAGGTATGTATGTTCTTTGGTTTATTGTTTTAGAACATTGGATTGCAGAATTAGTCAACATATGGACTGGAGCAGCTAATAGTCTTAAAAAAGAGAAAAATAACATATTAAGTAAACCAAAACAAAATTCATTCACCTTATTGTCACAGACTTGATAAATGTTAAGTTCAAAAATTTGAAAACATATATTCTGATTAAGAACGGCTTGTTGATATTTTGAGGCTGAGAATTAGCAGAAAAATTAAGCCCTGTGAGGACTTTGGATGTTCTTGTTTTATATAAGCATAAAAGGGTCAAACTGCTCTAAAAATTAGGAATATGCCATGACTTTTATAAACACAAAAAATACATACTTCAGGCTCAGACAAAGACAGAAAAAAGATGAAAAAAAGGAAAAATGTAAAACAACAAACGTTTTTTCAAGATTTATTTTGTTACAAAGTTTAAATCTAGATTTCTCTTTGTTTTTTGCTCTATACACTCCTACGTTTTGGACCAAAAGGTACAACCGTTTATGAATATGGGGACAAAAATAAAATATTAATGTAATAGGCATGAGCTCTTAAACGGTGTCTATTTTCTCCTTAAAATGGGTTGTTAATCACAGTTGAATTTAAAAAAATGCAACAGGAAAACAAAAAATGGAACATTTCAAATTCAGAACTTTAAAAACATAAAAACCGAGACATTATTTTAGTACTTAAAAGGAAGGAGATTTGAATTCTATGATTTAAATTTTTTTCAGATTTGCGATAAGCTTTAAATGCCTGTAGCTTTTAAACTTCAGGGACAGTAGCTTGAAGGAGGTGTTCAATAATTTTTTTACCTCTTCCCAGTGTATTATTTTATATCAAAATAGCACTATTTTTAGGAAATTTTATCTGGATTTCAGAAAATATACACTTTTATATAATTTTATTTTGTAATAGGCAGTATTTATTATGGGTATAAGGTCATGTAACCTTAACAGTTATGTTTGCACTAACTTATTTATCTGTATCCCTTACACAGAAACAGTTTCACAAAAATGAATATATGTATAAAGTTACATTTTTTAAAGTGTACACTGTCTGGGACAGAAGAAGAGAGGATACTCTTTTTGTTTCCAATCATCACAGAATGTTTTAGATCTCGATTAATAAACGAAATTTATCACCAAGCATCCCAACCATCCTAATTAGAGCCTCTTGATATAAACAAAAATCTCCTGCACTGTTTATTACAAAAGATCTAAAAAATAATTTAGACTATCTGTAGTACACACCACATCTGAGTCTGCCAACATCAAAATCTGCTTGCCTGCCTGTCTGCCTGCCTACCCGTTTTGAAACAGACTGTTTGATGATGTCATCAAAATACCTTTATCCCAATATCTCTTCAGCAGTCTGCAAAAGTACATGATCCTATATATTTTCAGTCAGGCTCTACACAATAGGCAACGGCTAAATAAATTTCTAAAAAATGGTATTGGGTATCAACGGGTCATTGCTGACATCATCAAAATTCAAATGACGGATCTTTTTTTATTGTTTTTCTGCCAAAGTAAGTTTTCTCAAGGGCCCTATGGACTAGTAATTTAATAAATATTAATCTCGATTGACAGTATGATTATCTATATGAATATTTCAAAAGAATCACAAATATAATACATGTTTTTCAGAATCATGTCTGCTAGTAAAGTTGGGCGTGGTCAGAAAGTCTATCGACGTGCTCCACCTCAGAAAATAACAAATACTGAAAGAGATCGAATAGTTAATCTAACAACCAAATTACTCGTTGCAACTGTAAGTAACTAGTATTATTTTGGAGAAGTATTCATATGCACTGATGGGCGGCAGGTTCATGCTTTAATAAAGTAAAAATAAACATTGTTTGTCAGGATGCTTATGCTGTAAAATGTCTGCAATTTTATGTGTATATTATATTAACAATTTGCGTAGAGGATAGGATTGGCCTTTTGTACCGTCCTATGACTTCTGTAGCTTACATGACAGCTTCAAAATGTGTTGAGGGTTCCTTTACAATATCACATTAAATGCAATATTGACAAAATATGAAGATATCATTCTAAATAAACAAAGAAAAAAAGTTAAAAATAAAACAACAGAGAATGTGCCTTTGGATAAAAAAACATTTAAAGTTAAAATTTCGTGAATATTGTAGGAAACGATTGCACTTCCGCAGAATAGAAAACAATCCAGGGAAAGTCAAACCAGTTCCGAGGTAAGAAATATATATTTTTAGAATAATGCTGAAATTCAAAGAATGATTCATAAAATGTGTGACCTGTAATTTGCTGATACGTGTTTTAAAACACTATTACTGGCTATTGACCCATTCTTTTGTGAAACAGTACCTGGAAGGATTATCAGGCTAAAGCTAGTATATGTTTTATTGTGAACTGTACTGTTGCAAAATGAGGAATGCAATCAGGAGAGTTAGGCCATGCAAATGATTCTTTGTTTACATTCAACCCTGATGCAGTTTAGAGGTAACAGAACAACATAATGTTAAAGTTCCATCTTGACAGCAGTGGATAATTCTATGTGTGTTGTCAATGGGAGTTCCTTTTAAATAAACAAAATGGCAGACGCAATAGGGTAAACATGCTGTGAAAATGTTGCCAGTTAAGTCTGTTTTCAAACAAACAAACAAACAAACAAACAGGTACCTTTTTTTTCAAACTGTACAAAATATTTTTAGGTAGCTATCGAAAGTTTAACTGACCAAAGTTAGGCTTCCCTATCATCATTAAAACACATCTACTATAATAAATTTCACTTATAAATTTGTTATTGTTTTGAATGAAGTGAAAACCTGTGACTTTTCTGGGTTTGAATCTAAAACTAAGGTTGAAATAGATTTTTAAATATTTTTAATTCTGTATAAATAATTCATAAAATAACCAATCAATACCCTTCTTTATGATCCGCTTTGTTCTGGGGTAGAAAGCTATTTTTAACAATTTTAAAAATAGGAATAAAAAAGAGAAGATCGTAATGTACAGTTATAATACAGTACCTGTTAGTGAATGAGTTCATGTGTCGTCCTCCAGCTGAAAAATTTATTAGCACTTTCTGTTGATGGGAAGTTACACCTCCAGGTGAAGTGTGATTGGAGTCAGGTTTGTTTCCAGTATCAACTTTATTTAAAAAAAAACGTCATGGAGGATAAATAGATTGTCAAATAATCATGTTGAGGAGAACATTCACACTGCCTGACAAAAAAGTAATTTGTACAAACTCATTTCAATGATATAATATCTACTTTGAGAAAGAAAAAAAATGGTAGATTGCGGAACTAGGGATTGCGAATTGGTGATAAAATCATGAATTTGCGGAACTATAGATAGCGAATTTTCACAAAATGGCTTGATAAATTTTTTTAAGATTTCTATTCAAAATTTCTTTCCCCCTGTAAATCTTTTATATGACAAAACAACGACAGAAATAACTCGTCTTTTTTTTTCTTTTTTTAAAAAAAAAAATTCAACAAAATTAGATTGCGAATTATATTTTTTTCTTAAAATTGCTGAAGAACAGATTACGAATTTTGGCTAAATTCGCAATCTTTAATTCAGCAATTTTTTCTTCGCGATATTTCCTTGCGCCATAATTTCTTAGGTAACCTGTCAGTGTTTGCAACAAGTAGTTAAGAAATTTTACCATAACACCGATGTAAAATAAACTGGCATAGTGGCAACTGTAGATATTTTTTTATTTTGTTTTGTGTGCAATGAAAGATATAATTACATTATTTTTCTCTGAATTTTAGGACAGCTTTCCTGCAATACCTGCTGTTCGCCGTGTTCAGAATTTGAGACCAAAGAGTGCTTATTCAGGTAAGATTGCGTTTACTTGTGAAAACCATAACTTGGTGGTAACAACAACATCTAAATGCATCATCAATGCAGATTGTTTGAAAAAACATTAGTATATAAGTGGTACTTAGTATTAGAATTTTATTCTACTATGCTATATCATTTTTATTACTCTCTATATATATTTAAAAAGATAACCAAATATTTACCTAATACGTGGATTTTAATGTTTTTCTTTTCACTCTATTTTCAACTTGTTATTTACTTTACTTGTATAACAACCATGGAATGTCTATCACCTTGAAGTGAAAAATAATTTTTCTTTTGGCATATCTATGTTAAATGGATACTGTGTAGTTGCTTCACTCTTTTTGTGGTAATTTTTTTTTTTGAATTTCCTGCTTTTCTATTTTTTATAAAAAAATTAGTTTGTTTTCATTTTCCGTTAGATTTGGTGATTTTTTATTCTTGACAATTTTTTATTCTTGACATTTAAACGAAGTAATTCGTGAACATAGCAGGCTATGAACAGATGTTTCAAACTTATACTTTATGGAGTCTGTGAATGAAAACGCAATGGATTTACCATTCAGTTACTCCTGCAACGGTGTTCAAATTCTGCTGATTTTCATTAACTATCTCTTTTATTTTGTTTTTTTAGATCCTGGACAGAGATCAAATAAGTTAAATACTGTAAGTACATTTTTTTCAGAAATAATACACATGTCTTTAACAAGAACCTCCCTCAGCAATATTATTTTTCTTGGAGAGCATCCATGTTTGATTTATTTACATGCTCAATTACACATATAACTTTGATTGGTTGATTAATATACCTGTAGAAACACGTAATTTAGATGTTAGAAGCAAATGTCTTGAATAATTACTTTCTGGTGCTTTTTATTCATTTTATTATTTTTTGTATCATACAGACATCAAAATCAGCACGTACCAGATCAGCAGAACAAACAAGAAAAGATAGTTCCTTGACATCAACTGACGACGATAGTATTAGGTGGGTGTGATGTGCTTGGATGCTTTTTAGGTTAAACAGGTTGCTCTGATGACTACCCAAATCCGTTCATTGTTGCGACATTAAATTGTTTTAAAATATTAGAAACGTTTTGTAACCATGTGTTTTTTTCACCCTTGGTATGCTTCTGAAAATTTCAATTTAAGCCTCTGTATATGTTTCTCATAATATTAACAGTGATGGACAACCTCGTTAATGTGGTACCGTTAACGCAGAATAGCGGCAGCATATTTTGCCAATACTTGAATTTTCGACCACTAGCAATAAAACTTGTGAATCAATGATATGATCTTGTGCGAAATAGTGTTCTTCCATGCGACTCTTTCCGTTGTGTCACGTGATATCTGATTACATTTGGAAATTTTTATTGGTTTTATAGGAACCAATCGAGTGATTTTCATGTTAAAAAGCTTGAACACGGCTACCTAGTGAGGAAAAATCCTGCTCAGATTTCGTTAAGACCAAAAAGTGCTGTCATATCCAGTCGTTTTAAACCTCCACCCAAACCTGCTGACAGTGATAGCTTTGAAGACGATGACGAGTTTTACACACACGCATCCACTGAAGTGAGTCCTGTTGCAACTCCTCGAACAGTTTGGTCAGAATCTGACAAACTACAAGCAGACACTTCTACCCAAACCTCTATTACAAGAGGTTTGTGTTTTTACGTAATGTAGTGTTTGATTTTTGTCCAGGCGATTTTTTGGAAATTGGATTGTGAGATTAAATTGATTCAATTCATTAGTGGGAGCTCCATACCTAAAACACAACGGTTTTTCTATAGGCTCGATAGTAGCAATTTTGCGTAGAAAATGTTGTATTTTGCATCCATAAAGTACGTACGCACTTAGAGGAAGGGGTCAGACTAAAAATGTATAGGTGCGTACAAGTGGGAAGGGTCTGTCTGTCTGTCTGTCTGTCTGTCTGTCTGTCTGTCTGTCTGTCTGTCTGTCTGTCTGTCTGTCTGTCTGTCTGTCTGTCTGTCTGTCTGTCTGTCTGTCTGTCTGTCTGTCTGTCTGTCTGTCTGTCTGTTTGTCTGTCTGTCTGTCTGTCTGTCTGTCTGTCTGTCTGTCTGTCTGTCTGTCTGTCTGTCTGTCTGTCTGTCTGTCTGTCTGTCTGTCTGTCTGTCTGTCTGTCTGTCTGTCTGTCTGTCTGTCTGTCTGTCTGTCTGTCTGTCTGTCTGTCTGTCTGTCTGTCTGTCTGTCTGTCTGTCTGTCTGTCTGTCTGTCTGTCTGTCTGTCAGACAGTCCTTTTTTATGCCGCACGCAATGCGGTATAAAAAGGACGGGCGAACCCGTGGATTTTCCACGGGCTAACGACTAGTGATATAATATTAATATTAAGGTGTATTATAAGTACGTACGTACACACTTCGACTGTTGCATTTCGATGTTGTCTTCATTAATTCCATTAAAACAAGTCAATGGATCATCTTCAAAGGAAAACTGATGTAGAATTTCTTTTCTGCTTTGTCATGTTACATTTTAAATTTCCTGCATTTAAAGCAAGTTAAACACAATCCAAATTTTACATGGTTTTAAATCGTATTCACGTCTTCGATCCACTTCGATTGTCTAAACAATTAAATTCTTCACACTTTTGTTAGATAAAAAATTGTACTTTCAAAATAATGTGTCTTGCATTGTTGCAACTTGTCACACATGTTGTTTTTAGGATGTTTGAAATAATCATGAAAGAACATTAGAAGGTTTTGTTGGAGTAGAGTGGCTTTGGAAGACTTTTATAGAGATTCCATTGCTGTATTTTCCTCCTTCAATCAAAACGTGAAGTTTTGGGTAACTTGGGGGTTATCTGGGACTAATTTCCTAAAGCCTGTGTTTTTTTGAAAGTAACAGTCTCCTTTTTTTACAGGAACCCAAACTAACAAAGCAACTCCGAAACATTCAGGAAGCAATCATATCGTTCTGCCGAAAGTGGTTGACAAAGCGAGTGACAGTCAAGTCTCGTCTGGTGACGAACTTTCTTACAGAGAGCAACCCAGCAGTGAGGATATGTCGACTCAGACAAGACGAAGAAGTGTCGAACCAAAAGGTCTGTTGAAAATATTTTAAGTGTTGCTAAGGTTTAGGAGTGGAAAGGAGCGGTGTAACCGATAATGATTTTAACGATCTTAATTTTCATTTTGATCCGCAAAAGTGCTCTGCATGTACGAAAATTTGTTGCAAAAACAAAACGAAAGTAATAAATAAATTTCTTTGTTTCGCGCGGATTAATTTTTAGTAGGGTAACTGCGCCTTTTTCGCGCAGGAATTATTTTAACACCGTACGTAAATCAATAAAACTTCCAGTCTTTGCACTTTTGACACCTCTGGCAATAAAATAATAAGCACAATAACAATTGAAAGCCAAAGCAACCACGCATTTCATTCATTTCATTCGTTCATTCATTCATTCAATCATTTATTTTTAGTGGTCACTTATGAGGTATATGTTGTTACTGGGAACAAACTTGGTGCCAGTACTAATAGTGACGTCATCATTAATATATTTGGTGAAAATGGAAGCACAGGTGATCGGCCACTTATAAAATCAAAATCAAGTAAAGTTCCCTTTCAGAGAAATCAGGTAAGTTTCAAATTATTAATGTGATTGATGACAATATATGATAGTTCTAAGCGCACAGTTTTTTATTAAATAAGTTTTTTTTTAAATTCAGGTTGATGTGTTTGACTTGGATTGTATGTTTCATGGAAAACTATCTAATGTTCGAATTGGACATAATGGCAAAGCTTTAGGTAAGTTTTTATATAACATACATCTGAGCACTGTAGTTTTTTAATTGTAGTAAAATTTCGGTAATTTCTATATTCAAGGTTTTCGTTATGTTTTTCCAGAACCTGAAAATTGGTAAATTTTGTGGTAATTTGTAATAATGTTTTGTTTTTTCGCATAGCGGACGGTTGGTTTTTGGACCGCATTGTGGTTAGAGAAGGTTTAAAGGCTACAAGAGCTTTTAATTTCCAATGCAAAAAGTAAGAACAATTTGAACTAACTTCGCTAATATTTCTCCTTAACTCTGTCTGATCCTTAAGTTTATTTCTTTGTTATTGAACCTGGCAAAAATGTTATCTATGAGTGTGTCGGGCCTGGAAGGTAGGAAATAGGCCATATTTGGATTTATTTCAAAGCTTGTATCAAGTACTATAAAATTAATCACCTGCCAAGGGGTATAAAATTACTCATCAACAGTTACGGCAGCCGAAAGCTTTGATTCCAACAGAACCGAAGGTTTCTTTAAATCTTTCTTAGTTAAGTTTAAATTGAGGAAAATTGAAAAACATTTAATATAATGTTATCAAATTTCTATGTAATTAATAATTATTGCATGCTAATTTCTTGGTACTTAGGGTAAAAGCGTAGGCAAGCTCATATTTTCCTTTCTTTTAAATAAAGTTTCAGTCTCAAGAATTCCTTGAACTTTAAAAGGCATACTACTAATAATTTTAAAAATTGTAAACACGCCTTTTTTGTAAAAAAAAGGTGTAAATTAAAGAAGTTCGCAGCCTAAACTGAGAATGCCAAATGATTTGTGCAGTGGTGTCTCGTTAGTGGGTGTTAACGTAAAGGATAAGTTTAATGTTGTCTTTAGATGGTTATCTGCTAAGGAGGGTGATGGTCAAATTGTAAGAGATTTAACCCTGACAAGACAAATACCAGGTGAGTAGTTTTATAAAATTTAAATTTATGTCACATATAGTGTCATATAGCTATGTATATCCTTATATGTATAGCTCTGTACACCGTTATCTGGAATATTCAATAAACAGGTATTTTTCTCTTTTAGTTTCCGAGCTCCCTTCCATATCACAGCGAAAAATTTCGAGTCGGCGGTTATCGTCGAGTGAAGACAACACTAGTAGCACTTCTCCTGTGAAGACGCGAAAACAATCTTCAGATTCATCTACAAGTAAAACCGCGAAAAAAAATACTCGCGAATACTTTGATCATAATGATAATTTTAATGGGGGTAGTCAGCGAAGTAATACACCAAGTAAAGGTAGCACAAAACCTGCCTCAAGAAATAATTCTTTCAGTAAAAAATCAAAAAGCCCAACCCCGCGAAGGAGAACGCCCTCCATTTCAAGTTCAGACTTATCTTCTGATAGCGAGACTGAAAGAGAAAAACGTGAAATTGAGAAACGAAGAAGAAGAGAAGCCAAGCGTTCAACTAGAGACAAGTCTGTTGAAAAACCGAAAGCAAACCTTGGTGGTATTATAAATAAAATTGATCAGAATTTGAACCAAAAAAGAAATACTCGTCGAAACAGTAGCGATAGTTCACAAGCACGAAGAGGGAGAGTTACACCTACTCGCACGTCACCGAAACCCAAGCCAAAGCAAAGTCCGTCGCCAACACCGATGAAGCAGGAATCGAAGGGTATTAATAAAACAAGTAAACCAGCGTCTCCAAAACGTGAGGAGAATGACTTTTCCAACAAAACTCCTGAGAAAGCAGAGACTGATTCTGATAGTAGTAGCGAAAGCTCCTCCTCCGAAGTGAGTTCTGAGGAAGACAATGCAAAAGAACAAAAATCTTCTCCACAAAAAAACGACAGTGATGATGAAGACAAAATCGAATTTTCAAACAAAGATACAAAGAAGACAGTAAGTGATTTACTCGTTCGCAGTGGTATCATGCGCAACGTTGATTGACTCGATGTGCACTCTTCTTGTTTTAGTATTCCGGATCAAGTGATGACATGTACATGGCTGGATTTTTGGCTGGTATAAAAGCTAACAAAGCAAAAGATGAAGAAAAGAAGCAGGAGGAACTGCAAAAACAAGAATTTGAAGAAACCATCAAAAGTGGTAGGTGAAAATATGCTATTTTATTCTTTTTTTGCATTTTCTGTGTAGCGCAATACTTAAGAGACAGAATATAACATTTTTGTTACGTCTCCGCGTTTCCAATGTTTATAAATAAAAAATACTTGGCACAATTTCAGGTTGAAAAAAGTATGAAACAATAGGCTTATTGTTTTTCCTTTTGAGATTGCACTTCAGTATGTTTCAAAAAATTCAAAATCATTTATAAAAATTTTTTTTGCAAGCGAGAACAGCTCTTTCATTTGATACAAGCAGCAACGCACTTATATTACGTAGGAACAGGGGATCTTACACGCATAGCAGCTACTCTTGTATACTTAGCATGTCACTACATAATTTTTATAGGGCCTACTATCCATCAGTGCTGCGAGGATGGCGATTTAGAACGTGTAAAAGAACTTATTGCGGCTGTACCTGATTTAAAGAACAAAGCAGATGAAAGGGGATGGTCCCCTATTCACATCAGTGCTGCCTTTGGCCATTTGGATCTAGTGAAATGGTTATCAGTGAGTGGAGTGCAGCTAACGGCAGAAACGCCTACTGGCTACACAGCTATTCACTTAGCTGCTATGAACGGGCATGTGAATTGTATTATGGTATAGAAAATTATTGATTATTTTGAGTTGTACCGTGGTTGTTATTGTCTCCAAGAAAACAATATCGACCGGTTAATTTTTTTGTTATTACTTTGTTATTTAGATCCTGGCTGCCATGGGTTGTCCGATAAGCTCTCGTACTGTGGACGATTTTACTCCACTGCATCTTGCAGCAATGAGGTAAAAAAAACCCCAAAAAAACCAGCTAGGAAACATTGGACGTTCTTTAGTTGGAAAGTGCATGATTGAAGTGTTATGTGTGGTTCTCTCGTTATTTTATAGTTGTTATAATATTGTATTTTTCTTGCAATTTTGATTATTTGTTTGATTTTTAATATCTTACAACTTAGAAGGGATAGTAAAAAAACGTTTTGCTTTTCTTGAAAATTTGTTATATATGTATAAACTTTTATTATTTAGTGGTCATATTGAATGTGTGAAATGGCTACTTTCCAATCGTGCAAAAGTTGACGTGAAAGATGTCAACGACAGGACGCCGTTAGATCTTGCTATTGAATATCAACACGATGAGTGTATACAATTACTAAAAGTGATGAGTAAGCACTTTTTCGGAATTTTTTCGTCACTGTTTTCATCATATTCTTAAGTAAAACCTGCTCCAAACAAACAAAAACTAAGAGTTTATCCGAAGGTTTTTTTGTTTCTGCCCTAAATGTCACGGAATTTGCATATGAACTATTACATAAGAAAGGGTTTGGTAAAAACTTCAAGTTTAAAAGATAGAGAATGGCTAAAAATAAGTTATTGTTTTAGCATTAATTATGTGACTTTAAAACTATATTCTTAAAAATAGACCGGCAAGGTTGGACACCATCAGCCAAGAATCTTGACAATTTCTTGCAGCTGTACTATTGTCGCCATTCACAATATGTTAACTACCACAAAATCTAAGTGTATATTTATGTGTTATTTTTAGAGAAGGAATTAGGTCGAAAAGACAGCGTTATGAAAATGTTAAGAGATCCTCATGCTCTGAGAAAGCCCAGGTAGGAATGGCAGATTTTTCAATCATTTCTGCGATAAATGTACTTCTATAGAAATAACTTTGCAACAGACTTTTCAGTTTGCAGATGTGTTCACGTTTTGAGTGCTACGAGGGCGTCACTCTTCACGCATAATTAAACAACACTGTTTTCTTGGTTTTATAAATAACTGTCTTTTTTTGCAGCGTCGACCAGGCGGGCTCAATTGTGGCGTCTTCAAAGGGCGGAGATAGTGGCGTAGGCGGGGAAAGTAATGATGAAGAAGAATGGGTTAGCGATACTGAAGTAAGAAGTTATTGTATGTGTATCAAAAATTGCTTGTAGCTTTTATTTATTTATATATAAGCAGTAATTTGAACAATCGCCTTAATTTTTTCATCAAATTAGGTAGGATAAACAAATTTTTTGATACAATTTTTACCCAGAACAAAATAATCAAAAAGTAAAATCTTAAAAATATCATAGTATAGGCTCTTATCAGAGAAAATAAACACTTCAAGTGGCACACACTTGTAGTGCAGAACGAATTAGCACGTTTCGGGCCTCGAAATTTTCAAGTTGTCAAGGTTTTAAATTAATTATTGCGATTTTTACCCAAAAATGCACTAATATGTTTCGCATTTTTATTTGTTCCACACGTTATAGTAAACCTCATTGGTTATAGGGTAAAAGTAAGCGTGTGACATTTCTGATAAATGGTGGATTTTTGTTAGTATAAAAGTCAAGTGGCTATAAATCAGATATTTCTCCTAAAAATGATTTTTTTTTCGCTGAAAGTCACGATTGTTGTGAAATGTGCCAATTACGTTATTTTTTCATTCTTTCAGGACACTAGTGACGTCGTCGGTAGAGGCGGCGACGATAGGTCAGACGCAGCGCGACGTACGTCAATTCAGGTTGGTCGAAAAGAATCGGTCGGGAGAAAAATAAGTCATACAAGTGGTAATGCACCATCCAGAAGAATATCAAAGCAGGAGGAGAGACAAATAGAACAACTGGAGGTGGGAGCATGTTACGTCTTTCGTTCTGATTGATTGTTTAAATTTTGTGCAAACCAATCAAACTTTCATTTTCGTTTGGCAACATTTCACTGCGTATCTGTTTCTATATTCGTATGTTTTTTACAGGAGAAGAAAAGAAACTACGAAACACAAAAACGAAAACTGGAAAAAAAACATTCATCTTTTTTGGATAGTATACGGCAAGAAGTTGAGAGTGGTGGTTGTGATCAAGATTTTTAACCTGCTAAAAAAATATTTTCAAAACGAGCTTTCTGCAGGGCAGTCTTACAGAAGTACTCTTTAACGGGATACGAATTCATCGAAACAGGGCGTCAGTGGCGTATTTCCTGTAAATACACCTAGGTGAAGAAACTGAAGGGATAACTGTACACAATGTACATAGAACAATTTGTATATAAAAGAATATACATGCATACCAAAGTATGCGTTTATAATATGTATATAAAAGAATACACATACTTCTGTGCGTATGTATACGATATTTCGCTGACATATATATAGAATGTACACGCATACCAATGTATGCGATAATAATATGTATATATAAGAATACATATACTGCCATGCGCATGTATAATAATGTGGTAATATCTTGTTGACATTCAAGTGTCAGCTGCTCAGCGTGTGACATAACGATGAATTTGGATAATTACGGATTATTTATACCCGACAGACAGATGTTCAGAACATAATTATGTTTTGATTAATTTTTGTCTACGACATCTGATTGTATATAATAAACTTTTAAACTTGTATTTATATTTTATTGATGGACAATCGTGTCGTATATAATCGTGAGTGACGCTAGTCTCTTTCTTACGTCACAAGACATCAGTCTCCATGGTAACCTGAACATTTTGGTGAATTTGTGTTTACTACTTTACTACCTACACAACTATCTTTCTATCGTTAAAAATATATGTAACAATCTTTCAGTCTCAAAACACACCAACTTCCATCACAAGATGTTTGATTTTTATAAGAAGAGTCTTTGATAAAGGGATTGGAAGCTAAGTTATTATATAACTTATTACTCAGGTTGTTTGGGATACAGTGTATGGAAGCGTTAAATTTAAAATTGAATGCCATAAGACGCTTGTTTTTATGTTTCCACAGTTCTTGTATTTATCAAAACTTATATTTCGGCGCTTCTTGAAACACATGGAAAGGAGTTTTATCAATACGAAAATATTTTCTCCAAAATTTTTCTTCCTAAGCTTTGCATGTAATATTGCTAACAAGTAGTAAAAAAAGAGGTGTATTTATGTGTTGTTATAGTTTGTGATGTAACGTGTGCATGAATTTATTAATTTATTAATTTATTAATTTTATGACCAAATGTTTCTTTTTTGTACTGGTTCTTTAATTAGTAATAAATTTATCATTCAGTTTGCCCACCGTAATAATAACGGCTCAGGGCCATGAGATCCTGGGGACGAAGATGAATATTATTTACATACATACTATAAAAATTTTTGATGTGCGGTTGCAACAGAACATTGGCCGTGTCAACAAGGAGCATATTATTTGAAATGGAAAAAACTTCATACTTCGTTGAAACGAGAAGATATGATTTTAAAAATTAGTATTGTGTAATACTTATCTTTTTATTGAACACACCATTCTTCCAGACCAGCTCTCAATTCCTCTGCACCTTTTTATTTAATATCTTTTTCAGAGTTTGTTACCGCTAGCGCTGGCATGATGATACATCGCAGTTTACCGAGCATTAACAAAAATTTCATGTATTCGGTGGTCCGGGCTGCCGACTTTTTACTTTTCTACTTATTCTTCAATAATTACAAAACATGGAAAAGAGAATATTTTTTCTTAGAGAACCCCGAATGTCAAACTGCCGGGATAAGGTTTTTGTATACAGATGTTAAATACCCTAGAATCGTCCTTGTAGTCCACATCCCATTCTTATCCCGGGTTCTTTAAGAGCTCAGGGATGAGAATGGGTGTCTCCTGAAACATGATTGAGTGGGTGTGTATTAAAGAAGCTACCCTGATAAAGTATAACTCACCACCGCCACGCTCAAAAAAACTTGAAAATTTTTAGTTTATGAAATATGTACGTAGTGCGGAGGATGGATCTTCACGATGTTCACTCTTAATTTTAACTCCAAGGAGGAGAGTTCCGAAATATACTCTCCGGTGAAGAATGCAGTTAACGGGTAAGAAATACCTGGCACGTGTCTGTTGCTTCTATGTTGTTTGCTTCTATGATTGTTTTGGTTTGGTTTGGTTTGTCTGTCTTTATTCTCTTCTTTGGTTTACTATTCAGGTTTAGCTAATTAGCTAGCTAAACGTGGTTTGATATGTTGAAGCTACTTACTCTTTCACTTTTTAAACCCAGCCATGTTTACTTTACTTATAGGCAGTTAAACTGACAGAGTGACTGTAGTTATTCAGGCAGAAGAGAGGATGGTGTAAATATTAGAGCCGGCTGTTTAATTTAATTTGAGTCTTTGATATTATAATGTAAGCCGTAGCTAGCTCTTGCTAGGCTGGTTTGATGTCACACCACTGCTCCTAAATGGGCAGAATGTGCATGTCAGTACTTAGCTACAGGAGACCCAGCATAATTTAGTTAGACACAAGCGTGTTTTCTCCAGTTTTTTAACTTCCTTCCTATCAATTTCTTTCAAATTTTCAGGAAAGATAGCTACAACTTATGTGTACTTTTCATTACAAAAGAACGTGTTTTTTTCTCAATAAATTCTTATAAAGTGTGATGTTTACCACGTCCGATCAGAAAATGAGCTGTGATGGAGTGTTAATTTTCCCAAATTATCGTAAAGGTGTATTGTTGAAGTATATGCGAACTTGTAAACAAAACTTCATGTCAGAGAGTGGTAACAAAACACTTCCATCACTGCAAGGCCATTCCAAGACCTATATCCCTCTCCTTTTCATGGTAGAAATCTATGAAACATGGCAAAAGTTACTTGGCAGAAAATTTAAAAAAAAAAGTTTTGATTTTTCTCAAATCTGGTAGCTAGTGATGCTAGGGAATGGGGTTAAGTGTTTGTGTCATTTTGATGTATGAAAAACTTT
This sequence comes from Hydractinia symbiolongicarpus, assembly GCF_029227915.1. Classification (NCBI taxonomy): domain Eukaryota; kingdom Metazoa; phylum Cnidaria; class Hydrozoa; order Anthoathecata; family Hydractiniidae; genus Hydractinia; species Hydractinia symbiolongicarpus. Next base: position 10,128,277 of record NC_079884.1, read on the forward strand.
TGCTTTTTGCTTTTTTAAATTGATTTCTTTAACCGTTGCGGTCTGTCCATTGTTGTAGACGCAAAATCAAAACAATATATACGTCACGCTGCAACTCATCAATTATGTCAAATCTAATATTATCCATAGGCTTACTATAAAAAACGCTTCTGCTTGGTGAATTTACACAATATATATCAAACTTAACCTCAGCCCACTGCTGTTCTTGAACATTTGATGATTCATAATCACTCTCCAGCATCGTTTCACAACTTTTCAGTACTTGAAGAACAATCTAATAATTTCAAATTCACTCTGATTGGGGGGTTTATTAATTAATTAAAACCATTCTGTTTTGAATAACACTATAAAGTCTATGCCTTTAGAATTATTTTCATAGTTCCATTGTTACAATTTTATTCCTATTTTTACATTTAGTATTTTATCTCAAACTTTTAAAAATTCTGGGTGTTGGTGAAAAATTACTGAGAATATAACCGACGGAGATCCAAAATGGCCGGTGTCAAGTCGAATTTTTCGGTAGTCAAAAAATTATGCAATTCCTTGTGTAACGGTTTCAATCATGAAATTTAATAGTTATTCCACTGATGTTTGAAATTATTCTTATGCCTCCCTGATGAAGTACAAGTGCCATTGACCTACCTTCCTGTTGGTACTCTTCGTTAAGTGAATACACAATGAAAGTTAATTAGTCAACTTTGATTCCCTTGCGCTCATAAAAGCAAGCTGCCTGGGAACATGTAGCACATGTTATTCACGAAATAAAGGTCATCATCATCATTCTCGGCTTAATGTCTGAGTTTAACATGTGTAGCAATGTTAGGAATGTCTAGTTTTTTGTGCATGTTGAAGTTGTTGTTGTCTTCCGTAGTTGAGCATGATGAATACTCAAGTCTTCTTAGGAATGACTCGATACAAAAAAGTTATATGGCTACGTTGGGTTGATAAAATAAAACAAAGGAACGAATTGAAAAGCTTGGTTAACTATTAAGGCACACAGTGGCTCGCTGCAGATAAAAACCCTGCTGAACATATATTATCTTCATAAGCCTAAAATATAGAACACAATATGTTAATATAAATATAACATAAATTAAGGATGTTTGTCGTTCTTCCATACCTAAAGTAAAATAAGAATTTGAGTATTCCTCACACTTGAGAGATCAAGGCTAGTAATTTTTCCGGCATTGGAGTTGGGTGATTTGTATTGGATGTTAAGCCATTTGGAATGTTGAACTGTACTTTTTCCCACTTTAATTAGAATTTTGGCTTCACAGTGTTGTCCATCTCTTTGTTAAAAAGTTATTTTCTGATTCACTTTAATTTTTGGTTGGTTAATAGGTGCAATTTTTGTAGTAGATGCATTTCTTGGTGCAGATACAGCTGCTTTATTTGCTGCCTGTTGATGGGTTTCAGGTGCAGTCATTACAACAGGCGGAGATTGTGTTTCGTCATCTGACTCGTTTTCTTCTTCGGAAGTTGTTTTCTTTGTAACAGGTATGACCACATTTTCTTTGGTGCAAGGTAGCTGAGTTGAAGTTACTTTTACTTGATCTTGACAAACATGTTCTTTAATATATATTAAGCCTTAAAAGCCTTAAAACAACAGGTTCATCTTGACCAAGAACCTTAGTAGGACCTTTCCATCTTTGGTCAATTTGTCGCTTGTAGTACACATTATCACCAATTTGGTAAGTGCCATGGTAAGACCATTGTCTGGTTTGTTTTTTAAGACAACGTTTAATTTTCTCAGAGGACTTTGCATTAGTAAATGCCTTGCGTTTGGCAACAACTGCTGTTTCGGGAGTAGTTTCCAGAGCAGGACCTTCTGCAGTAAGGGTTGTTGGTAAATTTGGATTGCGGCCAAATACTAGTTGTGACTATAGCCGCTGTGATTCACTAGGGAATTTTTAGATGCAGTAGTTACCGCTGGTGGAGAGACAAAGTTTCGTCTCTTTGCCAAACATGTGGCTTTATCATTTTGCAGTAGGAGTAAGTAGGAGAGGAATGTTTTCCTCTACAATTTCTGTCTCTATGTAGCACTTTTTGTCACCAATTTTGATAGGAATGATTGCTTTTTTCAGTGCAGCTACTTTTCTTCCATCCTCAAAATTAAATGTAGTGTCTAATACTGACTCTTTGACATTCTTTTGTCTAATGGTAGGCAATCAATAAAATCATTGAATCGTTTTTCCCCAGCCACAGTGTGGGTGCATGCAGTGTCGATGACTGCAGACTTCGCAGCTTCTGCAACAAAAATCTCCTGCTTGTCCAATTTTTAGGGTGTTGCACTACTTATAAGTACAAGCTCAACCTCTTCACAAAGTTCTTCTTGTTCTGAACTATTGATGTTAACATAATGTTTCTGAGCTGCATGTGGACATTGATTGGTCCAATGCATCTTCGAATCACACACAATACAACGCAAAACTTTACCATGTTTGTTCATTGGATTCATTTTTCTTTCCTGCCACCGGTGCCAGACTTTACAACTTTTGATCTTGGAGAGTACGAAAAGGACTTTTTGCTATAAAACGCTTTTTCTGGTTTTATTGCAGATGAAGCCATTGTGGCATCAAAATCGGGTTTCGGAGAGATTCTCTTAAGAGCAGATTTCATTTTGTCAAAGTGTAAATCATTAGCAACTGGAAGAGCAAGTTTTCTTTTATCATCTCTAAGATTTACACCATCAAGTACTTTGAATGCCAAAATTGTATCTTGTAATTTCATCTTATGGTCATGCATCTTGCTATACAAGTGTTCGAACTCGACAATATAGTCATTCATAGAATGCATTGTAAGTTTCGTCAACTTTCTCGCTTTTTAATACAACATCTAGCTTTTCAAGTAGAATATCTAAGCCATTATCAACATGCAATGCTGCAGCAGTCAGGTCAGAAACTGTTTTTTCTGCCTTTACATTTCCTTCTAAAGGAGTCTAACAGTAAAACAATGCCTTGTTCTTTTTTATCAACAGAAGTAACAAGTTTCCACATCTCAATTTTGTTTTTTCAAGTGGTATATGAAATTTTATCTTAGAATTTCGGCCAGGTCTTCTTTTCTGAAGCGATTGTTATTTAACGATTGCTCAAAGTGAAATCCAGTTCAGTCTTTAGAACAAATTAAATCTAGTTCAGTCTTTAGAAAGTTTAAGTGTGGTATACCTCTGCTACCATGAAAAGCTGGGTATCAGGCTTCCTGTGGCAAGCACATTGGCTCGATGTGGACAAAAACCCTGCTGAACATATATTATTTTCATAAGCCTAAAATATAAAACACAATATGTTAATATAAAGATAACATAAATTAAGAATGTTTGTCGTTCTTCCATACCTAAAGTAAAATAATGCTTTACTGTAATCATTTAACGGTGTAATAAGAAATCACATTAAGCCTAAATAAACTCTTCTCGGTATGCTAATAAAAATTAATTTATTTTACTTATAGAAGACAAAAGAATACTGTAGTTCGTCTGAGAGGAGAAACTGTGTTTCTCGGTGTTCAAAGCTTTCCTGTTTTTTGGCAATTTTATTAGCTTGCATGCTTCTGCACTCCTTCGTAGTTGAGTTTGATTACTCGGACTCGTTTAGCATTGTGCTGGCCCCTCAGGGTGTCAGGCTTCCTGTGGCAAATTACCAAATGCGGCCGCCAATTTGATCGCAATGCAACGGCAGAGCTTGGAGTGTTCGCATGTAGCATCAATACATGTTAGCATGTAGCATCGAAGTCAGTAGTCTACCAGCAGGATATATACATCAAAATTAATATTTGAAAATTCGTATATATATATATATATATATATATATATATATATATATATATATATATATATATATATATATATATATATATATATATATATATATATATATATATATATATATATATATATATATATATATATATATATATATATATATATATATATATATATATATATATATATATATATATATATAATTGAACAATTATTTGGAGTATATATGATCCCTGTGACCTTATATATTAAGGATACAAACTTTTTTCTCATAATAGCTTTTTGGCTAGGTTCAAGGTTATTTGTGCTTGTTGATTAACAGTCTATAAAAATTTAAGTTGAAAAAGGGTAAAACTGTTTTGTCTAATATGAATGTGTATGTATTTTTAGGTAATAATAATAGAATGTCTTGGATCAACTTTGTTAGCAATTTTTTAGCTTTGTTTGCCTTGGTTTGTTCTGATGCAAAGCTGGAGGACATTGATAAGGATGGATACATCTTGTATTGTCCCTGTATGGGTAAGGATTTGTTCATCTTTTTTTCATGGTTATGACTATAAAGTAGGCAACCTCAAGCCTAACAAAAGGTGGGTGATAAGTAATGCATTTACAATACATATTACACTTATCCATTTATTAAAGAGTGTTTTGTTTAAATGTTTTTCAGTCATGTGGCACAAAAACTGCTATTTTTTGTCTGCCGGGGTATTTAACAATTTTGAATGAAGATTCCTAGTGATACAAGCGTAGCACAGCTTGGAAGAACTGATCAGTATAGTAAAAACCAGGAGGTGATGGCAGGTGTTGTACACTTCATCTGAGCAATGTTGGTCTAGTGTTGTTAAAGGATTAAATAAAATAAGTTACTTGAATAAATGTGCTCTGATGTGTTATTTTGTGTTTTTATTATGTGACAACATATTCAGTGAAATTTTTGTTGCTGTTGTCTAGGTCGTTTTGGAAATCAGGCGGACCAATTTATTGGGGCCCTTGCATTTGCGAAAGGCTTGGATCGTACATTAGTGCTACCACCTTGGATTACATATCCTTCTGATCAACCCTTTAATTCTGTAAGTTTTTTCAAATTTCATGCATTTTTGCTACCCTCGGATTTTGCAATGGCTAACACATGTCTGGAATATTCTAGTGTGTGTGTTGTGTTATAGTAAGTTTTATAAGAATTGTATGTGTGATTTTTGATATTAATGCTTTTGATTGAAAATAATCATGCACAGCAATTTTTGTGTCAGCACAACTTTTATGTAAAAAATATAGTTGAAAACTTACAAACATTGTTAATAAAAAGAAGACATTTTCACAAAACTTTTAATGTTCCTATTATCTTAGAAATCTCAAAGATTTTGGGGCTATTATTGTTATTATTGATAAAAAAAAATATGTAAAAGAGCAATAATTCAGAAACAGAATTCAAGCATTTTGTAGTAACATATGAGAGATTAAACTTTGACCATGCAATGGCTAAAGTAAATCTTGTATTTGTATTTTAAACAATAATTTAGTATGTGCATCCATGTGCACTGCTGATAAGAAAATCAAATAAGATAATCTTCAAATTTCAGAAATACATATATGTATTTTATATCAAATTTCAGAAATACATATATGTATTTTATATTAAATTTCAGAAATACATATATTTGCCAAAGTATCGCTGTAATTTTAAGAACTCACTTCAGCAGTAAAAAGGAACTGTTGACTGATCTATGGGACCTATAGGATTGTTCCTGTGATGTTAATGATCTGGGTCATTGAGACAATAGTGTCTTTGTAGTCTTTTTTGGTTGTCCGTAGTAAATACTTTTTATACAGTGATCTTGGTGTGTGAAAATAAATATAGAGTTATGGAATATCACAGTGGACAATTGGGCATATGCTTAAACAATTTTTTTTTTTAAAGTGAATCCCTTGTGATTGTCAACACGATCATGTTTTTATAATTTGCAAAAGAAGCAAAACAATAAAAATTGTGTGATTGCCCTCCCAGTTCTACAAAAACTTGTCTAGTTGATATATTATTTTCATTTCATAGCACATTTCTTTTTTATTTGTAATAAAAAGTATAACCCAAATGTAAAGATTCTTATCCTTGTCACATCTAAACATGTGATTACTTGCTACCAATTGTGTGACATTTGACTTTCATTTAATCTACATTTAATTAAATATCTGTTTTCTCTAAAAAGTAGTTTTAAATGGAATTCCTTTCATGCATCAGTTAAAAAGTTGTGATTGTGTAAAATGTTACACCTTGCTAATGTGTGTTCTCGAAACCAAAAGGGCAACATTTGTACAATTGTTTGCTACAATTCATTTGAAATTACTTTTTACATTTTATTCATTTTTTTTTTTTTACATGGACTGAGTGTGCACTCTAAATTATCGTAAAAATTTTCTTATTGGTAGGCCTGGGAACTTGAAAGTTAGAGGCTCGTAGTGCACTTTTTGTTGTATGGGGTTTACAAGTTAAAATATTCCATAAAAAGTTCTATAAGATGTTATATCTTTGTAAGAATTAGTGACATCCTTTTTTTAATATTTTTTTACAAGCATAAAAGAGAGAATTAAAACCCTTGGCACTTCATAGTTTTGTAATCATACTGACATTTTTAAGTTATTCAGAGGGCTGTGTTTCTCTCGTTCATTTTTATTTTTTTATTTTTGTCCTTCTCTTTGTTTACAAGATTTTTTTTTAATGTTGAATTTAGTGCTAATACCAAATAATTCTATGATATTTGACGTGTATTAGCCCTGTTTTTTTTGTCTGCTCCAAATTTGTCTTTGTTCTTAACTCTACCCAGGGAAAACAATTTTTTCAGTTGCAAATAGCTTTTGAAGATTGGTTTCAAGTCGAACCACTGAAGAAATACTACCCAAAAGTAATGACAATGGATCATTTTATGTCTGAATTAGCATCACGTGTTTGGCCAGCTGGTAGAAGAAAAGGTTTGTAATGGCTGTTAGTTTGATGCGAGCCATAGCATTTTATGCTCAGATTGTAATAATCATTTCTTTTATTTTTGGATAGATAAATGTTAATTTACTCAAGGTCTTTTAATCTCACAATTAGCCTCTAAATTAAAGTCCATGTTTGAAGACATTATGTATTTTGCCATTTTTAGGCTTTTGTTACCGATTTGGTGAAGATAAGAAAACTTGTTCAATGAAAAATGGCAATCCATTTGGACCATTTTGGGATCATTTTGGGGTTAACTTTGATGGATACATAGAACATTCTGGTTTACTCTGGGACACTCTAGATGACGAAGAGACAAAAAATGGCTGGCTTGCCAGGTTTGATAGGCATCAAAATTAATTTCAATTAGATAGTGTTTTAATGAGCTTTTATTTGTATATTATTGGAAAATTAGGACAAATAAAGTAAACATTCTGAAAATATCAAAGAACTACGAAAAACAAACAAAAGCATGAACATAAAAAATTTGATGTAAACATCAAAATCTTGATATCAGTCAGTGAATAAACATAATGTTAAATTTGGTGCTTCACGATATCAATGAGAAATGCAGTATCACAATGATACAATAATTTTTGTTGAACGCTGATAAAGCGGTTAAACACATGGTTCTTTTTAAAAATATGGGGTGATAGTAAGCTGCAGTAAAATTATCTAGGATTACTGAATTAAAAGCACCAATTTTGCAATTCAAAAAAGTTACAATGGATAAAATGTCCCTAACAACAAAGCTGTTAGAATGCAAAAATTTCTGTCACAGCCATGAAGCCATAAATCTTTCATTTAATTTTTTTTAAACGTAAAAAAAAGGACAACAAAATTTTTTTTTTTAGATTTCCCGCATCAGAGTATCCAGTGATCGCATTTCAGGGAGCACCTGGCTCCTTTCCATCCACACCTGCTACACAGCATATCCAAAAGTATATTGAATTCTCACAGAAAATATCACTTCTGGCGGATGAATTTATTAGAGAGGAAATGAAAGGAAAGAGATTTGTAGCTATTCATTTACGGAATGGTATTGATTTGGTATGGAATTTTTATTGCTTTGTTTTAAAGATTATGTTACTTCGCTAATAAATTTTTAAATAAATTTGAGGGGGACTAGGGAAGGTATTTTGTCTATACTTGAAGGTAAATGGAAACAGAAGTCAAATCACAGGACTAATTGGGTTTAGATATTGCATAGTTTTAAATTTCCAAAAAATCGCTTTTTAATTTCAAAAAAATGATCATTAAAAGCTCAAAAGAGAAGAAACAGTAATTAGTTAATCACACGATAACGTTCTGTACAACTTAAATATGCAGGAGATTATGCTAGTAATTAGCTAATAGTATGTTTGGTAAGTTTTAGAAACTAAAGCGTCTAAGCCTTTTTGTTTTAGTTAGCCAGGATTTTGAAAATGCTGGAAACCTGCAATACTCAGGAAAATATTCAGCGAATTTGTTTCCTCATAGGACACCTCTCTAGGAGTATAGCCCTCTGAACTATACTTGTCTAGGACAAAAAGACTAGCACAAACAGAAAATACAAATCATTAGTGTCAAAGTTATTTTATCTGTAAAACTGTGAATGTATCAAAACTTTTTTGCTGTGACTGTGAACCTCGTGAATGAAAAATTTATCTTGCAAGCTCAATTCCTTTTTTTCTTTTCAAGTAAATTTTGTTTTGAAAATTAGTTTTTCCACTGTCTGGTTTTGTTAGAAAAGAAAAAAGCCACCAATTTTTTATTTTTTATTTTTTATTTATTTTTTTGTGCTACATAGACACGTGTGTGTGATGAATTGGACAGGTACTCTTCGTTATTTGCTTCTGCACAATGCACCAAACATGCAAAGGAAAATGGCGTCACCAAATTGATGTGTAATCCCACAAAAGCAGAAATTTTAAAGCGAGTCAAACAATATGTAAGACTTACTAATGCAGAAGCTGTGTTTGTGGCCACAGATAATGATGCCATGATGGATACATTTAGGAAAGAATTGAAACGAATGAAGGTATTATCCCTACTCAGTATCTTTATTAGGAAACTTCCGCAGTTTTTTCTATCAAGAAACCAGTTCTCACATCTCGTATTTTTTCTTAAACCCTTTTATTTCAGGTAAAAATTTTTGTTGATGAAAAGACGTTTTATATATTATACTCCGTTTGATTTAATGTTCTTTGTAACTATCGAATTCAATGAACCATCTATTACTGTGAATTTTTTATTCTCTTAGCAAGTCGTTAGCAATAAGCACACATTAGCGAGTTTTAGAAAATATTCTCCCAGATAAAACTTTGCCGTGACTATTTTGTCATACTAAATAATAAAGCAAAGTCTTCTGCTGTGTGTTTAAAAATGCAACAAAGCAATGTGTGTTTTGAACATTGTACAGGTAGCAATGTTTTGAATTCTGTTTTTAGGTTACTATTCATAAACGCAAACCTAAAAATGAAGTTAGTGATCCAATAGTTGACATTGCTCTGTTGTCGAAAGCTGACTTTTTTATTGGAAATTGTGTATCAACATTTTCTGCGTTTGTAAGAAGGCATAGAGAGACCAGAAATCTACCAGTCGGATTTTTTGGTATTGAATATCCCCAGAAAATAAAACATGATGACCTTTGAGTTAATATGGAGAAGAGATTGAAAACAAAAGAGAAAAACTATTTAGGATGGAAAGATTTTTATACATGTGAATATCTAAGTCGTGCATCATATTTTATGTTCAAGAAATCCATTGCATTATAGGAAGTTGCTTAGCTGACAAACAGTCTTGTGAATTGGCATTGACAGTGACCATATAAACAATGGCAACACCTTTTCATTTTTGAGTACATTAATAAAAGACAGCAATTAAAATTTGCACCATATGCTGTCGATGTCTAATCAATGATGTGGTATTATTTAATTTCGATTTTAATATTTATATTGTTATGTCAGTTGCTTGTGATTATGACCTCATGGACTTTTTTTTAGTTTGTGCCATGGTGGTGGGCCCTCCCCTCCCCTTCCTTGCCCCTCATCCCCTCATCATCCCTTTGTTTTAGAAGCCTAGCCTATTTACAGACAAGCTATACATATAGCTTGTCTGTAAAAACACGTATTTATGTGTGAGTGGCAAAGTATAGTTTCTTAAAAGTCGACACCTTGTTCCTGCTGAGTTGCATAAAGCTGCAGGGACTTGGCTGTAAAACCTTTTCTCACACAAACCTTAAGTATATAAGTAAGTTTTTGGATGTAAGTTTTGGAAGTAGTCCAAAAAACAGTTATGTAGAATTTTGTATGGTTTATCATGTAAGTCAAGTGGAGGATGATCTGAACTTATTTTTACAGTAACAAGATAAACAAACAAATTATTTTCTTTCTCAATCTCTCGTTATGTCAGACGTATAGATGAATGGTTTTTGTGTGTGGTGTTTCTTGTCGTTGCTTGTTGTGTGTGTGTATCAATCTCATATTGTTACATTACTTTTGTGTAGTTATTTTCGGTATTAATTTAAAAATTAAAAAAAAGGGATTTTTATTTGTCTATTATCTTAGAAATCTCAAAGATTTTGGGGCTATTATTGTTATTATTGATAAAAAAAAATATGTAAAAGAGCAATAATTCAGAAACAGAATTCAAGCATTTTGTAGTAACATATGAGAGATTAAACTTTGACCATGCAATGGCTAAAGTAAATCTTGTATTTGTATTTTAAACAATAATTTAGTATGTGCATCCATGTGCACTGCTGATAAGAAAATCAAATAAGATAATCTTCAAATTTCAGAAATACATATATGTATTTTATATCAAATTTCAGAAATACATATATGTATTTTATATTAAATTTCAGAAATACATATATTTGCCAAAGTATCGCTGTAATTTTAAGAACTCACTTCAGCAGTAAAAAGGAACTGTTGACTGATCTATGGGACCTATAGGATTGTTCCTGTGATGTTAATGATCTGGGTCATTGAGACAATAGTGTCTTTGTAGTCTTTTTTGGTTGTCCGTAGTAAATACTTTTTATACAGTGATCTTGGTGTGTGAAAATAAATATAGAGTTATGGAATATCACAGTGGACAATTGGGCATATGCTTAAACAATTTTTTTTTTTAAAGTGAATCCCTTGTGATTGTCAACACGATCATGTTTTCATAATTTGCAAAAGAAGCAAAACAATAAAAATTGTGTGATTGCCCTCCCAGTTCTACAAAAACTTGTCTAGTTGATATATTATTTTCATTTCATAGCACATTTCTTTTTTATTTGTAATAAAAAGTATAACCCAAATGTAAAGATTCTTATCCTTGTCACATCTAAACATGTGATTACTTGCTACCAATTGTGTGACATTTGACTTTCATTTAATCTACATTTAATTAAATATCTGTTTTCTCTAAAAAGTAGTTTTAAATGGAATTCCTTTCATGCATCAGTTAAAAAGTTGTGATTGTGTAAAATGTTACACCTTGCTAATGTGTGTTCTCGAAACCAAAAGGGCAACATTTGTACAATTGTTTGCTACAATTCATTTGAAATTACTTTTTACATTTTATTCATTTTTTTTTTTTTACATGGACTGAGTGTGCACTCTAAATTATCGTAAAAATTTTCTTATTGGTAGGCCTGGGAACTTGAAAGTTAGAGGCTCGTAGTGCACTTTTTGTTGTATGGGGTTTACAAGTTAAAATATTCCATAAAAAGTTCTATAAGATGTTATATCTTTGTAAGAATTAGTGACATCCTTTTTTTAATATTTTTTTACAAGCATAAAAGAGAGAATTAAAACCCTTGGCACTTCATAGTTTTGTAATCATACTGACATTTTTAAGTTATTCAGAGGGCTGTGTTTCTCTCGTTCATTTTTATTTTTTTATTTTTGTCCTTCTCTTTGTTTACAAGATTTTTTTTTAATGTTGAATTTAGTGCTAATACCAAATAATTCTATGATATTTGACGTGTATTAGCCCTGTTTTTTTTGTCTGCTCCAAATTTGTCTTTGTTCTTAACTCTACCCAGGGAAAACAATTTTTTCAGTTGCAAATAGCTTTTGAAGATTGGTTTCAAGTCGAACCACTGAAGAAATACTACCCAAAAGTAATGACAATGGATCATTTTATGTCTGAATTAGCATCACGTGTTTGGCCAGCTGGTAGAAGAAAAGGTTTGTAATGGCTGTTAGTTTGATGCGGGCCATAGCATTTTATGCTCAGATTGTAATAATCATTTCTTTTATTTTTGGATAGATAAATGTTAATTTACTCAAGGTCTTTTAATCTCACAATTAGCCTCTAAATTAAAGTCCATGTTTGAAGACATTATGTATTTTGCCATTTTTAGGCTTTTGTTACCGATTTGGTGAAGATAAGAAAACTTGTTCAATGAAAAATGGCAATCCATTTGGACCATTTTGGGATCATTTTGGGGTTAACTTTGATGGATACATAGAACATTCTGGTTTACTCTGGGACACTCTAGATGACGAAGAGACAAAAAATGGCTGGCTTGCCAGGTTTGATAGGCATCAAAATTAATTTCAATTAGATAGTGTTTTAATGAGCTTTTATTTGTATATTATTGGAAAATTAGGACAAATAAAGTAAACATTCTGAAAATATCAAAGAACTACGAAAAACAAACAAAAGCATGAACATAAAAAATTTGATGTAAACATCAAAATCTTGATATCAGTCAGTGAATAAACATAATGTTAAATTTGGTGCTTCACGATATCAATGAGAAATGCAGTATCACAATGATACAATAATTTTTGTTGAACGCTGATAAAGCGGTTAAACACATGGTTCTTTTTAAAAATATGGGGTGATAGTAAGCTGCAGTAAAATTATCTAGGATTACTGAATTAAAAGCACCAATTTTGCAATTCAAAAAAGTTACAATGGATAAAATGTCCCTAACAACAAAGCTGTTAGAATGCAAAAATTTCTGTCACAGCCATGAAGCCATAAATCTTTCATTTAATTTTTTTTAAACGTAAAAAAAAGGACAACAAAATTTTTTTTTTTAGATTTCCCGCATCAGAGTATCCAGTGATCGCATTTCAGGGAGCACCTGGCTCCTTTCCATCCACACCTGCTACACAGCATATCCAAAAGTATATTGAATTCTCACAGAAAATATCACTTCTGGCGGATGAATTTATTAGAGAGGAAATGAAAGGAAAGAGATTTGTAGCTATTCATTTACGGAATGGTATTGATTTGGTATGGAATTTTTATTGCTTTGTTTTAAAGATTATGTTACTTCGCTAATAAATTTTTAAATAAATTTGAGGGGGACTAGGGAAGGTATTTTGTCTATACTTGAAGGTAAATGGAAACAGAAGTCAAATCACAGGACTAATTGGGTTTAGATATTGCATAGTTTTAAATTTCCAAAAAATCGCTTTTTAATTTCAAAAAAATGATCATTAAAAGCTCAAAAGAGAAGAAACAGTAATTAGTTAATCACACGATAACGTTCTGTACAACTTAAATATGCAGGAGATTATGCTAGTAATTAGCTAATAGTATGTTTGGTAAGTTTTAGAAACTAAAGCGTCTAAGCCTTTTTGTTTTAGTTAGCCAGGATTTTGAAAATGCTGGAAACCTGCAATACTCAGGAAAATATTCAGCGAATTTGTTTCCTCATAGGACACCTCTCTAGGAGTATAGCCCTCTGAACTATACTTGTCTAGGACAAAAAGACTAGCACAAACAGAAAATACAAATCATTAGTGTCAAAGTTATTTTATCTGTAAAACTGTGAATGTATCAAAACTTTTTTGCTGTGACTGTGAACCTCGTGAATGAAAAATTTATCTTGCAAGCTCAATTCCTTTTTTTCTTTTCAAGTAAATTTTGTTTTGAAAATTAGTTTTTCCACTGTCTGGTTTTGTTAGAAAAGAAAAAAGCCACCAATTTTTTATTTTTTATTTTTTATTTATTTTTTTGTGCTACATAGACACGTGTGTGTGATGAATTGGACAGGTACTCTTCGTTATTTGCTTCTGCACAATGCACCAAACATGCAAAGGAAAATGGCGTCACCAAATTGATGTGTAATCCCACAAAAGCAGAAATTTTAAAGCGAGTCAAACAATATGTAAGACTTACTAATGCAGAAGCTGTGTTTGTGGCCACAGATAATGATGCCATGATGGATACATTTAGGAAAGAATTGAAACGAATGAAGGTATTATCCCTACTCAGTATCTTTATTAGGAAACTTCCGCAGTTTTTTCTATCAAGAAACCAGTTCTCACATCTCGTATTTTTTCTTAAACCCTTTTATTTCAGGTAAAAATTTTTGTTGATGAAAAGACGTTTTATATATTATACTCCGTTTGATTTAATGTTCTTTGTAACTATCGAATTCAATGAACCATCTATTACTGTGAATTTTTTATTCTCTTAGCAAGTCGTTAGCAATAAGCACACATTAGCGAGTTTTAGAAAATATTCTCCCAGATAAAACTTTGCCGTGACTATTTTGTCATACTAAATAATAAAGCAAAGTCTTCTGCTGTGTGTTTAAAAATGCAACAAAGCAATGTGTGTTTTGAACATTGTACAGGTAGCAATGTTTTGAATTCTGTTTTTAGGTTACTATTCATAAACGCAAACCTAAAAATGAAGTTAGTGATCCAATAGTTGACATTGCTCTGTTGTCGAAAGCTGACTTTTTTATTGGAAATTGTGTATCAACATTTTCTGCGTTTGTAAGAAGGCATAGAGAGACCAGAAATCTACCAGTCGGATTTTTTGGTATTGAATATCCCCAGAAAATAAAACATGATGACCTTTGAGTTAATATGGAGAAGAGATTGAAAACAAAAGAGAAAAACTATTTAGGATGGAAAGATTTTTATACATGTGAATATCTAAGTCGTGCATCATATTTTATGTTCAAGAAATCCATTGCATTATAGGAAGTTGCTTAGCTGACAAACAGTCTTGTGAATTGGCATTGACAGTGACCATATAAACAATGGCAACACCTTTTCATTTTTGAGTACATTAATAAAAGACAGCAATTAAAATTTGCACCATATGCTGTCGATGTCTAATCAATGATGTGGTATTATTTAATTTCGATTTTAATATTTATATTGTTATGTCAGTTGCTTGTGATTATGACCTCATGGACTTTTTTTTAGTTTGTGCCATGGTGGTGGGCCCTCCCCTCCCCTTCCTTGCCCCTCATCCCCTCATCATCCCTTTGTTTTAGAAGCCTAGCCTATTTACAGACAAGCTATACATATAGCTTGTCTGTAAAAACACGTATTTATGTGTGAGTGGCAAAGTATAGTTTCTTAAAAGTCGACACCTTGTTCCTGCTGAGTTGCATAAAGCTGCAGGGACTTGGCTGTAAAACCTTTTCTCACACAAACCTTAAGTATATAAGTAAGTTTTTGGATGTAAGTTTTGGAAGTAGTCCAAAAAACAGTTATGTAGAATTTTGTATGGTTTATCATGTAAGTCAAGTGGAGGATGATCTGAACTTATTTTTACAGTAACAAGATAAACAAACAAATTATTTTCTTTCTCAATCTCTCGTTATGTCAGACGTATAGATGAATGGTTTTTGTGTGTGGTGTTTCTTGTCGTTGCTTGTTGTGTGTGTGTATCAATCTCATATTGTTACATTACTTTTGTGTAGTTATTTTCGGTATTAATTTAAAAATTAAAAAAAAGGGATTTTTATTTGTCTATTTGGAGAGTATATAGATATTGTATTTATTTGTCTTCCTTCATTGAAGTGAATACTTTTGGAAATTTTAGTGAAAAGTTTGGAATTTTTTATCTTGTGCTTTACACAGTAACCGTACTTGCGTACATCATAGCCAAAATGTGTCAATTTTTTTACTCTTTATGAGTTTATTAGAGTTTTTCTTCGGTTTTAATCTTAATTATGTCATAAATTTTATTTATATGTTACGGTAAAGCACCCATGTAAAATTTTACCAAGGCTGCTTCCCTTTGACCTCTAATGTCCACACCTTGTCGGCACCAATAAATTTTAGCCAAGTCTTGTTTTTGAGACTTAAACCTCAAGTAGTGTTCGGGAAGCTAACACAGTAATTATACTGCGTGTTTGCACTTCAGACCAGTACCAGTTTTAAAAGTTTAAATCTAGATTATTTATATTCGCTTCAGGTCCTTACCAAGTCAACATGTTTTTAAAACCATGTGTTGTATTTTTAAGTTAAAGTTAGGGTTTGCCAAAACTTTATTTATTTTCTAATGTAAAAGGATAACTTTCTCACGTTTTTGTATCGTTTTTCACAATAATTTTTATGACAACAGAAATTATCGTTTTAGCTTTTTTATTAGAAGTGATACAAGTTCAGTTTCACTTTCATACTATCAAATGAGTGATCTGATTGGAGTAGAGATTAATCACATTTTTAACTCTTTATTGGTTCAAACTTGTATTTACTTGAATTTGCGCTCGGATGCTCATTTAATTATAAGTTATAAATTTTAAAAACATTTTCACGAAGATCAAAAAAGAAAACACTAAAATATGACAATTTATAAATTTAAAGTTTTTTTGAAAACTTGCAATATAAGATATCCTCTTTTTCAAAGTAGAGGTAGCTGTCATGGGAGGTACGCTTACTGAATATTTTTATCAAAAGGATGGAGTGCTCATTCAAGATGGTGGGCTCAAGTACAGTATTTAAAACTGCTTTCTTTTCTTTTAATTTGGGATAATTTTTGATTTCCACTCCACTTTACTTAGCTTTTGGTTTTATTTATTATTAATAAAGTTAAGTTTTACTGAAAGTTTGAACAGTAACTGAGCAACTTTTAATGTTTAAAAACAATGAAATGTTTAAACGTTAAGGAATGTAAGGTGAATCAGTGTCTGAATCAGAATGAATTAAAATTATAAATAATATATTAAATATGAATTAAATAAAGAGTAAGCGATACATTTACTATTCGATAATGAAACAACTTTTTTAACTAATTGTGTTTTTAAAGTTTAGGTAAGGTTGAACGAAATTGATTGATTTTTTTCTCAGCAAAATATTAACCACAAAAAAGACGGGATTGTTGACACTTTTCACTGACTAAACATTAACTACGCTTAAAGATAACTAAAAAGTAGAACTTTAAACCTCAAGACGATGCTTAAAGTGATCCTGATCATAATTTTAACTTTTAAAATTATTTTACCTGCTCTGTTACGTGATCCAAATGGTTATTTACTCTATTGTCCATGCATTGGTAAGTATTCTTTTATTAAATAACTGTTTTTGAATTATCTGCTTATTAGTATTTTGTACGTCGCTCGACCTACACTCTTGGCGTCTGAAAAAAAAAACTATTTAGTGTTCCTGCAAGAACAGACCTGATGAATCCTTAAACATTCTTTCAGCTCCATTTTAGCTTTTTTTTAGTAATTTCTTTGTTACAACAAATTTTTTATTCAGAGGAGTGACAAGGATTGTTCATTTCAGTGTTGTATCTCCAAAATTTTTTCACATTTGTTTTGAATATATCGTTTTATTTTTAGGTGAGTTTGGCCAGCAGACTGATCACTTATTAAACGCCCTTGCTTTTTCGAAAGGAATTAACCGGACGTTGGTGGTACCACCATGGTTAATTTATAAATTTGATGCAAATTCGGTTAGTCATTTTCAATTTCGCTTTCTCTTTGTGACATAGCATGATAAAACATGGGTTAGCATAATTAGCATAATTAAACATGGATTAGGATAATTAAACATAATTAGCATAATTAAGCGTTACTTTATTACGTAGGTACACGTTCCGTACGATAGATGGTTTTCTTTGGAAGAGTTAAAAAAATATCACAAAGTAATATCGTTCAAGTATTTCATGGAAAAGATGGCTGATTCAATATGGCCGAAAAACAACAGAACAGGTTGACTTTTATTGCACACTCCTCTATTCGCACGTGGAGTTGAAATGCCAGTTATCAACAACGAAACGTGTATTCAAAGTTTCAAATCTACTTTAGAAGAAATGCGTTTCTTTCTTTTCTTTTTTTTCATAGCAACAGACACCATTATAGTAGTTACATTACACTGTTCTTTGTAGGTCACTGCAGGGTATTCACTGATGGAAACTGCGAAATGGTATACGGCAATCCTTTTGGAACCTTCTGGCGAATGCATAATATCGTTTTCACTGGATTTAAATTGCATGACAATAAAAAATGGGACACAGTGTTTAACCCGGCTTCAGCGTCGCATTGGCTATCAAGGTACTGCGTCCCTAGGTTGTTCCAATGAATATCATGTGACTTGTGTTGACTGTTTTTATACCGCTTCTTGCTAATAGCGTTATTAGGTGGCTAATGTCAACAAAAAATGGGCTGTTTTTTGTGTGTGTGTGTGCGTGTGTGTGTGTATGGGCAAAATACCAATTAATTAGAACCGAATTACATCTCGCAAAATATTTTTATACCTAGTTTTTTGGTAGTACGCTTTTGAAGCAATGTGTAATATGGTTTGAATTTTTGCGACATAAATCTATCTTTGTAGATTTTCAACTGTGCCCAGCGATCTGAAAAACCTGTAACGTCAGGGAATTCAAAAATTGCATCAAAAGGAAAAATAGACCTGGAATTTTGTTATGTATAACCCAGCTGTTACCAATTGGGTGCAAACTGAACATTGCATGGAAATAGAATTTATTTACCACCCTGTATAAGCTTGTGATTGAATTTTATTTTTATTAGATACCCACCAAGTGTACCCGTTTTAGCGTTACGACGACCACCTGGTCGAGAAACGACATCCGCGAAATCTATAGAAGAATTACAGAGGTATGTCGATTTTTCGCCAGAGATTAACAAGGCGACGGCAGACTTGTTAAAGAAGAGGAAAGTTGATGTAAACAATACGCTGGCTATTCAACTTTTTTCTGGAAAAGTAATGGTAGGAATCTTTCATTTATGTGTGTAAGTTAAAACCTTGCTATAGCTTCACTCCAAAATGTGTGTTTTTAAGCATGTAACGTGTCAACCTCTCAGCCAATCATAAAGATCATTAAAAGAAACTCACAAGTTTTTGTAAAACCACTTGCAAGCCGTGGGTTTCTGTCCCTTTTCTAGTAGGAAAAATTTCCGGAAGAGAATGATTTTGAGTATTTTGATGACGAGCAAAATTTTCGTCCAGACACAAATTGAACGGATTTAAACTTTTTTCCACCAGGATTTTTGATAATCGCGTTCCGTGCGAGATATCCAGAGCGTGATAGGACTAATTCCTTTTTTCGAATAACTATCGTCCGTGGACGAATTTAAGACGTTATAATAAAAAGATTTGGACTTTTAAAAAAACTTTTAAAAAATACTGGATGTTTGGGATTATAGTGGTTTAATTTAAAAGAATAAGTTTCGCGAGTCTAACAAATCGCGAAATCAAGGAAAATAATTTTCGCGAATGATCATTTAAATGTTTATTTTTGCGCAAATTAACTTTCGTGATGTTCATGGAGGGTATGAATTAGCGTGCAAAGTTACCATAAAATACCAACGATAAAAAACACATGATTTGCATGGATTCATAGAGTTAACAATCTTTACACAAAACCAGAAACAATACGTCTTTTTTTTATCTCAAAGAAATTCCAGAAAAAATAAAAATCCTGTAAGGTAATTTTTTATAATCAACATCGTAAGTGCAATTTTGTTTATGTTTTTATTTTTTTACAGAAGGAAATTTGCAAGTACAATGATTCGTTCCAGTTTGGTGACTTCTTCTCTTCGGCACAGTGCACAGGCGTCGGATTACCTCTTTATAACCAAACTAAGTTCACTGACGAGATGTGTAACCCGTCAGAGAATGTAATCGTACGATTTATCTCGAAATATTTAAATGAAACTAAAGCAACAACTTTGTTTGTGTCAACAGATGACGAGTCGGATAAAAACGTCACCAACGTAATCAGAGCGATACGCACAAGCTTTGGAAATAAGGTAAGATCGGCCATAACATAGAAGCCTTGTGATAGAAAGAACGGACTGGTAAGAAAATAGCAGTGTGAGACATAACTACAGTCTAAGTACTTTTAAACAGTGTTTCTTTGTATAACAAGGTAACACATAGATTCTTTACGAACTCCAAAATGAGCTAAGATTATTTATTCAGCATCGCTTTCAAACAAAACTTTTTCGTAAAAAATACGATGCAGCAAAAAAAAAACACATCTATTGAATTTCCACTCGAAACAGGACAGGAGAAAAGTTAAAATGATTTCAACTTTTAGTTTGGATCGGAACGGAAAAGCTCATACATCAATCAGATTTCAGCAATAACAAATGTCCGTTTTGTTTTGATCCGTTCAATTTCGTTTTTAAGTGGAAATTCACTTTAAAAATCTTTAAATCTTGTTTCTTCACAGATCGCAGTTTGGACGAGAATCAACTACATACTCCGAAACCACACCAACCTTGTTATCGATCTGGCCATCATGAGTAAAGCGAAATTTTTTATTGGTAACTGTGTCAGCAGTTATTCTTCCTTTGTAAGGCGGCATAGACAAATATCCGGCATGCCTTTCGCGTTTTTTGGTCATCAAATATAACTGAGATATAAAAAGAACTTTTTTTGCACTTGTTTAATTTTGTTTTTGTTGTTTTTTTTATTTATTTTTATCTTTGTTTTATAATATATACACGATATTTTATAGTTGCAGATTTTTAACATTTAGCATATTTTAATATACTTAAAAACCAAAACAATTTAATACTGATCGTTGTTTGTTGTTGTTGTTGTTGTTGTTTTGTCGTTATTTTTGTTGTTGTTGTTGTTGTTAAAGTAAGGTAGTGGATCAATTTTATATATAATATTTATATACATTCCACAAACCCTATTGTCTTAAAACTTATTTTACCTCATTCTAAATCTTAATATTTTTGTTGCGTCTTAAATTCATAAAGATGAACCAACTTTTGTTCAGTTTCTGTTGTTGTTAAGGCAAGTAGCTTACACCTCTCAAGAGCTAACAGTTGTCTTTGCCAATATGTAAAATATACGAGAGGCTTGAAACTAAAAATTCAGCCTTTTTTGTATCAAGGTTTTTATTAACCTCGTCTCCGAATATATATCCTAAGGGACGAGGATAAATTTTTATATGCATATTTTTTTTTCTTTATAGCTTACGATTTTTGTTTTTATTTGTTTTCACTTTGCGATATTTTTTACTGGAATATTTTTTGTTTTATCAAGTATTGTACTTTTATTGATAACGTCTTGCATATTATAAAAAAGCGATCTTAATACCTTTCCCTTCATCATGGTTTAAGTTTTGTACTGTGTATTTACGTCACCAGTTATGCTGCAACCATTTATACGAGGGCAAGTGTAATACAATTTGGCGGCGAGTCTTTTGGCGAGTGACGAGTGTAATACAACTTTACGAGTCTTTTGATTAGTGTCGAGTGTGCTTGTGCGTGGCTAGTGTGTAATACGTAGATAATTTCTTATTTTATTTCTCTTTTTTAACCGTTCTATTTTAACGGGGTTTTAAATCTTGGTAGAGAATTATTTACACAAGACGCTTATTCCATCTTTTTTTTTACGATAAAGTCTTCCATTTTAACAAATTTGTGAGACACAATGTCGTGCGGAGAGTTTCTTGTGATAATCTGCTGTCTCTTTCTTCTTAATTTGACGTGTGAGGCACTTCATATCTGTTTAAATATGCATGGCATTTAAAAACATGGCTGAACAAATAAGGAAATGCTAATATTCAATAAAAACATTCAGGTGAAAATATTTGTCTTTGAGTTCTTTTCCCTCTGTGTGGTGCATATATGAATTTTTCAAGTTGTCTATTGAACAAAGCAGGACATGTGGTTTTTTTTTTAGGAGGGAGGGGGGAGGGGGGGAGGGGGTGTATTATTTATGATAAAGAGAAAAATTTAAGGCTCATTATATAAATTGTGCCGAGCTTAGCTGGACTTAAAATATTTACTTAGTTCGCCTCGGTACAGCTTATAAACCGATGTCTATAAAACTGCATGATAAATCAAGCTGTAAAAAAGCATTTACCAGCGTTGTAAAACTGCTTATTTATTCAAAAAGAAATTGTTGTTAAAGACATTTACTATCTTGGAAATTTTGCAAAAATTCGTCCGAACTGAGGAAAGGAGCTCGAATAGTAGGAAGTTGATACCTTATTACACGAAATTAACGCTGTGTGGTTATTAACGCGGTTGACTTCTAACCGCGTTAATAAAAACCGCCCTTAATTTCTGGTCCGTGTTGATTAAATAGCCCTTAAAGTCTGGTCCGTGTTAATTAAACCAACCTTAATTTGTGATCTAAAAAAAACAACGAAAAAAGATTAAAAACTTCCTAGTGTATGCATACATTATCATATACATCATATACATACAATTTTTGTCCTCAATTAAAATTTATTTTCGCGCCGATTAAATTTCAAGGCTATTTCTCGCAGAGGTATGTTAACGTGAAAAGAACAAGACGGATACTAGATGTTCAATCAAAGTAGATCTAAAGTTGTCTACGTTGAAACCGTATCATGCCAAAGTGATGGTCGAAGCGTACGAGCTCCTCCAACCAAAGAAAGGAGTTAGTATTATAAAAAATGGTTGGCAAAGTGCTGGTATTACTGCCACTGTTGAAAATACTCGGGAAATGGGTACAAATTATATTCATTTGAACCCATTCGATGCTATGGAGTAGACATTTTTACTAACTTTTACATTGAATTGTTGTTGAATAAAAAATGTTTAGTCACATGAAAATTGTCAAAACTTGTCTCTAACCGCGTTAATTTCCACACACTTAAACTAGGTCTTCTCAAGCAATCGCGTTAATTAATGACCTGCTATTTTTACCCGCGTTTATCCACACAGCGTTAATTTCGTGTAATAAGGTATGTATTTTCTTTTCAAGTTGAGCAACATCCTTGTAGGAGATACTTTTCTTAAGCTCTTTGGGAGCTCTGTATATTTAATTTAGTACAATAATTATCGGTGTTTGCTTTGTAACGTTTGTCGCCATGATTAGCAAAATATTTCATAGAGCCTCCAAAATGAATAAAGGAAATCTAATAAAACTTAACATTCGAATTTGTGTTCAAATACATTCTACTCGGTATACACGATACAAAATACAAAAGCGCGAAGAGACAGAAAAATCGTTCGAAAAATGGAGTTTTTTGAAAACTGCTAACTTTTAAAATCCGCCCTCTCTTGTGGATGGAAAACAACCTCGTTCCCAGGGCATTTTGCCTTTTCGATAAGTTGATATAGGCGTTAATAACGGCTCAGGTGCCACAAGACCCTGGAGACGAGGTTGGGGTGGAGAACAATCTAACGAGCAATCTCGTCACCAGGGCTTTTTTTTGCTTCATCCACGCATATCAGAAAGCGAAAAAGAGACTCTGGTGACGGAATTGTCTAACGAGTAGTTCTTTGAAATTTGACTCGATGTGCTCCCATCCGCCGCCGGCCTTTTCAGCAACATGGCGGGAGAAGTGAAAGGATTTTTGTTTTCATGGGCTGGAAAACAGCTGAAAGCTCGTCCTGAATTTACTATTTTACCAAATGGACCACAAAGATTTAATTACCAGGTTATCATTTTACTAACTTTACAGGACAAGTTAAAAACAACAAAATGCGATCGTTGTTTGAAATCTCAAATCCGGGCATTGAAATATTACGGTCAAACTCTTATAAAATTGGAACTGTATATTCGTACGCACTTTAATATGACATAAAGTGCGTATTATTAGTGCGTAGCGCTATTCATACGTAGAAAAAAGGAAAAAGAATCCTAACCCTAACCCTAAAGCACTTTACGTACGAATAGCGGATGAACATATACATACTCAAAAATGGGCAAAAGTGCGTACGAATATGCACTACGTATAAAATTTGGAAACATTAAATTTAAGTATTGTTCTGATAATCATATGGTTTTGAAAGTTTTCTATCTTATATGATTTTTGCTGATGAATCCAAATAATCCACTCATTTCCCTAAAAGTTTTTTTCGTTGCCTCTTAAAATTTGCTCATATCAAGCAAGATTCGAGTTCTTTCCAGATCAGAAACATGCCTTCTTTTAGCAGATGTTCTGTTTTCTCCTTGTCAATCAAAGGGATAGGAGAGATCCGTGCAAAGATATTAAATAAATCTGACAAGAGAGCCTCACCTTTTCAGCTCTTCATGAAAGTATGTAACCAAATTGTGTGACTTTATAACTATATCTTTATTGATCTATTGGTATCAAATAAAGCTTATTTGAAAACTCTACGCCAACAAATTTTGCTGGTGATGTCATTTTTATTTGACTTTTCGGATACAAGGCTTAATGTCCTGTTGCTAATAAACCGTTAATATGAACACTCCTGTCACTAGAAAAGTTCACACAATTCTTGTTTTGATGAACCAAGTTATGTTGACATAAATTCCGTTTTTCTGACATATTAGTTCCTGTGAGGTTCCAAGATAAAAAGTTTGGTGATTTACTTACTATTTAAAATGGATGCAGGATTTTTCAGCAAAATTTAAAAGTGTTTTTTTCATTTTTCATATTTTTTTTTTAACTTTTAACCTAATATCATTTTTCTGTGTGTGTGTGAAAACTAGGGTCAGACAGGCCTGTAGAACCACTAATTAAGTTTGAGCCACCTAAATCATTTTTCCAAAGATTGAAAATAAAAAATCATTTTCACAACATCTATTTGCCAATAACGAGTTAGCCAATGATTTTTGCATGATTTGCATGACATAACTCCCAATATTTGGAAAAATTAATCCCTGTGAAAATTATGTCCCATCAACAGACCAGCACAACAGCTAAATGATTAATCTCTTTGTAAATAAAAAATTATTGCTGTATGTATATGTGCACCAACGTATCCAGAGAGGTTTTGCTACCGGTTTACCGGCATGGGATCCCAAATTCATATCCCAAAAAAATAAAAATAAAAAAATAGGAAATTAAGTAAATATAAGCTCAAGTAGTATGTTTTTCTTCAGTAAATTTGCAATCCTTTAAATCGAGTAAACACCATTTTAAGGTCTCGTACACATGGTAAATGGTTAAAAACCTTTTCGAAACTTGCCAAATTTTCTCTTTTTCTTCGCAAGTTTGCTGAACCCCTTACAGGTTATGAAACATGTGCATGTTTTCTATTTTCTATTTGTAAGTTTAATAAACCATCACTACTGCAAAACAGTGAAGAAAAATATGGAATATGACTTTAAACAGGTTCTCAAATAAATCTACAACGAACAGACTTTGTGTTGCCATTATATAAAAAAACAGGAAACTAACAAGTGGCCTATATATTTATATTGTAAGTATTAATTCTGTGAAGAAAGTATTTATCAGCAACAAAGACTAAAAACGGAAAAATATAAAATTATGTAATAAAATGCAAGTAATAATTGTACAAAATTTTGGTGTTTTGAGTGCCGCAAAGCAATTTTCCAGCGGTCTAGGGACCCCAAAACCCAAAATTTCCCCTTCCGCACCACTTGGTGGTGCCTCACAGAGATACTAGCCTAAGCAAAAGTTGGGTATAAGAAAACGGTAGTCCCAAAAAGTCTTTGGATACGTCACTGATGTGATTAATATAAACGCCTAATGAACCTGTAAATTTGAACAAATTCTAACATGAATTTTGATTCACTCTTTCTTTTTCATTTTCTATAAACATGTCTAAAAATGCTCTGCAAATATCTTTTCTGTTTCATTTTGTGCAAATTTGTGAATTATTATTTAAAAAAAATTGTGACTTATTTAAAAACTAAATTTCCCTGATAAATGTAATGGAATGCAGAATAAGAATAAGGGATTTAAAAATATATATAAAGCACCTCTATCAATTAATGTAAACAGTTATACATATTAAATTTAAGAATAATAAACAAATTGCTGGGCAGTTTTTAGTTTAAAATATTGAAAGGCAGTTGTGTGACAAGGTCATGCTTGTTATATAGATGCGTTTAATAATTATATATCATCATCATCATTATCTATAATCTCACCTTTGCAACGCTTGTATACAAACTGAATATCAGCTCTTAACCTTCCACCAATACTACTGCACTTCTTGTGTACCCAATGCTTGCAAGTTTGGCAAAAAATTGAGTTACTACCAACCCCTTTCCTGCAAACTCCACAAGGCCACTTTCCAACTACAAGGTCACACTCGGCTGCAATGCTACTAATCATGATTTTAGACTATGCTGTGTTCACCCTTAGCCCTTTCTCTTCTAGTCCTTTCTTCCACTTCTCAAACTTTTCAACTAATTCTTCCATCGACTCTGCTATGAGAACCAAATCATCTGCATACAATAACTCCCATGGACAACCTGTTCTGAACTCCATCAACAGCGCTTCTATAACTAGAACAAACAACAAAGGACTAAGTACAGAACCCTGATGTACACTGTTGTAAAAAAGTTTCCAACCAAGTTTTAAATTTACTAATGCCTTTATTGAAGTTACTTTTTCTGATTAAAATTTTACTGTCATTTTAGGCAACACTACAAGGTGTTGACTATGTTGCTACGGGAGGTGGAAGTAACAAAAAAGAAGCGGAAGCTACAGCAGCTCGAGATATGTTACATCATTTAATACAGAATGGTTTTATTGCGCAAAATTCTGTTCCACCAAATATGTTGGTAAGTTGAAAAATTGTCTTTATGCCAATTTTAATTTTTTCACGGTAAATTAATGTAATGTAGCACTAAGAAAGATTCCTTAAAATGTAAAAAAAGGCATACCATGTTTGAGACATAACCACAGAAATTGAACTTCATATATTTGCATCTCCAACTGGTGATTTTGTATTGTTGGCACGTGATGTTTTTGTGATAGTTGTAGATTATATTATTCTTTGCTTCAGAACTTTTCAAAATAATGTTGTATTTGTTTTCCTGGTCAGTATTGTTAAATTCGCAATATGTGTGTGACTAACCTGTAGGTTATCTTCACAGTTCTCCTAATAACACAACACCAAATATACCCAATTGATTTACACACAACACAATATATACCACTATTATAAACACAATGATTTCACCAGCAAGATTTGTTCAACACAAGTAAACCCCACCACCAATTGATTCTTATTAGTAATCGCCTAGAATGGAAGATTAACAATCTCCCTCTATTTTCTTTTCTGCACGTTGTTCAGTTTATGCTGCTATGGGAGGAATTTATAGCGACTCCTACTCGCTTAGTATAGTGGTCCTGGGGAGATTTTGGCTTTTCACCAATGCCCTCTACTATACAAGTCTTGATCTAACAGTTACTGAAGTTGTGTGATGCCAAGTGCTAAGTGGTGTTTCAGCAATGAATTCTGAAAAATAAAACTCAAAAAAACTTTATAATAAAACATTTTGAAAACACAACATTTGATTGGTCACTAATACTCATCATGACCATTTTGTAGCACATTCAGTAGAAGTGTGCTATTTGCTCCTTGCTTTGTTAACACATCTGCTAACTGATGTTTAGTGGGAATCCACTTCAATATAACTTCCTTTTGATTGATGCTCTGTCTGAGAGAAGCCATGTCAACTCTTAATCGCTTATCTTCTAAAGCTTTTGTTGAATATGCAGCTTCATACAAAGATTTGTTATCTGTGTAGCACAAGATACCTTCTAGATCTGTCTTCACAATTTCCATTATTACATTTTTCACCCAGATACATGCATCAATACCATTAACAAGTGCCAACGTTTCTGCTGCAAGTGTGCTACGCACAACTCTTCTAATCTTTTTTGACTGCCATGTGATGGTGTTCTCAACACCTTTAAGAAAAACAAAAATTCCACTTTGAGAGCTTCCGTCATGTAGATTTCCAAATGAGGCGTCAGCGTACAAGATTAATTGTAATGGAGGTTTCAACTTCTAAAATTTTAGGCAAATATCAGGATCCAATTTCAACTTCTTTACCAATTTATTAGCTCTAATAACATCATCAACATTTGCACGGTTTAACTTTGTGCTTAACTGACAAACATCAAAAGAAATATCTGGCCTTGATTGAGAAGATACCCAATTTAATTGACCACAAATACATCAAAACTTAGATTGCTCTTCATGTGAGAGTTCTTGATGTTTGTTTTTGGTGCTTTGAATCTCAACCTGTTCCATGCTTGCCACATATTTGCTTTGGTCATACTCAGTAGAACTATTGAATTGTTGTATGTTGACTCCAACATATTTAAAATTACTGCAATTCTCTGACCCTACCCGAAATATTTTTCTAATGGATGCAATGACTTTTACTTGAAAATCTTCTGATCCTCCCCAAAGAAAATCATCAACATGTATTACGATCAATCCTTGACAACAGTCATCTTGAACCCAATAAAATAAAGCCTCATCAAATAAAGACATTTTCATTCCCAAACCAATTAACTGTTTCTTTACTCGTAAATACCAAGCTCTTGAAGCATCAGCAAGACCATATACTACTTTATTTAATTTCCAAAGAACGCCTATTACGTTTGCTTCCTTTGGGGGCTTTATAATTACTTCTCTATCAATCGGGTTACCTTGAAGAAATGCTGTTTTGACATCTAAGGTGTGGTATTCCCATTCGTTAGTTGCTAACATTGTGAGTACAATTCGCCGACTTTCTTTTGAAAACGTTAGGGAGTCTTTAGTCAGATTTTGAACCTCCTCTTCTTCAAAACCTCTTATGACCAAACGAGCTTTGACAATTTTGTTGCCCTCTATATTTTTTGTTGTGATTACCCATCTTGTGGATATTGTAGATTGACTTCTGTCTTCAACAGTGGAGAAAACATTGTTTTGCCAGTTGGTTAATTCTTTAAATTTCGCATTCAAGACCTCGTCTTCAATAGTTGGTTTTATCGCTAATAATACTTCTTCAGTGTCATTGGCTTCAACAACCGGTTGCCATTCACTCACACATCTTTTGAAATCTAACCAAATAATTTCACCTGTGTCTTCATTTTGCACATTTAAACAGCTGCCTTATTGCCTGCCTTTTTTTCCTTTTCTACTCACTTTACTTGTTCTGCTGTGAACTAATCCTTTAATCCACTCACTGTCTGGAGTTAGCTTATAGATGATTCTGGTTTTTAACTTTGGCATTCCTTGAAATATAGAGGTATTGCCTTTTTTTTCATTGACTGTGGTTTCACTTTTTAAAGTTTCATTAGATGTTTCCTCTATTGGTGTCCCATTGGTTTGTGTATTATCAATGGCCGCATCCTCAGTTACTGGTGCTTCTGTTACTGGTACTTCCGTAGTATTACTTTCAAGATCAACTATGTCAAAAATTTCGTCTTCCGGTGAAACACAGTTGTCCAACTGCATACTTGTTACTTCTGGGCTCTTTTCAGAGTCTTGTGATGGTTTCTGTGAATGTACTACTTGATTTACCTTTTGCAACCGACAAATGTGGACTCCCACATAACTTCCACCATGCTTGACAAGTACTTGTTTATTTTCTTGTCCAATTACAGTGCCTGGTCCATGCCATTTTTCGCTGTCTTTTCTTTTATAAAAGACTTTATCTCCAGGTACATACTGCACATCATTGTAACACTGGACATTATGCCGCAATGCTCTACGTGTTCTTTCAGAAGATTCTGCTGCTATGAATGCTCTTCGTGATGCATGCATCACAGCAAGGTCATGGGCCACTTGAAACTGTATTATTTATGGCTGGTAACTGATCAGTGAGGATGCAGGGATAGCCCTAGTTTTTAGCAAAAACAAGCTGGTTTGGTGAAAATCCATTGTTGTTTGATAAAGAATTCTTGGCACTAATAGCCCAGAAAAGTGCTCGATTAGGTGTACATTTTGTATCCTCTATAATCTTACTCAGCATTTCCTTAATAATACCATTGTGTTGCTCACATAGCCCATTCGACCAAGGACTTTCGGCTGCTGTTGTGGAAAACTCTATGTTAAATTGCTCACACATTTCTTCATACACCTTATTGATAAATTCTCCTCCATTGTCAGCCAGAAACTTTCTTGGTTGACCAAATCTTGCTAAACCAAATTTCAAAGATAATGTCTGTTATCACATCTTTATCTTTTGTCTTTGTTAACTTTGAAGATGAAAATCTTGTGAAAGTATCTATGATATGAATAAACCACAATGATTGTGAAAGTTGCACTAAATCTAAAGCCACACACTGATTGAATTCCGACGACATTGGTAAGCCAACATTAGGACGTGGTCTTGGTTTGCTATACTTAAGGCATACTTTACAAGAGTGTGAGACATTATCAATTAATTTCATGATTTCACTCCGGTCCTCTAAAAAGGAATTTGATGCTTTAATAAGAGATTTTAATTTCTCAGCACTTGGATGACAGAACTGATGATGAAGTTTGAAGATCTTGTTTTTTTTGGATTTTTCACTTGTGCATACAAAGGCAACTTGAGGAAGGAAATGGTCATAATTCTTTTCATCTAAGTCTATTCTCTTGTTGTTTAAAGGTATGCAACAGTGACCTGTGGTGGTAAATTTTAAAGGATGGCATTCTCCAAACATTTTAACAGTATCGTTGCTAAAATCTAAAACTGCATCTGCTTTTCTCATAGATGTTTGACTTAAAAGCAAAGGTATTTCATTGGGTACAACTTCTGTTTCTAGATTAACCTCTTTTGAACCAATGATTACAGGTAAGATTACTCGTTTTATGGAACAAACTGCCTTGCTATCTCCAAATTTAAATCTTGTTCCACCTGGATACTCTTCTGCCAGTTTATCACTATCAATATTATCAATGAAAAATCGGTACCAATTCTTACCACAGACTGTTTTGGTACAACCACAGTCTAAAACTGCACATGACAAAGTTTCACCAACGAGGGATTGCATTTCACTTTCTTTAATTTTAGAAAAAAATGTAACTT
This sequence comes from Hydractinia symbiolongicarpus, assembly GCF_029227915.1. NCBI lineage: Eukaryota > Metazoa > Cnidaria > Hydrozoa > Anthoathecata > Hydractiniidae > Hydractinia > Hydractinia symbiolongicarpus. The sequence goes on from NC_079884.1 coordinate 10,158,893, forward strand.
TTGAACGACTCTCTTCCTTTTTTACATCTTCAGACTCCTGATTCTCATAAGAATGGGGACAATTCACAGCCCAGTGATAAATGGACTGACAAATATTGCACTTTGAAATATTTCCAAATTCATCGGGCGGATTCATTACTCTGTTACTGGATCTGGTTTTCCTCCATCCATATCTTTGATTTGGTGCTGGGCGGATTCCGCCCCCCCCCCCTCAATAAATTTACATAGGATTGTTTAAATTGAATCAAACTTAGCACACTTATAGTACGTCATAAAAGGAACAAAATGGCGGCTATAAATTTTTGCTTGCGTCAGCACATTTTCTGTGACGTCATCAGAAGCTTGAAAATTGTTAAAAATACCACTATCTGCTTAAAATATAATTACTTTTGTTCTAGAGCGAATTTTTACATTCTGTTTGAAGTTTCTGAAAGCTAAATAAAATTTTTTTAACATATCTTCCGGTTTTTACATGAATCGAATAAAAAATTGCCACAAATTGCCCGAAAATCCGTTTTTTTTTCGATTTTCGGGTAAAATCCGACAAAATCGGGAAATCGGATTAGTCACGTGTCAAAATTTTTTATAATGATTCTTCTTGATGAAACAAAAGTTGTGTTGCAAGTTTCAAGTTCTAAGGATAATCCTAACAGGAGTTATTATATTTTCCCCATTATAAGGATTTCATAGAGATTTTAGGGGTAGTTTTGAGTAATGGCCAATATCAAAGCCTCTGAAAGGTATGGGACCTAATGCAGGTGTCTAATAGATAAATGTTGAAACTCAGTAAGTATCATAGCAATATGCGAAAGCAATCAGGAGTTATTAAAAAAAACCGTCAGGGGAGGGGGAATCCGCCACCACCACCCCCCCCCCAAGCGGACCGAATAGGGTTAAACCTTGAACGCTGATATCCACCTCTTTTGGTGAAGTAATTCTGCTCCTTAGAATCTGCGCTTGCCTGTAAAACAGGCTCTATCTTTACAGCATCATTTGACACAGATGAGGCCACAGTATCACCAAATATTTTCTTTAACTGTAATACCATTGAATCATAGCGTAATTCATTTATAGTTGCTCTAGCCAACTGTTGCTACTCTGGTGTAAGATTAGCGCTTTGTAAAACTCGGTATGCCAAAACTCCATCAGGAAGTTCCATACGATGAACTTGGATTTAGTGATATAATCGTTCAAACTCTATAAGGTATCATTCATGCTCATCTCAGAGGGTCGTTTAAATTTTTCAAAGACTTCATAAGCCAGGTACGCAGTTTGATTTTCAACCTTTAAGTAAATTTTGTCCAATCTGGCAGTAATAGCTTTTACCCCAGTTGTGGCACTGATTTGTTCAATTTCCAATTCTACTGCTTCTTTAGCTTTTCCTTTCAAACCCATGAATATAGCTGGCCCTTGTTTTTCCGCCTTTAGTTCTGTAAGTGCTTGCCATATTTGAACTTCTTTTTTACAGTCTTTGTAACTGGACTCTGTATTCAATGATGGTGGGGGTACCAAACTTTTCGACATTTCTCTATGATACTTTGCAATTTTATTCCTTTGCTACCATTTGTTAAACTCGCAATATGTGTATGACTAACCTGTAGGTTATCTTCACAGTTCTCCTAATAACAAAACACCAAATATATTCCAATTAATTCTTATTAGTAATCGCCTAGAATGGAAGATTAACAAGTATTTAGTTTTAAAATTACTATGGGTTATTATTCAATAGAAAACCTTGGTTGTTAGTTTTAACTCAGAGTTTCTATTCACTGATTTTAAGCACTAGGTTTTTTTAAAATATTTTTAACATTTAGAGTGGTCAGTCATATTCTATGGCTTTACCACAAAGTGGAATACAAAATTCTCAACCTGCAACACTACCTAAAAACATGCCAAGAGCACCTCATGAATTAGCAGCCATGCAACAAGCGCAAAACCAACTGAAGAATGTTCCACAATCAACTACACCAGCCTCGTTAATGAGTGCTCCAGGTATGTTTACTTTGCAAAACATACTATAATACAGTATGAGAGTTTTAGGCATGGAATTATTGTTTTGTGGTTGTTACAATTGTTTGTCATGATTTTCTGTTTACCTGCAAATCATTTTTAGCTGTTCAATTGTCAGTACAATATAATGTTAAAAACTGTAAGATTTCTATTATAGATTTGTTTATGGCTCAAATCATTTTGACTTGTGTGTCATGTCAAACTAATATTTATATTTCACCCCCTGAAATAGACATCGAGGCAAACATTTTTGGCAATAAGAGTTCTACCCTTATTCACTGTCTGTGGTGATAGTTTTATAAAGTAATTTAAAAATGCAAATTCACAACTTTGAATGTTAGGATCTCTCTGTATCTTCCCATACATTAATTTCAGAGTCTGATTTTAAAAAAATTGTCTATTGCCCTGCCTACATAATGCATTTCTGATTAATTAAGTTTACACTTGCTTGCAATTTTGTGTTTAAAAAAACGGTTTTATTATTAGTATTACCACCTCCTGAGTTACCAACTGAATTTGGACAACGAAATTATCATTACAGTATGTACGACAACAAGAGAAAATTAGAAGAGGTTTGTGTAAAGTCTTTTATCCTTGCTAGATTTCCACTTGTAAAAATGTATTATGTACACAATGTATTGTCTTTAATAATAAGATCACATGGTAAACATTTTTTTTTGATTAAATGATTTTTAATACATGAACTACTTAAAAAGTTAAATTTAGTCATATTTATTTACATATTAGCAAAATGATATCACTTGTCAAATCAGATCTCTGGATTTATATGGGATTATGTCTGTGTGACAATTTAAAGTAAAAGTCAAGCTTTGTACAGGAACTGTTTTAACAATGTAGCTACGCACCAAATAAATGCTTGCATGACTTATTATGTATGTGTATATGTGGTGTAAAAACATTTTTTAATTTTTTTCGTTTTTTAATTCATATATTTGTGGTAATTGCCTTTTGGTTTATTTTATCTCCACAGTTAATATATATATATTTTTTTTTTGCTCAATTTTGTTTTTATTGGTATTTTTTTATTCGATAATAGATTTTTGTCCAAAGAAACGCCATCTTGCCTATTGTGTTTCCTATTTAGGTTTTTTATGGCATTTTAAATATACTTTTTATTGATAAATAAGTTTGTAGTTTTTGGGGAAATTGCTCTATTCCGTATATAGCATGTAACAAGTGGGTGTTATGCTTAAATATTTGCTTTTTGGAACTGCAACTAACGAGTCAAGTTTTATGCTTTCACCCTAAATCTTCCACCTGTATCTGACCTTTTTCAAAACAGATTCTCTTGTATTCTACTGCCTCCTTAATTTGTACTTTGGTTTGTCATCCATAGGCAGAAGAGGTGGATACAAATGCTCACTTGCATGGTAATTGGACGATTGCCAATGCAAAATCACGTCTACACCAGTTTCTACAACAACGTAAAATACCAGCTGATTTTAAATATTTTTCTGAGGGTCCAGATCATGCCAGGTGAATGATAGTTTTACTGCCATCAGCATCAGCATTTATAATTTAACACAGCTTTTTCTCTAAACCAAGATGATAGCCAAAATACTACAAAATGTAAAGGTTAGACAAAATAAACAGCTTCTGAAAGGCTGTGAGATTCCAATAATATTCAAATGTTTTCTGTGACTACAAATACTAAGCATTTATAAAGAGAATGTTTGGTGTCTGAAGAAGTGGGTCAATTAGAAATACCATGTCTTATTGATTCTACATTTAATAATATATTGACAGATGACAGATGGATTGTTATTATTGAAATTACCTAACTCTGACCCTAAGCCTAAAGCCATTGCAGTTCACTTATAATTTTGAGGTTTAATAACTCTGAAACGAATAGAAATAACCAACATCTCCACTCGCTTGGGTAACTAGACTAAATCCTAAACGAAAATTGATCAAATGTTTGGGACAAAAGCATTATTTTTAAAAACATTTTGCTTTAGTGCATTGCTACATGGCCTTTTTCAAGTAAAACAGAATATATGTATAAAATATAGCTATATAAAGTTTTGCTCTATATGTTATGTATAATATATTAGCGTCTTGGTTTAACTTGATAGTCCTTCTTTTTTACAGGTTTTTTCGTGCTGAACTTAATTTTTGGGTAAAAGAGGCAAGACGTCAATTGAGTGGCAAAGGTAGTGCAGCAACAAAAAAACTTGCAGCTCAAAACTGTGCACTTAGTTTGGTACGACAACTGTATCATATGGGTGCTATTGAAATGGCAGAAGCTGGCCAGGTACAATGCAAAAAGAGAAAAACAGATGATGTAAGCATATTTTATTTTATTTCTGAGATTCCTTATCTACGACTATTTACCTGCTTCCATCAGTACAATAAAAACAAAATGTTTTTATAAAATGAATTGTTGTGCTAGATATTTTCTAGAATTACTTAAAATCACAATTTATGAATACGAGCATGGCAAAAACATATAGTTTTGTAAATGTACAAAAATTATTAATAGTAATAAAAAACTGCCACAGTAAATAAATTTTAAAGAAACAATTTAGTGTGCCAAATACATACAAAGCATGCATTATTGTTAAAGGGGAATGAAACCCAATTTTTTTTATTTGGAAATATCTTTTACAAACCCTTGAGGATGGCTAGTGTAAATGTTGGTACTCTGAGAGGTGGAGCAGGTGAAGTAGTTGAAATGTTAGAACGTAGATCTGTTGATATGTGTTGTGTTCAGGAAGTCAGGTGGAGAGGAGCTTCAGTGAGATTTGTGGAAGGTAGGAGGGCAAGGTGTAAGCTTTTTTGAATTGGTAATAGTGATGGATATGGAGGAGTTGGCATATTCGTTACAGAGAATTGGGTAGAAAAAGTAATAGATGTTATGCATGTAGTATAGTGATAAAGTTTTTGATAGGTAATAGGATTGTCACTTTTCTGTCAGTTTATGCTCCACAGTGTGGACTCAGTGAGGAAGATAAGGATAAGTTTTATGATGAGTTGATAGCAGTCACATCAAAGTTTGGAGACACTGAACTTGTCATGGTGGGGGGCGACTTTAATGGTCATGTTGGGAAGTCGTCTGAAGGTTAGAGAGGTGTACATAGAGGCTATGGATTTGGAAGCAGAAATAATGAAAGGGGAGAGATTGCTTGAGTTTGGAATGTCAACGGACATGGTGGTTTGCAACACATCATTCAGTAAGAGACAGAGTAGGCTGATAACATATGAGTCAGGTGACTGCAAGACACAGATAGATTACTTCCTGGTTAGAAAGTCAGACATTAAAGTGGTGAAAGACGTGAAGATTATATCGGGGAAGAGTGTGTTTCCCAGCATAGGTTGCTGGTTTGTGATACTATCTTGAAGAATGTTAAAGAAGTCAAGGGAGAGTACAGGCTCTGTTGTAAAGTCTGGAAGGTGAAGGGAGAGATTGTAGCAAAACAATTTAGTGCAAAAGTTTCGCAGTTAGCCCACAATGGTCAATGTGATAATGACAATGTTGAAAGTACTGGGACTACTTTGAAGAATTGTCTTCTAGAAGCTTCTGATGATACCTGTGGGTGGACAAATGGACCAACTGGACATAGACAGACCTGGTGGTGGAATAATGAGGTTGACCAGTGTATAAAGGAAAAGAGGAAACTTTGGAAAGAGTGAAAGTCAGGCGGTAGTAAAAATATTTACTTAGAAGCTAAACATTGTGTACAGCAGTGTATAGGGCAAAATAAAAAGCAGAGAGAAACAGATTTGCAGATGTGTTAAGAAGGGAAGATTAGCGCAATGAGGTATTCAAGATAGCAAAGCAAATGAAGAAGACTAATCAAGATGTTGTAGGGGAGAAGTGTATACATAATGATGAAGGTGTTTTGCCTAGCACAGAGGAGGAAAAAGGGTAGCTTGGAAGATTTATTATCAGAGGTTGCTTAACACTGAGTTTGATTGAGATGAGGATAATTTGTCTGATGATGATGTTGTAGAAATTCCAGCTATGCAGATCAAGACAGAATGGGTAGTGGAGGCTATTAGGAAATTGAAGATTGGCAAGGCTGCAGGAGTATTAGGTATTGTTGCAGAGATGGAAAAAGCATCTGGATATATTGGAGTTGAGCTTGATACAAGTGTTGCTAACCAGATTAGTGCTATTCCCAGTGAGTGGCAGTCGAGTGTAATAGTGAATTGTTTCAAGGGCAAGGGTGATGCATTAGAAAGAAGTAACTATAGAGGTTTGAAGTTGGTTGATCAAGTAATGAAAGTTATTAAAAGAGTGATTAATAAGTTACTTAGAGGAAGAATTGATATAGATAAGATGCAATTTGGTTTTGTTCCAGGGCGTGGCACTACAGCTACAATATTTTTACTCAGACAGCTTCAGGAAAAGTATTTAGGAAAGAGAAAGAATCTCTATTTTGCCTTTGTAGATTTAGAGAAAGCTTTTGATAGAGTGCCACGTAAAGTTATTTCTAGGCTATGAGAAAATTATGAGTGGCTACGATGGTACAGTCTATGTACAGCAATGTTAGAAGCCGTGTCAGGATTAGTGATTTGCTTAGTGATGAATTTAGTGTAAATGTTGGTGTACATCAGGGCTCTGTACTTAGTCCTTTGTTGTTTGTTCTAGTCTAGAAGCGCTGTCAATGGAGTTCAGAACAGGTTGTCCATGGGAGTTATTGCATGCAGATGATTTGGTTCTCATAGCAGAGTCAATGGAAGAATTAGTTAAAAAGTTTGAGAAGTGGAAGAAAGGACTAGAAAAGAAAGGGCTAAGGGTGAACACAGCAAAGTCTAAAGTCATGATTAGTATTATTGCAGCCAAGTGTGACCATGTAGTTGAAAAGTGGCCTTGTGGAGTTTGCAGGAAAGGGGTTGGTAGTAACTCAATTTTTTGTCAAACTTGCAAGCATTGGGTACATCAGAAGTGCACTAGTATAGGTGGAAGGTTAAGAGCTGACATTCAGTTTGTATGCAAGCGTTGCAAAGGTGAGATTATAGAGAATGAAGTATTTCAAGCTTTAATGATGTACAACAGTGCCCCTTTAGAGATAGTTGAGAACTTCTGTTACTTAGGTGATATGTTAGGCAGTGAAGGGGGTGTTGGAAGAAGTGTTACTTGCAGGATAGGTTCTGCTTGGAAAAAGTTCAGAGAGTTACTTCCTTTGTTTACTACCAGAGGCTTGTCAATTGAGGTAAAAGGTATGTTGTATGAGGCCTGTGTAAGAAGTATTATGTTGTACGGTAGTGAGACATGGGCAGTGAAGCAGGAAGATCTTGACCGTTTAGAAAGGAATGATATGAGAATGGTTAGGTGGATGTGTAATGCGAGTTTAAGAGACAGAAGAGTTCAGATGAGCTAAGAAGCAGGCTAAGTATCCTTAGAATTAAAGATGTTATCCCGATAAGAAGATTGAATTGGCTGGGGTGCTTGGAAAGAATGGAGGAGGATAATTGGGTAAGGAAGTGTAGAGACCGGATAGTTCCTGGGGCAAAGCCCAGAGGCAGACTGAGAAAGACTTGGCAAGAGGTTATAAGGACAGACTTGATACAGAGGAAGTTGAGTTTTGATCTAACACAGTCTAGATCAGATTGGAAGAGGGTCGTTAATATGGGGCATATTAATGACCCTCAGTCCAACCCAAACTAGCATGGAAAATGGACATTAAGCCGAGAATGATGATGAATGATGATTTCAATTTTTTGATCTCTTCATCTTTTTTAAAGTTGTTTACACAATGTGAACAAACGTATCAGCGTATTTGTTAATGTTATCTTTCTTCCAAAAACGATGCCTACTTGTAAAGCTTATGGTTGTAGAAATAGTGCTGGGAAAGGAAAGGTGAAGAAGTCTTTCTTATGATTCCTTGACCAAACAGTAACAAAGAAAAGTTGCGTTGTTTGAGATGGGTAAACAGCATAGATCGCTTTTTTGTTGTTGTTATTGTTTGTTTGAAAATACTAAGTCCCACAAATTCTTTAAAACCAGTATATTTTCCATTTGGATCAGGAAATTCTTCCCTTTTTTTCGCACAACACAAGCTGGAATCACTACGTGATATCCTTTTACAAGCCTTTCATAATAATGTACCAAAGCTGTGTACCATCGGTAACTGGTGTACCTCATTTCCGTACAAGGAATCAATATTCATGTTATAGTGTAAACCAGGATAAAATATTCAAAAGAAGTTATTGATTCATCAAAACTTCTTTGAAACAAATTATTATTTAAGGCACATAGCTCTCCTCCTTTTTTATTTGATATTCAAGGAATGACATTTTTATAATTAAATAATCTGCGATGGTGTGTATTTTCATAGCGCATGGACCTGTAAGATTATAAAGCGAAAAGTGAGAAGATAAGAAGAACGTTTTATTTTTGTGTGACTATACGAAATATGGTCTGTAAAAATATTTTCTGGTGTCGTCGATGTCATATAACTTCCTTTACTTGCTACACTTTACTTTGCAGAACACCAAAATTTTTGTGTTTGTCTTCGTAAGTTTTTAGAAAATGTTATTCTAGTTACCTCCCTATGCAGTCACCCTTCAACCGGAGATTGAAAGAAAGTTGCAGGAAGTGTTGGAATTGCGAAATATAATACCAGTGCAGGAGGTAAGAAAAATTAAAATTTTCGATTAGAAATGGTGTGCTGATTTTTTGGGGTTTGTTTATATTTTAATTATCATTTTTTGATTTGTAATTTTAATTATTATAAATAAGTCAATGAAGAATTATTTAGCTTTTTTAAAAATAATTATTTTAATTTTGTTTTTGATAATATATCAGTTTCGAATAAATGCTTGCATGAAAGAAAGTAGAAGTGATGTCTACGATTTTAACTCGTCTGTATAATCAAAAATATAATTTTTTGTGATAATAAAAGCATACTGGAACCTGAAGATTGCAAAAAAGCATAGAAAAAAACTTTTTTTGTGTGAAGATCAAAAAAAAAGAAACAGTTTTAGCAAATCCGTAGTTTGCTAAGATTGTTTTGTGAATACTTTACACAAAGAAAATGAAAGTTAGATAAACTTATCTTCAGGTTCTGGTTTGCTTCAAAGTTAAGATGTGGATATAACAATGTGAGTGTTCTTAATATTCTTTTCAGTGATTTGTGATATTAAAAGTCTTGATTCACTAGAATCATTTTTCAGTATACCAGTACAATAAATTCAAAAAATTTGAGATTAAATAATGTTGGCAAAATCAGGCGACAAAAATATGTTTCGTGTTTTTTATATCACATTTTTCAAGTTTTTCATGTTGCAAAAAGAATTGCAATATTTCCTGATTTTTAAAAACATTTATAAGGTCTGATAAAAGCAAATAAAAAATATATATGGAGTATTAGAGCAAAATTAGGAAATTAGGCTGTATGAGGTTTTTGTATGTTACAATTTTAAAAAAAATCTAGCGTGTGTAATCTATTTGCTTTTGAAGGTTATGAGTTATCCAAAATAAATTTAAAGTTGGGTGCAATAGTTAAATAAAGAACGTCTGTTTGTCCCATATATTTCAGTAAGGCAAATTGTTGTTTCTTTACTACCAAAAAATTAGGCATTTAAGTCTGTCAAAATATATTTTGCTATGTTATTGTTGATGGTATGGTTTTGAAGGTTCAAAAATGTATTTTAACTAAAAACATTAATCATAGCCCAAATTAGGAGAAAAAGTCAATTTGCAACTTCCACCTCTACCTGTTAATTTTGACAATGTGCAAAGAGATGAACACCAAGTAATACATTGGGAAGCACCAAACCCAAGCTGGCACCCATGGATAGCTCAACCAACAATCATTGAGGGTGCAGAAGAATATATGGTATGTATACTTTTAGTTTTTATGTTATGTTTTAAGAAGATATTTATGCATTGACTACTTTATTTGGTTATTATTTGGGAAAATTAATCTTTGTTGTTTGAGTTTAGAATTTGTTAGCACAGTTTGGATGCTTTACCATTGAAGTGTGGTCTATCTCTGTTTCTGCCAGTGTTTTTAAAGGGTAGTTTCTTTTGAATCAAATTGCATTTCTTTCGTAGGAACCTCCCCCTACTGGCAATGATTTATATGATGAATTCCAAATGAAATGGCAGGAACAAAACTTCAAAGATATGTTGGAGAAGAGGAAAGCACTTCCTGTCTACAATCATAAAGAAGAAATTTTGAACATTGTTCGTGAGAACCAAGTTGTAATTATACGAGGAGCAACTGGTTGTGGAAAGACTACACAGGTTTTTATTTGAATGATTTTCTCTACAAAAAAGTTCTTGTTTGAATGTAATTCTAAGTTAGGTAAAAGTTGGCAAAGAAAGGTCTTTATGAATGGAAATGCTGTATTAAATATATTTTGAAGATTAATACTTCATTTAAGAAATATTACTTTAGCAACTATAGCTTCTTTCGGCGTCATAGAGGAAATTTTTAGTAAAAAAAGGTATAAAAGTTTATACTAAATTAAATCCAACAGAGGAACTTATTTTTAAAATGTTTAAAAGTTTTATATTAGTGTCTGTTAAGGTTAACACAGAAGGTGTTTTTTCTATAAAAGAGTAAACTCCATGTGGTTATTCTAGATTTTTAGGGGCTGTTTACATAACAGGTGCGACCCGGCAGGACGTTTGCCAGGACAGCTTAGCTGGTACTGAACAAATTGTTCAAGGACAAAAATGTTCCATATAAACACAGTGATTTTAAGTAAAATTATTGACAAGAGCAGAATATCGGCAAACGTCTCGTCTCTCAACACCCCCTTACTCTATTTTTTACTTATATTAATGTGTATTCTTTATGACATCACTTCCTTTCTCATAAAAATCGAGCTCTAAATGTTTTTTCCTCTTATCTTTCATTAAAAAATTTTTAAATTTGTCTTACAGGTACCACAATATGTTTTGGATGATTTCATTTTGAACAGCATTGGTGACCAGTGTAATGTTGTTGTTACTCAGGTATGCAAAAGTATATTTCACATGTTGTAGTCTGACATAAATAACAGGTGTTCGATATAAATGTAAAATGTAGTCTGGATTCACATCACTGTTATACTGTATAGTTAATGGTGTGATGATTAGCATATAGTTTGGATTAATTGTCTGGTCGGTTAAATCTTTCGTAGCTATAAACTTGGCTAAATCTTTCATGATGGTGGGTCCCTAAGGGGACATTTTGTTCTTTAACAAATAGTGTCTTCCTATGTCATACGTAGGGTTTCGGTATAAAAACTGATTTAATTTATCAATCTTATTCCCAGCCTCGTCGTATCAGTGCTATAAGTGTGGCAGAGAGAGTAGCTACTGAGAGATGTGAACCACTTGGAAATAGTATTGGTTATTCTGTTCGATTCGACTCAGTACTACCCAGAAGCCACTCGTCAATATTTTTTTGCACAGTAGGTAAGTCCCATTAAGGTCACGTTGACTTTACAATGTTATTGACAGAGAAGGGTTTTAAATCCCGATAAATTTAATTCTAACTTCGGATTCCCTAAACCTGTTTTCAACGTGCTATTGTAATAGTTACAAATTATTAAAAATGTGTTGAAAATTAGCACAATTTTTTAAACTTGACTTATTGAATATGACAGAGGTCACGGGAAAGTGAATCTGAGATACTACATTGAAATTTTTTTGTATCCAATTAAATGTATTATGTGTTTTTTAAGGTGTACTTCTGCGAAAGCTGGAAAATGGTCTGGCTGGTGTTTCTCATGTTATTGTTGACGAAATTCACGAACGTGATATTAATGTAAGCTTTATTTCATGATCAATGGTTCTCCAGTCACATGTACGTGTTTGGTAAACTATTATTGGTAACCCCCCCCCCCTCAAAATCTATTTTCGCCTCATTTTCAGTAGTGAAACATCTTAAAAAAATGCGTTATCTTTTTTGAGAAGATCAAAAACCTACTAAATGCTTCTCGAAAGCCCAATAATAAAACAAATGGCCACACCCATCTACAGTAAATATGGGTGCCAGTTTTATGAACGTTTCAACCCATAACAAACGGTTTGTATTTTTTAGTCTGACTTTTTGATTGTCATTCTTCGTGATATGATTTCCTCATTTCCAAACTTACGAGTGATTTTGATGAGTGCAACTATTGACACTTCCTTGTTTTCCGATTACTTTGGTGGATGTCCAGTCATTGAATTAGAGGGAAGGGCTCAACCTGTTCAAGGTTTGTTTTGTTGATGCTTGATTTTGAAGTACCATTTAATTGAATATACTACTGACATATTATCTGTGGCAGTAAATGTTATTTAACTAGAATTGGATTTATATTTGTCTCTTTATTTTAGAGTATTATCTTGAAGATATTATTCAGATGTTGAGTTTTGTTCCTCCTTTAAAAGAGAAAAAAAGAAAAAGAGATGTTGATGTTGATGTGGAAGAAGAGGTTGGTAGCTCCTTCGTTCATTCATTCGTTCCAAAAAACGTTTCCAAAAATGATTTTATCTTAAAGTCTATTTTCCAAAACAAACATGCAAGTGAGAAACGTGAGAGCAGTAAATCTTGTTTACACAGGCTTGATGTTTTAATAACAGCCGTCATAAACTCATCAACTCTTCATTTGTTTCGTCTGCAGGAAAATATGAACAAAATATGCAGCAACGATTATTCTTTACAAACAAAAAACTCAATGGGTCAACTAAGTGAAAGAGAGACATCATTTGAACTTGTTGAGGTTAGCTTTATTTTAGTACTGAACTATTATTTTAAAAGTATGGTGTAAATGGTGCAAAAACTAACCCGAGCCTCTACCTGTTTAGGCTTTGTTGTCGTATATAGCAACATTAGATGTACCTGGAGCTGTCCTGGTGTTCTTACCTGGATGGAACCTCATTATGTCATTGTTGAAACATCTTCAACAGCACCGCGAATTCGGTTTGTTCTGTTTTTTTTTTTCTTACTCCCTTGGTGTTTTGTGCTTTAGTAGATTGTTCGCAAATTTGGGGACACTTCCTCGTTAGATGGATGACATGTATTTGTAGAACCTCAAACTAGTCATATGTAAAAAAATTTATTTAGGTACTTCAAAGTATCGGGTGCTACCCTTGCATTCTCAAATACCTCGTGAAGACCAGAGGAGGGTTTTTCAGTCAGTCCCAGACGGTGTTCGAAAGGTAAGTGTTAATTCTATTTGTATCAAAATTTCTAGTAAGGTGGAGATCTTCTTTTGGTAGCTTTTCAGGTTCCTTCTTTATATTTTTTATCGATCAATATATAATTTTATATCGATCACTACTTAAAAAAATAGTGTTGTTGCTGCTTATCGAAAGGCTTTTTTCCGAAAAGTACTTCGTAGCATCAATGTCAAGATTGAAATTAAGAATTATTTGTGTCCAATTTTTATCTTATCTTTCTTTTAGATCATCTTGTCAACAAACATAGCTGAGACGAGTATTACCATCGATGATGTTGTCTTTGTGATCGATTCTTGCAAGTAGGTTTTAAAAAATACCAACGTTAGTCTTCCAGAACTAATTTGAAAATTTTCCGTGTAAATATCCCCCTCTCTCTTTCTCTCAGAGCGAAAATCAAGCTGTTTACCTCCCACAACAATATGACAAACTATGCAACAGTGTGGGCGTCTAGAACTAACATGGAACAAAGAAGAGGGAGAGCTGGTCGTGTTCGACCTGGTTTCTGTTTCCATTTATGCAGCAGAGCTCGCTTTGATAAGTAAGTCGAAACTGGTTTTTATGTGCGTTTGAAAGAAATTGTAATGTGAGATTTGTTATTAAGAACTCGAGGGAAACCTTGAGAGCTCTCACATTGAGAGCTTTGTGCTATATCTTTTACTATATCTTTAACAGGTTGGCACAGCATACTACACCAGAAATCCTAAGGACACCATTGCACGAGTTGGCTCTAAAAATCAAACTTTTAAAATTAGGAAAAATACAAAACTTTTTAAACAAAGCAATGGAACCACCTCCTATGGATGCTGTGGTAGAATCGTTGGCTCTGTTGAAAGAAATGGAAGCCCTGGATGGAAATGAACATTTGACTCCGTTGGGTTTTATACTTGCAAAATTGCCTATTGAACCTAGACTGGGAAAGATGATCATTTTAGGATGTGCTTTCCAGTAAGTATACTATACATCAAATCGTGGGAGGAATGGTCTGAGAAGTTTTAAAGTTAGTTATTTTTCAGCCTGTCTTTTATCACAATGTAAGTGCTTTCAATTTTAAAATTAGAAACGACAAAGCCGGAAGGGTACATCCTGCATTTCTTTAAGAATTATGCTCAAATCTTTTTGAGAATTGTGGCATAAATATTTTGACTAACGACGCACCACTGTTTTAGTCCTGTAGTTTATACAGGATTCTTTTTCTTACGCGCACCTTTTTTCTTGTGTTTATTTCTTCTGTCATGTGTTTGCAGGGTTGGTGATGCCATGTGCACAATAGCAGCCAGTACTTGTTTTCCTGAACCTTTCGAAACACCTTCTGATCGAAAGAGATTAGGATGGGTACACAAAAAATTTGCCGGTAACCGGAACAGTGATCATTTAGCAATGCTTTGGGCTTTTCAGCAATGGCAAGACGCGAGGTGAGATGTAGATGTACATTACAATACTTTTACCATTTAAATACTACATCCTTTAAGCTGCATCTAAATTAGCTTTTTTCGGTTTTTTTAACAACTTTTCAAGGCGTTTTTATGTCTTATTATCTGAACTTATTTTTCAATTTTTGTGCATAAAGTTGGCAAACCTTGCTTCCCAATTCTTGAAAAGAGCTTTTTAAAATATTATAAATCGTAAAATGCTCCAAATTAAACTTTTATGATCTTGTCTTATATGAGAATTGACTTTTTACAGAGTTTTCACGATATACTGTTATTTTTTCAGAGGTGTTGACGAAACAGCCGAACAACATTTTTGTGAAACACACGAATTAAATATGTCGACTTTGCGCATGACAGACGATGCTATTATGCAACTGAAGGATTTGTTATGTAACATTGGTTTTCCTGAAGATAGTCTACATCCGCAGCCTTTCAATTATCGTGGTTTGGATGAACAGTTAGATTTGGTAAGTGGGTTTTGTCATTTTACTGTTGGTGTGATATTCTCTGCTTTTCTGTTGTTCCTCCTGTCGTCGACGTCGTTGTCTTTGGTGTTTTGGTGGTTGTAGTGGGAGTGGTGAAGGTGCTGTTGTAGTCGTTACTGTCATTTTCGTCATCATCGCTGTTGTTATCATTGTTAACGTCGTCGTTGTTACTGTCATTTTCGTCGTCATCGTTGTTGTTGTCATTGTCGTCGTCGTCGTCGTCGTTGATGTTGTCATTGTCGTCGTCATCGTTATTGTTGTCATTGTTGTCGTCTTCGTCGTTGTTATTGTCATTGTCGTCGTTGCTGTGGTTGTTGTTGTTGTTGTCGTCGTTGTTGTGGTAGTTTTATCCATGATCCTTGTTTAAATTTAAAAATATCAACAAATTAATCTTTATTGGTATTTTAGGTGACTGGTTTGTTGTGTATGGGATTGTATCCAAACATATGCATACATAAAGATAAACGAAAAGTCTTAACCACAGAAGGAAGCGCTGCTTTGATCCACAAATCATCAGTGAACTGCACGAACAGAGAGATAACCTTCACTTCACCATTTTTCGTGTTTGGAGAAAAGGTACCTTTAAAATCAGAAACTTGACGAATATTTGTCTAATTCGGGAAAGTTTCTATCTGTTTAGCACTGTTTTCTATGAACTTTTCTGTCGCTTCCGCGATTGACGTTTTTCTATGCTGAGATTTATATGTTTTTAATAACGTATTATTCATAGATTCGTACTCGAGCAGTATCGTGTAAACAAATGACAATGATCTATCCTGTTCAGTATCTCATCTTCAGTCCCTGCAAAGCAGAATCTTCAACCAATTTAGTTAATATTGATGACTGGTAAGTAAAGGAGGGGACAAAGAATTTTTTTACACACACTTTTGATAGGAAACATATAAAATGTTCTCAAAGTTTGTATAAGCTTTTTTGCACCTTTAAAATGCGTTTCGCACTGAATTCGCTTTTTAAATTTTAGTTAATATTCCAAAAGTTAGTTGTGGAAAGTGCCTATGTTTTATCTTGATATTATGTTTCTTATGAAAATAAATGTGTAGCTATATTATTGCTACAACAATTTTTTAGTACCTTTTCAGTTTTTTACTTACTTGTTTTTTTTTCTTTATTTGTTTTCTTTCTCCTTGTCTGCTTCCAAAATTCATTCAAACAATTGTTTTTCAAATTTTTAGGATTGATTTACAAATTCCGCATTATCAAGCTGCTTCGCTTGTGGCAATGAGAAATATAATTGAAGATCTTGTTATTCGAGTTGCCAACAATCCGCAAGTGATCACCGAGCCCAGTCCTGACGATACTTTGGTATTGACGTTGATCCGAATGTTATCAAGAAGCGATGCGGGCTCATACATGGTACAACAACCTGAACAGAGGGATAACGTTGGTTTTAGGAATGACTTCAGAGGAGGGCCACCACGTGGGCCGTAAGTAATTTTGGACATTCGACTCACGGTGAATGGAAAAGAGGCGTATAAATAGATGATGTTGCTTTTTTTCCATGAAAAACAGTTCGCGGAAAAATTTGAGTTGCTATTTTGATGGGCAGAATTACTTATTCAAATTCTTTTTTATTTGTAACTAACTTAATTTAACAGGGATTTTTCACTTGCACAAATGTCTAGTCTAAGTGTGGGAAAATCAATAGTGTGAATGCCTTGTGTTTTTTTAGAATGAACCGTGGTGGTAGAGGACAATTTAGTTCATACGCTAAGCCACGTGGTTATCAAGGACCTCGACATTTCCGTGGCAACCGAGGTGGGGGATATGGAGGCAGTGGAGGCTATCGTGGTGGCGGTGGTGGTGGAGGTTACCGTGGAGGAGGTGGTGGTGGCGGTTATCGTGGAGGAGGTGGTGGTTTTGATAGAGGCGGTTATCGTGGCCGCGGTGGTTGGTAAATTTCCAAGTGAGAGACACTCAACAACTGAAAAGAAGATTCAGTTAAAGAGAGATTGTATTTTCATACCATTTCTGAATGACTTTAATGAAGACTCACACACAAAACAGTTAACAAATTTGTTTCACTCAAAACAGAAAGACTTTGCATAGAATGTTGAGGTGATTTCGAACAACGAACGAAGGATCACTCAACTGCTGAATGTTAACGACTATAAAAAATTGTAAATTCATCACTCTTGGTAAACTAATCGCAAAAAGCGTGTTGCGGTGTGGAAACAACACCAAATTTCGAATAGTTTTTTCTACCAATTTTAATTAACCCTCCTTCATATTAAAAAAAAATTAGGTTACCAAGAGTATGGTTTTTCATTTTTGTGGAACAAGTTAAACAAGTTGAACATCAGAAAATAAGCTTATGTGTTTTGAAACTTTAGTATAGGTCAAATTTCTTTTGTGGCTTACTCAACGAATCGACATTTTTGTCCAAATCATCTAATTTTTATCATTTTTATCAAATTTTGTAGGATCAGCAAAAATGTGGACCAATGAGATATTGGATTTAGCACAGCCATATTCAAGAAGTAATGTTTTGTTGGCGTTGTCATAAGCCACAGTTAAAACCTTCATATTTTTTAAGGTTTTTAGAAAAAAAACCGTTGCAGATTATTTAGCAGCCTAAAAACCATTTGAAAAAGTATTAACTGAACTTATATGAGTGAGAAAATAACAATGATATCTGTTTAGTTAAAGGTAGTACATCAGTGCCTATTTCTATGGACTTTTGTAACTCATTTTCATTTTTTTACAAAAATTTTAGAAACCGGTTATCCGCAAAAATCTCTATCGCGAATTATTCTTTTTGTGCCTGATACAAATTCTATCGCAATTTTTTTTGCAATTGTACTTCGATTCTCGTGGGCATGTAGAAGTTCTTTTATGTTCGTTTCAAAATACCTTATTGGAAGGAAATTTTTGCGATTTGGGCTTTCATTAGCGAAATTAAATTCCCGCGAAAATGTTTTTCCCTTCATTCGCAAAATTTAATATCCGCGAATAAAACATTTTTTTCGTTCACGAATTAAACATTAGATATGAAAAAAGTGATGGAAGAAAAATATGGTTAATAAAACAAACTAATACACCAAACCGACATCCCCCGGGACCGTGCGGAAAAAAGGGTCTGGGGAAAAATTAGTGAACACAAATTTCTAGCGCCTTCGGTGGTTTTAAAGCTCATGCTGCGAAGAGTGGTTTTTTATTTTTGGTTGCAGCTTTTTTTTTAAGTTTAGTTTGCTATGCATTACGAAATGGTCAATAAAATGAATGTGGATGAGTTAAAGATGTTCTTCAGGCTTCGTGGTTTAAAGGTTTCAGGTAGAAAGGCTGAATTGTTAGCTAGAGTGTTGTTGCTTCTGAGATCAATGTTCCACTTGCTAAAAAAAGTATCAGGTTTAATTTTTGTCAGCCCTAACATTCTCGCTTTAAAATATGGTCGCACAATGGAAGATAATGCAGTCAATAATTTTGTTGCCAGCCAAGGTGAACATCACAAGGATCTTCAAGTTGTAGAAGGTGGGTTGTATTTATAAACAGATCTACCGTTTATCGGTGATGGCCCTGATCAAATGGTCGTGACCTGCTATATTCCACTCAATGTCAAATGCAAATGGTTTTTACAGGTTGTCAACATTGTTACTTTTTTAATGGATACATTTTGAACAAACTGGCTTTTAATAAAGAGCACTGGAATGACTTAACATCTACATTCAGTGAGTTTTACGATCATTTTTTAACCTCATTTTACAGCTTATAATTTGACCCAAAAGAAGAAACGGTTACTTTTATAGCCACACATGTTGATTGTCTAGTGAAATGCCCAATTTTCCTCGATTAGGCAAAATACCGATATACTAAATTTACTGAATTTTCAGCATCCACGAAAATTACCTTTGAGAAAGAAATGAATGCGGAAAAAAACATTGTGAATTTACATTGCATTCATGCCTTGTAATAAAGGGTAGAAGTAATAGAATAACAACGACAAAAAGTAATCTGCAAGCCCCACTCAGTGTGGGAAATCAGATAAAAATCGAAAAACGGAAGGGTTTGAATATCTTCGTATCAGAAATTTCAAATTTCAAGACAAAAAAACAAAGAGAAGAGTGGGACAATAATTTCGTAATTTTTTCTATATAATATTTGATTGTTTTCTTATATCAAGAATTACTCGATAACAATACAATTTTCTTGCTGGACTCTCTTCTCTGAGTTAAAAAGAAAGTGTTAATACTGCCGCCGCAAATGCAACTGCCAAAGCTTTGATCTTAAAGTATTCTCGCGTAGCAGACGACGATGATGTAGAATCTTCGCGTTGGGCAAAAAGTTAGTTTGCCAGGATGAATTATGTCATTAAAAAGATATTCGCTTTAAAATCTTTTTCTTTCATGAAAGTCAGTCATTCGCGAAAGTTTTTGTTGTTCCTAAAAATGAAGATTTTGGAAAATTTGAGAAATTTCTTTCTCCCAGAAGTAAAATTTCGCGATTAACCCTTGCAAAAACTTCTGGCTGCGAAAAGTTCAGCCCGTAAGGTAACATAGTTACAGTCAGAGGGGAGGAAGAGCCAGCCGTTAGGATGGAATCCCCAAGAACATTAAAACTTTCCGTTACTTAGAACACATTAGCAATTTTTTATTTTGCATTTTCTGTTGAGGTCATATTCGCAAACTTTGATTTCGGAATCTTATCTTCCGGAAATAATTTCTTCCCTTAAGGTAATTCTAAAATTTTCGGATTTAGGTGGGATTAAATTTAGGCCCAACATAGGCGTCGGAATTCTGTTCAAGTACATGTACTGTATTGTGGTATTTGAATTTATTCCAGTATATATACAAAAATAATTATTGTCTCGTGTTTCGCTAAATTTAGAATTTCCATTCACAATGGAACTTCAGTTCAGTAGGGTTTGTGTAGCGTTGCTAACTAAAGTGCAACTCCATTCTCTTTCGAACAGATCACTAAGAGTGAGATGTAATTTAAAAAGTTGTTTTGTGTTTCTTCGCTTCAACCATCACATGGTGTATGTTAATAAGATCACTTCGGCATGATAGTCTGTTGAAAGGTGGTTGAGATAACACTTTCTGAAAGCGATGGTAGTATTGAATAAGTTGTGTCAGTGCGGCCTAGAAGGAAGTAAAAATTTTAATAGATAAAACAGGGAGTAGTACCGATTATTACATTTTGTGCTCAAAATGTCCTTTGAAATTGCCCTACATAGGTCGTGTAGCCCCACATAGGTCGCATATGCTCTACGTAGTTTGTCTGTCTACGTTCAGGTTGCAAGGAAAATAAGAATTTATTAAGCGCTTATTATCACCCAGTTATGGATTAGAAGAAAAATTTGCTTAATGTGCGATATTGAATATGTCTACAAATGGAATTTCAAACTTACCTGCAAAATATTTGTTCCATTTTTGAAGTTGGAGAACGATCTCATCACTTCTTGGTTCATATTTTCGATTGCCACTTTCCAATTCACAGCGAAATCACGAATCAACTGCTCCACTCGACCTATATAGTAGTTTGTAAATTCACTGTAGTCAGATTTATTCAAACAGGTTTTAAACGTAATTTTAAAGACAGTAAAGTATTATGTGTCTGGTAAAAGATTTTGCAAAATTATTTTGCATATATATATTTACTAAGAATTTAAAAATTCCCGACAAAGCGTAAAAAGCTACCTTCATTCACGCGTATATAATTAGCTTGTCCTTTCTCAAGCATAGGTTCCGTTTCTTTTACAAAAGACATCATTCCTCCAAAATACGGCGTTAACACCTGGACAAAAAAAGGAATAAATATCGTATATAGAGTGTATAAAGGTGTCATATATAAACTGCATAAAGATGTCATATATGGACCACATAAGATGTCATATATAGACTGCATAAAGGTGTCATATACAGATTAAGTCTGTATAAAGATATCATAGAGAGTCTGTATAAAGATGTTGTATATAGACTGTATAAAAATTATATAAACTGCATAAAGATGTCATATATAGACTGTATAAAGATGTCGTATATAGTCTGTATAAAGATGTTGTATATAGACTGTATAAAGATGTCATATATAGACTGGATAAAGGTGTCATATACAGATTCAGTCTGTATAAAGATATCATATACAGATTCAGTCTGTATAAAGATATCATATAGAGTTTGTATAAAGATGTCGTATATAGACTGTATGAAGATGTCATATATAGACGGCATAAAGGTGTCATATATAAAATGCATAAAGATGTCATATATGGACTTTTTTAAGAACAACGTAACAACAATAAATACCTCTTCGACATATTCTTGTGTTTTGGTATTCTTCGTTTGTTGGAAGCTATCACTTTCTTTTGAATCATCATTCGTTCTTTCCTTAACGGACGCAAAATAAAAATTTAAATGTCGCAACTTAAATTAGCTGAACGCATATAAGAGCAAAAATTAGTCTAACATATACTACCTATGTAACCTGTTAAAAATTTTAATCGTAGTTTGTACTTTCGCTTAAAGAACACGGAGATTTTTGTTTCTAACAAAACATTCGGAGTTTATTTAGTAACTTTAACACCGTGCCAATTAAAATTCTACAAGACTTTGCCAGTTATTAGCAGATTTGCTACATGTTTTTTTTTTTTTTTATCAAATACAATAAGCTTTCCAAAACAAATTCTTTGACAGCCATCAATCAAACTTAAGGAGGCAGAAGATTTCCTCTGACATTTCCTGGTTTTACAGACTTTCCATGTCAGATACAGTTTTTTCCCTGACTGTCCATGCACTATCAAGGCTTGAAATCTATCGCGAGTCCTTAAGTCCGATTCGCACGGAGACTCGTGTAAGTTATGACCACGTGCCAAACGTTTGAATTTGTTTGCGTAAAAAGAAAAAGCTAAAAAGGGAAAGAAAAAAATAGTTTTTTTCTAGAGCGTAGTTAAGTTGCTATTTACAACGATGCACGAAGTATTTAACTATTAAAATCTCAAGTGAAAATTCACAAAACTATTTTAAGCTTCACTTTCCTATTTTAGTGTTAGAATTTAGGTTAGCTAAGACATAAAAACAAGCATTTCACGTACATATTTACACATTACATCAAAAGAATATCTCTATACACATTACTTTTACGGAGTCGAAAAAAAACTATATTAGAACTAAAATCACGGTACATGTAAACATTGTAAAGTATTTGAACATCCCTTCAACCTAAACCATCACAAAGAATTAGACTCTAGTAACTATGTTCACGCAGACTTACGTAACATAATTGATGAAATTCTCAAAAAACTGGTTTTAACCCTACACTACACCTTATAATGGATTATAGTGTAATATTCTGAGGCAACACATTTTTTGTAGGAATTAAACTTTAAGGATCTTTTGGGTTTTGCTACAGTTCGCGAAATTAAGTAATCGCGAAAATAAATACTCGCGAAAATTTGTTCCCTTCTGTTAGAACTAATAATTTTAAAACTGACTTACAGATATGACTTGAAGCATCATATCATAATTGTTGATAAGAAAAACTAAATGATCTTTTCTCTTCACAAATTCTGATGCTCTTCTTAAAATAAAATTCTCCACTTCTCTTTGCAGATTACTCAGACACTTTAATACCTAAAACAAAGTTGAAAAAAATAATTCTTTCGCACAAAAAAAGTTTTTTTCGCGTCAGTATAAATATTAAGCTCAATTTGATAAAAACTACTTTTTAATAAAATAAATTTTCTTGTATTTATCCAACCCCGAAAGTTTTGAAAAGTAACATTACACGAAAACCAGAATGCGCAGAATACGGTCATATAGTCACTGTGTTAAAATTAAAACAAGTCAAAAAATATTTTCGTTGCGCAAAGACAGTACGAAAAAAATCACACTATCAATACTTTGTAACAAATCAACTACAAAGATAGCTGAAACAAAAAATGTCTGATTACAAATTGCGTCAACAAATTTGCATCAACGTACCCTTTCGTCTGGAAAACTCTCGTTAAGACTATTAATAGCTCCTGAAAATTCTGCATATCTTCTTGTGATCTTAAAAAATAAAACAGTGCAATAAAGGGTGTAAATCAATGTCAAAAACGAATGTAATCGCTTTAGACGGCATTTTAAAAGTGGTCGTTGCTTTAAGAAGTGGTCGTTATTTTAAAAGCCGTCGTCGCTTTAAAAGTGGTCTTTGTTATCAAGAAAAGCTGTGAAATTTACGTTGTGTTACTTTGATAAAACTTAACGAGGCTTGTGGCTTGTGGCGAAGATATTACATCAAACTCACATAATGTGGCTGGACATCTATGTTTCCGAGTTTTTGTGGATCAGTCTGTTTTACACTAGACGTGTTCATCTCGATAATCTTCATGAATCGTGGCCATAACATATCCAAAAGCGTGTCCCAATATCTAGCAAATATTTTTTTATCTATTTTTATCATCTACAGATGCACGAAATAAGATAACTATGGTTTAAACAGAGTTCATGTATGACATCGACTTCAAGTACAATAAAATATGGATGTATAAACATATACCTCCGTGATCAATAGAATAAGTAGCCCTACTAAAATGAATGGTATCCCTGTTTTAAAAACACTTTGTAAATGAAATCAGAAGAAAGCAAAACATTTATAGGAATTACATTCCAATCGTGGCAAAATATGGTTCACAAAAAAGTAAACTTGAATCGAGTAAAAAATTATATATAGTTTAAGTCTGCCTAGTACCAAGCACTTAACTTAGTGCCACTGCAAGCTCGGTGGTTCCACGCAGTTTGTATTCAAAACAACAGTCCACTGCATAGTGCAGTCGATAATGACTTACTTTTCAAGGGCTGGAACGTCTCTTTTCAGCATGATAATTTTGTACCGATGTATAATATGAATGCAGAGAAAGACAGCAATCCCATCAAAACACGTGACTACGTAACTGCTCATGTGTTTCTAAATAGAAGACTGTACAAGTTCAACTAATACCATCAGCACAGGGGAGGAGGGCCACAAAAATAGAAGTATGAAAAAGAAGAGCTGGAGATATCAATTTATGTTAAAACACATCATAACAGATTTTTAAGGAGAAGTATGAATATAATGACAAGTAAATAATGCAAGTTATTAATACGCCTTCGAGTGGGCGTTCTTTATGCTTCTTTGATATTAACACTGACAAAGAAAAATAAACACTCACCATAAAGAAAGTAACAACTTTTCCAAACACGGAGACAAACAATTCACTTGCTTGGTTTCCAGAAACGAGAAAAAAATCGCATAAAAATAAATATTCTCGACAAGCATTATCCAAAAGAGCGAAGTGTTGGCTTCGAAATAGTGCTTCAAATGAATACTGAGATAAGAAATAAGAAAACAATTTATTGTAGCGCATCAACGCCGTCTCCTTTCTGCCGCAAGAAATGCAACAGCAGCACAGTCACTATTGGAACCATGTTGAGGGTAAATAAACACATAAATCCATAGTTCAAAATAGCCACAAGTTTAAAATTTTATAATTATAGGAGAAAAATTAAATAGTTGCTGACAATCCAGGACTTGCCTCTTTCGAGGGAAATATATCTCGTTGCTTATCAGTATTGGCATGTTTATTTTTTCTCAAACATACTAACAGCTACAAATTTTGAATAGCCGCTTACTCGTTTCTCAGTCTTCTGTGCAGCATGCGGTACTATGATTGGTTCTTCTAGCAGATCAGTAATCACTTGACCACGACTTCCTAAGCTGAATATAGTCGAGCGGTTTCGCAGAGGTGTTTTAGTAGAGAAGAATCCTGAAAACGGAATGATGGGAGATTACGTTTATGTCAGATAAGAGAGGTGAAAAGAAAATCTTATTTACTTTCTAATGTATATCAGCATCAAGTTTGACTGCTGTAATAGTAAAATAATTTTGCCTTTTCACAACCCCTAAATCTATTAAGTATTTAGTATTTAGATGTTGAAGAACTGTTAAAAATTGTGAAAAGCTGTCCATATATTAAGATGTGTAACTTTCGTGGAAATACCACCTGAATGGCTAGCTTTTTTTCTTTTAGACAGTCAGTAACTTCATCCATTGCTCACTAGAGATACGAATAGCGTTGCTCTAACTTGTTTGCCTGACACAAGCCGGTTTGCAGACAGTATTGCTGTTACTCCCAATGGTCAAAAATTAACTTTAAGATGCGTAGGATGGCAGTTAGCACTTACAACCTTTCGATCGCAGTATAGGATATATATTTGTAGAATTTGATTACAAAATGCATTATAGCACAGCAAAATGATAACCTCAAACCTCTCGTTTTGGCTGTGTCTTCCACTCCCATCAAATCATCTTTGCCAGCTAACTCTTCATACTAAAAAAATGTTGATACTCATCAATACAGTTCGATCGTGAATTTTTTAACTGTTCTAACGAGCTTCAAGATATTGTATGTTACTCTTTTTAGTTTTTAAAACTAAAATTCCTAGAATTTGCGAAATTCGCGAAATTTAATTCTCGCAAAATATTAAGACTTAACAAATTCTCGAAAATTCCCGCGAAAATTAAAAAATATTTCTAAAAAATTTCTCATGAAACTTATTTCCCTTAAGGTTTTATTAGCAGAATGTTAGAGAACTGGGTCTACGGTGTGCCAACTTAGGATACAAAAAATGAAACATACCTGCAACTTCATTAATTTTGCGATGTATCCACCAAAGTATGCCGAGTATATTTTACTCATTGTATCAACATATTCATCACGTATTTCTCTTGCAACCTGCCGATGATGTGCCAGTAAGAATTCAAAAAAATATCTAAATCAATCCAGTAAACAAAAACAACTTCTGCAAGTAAACAAACGAGAAGGATGTAGCAACAGTATAACCACAGAAAAGCAACGTAAACCTAAGACTGAAATTATATGACCTAAATCGGAATTGCTGACTTTCACTCTGATTTCTCTTACCCGGGGTTCCATAGTCAACATTATGTGGGATGGAAGTAGAAATATGTGGAATATAAAACCAACTTATTAACAAAAGAATCCAAGCGACAAGGAACTTACAGGGACATTACAAATAAAGGACAGTCCATGATAATTATTAAAACATTTTGTTTTCAGATTACCTTCAATATGATATCTCCTATCAAAAAAATATAAAGCTGTTCTTTGGATCCCTTTAAAATGCGTCTTTTGTCATTTTAGGTGCATCCAAAACTTTTAATAACTGGTCTATATATGTAAACAAAATGCTGTTTCCTTTATACAGAAAAGAACTGTTTAGAAACGTTAAAACACAAACCTGTATTTCAGCAGGGCATTTTGTGGTACTTGATAATTCGACATTGGTTTACGACATTGATAAACCCTCTGCAGAATAAACTCTCGTATCTTTGACACTGCTTTTAACCGTAGTTTATCCAACACATCTCGGACGTCATTGCACGCCATTGCACCTTTGAATGACTGTTGCTTGACAACATTGATTTTGTGACTAAGCTCGTGAAGTTGCTCGATAAATGTTTGTTCTGTAGGCTCAAGATCATTGATGGCTCTAGAATATATTTACGAGCTGAATTAGGGGTTACATTGTCTACGAAAGTTCATATATTGCACATATTTGGAAATTTGGTCCAACAATACTAACTACAACATATCTTACAACATTTTTCCATGAATACATAAAATAACTCACAAAATCATTGATTCAGGGACAATCATTTCATCAATAAATTGACTCAGCTCCCCTTTAATCGCCTAAAATTATGTAGGAATAATATAAAAAAACACAATCACTTTATAAATGGATTGGCAATATTTTAATATATATTATAATGCATGAAAAAAAGGACTTAAAATTTTGCTGCCTTAAGTTTTAGGATGTCCCATTAATTTTCAAAGGATTTTAGGTAACCACTGACTTCGTAGAAACACAAAAAATGTTAAGGTAGCCTTTTACCAAACAATGTTTACAGCTTTTGTATCTTCTATAAATGGACAGGCAGACAGTTTTTGCATGGACTGGGAACCAACCTATTTTTAAGGGGGAGGGGTGTATTTTGGGTTTTTCGTGTTTGGGGAAATTGGAGGAGGAGGAATTTCACCACCCCATAGAATTCAGGAAAGAGATAATGGCTAGACTTTGGAACTTGGCACAGGTAACCAAACCAAAATATATGACGTGATCTGGCACAAAAAATATATGCTGACATTGTTTTTTTGACGTCACCATTTTTTCCAAAAGCAGCTTTTTCAATTTTTTAGAATCTTTTCATATTTTCAATTTACATTTGGCTAATTCGCCTTTAATATGTCAAAGACAAGTATAATTTTAGTAATGCCAATAAATTTTCCACATCTTTTCAATAAAAGAAAAAAGTCACAAGCCTATACCTAAAATCATCTATAACAAAGTTATTGAAAATAACCAACAGGATTGGTAGAGTTACCACTACCTCCCCCCAACTCCCCCCGCTAAAAAAAAAAATAGGGTTAACAGTTACTGGCAGAATACAATGCTAAAAATTTATGATAAAAATAACAGCATTTCAACATTATAACATTTCTATAATCATGTGGTCAACAAAAAAATTTTAAAAAAACAACCACCTGTCTGTTCTTCAGTTTGATGTTCATACTCAAAGACTGTTCTTGTAGAGTTTGAATTTCTGAGCTGATACTTCTCAAATCAACCTAAACAAGAAAACAACAAAAATGAGACTACTACTATTAAATTAAAGTCAAAATGTCGAAGTAAAGAAGCTGTAAAGAGGCTAAAAAATTATACCTGGAAACTGCTCAACATATTTTCCATAGTCTAAAAAATGATAATCATTATCCATCACTCAAAAATTATATTTCAAGACTGTTTTTAATGTGTGCTTAAATAAAAAAGATTCCAATTAATCATAAGTCACATAAGTAAACTCTAAAATTTTAAACATGTCACCTCTAGTATCCCATCGCATGCTTTAATCTGCTGATGAAGGCTGGCAATATTTTTGCTTTCTCTATAATCTGAGTGCAGCATTAAAGAAAAATGAAGGAATGATGAAACTAAGAAATTACAGCAGTTATTATATAAACCGCAACTTTTTTCAAAACAAAAAAGCACAACAGTTAGCTAAACGAATAGATACAATCATGAACGGACTCGTTTTCCACCTTCCTTAAGTCGCTTTCAATCTGCTTTGAATATTGACGTAAATCAACACCCTATAGAAAAATAAAATACACATATAGTTAATTATCCAACTTAAAATTAAAATATTGATGACAATAATAATTAAAAATTGACAGAGCCTTTTTGCTTACCTTTACATTCAAGAGTGGAAAAAACTTCACAGTAATTTCGAAAAAGTTGCCCTGTCTTATAAATTAATCGGGATAATATTTATTGCAGGTAAATGGTGTCCTGAGAACATTTGTTAAATTGTGAAAATACCTTTGTTAATAAATACCAAGGTAAAGGCAAAAAAAAATTTATTTGTTTTACAGGCCTGACCAACTCCATTTTTTTTAAGAAACGAAAAAAATAATAATAGAGATTTTTTTCAAATAAATTTTTCAGTCCTTTCCTTTTCTTGAGCCTCTTTTTTTAGGCTTTTTCTGTGTTTCTGCCAGTAATGTGAGTACAATAAATTTTTTTTTCATATGCTGACCTATATATTTTCTTTATAATTATTTTTATTTTGCTGACCGATCGACCCGATAAAAATTATATCACTGCTCGTAGAACAACTTATTAAATTCCCTTTGCTTAACACTAAGCAAATGGGAGGCAAAATTTGTTATGCAGCAAGTTCTAAGCAACTTTGAGCTGAAATAATTATGCTTGTAATAACTAAGGCTTGAATGACTTGCTTTCTGTCAGCCATAAATAGCAAGATCATAATGAGCTTTTCTTGCATTTTCTTACAGGATTTTGATGCTAATTAAAAAAGTAAAAACAAGATCTACATGCTGAATATACTTATATATATGTTACCTTGTTTAAGGCTTCCTTAACTAAACTATCTTCAAGGTTCTTCTGTATAAATTCTATTATAAAAACAAGAAATTATTAATAAAAATTATATCACAATGCATACATATTTAATGACTCTGTGAAGTCCACTCACAATGAGACTAGCAGAAATTATCCCAAATTTGCTAAATTTAACAAGATGTAACAGTGGAAACATTTTTGGCACTATAGAACTAAAACATTTAAATATTTTTAGTAGGGAGACATAGGTATAGGCAGTGGCAGTCTATATCGAGAATATTTTAGTGCATGTGCTTCCATTCGCATGTGTAGTTGAATATATAGACATGCTATGATGAGCGATTCATCGCACATGCTAATTGTTTCGCACATGCAATTTTTTTAGGGGTGGTTTAATTCATTCGAAACTGTGGATCGATTAATTTCCTGAATACAACTCACAAAAATAAAATAAGAAACAAAACATTGTGAAAACATTGTTTATCATATTAAAAAGAAGTACGGAAGTTCTCTCTCCCACAAGACACAGCAGGCATTAAGTCAGCTCTGTCCTTAGTTTTGTGAGGAGGGTGATCTGCGAAGACTCTATCAATTGAGCCTCCTGTACAGTTCTGCTTCATGTTGAACTGTGCCTGTGACAAGCATTTTTGAAGCATGTCACCAGCGACTTCTGTGATATACAACTTTTATTGATGCCCTGACCTTCAGTTCGTAAATAGGACGTGCACAACGTACTTCCTAATGAGTTCATCTTGAAACATAGAAAGCCAGCTAGTAGTGAACTATTAACTTAACAAAGTACACCATCGTGAAGGTAGGTCAATATGACTTGTACTCCATTTCCATTTGTCACTGTCTTAGGATATCAATACATTGAATTTATGACAAGTCTAGCCCAAATACAAAGTGAAAAATCATACTAAGTAACGATTTGCACATGCAATATATCGCTTGTCTAAACAATTTTGCATGTGTGGCTGCACATGCACATGGGATCGCATGGTCTGCCGACATTGACTGCAGTGGAGCATAAAGATCCTGGCTATTTGGAAAGAAACACCAGTTTGAAAGACAGGAAGAGTTCACGTGAGCTTAGAACCAGGCTAGGTGTTTATAGCATTAGAGATACTATCAAGATAAAAGGTTGAGTGGGTTGGAGGAACTGGAGGATATGGTGTCATAAAATGTGGAGACTTGATAGTTCCTGGGGCAAAGCTAATAGGTAGACCACAAAAGACTTGGCTGGGGGTGATAAGGAGAGAATTACTACAGAGGTATAAGTTTAAAACTAGGATAGTCTAGATCAGATTGGAAGGTCGTTATACCCTTTCCAACCCATGCCACCATGGAAAACAGACGTTAAGCTAAGAAGGATAATGATGGATGATGATTAAGCCTGACTGGTGTGACTTTTTTCACCATGTTTTTAGACTTGCCTGAAGCAGGAACAGTGGAAGTCCTTTCTAACTTGCTTGAACTGAAGGAAAATTGTTACCATAAACTCCCTTTAAAACTTTTGTAGGAAAAAAAAGATATATAATGTTATGTTTGCCATGAAAGAAATAAGCGTTTATAAAGTACTCTCAGTTTTCTATAATGGAAGGCAATGAAATTGACAGGACCTACATAACAAATTGAGCAACTTCTATCGTTTAGCACAAAACAGACTGACTTGTTATTATTTTTATTAGTATATACTATTATAATTTAGCATATTAATTACCATCTAGTTCATCCAGAACATTTTCATCTTGTGATGTTAAGTCTAAATCTCCAAAATTCAGATCAACTTCTGGCAATTCCTAAAATGAAACACATATTGCATATGTAAATTAAAATAGTGACAATAATAACAATGGTCACTGGGTCTTATCCTGGTCACCTCAACTACTGAAGCTTGTGTAATGTTTATATGGCTGGTACTGTGTTCTCCTACTGTTGTTCTACAACCGTTCTATGAACTGTACCGATATCTTAGTGTAATGTGATGGTCATAGTGGATGGGTTCCTTTTATTTTGAAGTCGCCAAAATTTTTTTTGATGTTGTCGCGAAATGCATGTCTCGTTTGTTAAAATTTCTGAGGTTACGGCGCGATGTCAATATCACTACTTTAACATCAATATCTTAATTTAAATTAATGAAGCCATTACAGTGCACTTATAACTTTGAGGCCGAATAACTTGGAAACGAAGTGGTGAAGTCAGTCATTTTTTACCGCATGGGTAACTAGGGACCGCCTGGGACCAATTTGGGTAAGTTTCTCAAACCTGAGTCCCCTAATCCGTTTCGAAATGAATGGGTTGATGACGTCATCATAAAAACCTTAAACCCTAATATCTGTTTGTCAAAGATACATGATTCTATACATTTTCTTAATCAGAGTTTCAAGATCTATTTGATGAAGGCATCAGGTATATAAAATTTTGAAAAAAAAAAATTTGTGTGTTTTTAGGGTCTTCAAACACTTATATCTCCTTAGGCGTTTGTTAAAAACATATGTTCCTGTACATTAACTTGATACAGGCAACGAATAAACTGAATTTCACCAAATTTTCTTTTTTATAAGCACTGGTGACATCAGCAAAAATATAAAACAACCTATTCTTCTATTGTCCTTTTGCCTAAGTGGATTTTTCCACAGGCATAATCGACTAGTATTAACTAATATTTTATAAAATTTTATATCGCATAATACTGTACTGAGAAGAAGTAAGTATATGCAAGCTGAAGAAAGTATTGCATCGAAACACAAGGATTGGTAGGTGGCTGTGATTTGTGAGAGATTGTCTTGGTGGGTTTGATCCTGTTTTTTAAGTGTATTGAAATTTATATATGTACAGAAAACTTACATCAATGTTAGGTTTTGCTTCTGTGTTTCCAAATAGATTTCTGGAATTACCAACTGTGTCCTCTTCTGAACTTTGCTCTGCCATGCTTTTAATTTGTAAATTTAAAACTTAAAAAAAAATTAACATAATTTGTGACATAAACATAAACACAGTGCTTAAAAAAAATGACTGCCAATAATTTGAAATGGCTGGTCAAGTCAATTTTTTGGCATTAAAAGAAAATCAGCTTAGTAAACGTGCTTCTTTAATTATAAAAACTTTGTAACTACAGTACAGTCTGAATGTAATCTACCGCGTACATGCTAATATCAAACCTTTGCGTGGAGGACGGCAGTCATTTGTCTTTTGTTATAATAAAATCCCTTAAGGGTTTTGCGAGTTTATATTTGCGTGTTAAAAAACAATGTGCTTGCGAAGAAAAATCAGAGCAATTATATTTCTTGTAATAGCGAGATACATTGTGTAAATGTATTGATAAGCTATTCCCTTAAGTATTAGCGTGAAGTAATTAAATAATAAAAATCTTTCGCGAAGTTTTCTAATACATTCGCGAGAATGTACTGTTGATTTAATTACTTAAAAAGATTCCAGCGCGTTTAATTTAAAAAACATATGAGAAGCATTGTTCACAACTATTAAATGACTCGTGCGTTTTTTTATTAAATGAATACAACTACGGTTCATTTTTGTAAAACAAATGGTGTATTTTCTGAAATAAATACGATATCTACATTTCTCGATGAAAACATTTCCTTCTTAACAAACAACGTAAAATAAATCCTTAATATAACACCTAAAGATCTTCGACTTACCTGCAGAGTAAAGACTGAAAGAAGTAAGAAAATCTTACAACGCTTAAGCTGCCAGTTGTTGCAAGAAAGAATCCACCTAAGCAACGAGTGCAAGAACATATGGGCGCAGTGAGAAACCGAGATGTAAAGAAAAACGAAATTGCGGACCACAGCTGGAGCAGAAGTCATCAGTTTAATTGGGATGAGAAGAAAATCATTGACAAAGAATCCAGAACAACTGCCAGGAAGATTAAAGAAACCATCAACAGTGTAGAACGTAACAAACACATAAACAGCATCTCGTATCAACTTCCTGAGATTTGGTTACCAGCCTTACAGAAGAAGTAGTTACCTACATCTAGGTCCGAAAATGTTAATTACCGTAATTAACTGTAATTATCAGCTCGTTTCTGATTGGTTAATTTTTATGAATTTCGATCCTCTGCAATTATATAAATACATGTGCAACATCATTTTATTTTGCTTGATGATGGGAGAAGGATCTCCCGAAACGTCGCCTACTAAACTATCATGTTTAAGAAATGATAAACTTTCCACAGTAATATGAATACTGAACAGACAAGGCGAAGTAATATCTTCAATAAAAACATTTGTATCGCCGCTTTTCGTTTTTAAACTTTTAAAATGCAATCTAAACTTTTATATTTAATTAGTGCAATTAAAAATTTCAAAAGATTTCGCGCAAAATAGATTGCTAAAATTGATCTTGCAACCTATTGTGATTAAACAATCGATCGCGTGGGGTCATGGTTTATTAGCGAGGCAATTATTTTCTTAAAAAAACAAAAGCTATCGCAATGCTATTGTTCTGTGTAACTATTCGTGCGAATTTCGCGTCCGCTGTAGATTACATTCAGACTGTACTGTACTCAAAAGACAAATTTACTAAATATGCAAAATTCTATGCGAAAAAATGCGCACATATTTTGCCAATTATATAACTTAGATACTTTACCAAAAAATTGTAGCTACAATTTTTAAGGTGTAAAATATCTAGCTACAAGATTTCATTTGCCATGATAATGGCATAAATTAAATCAAAATTGCCATTTTTTACAATTGAAATTATCCGAAAGTGATATGAAACTGTTTTAAATGATCCAGTTGAAGCTCAATGTAAATATAGATCGTTATTTGGTCAGAGTTTTAGTGGCTATATACTGAATGTTTTGCCGTATAGCTATGCTCTAAATAAATGCTTGTGGAAGGCACAATTAAACGGAAGATAAAACGAAAGAAACTGAGATAAAGAGAAATAAAGATAAAATTGATGAAACCTGGAGAACAGTGAAGAAACTGGGAAGTCTATTTGGATGCTATGAAGACTTGAAGCAAAAAATACAACTGTCACATGCAGCATTCAATTCAATAAAACAAGTATTGTTAAAACAAAACATACACTGGGAGAAGAAATTAACAATCTAGAAATCAATAGTAAAACCACTATTAACCTACAATTTTGGAACATTGGGACTGACAAAGAAAGAGCAAAACGAAATTGATGTAGTACATAGAAGACAACTTAGAAATATTATAAAAGATAAAAAGATCAAGAATCAAAAATTATACGAAAAATGCAAAGAGGAACTTATATAAGTAAAACTATGAAACATACCAAATGGAGACTACTTGGACATATCCTTAGACTACCACAGACTACACCTGCACAACAAGCTATGAAATACTACTTCGAAATCCCCAAAGATGCAAAGAAATTTCCAGAAAACAAGCGAATTACTTTACCAACTTCTATAGATCAAGATATCAAAACAACCTTCAAAAATAAACCTAACACTCCCTGTTAAGCAATTTACAACAACTGATAACCTTCGCACACTAACACAGATTGCACAAGATAGAAAACGATGAAGTGATATATCTAAAATTATTTGTCTCGCCTAAGATAAATAAAACATTGTTTTTATGAATCGAAAACGCATCGAAGAAGAAGAAGAAAAAGAAGGCACGATTAGTTGCTCCTTTCTTTATTCAGCCGGTCAAATGTCAAATTCCAGAAATTCTTGCCCATTGACCAGCTGTTATTTTAAGCATTGTTCTTGTTGATAGACCAAGTATTGAATACATAAACTTTGTGTTTTTATGATTTATAGTATATACTTTTTTGTAGGGTTTTAAGATAAGACATTGTTGCTTTACTACAACCGAAAAGTATGTTTTTTTGGTTGCAGGCTTTTTTTGATCAAACTTTTAAGATTTTTTTAATACGCTCAACTTGACCAAAAAATACCCATAATTTTATGCTGTTTTATGACGTGTCAGCACCCTTGTCTTGTGGCCTTCATAATAACTGTCCTTAACTATAAGCAACACTGATTTGTGCCACAGCAGAAGTTATGTGAGGAAGAAAGGATTTTTAAAAAATAATGTTGAAACAGCATTATGCATGGCAACATAAGTACGGATGGTATACCCTGAATTGAAAATATGATTCTCTTGGTCGGAATGTCACTTTAATATAAAATATCCTTTAAACTCAGTTCATTACAGCAGTCAGTTAAAAAGAAACCAGTTTTTTTACGTAATATCTTGAAATTTATTGTATCTTATTTCTTTTTGTAAATGTAAAATCTAAACGGATGTATATACAGTACCGCCTGAATGTAATGTTACATGTACACGCATTACACAATGTCGCATAACTATGTCATGTTTACATTAAAAATATTTTATGTGTCTATTGTTATCACACGTATTTTGCATGTTTCTATTGTTATCTCTAGGTGCGTGTGTTAACAAAAATATATACAAAAAACTTTTGTTCGAATTTAAGACATGTATGCTATTGTTTAAATGTGTTAACAATCACAAAATTATCAACTATAATATTCAGGAATAATATTAACACTCTATTTACTGTGCTCAAAAGTTTAGATATTTTTAACAATAAAAAATAAAAAAAGTTTTTTTGCTTTTTATGGCACTTAAAAGTTTTATTTAAAGAAAATATTTATAAAAAAAGTTTTTTTAAGATAAATATTTAATAAAAACTTCATTCTTAAGTTTTTAAAATGCGATCTAAAAGAGCTTTTCTATCACCACTTTTCGTTTTTAAACTTTTTAAAATGCAATCTTAAAAAATATATCACTGTTTTTCGTTCTTAAATGTGATCTAAAAAATCATACTATCGCCGCTTTTTGTTCTATAATTTTGAAAATGTGATCTAAAAAAGCTTTTCTATCGCCGTTCTTTGTTCTTGAATTTTTAAAATGCGATCTGACAAAGCTTTTCTATCGCTGTTCTTCGTTCTTAAGGTTTTAAAATGCGATCTAACGAAGCATTTCTATCACTGTTTCTCGTTTTTAAACTTTTAAAATGCGATACAAAAAAACATATCTATTGCCGCTTTGTGTTATTAAATTTTGAAAATGCGATCTAAAAAAGCAATTCTATCGCCATTCGACATTCAAATTTTTAAATTTTTATAATTCGTTGCATGTATAGACAAAGCATATATATAACATTTCTTTCATGTGCAGAACAATAACATTCGCTTACGCGTTTACGAAATCGGAGATACTTTAACAAATAAATTCATGTGTGAATAAAAGATGTTCATGTGCTGAAACAATCGAGACACGAAGGGTAATAAACTTTTTAAACATTTTTTAGTGTTAATCTCTTAGCAGCTGCAGTAATTATAAAAAACAATAAGTCACACGAAAATTTCATGCGATCATTAAATTTTACGTGTGGGACACAAACTCTATTGTTTTTCTACATGCAAAAATAGATCATGTATTTAACAATGGATATATAATAAAAATGAAAGTTCAGACGCTACCCTGAAAGCTGATATAAAGGTGATAACTATCGTGCACATGTAACATTACATTCAGATGATACTGTACAGTATACCACAAAATTCTTTTTGTGATCCCACACCGGACACTTATTTTTTAAATAATTAATAATTTTGCAGTTAATACTTTTGGAGATTGTTACACTGGTTGATCGTTTTTCTGTAATATAGGTAGCTAGCGAGCTATATAGCTATAGCTAATTGTTTTGAAAGTATCATGTGACATTTGGAGCGGAGGATAATATAAATGTGTATCCAGTCTAGGATAAGGCACATACATGGAAACAGTTTCTGTAAAACGAAACTTTCAAAAAGAAGAAACAGTTTCCAAATTCGGAAACCAGATTTTATATGCTTTTTTTGTAAAACAGAAATTGTTTCTAACTTTGGAAACTGTGTTTTGTTTGCCTGGTGGTAAAATAGCTTAAGACGTGGTTAGATTTGATTGGAACTCTAGTAGTGAAAACACACAAAAAAAGTTTCTGAATATGGAAACTGTTTCTCCAACAGGGAAACTGGTTTCCAAATCTATAGCTAGCTACCTTATCCTAAACTGGTAGCTAATGATTTACTCTGAAGACCCCACTCGTGACAGGTTGAAACAACACCTTAGAGCCTTCATACTTCGCAAAAAAATGTTGCAAAATCCTACTTTGCTTTGACCTTTAGCTAAAATCGCTGAAGTGAAAATCTTTACCAGAGTTAAAAACCAAGTCAGCCATATTGATTGTACCATGTAAAAAATACACGAATTGGTAAAACTTTACGCGCAGTGAATGTAAAGTGAGAACGGCGTGCTTTTCCATAATACACCTTTGTGCGCTCCTGCACATCATAAACATGGATCAAATTTTGGGTTGTATACATGATTTAAAAAAAGTTGAAAGTTATTATACAGGTACGTTTTAGTGATCAAAAAGGTTGAATTTCTTCAACTTATTCGATTTATTTTAAATACCCAGAGTTTTTGCGCCACATGCTTTGGTTTGATTGAGTAGCCATCATATATATGAGGCGAGATTGCAAGATGGTTCACAGGATGCAAACCAGTAATTATAGCTAACTATTTAAATGTGTAAATTTGTTCTTTTCTGCTTAGCATTCTTAGAAATTGTATATCTTGGACAATTAAGTTAAATTTAGTGGATTGGTTGCTGTGATTGCACAACTTTTATAGCCCTGGTGTTGCTTTTAATGCACTAGGATCTGATTTGCAGACCCTCTTAAATAAGTGTGGTAGTATTCTAATCCATCCTGGACTGCGATAAACTCCTTGTAAAAGTAGGATGTTTACCTCCTCTGAGCACAAAATAAGCTGCGATGGAGTGTTTTCCCATATTATCGTAAAGGTGTATTAAAAAAGTAAACTGTTAAAGGCTCTTTCCATGAAAACAAGTGAGATATTTTTTTGTGCAATATTTTCAAAGACATGCAAAATCCAAGGTGATTTGAAAATTGGCAAAGTATCACACTGGAAGTCTAGAGAATTTATTACTGGTGCCCAAATGTTAACACAAATATCCCTGGTGATTGCCGTACCAGCTGCACTATCGATTCAATGCTATTTCCCTAGGACATGTAGTAAACAGGTGAGGAAGAGAAGGAGGATGTACAAGCCAGAGGTTGTGTTTTTAAGTCCCACCTAATTCCTCATCTTTTCAGCACTAATGTACAGGTTTAATTATACCAATTTATCTCACATATGCACCATTGTTCTTATAATATAGGCTGATAATAAGCTTATTTCTGAAACCATGCTACGTTGGGCAGGTGCCCAGCTGTAAAGAGCTTAACAAGTGCGGCAAAATTTTTATTGGTGTGTGGGTACTTGAACTCCAGTTGTGCATCATTTGGTGATATCTGAGGTAATTTTTAGTAGATATTTATGTAATAATACGCCAGTTCAGTGTCTGTAGGAAAGTGGATGTGTTGTTTTTTCTAAAGAAACAGCCACGCTAACATGTCACTTTTGCTGAACTTTTTTTCTTATTCTGTCTTTTGTATGCATTTTCAAATTAATTTAAAAAATTTTTTTTAAAAAAAGTCACAGTTAATTTATTTTATTGTTCTCATAAAAACCTTTGTGCAATGATGTAAACTTTATTACACAAAAGTCACGGGTAAATAATTTTTATTATTCCCTTAAGTATGTGTTTATTGTCCACTGTTATATGAAAAACATATATATTGGTTTTATTTATTCCCGCTTGAATGAAATTAGCAACAAACCATTTTAACGAAAAGAAAAATGAATTTCACTGTTTTTTTTATTTGGTATCTATAGTGGATTTTTCCATGGCACTAAATACTATCAATAATAATATTGCAAGGAGAACATGCACCCCACCCTTGTAATATGTCGCAAAGAAGCAGTATCCTTGCCTCTATATCTGATAGGAAGATAGCATTGGATCAAAAGCGCAGTCTAAAGGGCAATCACTCTGCAAGCAAGAGGTCATGAATTGAAGTCACACTTAATCCATCATCTTTGTAGCATGTGGAAAGCTAATGTGCAAGTTTACTTATATACCAACATATAACTGTTGTGTTGTAGGATATCTGAATACAAATTCTGAGGTTGGAGATTTCTTGGAAGATTACAGAAAGACGACAGGAATATTTTTTGCTGTGTCACACAACCGCTCAAGAGATACTGACAAAAGTGGTCATTTTAAAGGCACAGGTAACTAATAGTATATACTTTAAATTTTTATCACTGCAATGTAAATTTGGAATTAACATTTAGACTTCCTGTCTTTAACACTTAAGCAACCTATAATATCTTTATTTTGTACAAGTATATAGTATACACATGGTAACAAAACTTACTATAGCACACATTTTTTTCATCAGAAGCCAATCAAAACTAGTAAAAGTTTCTTCAATTCTGCAGTCATTTCACTACAAAGATTTTCTTAACGAGTTCCTTAATTTTGACGCAGTCTATATGAGAGATATTCAATCTAAAATATGATTTTGACACAACAAAGAGGTTTTTATATATAGAAACCATGAAATGATGCCGTTTTGCCTGTCCCGTTGCAATTGTCTTTTTTTTTTTGATTTGTCCAGAAAACTTACTCAATATTCTTCCAATTGATGAAGGATGCGGAAATAAGTTTCTTACCTAAAAAGTTTGCATTTTTACAACGAAAGGAACTAAACTTTGGAATCTGACTAGTCTGTTATACTAGTCTTCTTATATAAAAACGGGTGTATTATAACAAATATTCAAAATAAAAGAATTTCTTTTATTTTGAATATTTGAATATTTATATCTGATACATCTATTTTTAAAAAAAACTCAGATAATTTTGCTTTAGCCTGTAAAGTGTTTACTTTTTTCACATATTCAGCCTAAAATTGTTCTTCTTTTGTTCTTATATTTTTAGCACTTGCTTTTGTTTGTTTTACAGTAGGAATAAAGCGATTCAACTAATTGAAGCCATTTATAACTCAAAGTTGTAACCTTTCAACTTTTTTGAAAATTTGTTGGAGTGCTTTTGGTCACGAAAGAAAAATAAACCCAGGATTACTTTTGCCATTTAAAAAAATATATATAATATAAAAATATATATGTATTCTAAAAATTACTAATTTTTTAGGCAATAAAATATAGGTAGCGTCTCAACTGTAGTATAGCTAATGTTATAAAAAATTATAGTTTGGAAAAAAGATATTGTTTAAAGGCATATAAGTAAGATTGAAGTTGATGCTGGTATTGTGTCGACAAAAATAGTTCTTATATGATCTCCCTTCTAAGTTTAAATGAAAAGGTGTTTAAAAAACAAATCGAATTAAAAACTGTTACCACTACCTTTTTTGCGACCAAAGATGTTATATAAAAATATTTTTAAAGCATATTGCCAATTAGCAGTTGTGATGTCAATAACCATTTCCATAGTTGCTATGTTTTTACTTTACCTCTTCATTTTTGTGCCCTAAGTGTATCGAATATCCATTTACATATAAAACAGAACCTTAACAGACAGTTGACACAAAAATGTCTCCGTGTATTATTGATTTGAAGTTTGGTTCCATCTTTAGGTGCACCTGTTTTTGAAGTAAAGAGAAAAGATTGGAGCATTGAATTTTGTGGGATTCCATTCATTTGTGACTCAACTATTGAACGATGTTGTATGTTTGGTAAAACGTATAAGAATTCGCGAAAAAGCGAGGAGGTACTTATAAGTTGTTTGTTTGGGAGAATGTATATACACGTGTTAGCCTTTGACTACTTTAATAGTAATAATTCTCGCAATATTAATTTTTGCGTTTTACGCAAATTTGGGCCAAATTCACAAAATTATGTACTCGCAAAATATTCTTCAAGATACCGCAAAATGTAATTTGTTTTCTTCCCGCGAAATTGTCTGCCTGCGAAACAGTTATAATTTACGCTCTTGTTTTTCTAGGGAGGTGGTGCTGAGGTTAATGAACATTGTTTCCCCAAAACTGAAAAAAAGTCGAGAGTATGTGGAACGATCAAAAAAGATTGTCCTGCGAAACTAATCGTCAGAAAAGTGAGAATGTTCCCACAAAACACGATAGATAAAAATGAATTTGAAAAACTTTCCTATAGATTAAAACGAAAGATTAAGCACGAAAATCTCAAAGCACTGAAAGCTTCCATCATCAATGGCACAGCAGTTAGCGTGGAGAGGTTTTACATTATCATCCCAACGGAGGAAGCACATGCAGGACATAACCCCGAACACAAAGGAGACCTTCTCGTCCAGCCTTTACATAAAAAACTTAAAAATAAAATTTACGACCTGGTCAGCGAAGGACTCGTTAATCCTAAAGATATCAAACCACGATTGAACGACTTTGTAACTAATGTGATTCAGAAAGATGCAACTATAGAAATTGATCCACATAACTCTTCATATTACCCGAATTTAAACACGATATCCAATCACGTGCGTTTAGCTCTAAAAAGTTATCGTTATAATGAGCTGGATGAAGTGTCCTTTCAAATCGACGAAATATTAAATAACACTCCGTTGTCTGGGGAGCCTGGTGACGAGATTACAGATTTGCCTCAACAACATAAAAAAGACGTTAGTAGAAAACAGGAATATTGTCGCATATTGTTAAAAAAAGCCATCAACATGACCCATGATTGCAAGTCGAACACTACAATGAAAGAGTGTATTGATCTCTGCTATATAATTCTTCAAAAGCTTCAAAGTGATGCAGAAAGAGCAGTTAGTGTGCAGCCGAATGAGATTAACTCTGATCGCTCGCCGTACAAAGAACTTCAAATTAAGCGTGAACACTCACCAGACAACTTGACACCTTCTAAAAAGACCAAAATAGCTTATTGCGACTAAATAATTTTTGTGATATGTATTTAAAAAAAATTCCGTTGTGTAAACTTTTGTTGTAGAAACTTTTGTAGTTCAGTCTAACGAACGAATTTTTTTGTATTCGTTAAGCGTAAATTTTCCGGGATGCGGTAATCAGAAAGAGTCGACTCTGCAATTCAGCAATACAAATTCTCACTTATACCAACATGTTCTATGGCATCTAAGGTTAAAAAAAATTGTTCTGTGTCGTTCTGTTGTATATATAAGGTGTGTATTTAAAGGACCGGAATAACAAAATTATATTTTAATGTCTTTTACCTGTACGACTGGATTAAGAAAAGTCTGACAAAATAATAAAATATGTCAAATTTCTTTATGGTATTACAAGAGATATTAATGCGGGTACATGATGCTTTAAAAATGTGATGATTTTTGGCTTTTTTACTACTTTTATACTGGATATACAAAACAACCATGAAATCTATTTTATTTCAAGCGGTTACCTATGAATTTTTTTGATAAAATGCCCTGGAGACGAGGTTGGATCGGCGTTCAGTGAGCACGAAAATTATTTATCATGCGCGTTTAAGATTTTATCTTTTTTTTAAGAGAAGCAGAATAATTAAAGAAAGCATTTAAAGGTCAAACCAGCAGCCATTGTTGTCAAAAGATCGTTTTGAACATGACAAAAAGATAAAAACTGTAGTCGGCTGTTGTTAACCTTGCCAAAATACCGACAGTGTTTGACATAAATGAAGAACTTATTTTTGCTCCTGACAAATTTTTTTTCTGTAGTGTCCGAGTTGGAATCTTTGTCACCTTCAGACCACCGCGCAGCCGTTTCTCGAAAAATCGGTAATTTCCCTTGTTTCCGACAATCGCATTTAAACCCGATTTCTGACCACTTGCTACGATGAACTTAAGCACTACTGAATGTAGAATTTAATTCACTTTTACATGAGCCTTGATAGATCGTTGATATAAAGTTGAGTGACCATGAGTTATGTATGGCAGTAGATGGCATGTCGACATTTTTTGCCCTGTCTGCGACGTTAATTTGCGTCCGACGGATTCTAAGAGTTAATATAAGACATAGACCTTGTCATATTAGTAGAAGTGTCGTAACTTTGTTAAATATGAGTTTATTTAGTGAAAATCTGATAAACACTAAAAGTTGAGAGTAC
Organism: Hydractinia symbiolongicarpus; assembly: GCF_029227915.1. NCBI lineage: Eukaryota > Metazoa > Cnidaria > Hydrozoa > Anthoathecata > Hydractiniidae > Hydractinia > Hydractinia symbiolongicarpus. Next base: position 10,201,850 of record NC_079884.1, read on the forward strand.
GTAATTTCGTAACTTGTTTCATAAGATTTTCGTAACACAAACAATAACATTTTGCCGGAAGAAAAAATTAACTATAATTCATAATTTCCGTAACCACATCACCAGCAGCAGTCTAACCTGATGCGTGTGAACTTCTTAAACGAGCGAAAATGTCACGGCGAAGATAATGGTATCTCTGAGACAAACAAGAGTATTATCAACCTCTTCTCCAGGGCATCTTGTATCTTTTCTAACATCGGATGGCGATACGATGTTCCCGAGATAAAAAAGAGACAACAGGCGCTGGGAACGAGGTTGGAGGACATTTTTTTTTGACGACGAGTGACTTTCTATTGTTTGAGTTTATTTAGTTTTGTAAAAAAAATAATGTTGTCGCCTTATTTCTTACATGTTTTTATGTTCTTTTTAAAAAAAATCCGCCCTCCGTCATTTTTTTGTTATCTGCCAAATTAAATTCCTCCCAGTCCGCAAATTTTTTTCCATTAAGTCTTATTTAAATTTTTCTTGAATTAAAAACAAATTGTCATTTTCAAAGATCTTAAATTCTTTTTCTCAAACTAAGAAGTATTGGGAACGGAGATTCAATTTCACACATACTGGCAAGTTAGAACAAACCCAATCACAAACCCTCACAAACCGTCAGACATGAAATGATAATAGAAATTCATTTAAATTTTTGACAAAGATTTTCACAACTCAAAAAAATTTTTAATTTTGAAATATCTAATCCAATTAGAAGGGAATTTGTCGGAGTAAATATTCTGCATCTTCTCACTAGTATCGGATAATCGCAGGGTCAAATCAGCATTAATTATTCCCTAATCACTCACATTTGACCCGTGTTAGCAATCCCCTTCAAATCTGTTTCCGAAGATTGATCAAAATAAAATAAAATGAATCGGTTACCATTATTATAGAAACGGAAAAGGACGTCGGGGTAATAAGTTCATGTGTAAAGATGCAACATTTCCCACATAGCTTGATTGACACGATATAAAAAAGAAGAATTTCAATAGATGAAACACATCCACTGGTGGATCGCCACGAGCTAACATCAAAATTTTGTCAACATGGAAAGAATTGTTTGTAACTTGTTCCAGTTCCCCTTCCAACGTAAGTTTTTATTCGTTTTTATTTTAGCTTATCCAAGTGTTTTTTAAGGTATACGCTGAGCAGGAATGTCTTGTATGTTATTCTCACATGTGTTATGATGGAACACTATTCTGTGTTAAGATTGCAATCTCGCCCCAAGGTTTTTTTCTCTTTTCGTTATCGGAACTCTATCCAAGTATAAAAAAGAGACAAAGAGCCCTGGGAACGAGGTAGAGAAGATTTATGTAGTGAGCCAAAAGCTGTAAAACATTTATTTGATGAAGTGAATGTCTGTTGTAAGTAGCAACTGTTGTAGCGAATAATAGCTTGGAAACAAAGTTGTGATTCGACTTTTAATCCATATTTTTAGTCCCAACAAACAGTAATGACAAAGAAACTAAAGAAGTCTATAAAAAGGACACGACAAACACAAGAAAAACACAAACGACATTGAGGAAGTATGCTTTACTCCTTGGAGCGATTTTACTTATCATACCATCCACTGACGCACATTTCTACTACCCACACCCTCGCCTTATGACGCCGCGACAACGCGCGTACAGAGTGTTAGAAAACTACCCCTTAGTTGATGGACACAATGATCTTCCGTGGCAGATACGTACAGCATACAAAAATCAATTGTGCGATGTAAGTACGTCTTCGTCCCCAGGATCTCTTGGCCCTGGAACAGCCTAATTTTCAGCAACAGTAATGTTATATATTGACCCTTTACTAGAAAACTTACTTTAATAATTAGGCTTGGTGGGTGTTTACATGGTGTTTTAACACGCTTGTTATTTTTTAGCTGAATTTTTACCAAGAAACATTGGAAAGAGGTCAAGGTCATACGAGCATTCCAAAATTAAGGCGCGGAAAAGTTGGAGCTCAATTTTGGGCTGCTTTTATGTTATGTGATACGCAAGAAAAAGATGCAATAAGAAATGTATTGGAACAGATGGATTTAATTAAAAGAATCACTCGACAGTATTCGAGTACGTTCGATTTTGTTACCACCGCAGATGGTATTGTGAGAGCGCACAGAAGAGGAAAAATAGCTTCATTAATAGGTAAAAAATGTCCCTTCGTTTTCTTTTTACTTCTCGTACTTTAGCTAACTTTTTCAAGCATCAATAACACGATGTTATCGGGTAAATGGCCTTCTGATAATTCGATTGTAATGTATTAACCACGTCACCAAGGCAACCCAAGAACGCAGATTATTAAGAAAGAAATTCAACGTTTGATTGCTTCACGATTTCTTATGCATAAGAATAATACTTTCGGGTTCAAAGTGGATGATTCTTAAGTTTAGGGAGGTTTTTTTATAGAATTCTCTGTTTTCTTTAAAAAATCTAAAGACTCTAAGCTATATTTGAAATTAAAAACCTTGCAAATTTATATATTTACTTTTTCAATTTTTCCTATACCTTCGCTAGGTAACAGTTCAATGTAACAATCTCACCCTCGCGCTTCTCAATATTGTGTTTATTTCTCTTAGGAGTTGAAGGCGGACATGCGATCGACTCAAGCATGGCAGTTCTACGCTCACTGTACGATCTTGGTGCACGTTATATGACCATTACTCATTCATGTAACACACCATGGGCTGATAATTGGAAAGCTGACAATACCAACGTAAGCATATATTAAAATCCTTGTCTCCAGGCCTCTTCTAGACTTCTTACATTGGTACAGAGTCTGACAACCCTGAAGGATAAGGTTGATTTTTGTAAAAGTACTCAAAAGAATCTAAATGTCCTGGGGACGAAGTTGAGCTTCCCTATTTCCCCCACGTAGTTCGTAGTGTTCGAGACAATCAACTTGACTCGATGTTTACTTTTCAGCCGAACATTACTGATCCCGCTAGAAGTGACGGTTTATCACCATTTGGTAAAGAAGTTATTAAAGAGATGAATCGGTTGGGAATGATGATAGACCTAGCTCACGTGTCACATCGAACAATGGAGGTTGTCTTGAAAACAACCAGTTCACCAATCATGTTTAGCCATTCGTCTGCATTTAGCGTGTGTAACAACAACAGAAATGTCAGGTACGTCGGTGCACAAGACTTAAAAAAGTCCTAGGAACGAGGTTTATTCAGGTGCGGTTATAGTAACTGACTGTGTCCTTTAATAGTGACTTTTTACCTTATACAGGGATGACATTTTACTCAAAGTCAAACAAAACGGAGGCGTTGTCATGGTGAATTTTTATGTCGGTTATGTCAACTGTGGAGAAAATAAGACAAACGAAACCGGTATCGACAACTTGTTGGAGCATATTAACTACATCAAAAATTTCATTGGATCAGAATACGTTGGATTAGGAAGTGATTATGATGGCGTGCCAGAAGTACCAATAGGTATGTTTTTATTATTACTTTGGCATTTTATTCCATCAAACGAGCGTTAACAGATTGTTATTGGTAACTACACACCAGAGTTAAGTGCTTTCAAATTCTATAATTTCTATGTTGTTTCTATGAAAAGTTGACACACCGGTGCGACCGCCAGACAACTTTTTCTTTCTGTGAAAAGGCTAAGTTAATATGTCAATTCATTAGCAACCTACGCGTGTGGGTGGACCTGGTTTACTGTGTTACTTTCGCTGCTACAAACTACCCACCACCGTCGAGAACTCGGCCCAACCCAGCGACTGATGGAGACGGTCATAATATCAGGAAAAATATAATTGCGCCCTAACCGACTGAGGACGGACTCCCCTCAGGCGGACGATAATAAAATAGAAGGGAACATACCGCAACTTTTAGTGGGTTCCCACTCTTTCCTTTAAATCAAAATCGTTGAAGATTTGAGATTTTTTACAGTTTTTTTGAAGATGTTGTTGATGCTAAAAATTTAGGAGGAATAACACAATACAAACATAAGTGAATATTTTTGACACAAAGATATAAATATACTACATCCTAAACCAGTTGGACAACATGATACATTTAAACAAACAAGGGTTGTGTTGAAGTTTTCTTTTGTACGCTTTGCCGATTTTAAAAAATGACGTCATCGTAAATGTCGAAAAGAAAGATAAAGTGAAAATATTCTTATGTTTATTTAGGCCTTGAAGATGTTTCAAAATTTCCGGAAATTTTGGTGAAGTTAGCTGAACAAGGTTGGACGGACTACGAATTAAGAAATTTAGCGGGTGGAAATATAATTCGAGTGTTTAAAAAAGTAGAACGAATTTCGCGATGGATGCTGGGTAAACAACCAAGTGAGATGTTGATGCAGCCGAGCCAATTTCTAAACGTGAATAATACATGCAGGGCTCACTGGTTGGAGAATATCATCCCTGGAAACTTTTTTTAACATCACGGATCACTTCGAAAGATGCTATTTTTATAAAAACATTTTTAAGGAACGGTAAAGAAATGTAATTAAAAAATAAATGTATGCAAAAAGGTATGGTAACGAATTGTTTTTTATCTGAAGTTGGTGTACATCTTACTAAATATATAAGGAGCATACTTGCGGGCTACTCTACCATGTTTTAAAAATATATACAAAAATAAAAATCACTTGCATCAAATTATGTTGTATAAACTAAACAACCTCGTGACCAGTCCTTAGTTTTTTCGACTGATGAACAAAGCTAAAAAGTGCTAGAAGGGATAAGTTAGGCCAAGTAGCATTTTGGTTTTGACGTTTATTTAAAAAATCCAGAACTCTGGAAACGAGGTTGATTTATCCAATTAGAAGTATCTCCTACTAATCGCATCTACAAGATGTACGTAGCTACACGTTTTAGACAGCCAGAGTAAAACATGGCTCCCACAACAGTAGTCATTTTTTAACTAAAACAAAAAAAAGAGAGGGCTTGATAGCGGTAAATTATTGTACATTCTGTTGTGCGAATTAAGAGAATAATTGAACTTTTAAATTGGATGAATAATATCAGGCTTTTGTCTCTTATTGTCTTCATATACACATGAGTATCATAAATAGAAATATTTAAAATAAATTATCAATAAAAAACTTTAAAGTATAAATGAAAGAAAAAATAAATCTTTTTCTTTTCGTCCACTTCAAATTATTCTAGTAACAATCAAACTCGTATATGTCAGATTATCAAATATAATAACAAAAATGCACGTAGCTTCTCCAAATAACTTATGGGCGTTTACCTAGCAGGGTCGAGGTCGTGGTTTTACTCGGGATGAGAGACTATAAGAATAACGAGGGAATCTCACTGTATAGAAAATCAAAAAGTTAAAATTTGCCTTTTATATAAACAAGTCAATGAATGTAGTAATGGGAAAATGGGCGCATGAATACTTGGTCAATTTTTAATTCAAAAACACGAGAAGTCCAAAAAGTATTAGGGTTCCAATGTCACTTAGGCGTCAACAGAAACAAGACAAAAAAAATAATTTAAAAAAGAAGGACGCACATGAATAAAAAACGATGTAAAAGTCATCAATATATTTATAAAATTTTCTTAAGTAAGAACCTTAATAATGAATGGTCTACAGAGACTAAAAATTATTTGACTAATCGAGAGAACAATAAAAGGTTACTAAGACAAAAAATAACAACTGAGTATCAAACTTGTCTAGGTTCTCGTATTGGAGAACTAATGACTTCTCCAGAGTGTATTTGATCTCGTTCATCCAAGCTGTCTTTCCCAGTCAAATTTTCTTGCTTATTAGTAATATGGGTTAACGAGTCAACAAGTCTAGCATTCGATTCTTCCAAGGATTTTATACGACGTTCTTGAATATCAATAATTTTTTGCTTCCCTGTTATAATAGCCTCCATTTCAGTATGTTCTGTGCGTAATTCACTTTCAACATTTAGAAGGCGGCTGATTACGTTTTTCATTTGTGAGTCCGTGTCCGCACGCTGAGATTTTAACTTTTTATCTGCTTCTATCAATTTCTCCTTTAGGTGAATAACAGTCTGCTCAAAATTACTGGTTCGTGATTTTAATTCATGCTGTGTTTTTCTCAATAAATTTTCCGTTTCACGTAACTTTTGTTTCAAGAAATCAGGATCATCCTAGGTCAAAAAGAAAAAAAAAATGCAAAGAAAAAACAAGCAATATTAAGAGGACTTTACTTGAAGACTGGAAAAGAAGTGCATAAAATATATAATGGTCACACTTACGCTGTTACGATTTAATGAATGATTACTCGTTACTGAATTCTGTCTTTGACCATACATGGTTGCGTTTGAACTGTGGCGCCGATTGGTGTTCGAATCCAACGTACTATATCGTGACGAATTATGTGGGCTATTTGTGGAGTTAAGTGTGTCGTTATATCGAGAAGAAGACGACGACAGATGTCGTCTATTGATAGATGAGTCCAATGTACCTGTCGAGTACCTGAAAATATAATTCGCCTAAAATTAATAATAGATAAATCAACGCATGTTTAAACCCGATAAGACGATCTTTTGCTAACCAGCAACTAAATGGCATGAGAAAAAAGAGCTAAGCGTTCTTAACTCTTTATGAGTTCTCGTTGTAACATAAAACAACTTCTACTCTCTTAAACACGAGTATAACTTAAACAACAGTTTGAACCTTATAAAACTGTGTGTTGTTATTATAAATGTAAACATTGTTGTTTAAATGCGGATAAGAAGTTACAAGGCTGATATAAGATTTTTGAAGGATGTCATCCGGTTGCTTAAATGGAAGATTTATACTGCCACACATATATACGTTTTAAGCATAGTAGATCTAAAAATCAAAAAACACAAAAAGGTGTAAAAAAAATTTGAACTCAAACTGAGCGTATAAAAATAATGGCAGGCAACTATTTTATATCACAATGTCCACAAGGTTCATACAGGTCGTTTAAGAAAACTAAGGATTAAAGTAACAAAAAATTATTGTCAGCTGTGTAAAAAGTAGAATTGGAATGTGCTGCAAGTCATAACAACATATTCGGAATACAAAGAGTTCCGAAACGGATGAAACACAAGTAAAATTTGTATTTCTAATGTTAAACAAGCCAGATTTCCAATTAACACCGGATTTAGTCCAGTATTTTGGTATATCCTATATCTAATAAATATCTTCTAAGGCTTTACATAATGTTTATTGGATTTAAAACCCACCCATACCCTCCTTTTAAAAACATACTCATTATAACACAAAACTAGATACACTGTATGAAATCATGAAGAAGCAAAGAGGATTATCTTTCGTTTACACGAAATCACAAACACATATCAAATGCTCACGATGGCATTCTAACGTCAATCATGCACCATAATAATTTGAACACACACACATGTTTTTTATCACAGATAATAAGTTACTTCACGTCCGCTTGATTCGCTTAATACTGAACCATTTAATCAATAAAACAATTTTGGAGATATTGGAGATAAACAGATATTATGATAGCATTAAAGATTAATTTTAATTTCTTTATCAGGTCTTTTTATATAAACTTCCATAATTGAGTGAACTCGTCAATTAAACCTCTCCATGCGCAAGTATCTCTACTTCAATTTAATTAAATCTATTTGTTGTAGCATTGAAACTGAACTGGCATGTTTCATTCCTGTACCACAACGCTTCCAATCAAAACCCCTTCTTACCCAATCCTTGTGAAAATATGCTCACACCTAAAAACAGCTCACAACTCTACGCTAGACTGGTACCGCTCGGTACCCTTACTAGTCTCGCGGCAGTAAAAAACGGCAATAAAGAAAGAATCCCATTTTATTGTTCTGTTGGTCAATTCTTTCACACTTTTCCCGCTTCTCTCAACCAACCTTTCCACAAAACTTCCAAAAACACTTTGACATTTCTTAATTTCATTTCTTAATAATCAAACTAATTGATTAATTTCTTAATCAATTAGTTTGGCTTCATATTTTGTCTAAACAACTTAACTAAAGGTCATCTTCTGACACAATTCTTCACTCGATGTCATTTACACATGACATTTTATAAACATGTGTTTCATCGCCTTTATTTTAAAAGTATAGAAAAGTGTCACTCAATTTTAAAAATCGGTTCGCATTTGTTGTGGCGTGGACGAAGGTAGTGGTGCCCAAATCACCGGATGATTGTAACTTTGATTAAAACCGGCCGTAATTAATAATACCGAGGTTAATTGTGCTCCAATTGTAACTTTCACAATACATAAATATTTCTATACGACTTGTGTGGCAGACAAGAGAGTCATTCAAATCATTGTTCAAAGGAAGAGAACAACCAACAATTAGGAAAAAAGTCCCAAAAATATTTACGTTACAACTCATACGAAGCAAATCTTTAGAAAGTTTGAAAATGAAAAGTTTAAATTGACTTTGGTTAATGACCTGTACGGTCTGGTTATTATCATGTCGACGACAATGCTTGGTTAACACATGAAATGCGAGTTGAAAAAATAACTCGAGTCAACGAAATGCGAGTTGAAAAGATAACTCGAGTACATAATATGCGAGTTGAAAAGATAATTCGAGTCCACGAAATGCGAGTTGAAAAGATAACTCGAGTTCACGAAATGCAAGTTGAAAAGAGAACTCGAGTAAACAAACTGCGAGTTGAAAAGATAAATTTTACAAAACCTTTTAGTTCGAACAGGTCACGCAAACATCTTATTTTATTTGATTATTTAATAATTACAGTCGACTTTTGAAAACTCGAACACTTGGCTTCCTGAAATTTTCGAAATTTTTCGGTCTCTTGACCCTCACGCACTAACTCAGAATAAAAAACTAAATCGACTCTCGAAAACTCGAATACCTCCATCCGTTGTTCATTTTTCTCTCGTTAAATTGAACTTCTTATAATTTTCGAAAAAAAATTAAAAGCTTTGAAACATTCGAATATTCGAATAGATTCTCTTAGAACTTTCGAACAGGAAATTTCAAACGTTCGATCATTTCCCGTTTTAATACCAGTAATGATATTCGATTACTTTAAAAGAGAGCTTATTGAACAAAAAGAGATAGTAAGGAATGAAATAGGATCTGCTGACAAACTATTTTTCAGAGTAAAAATGCATTGTATAATAATTAGTGTAAATTCTACCCATTTTCTTAACTCTCGGAAATTCAAATTATTTTATCAGTCCATTGTTGTCATTAAATTACAATTTGGTCAGATTTTGTTAGACTTGTGTTTTTTCTTTAACAAAAATAAATTCATACAAAGTGCACTAAATATAAGTTTTCATCGAGAAATTCTCCCTTTTTTAGATAGAAAACAACAACCCAAACAAAAATACAAATAATAAAATCCTACCTGTCTGATCTTTCATTAATTGGCATTAAAACATCGGAGATATTATCACCTTGCACGTAAACACTATTTGATATCATTTCATCCTCGTCCGTGGAATATGTTTCACTCGAATAGCTACAGTTCGAAGAACAGCTCGACATAAAGGAATTCGAACGTTCGATAATTCCTTCGTGCAATATCTCACAATAACCATTTGCACGTATTCGAGCGATCTCAGAACTCTGAGCTACGATCATAATGTCTCGATTGACATTCCTTTTTTTCAATTCTTGTGATGTCATTTCTGAATGACGACGCTGTAGCCTCACTTGTTCAGTTGCTGGGTCCTTCTTGTCTGCGTTTAAATCGTTGAATACTTCGTCACTAGACTCTTTTCTCGGAGCAATCTTATTCGAAGAACCTTCCTGTGAACGTATTGATGTCTTCGGGGAGGCGTTTCCAGTCGTTGCTAAACTTTCGTCTCTACTAGTTAGATCAATTTCGTTCTGTGAAATCTCACTTTCAGAAATGTCGTTCGCCATGTTGGTAGCGTAAGGCTTCCGTTTCGGTGAGCTGTGATATGTCATTAGTTCTGGAGATTTACAGTCAGTGAACTGATGCTCGCTTTTTAAATCCTTTAATTTCAGAGACTCTCTATCAAACGGTTTATCGTTCTCCTTTTTCGTTTCTTTTTTGACATCGACAGAAATCTTTTCCTTCGTATTTGTTTTTGATTTATCTAAAGGTTTTTTTGCAATAACTGGTTTTTTATGCACGGTTGGTTTTTTCGTTAACTCTTTATTTGCTGCTGGTTTTGGTTTACTTCCTAGCTTGGTTTGTTGTTTTTGAGAAACAGGAATGTTTTCATTTTGAAGTTTAAATGGTTTGGCAGTTGTGTGTGGTTTGCTCGATGACATAGGTGCCGACGGTGACTTTAACCCACGAAGATGTTTTGGTGTAGCAGGTGACATTGGCGTACTGGGTGACATTGGCGTACTGGGTGACATTGCTTTGGCAGGAGAAAACGGTTTGCTAGGAGATGATAGTTTGGAATGAACAGGAACTTTGGATGGAGAATTTTTTTGTGAAAACATACTTATCCTATCCTTGACACTTCCGGTTTCTTTACTCCCTTTTCTTACAGGTGACGCGTGCTCCACACTATGACGCTTTTTAAACCCGGTCAGAGTTGGCTCAGACTTGATATTCTTTCCATTTCGATTAACCGCTGCTTGTGAAGAGACGGACAAAAGTTTATCCAATTTTCCTTTATTCTCAAATACACGTGTTCCATTTGTTACAGCGACGTCACCGACAGACTGACTTCTTTTACAGTGATCTCTTTTATGTTTGTGATAGTCATGTGTCTGGCGGTTCTGAGCAAGTTTCTTTTGTTCGGCACGCCCCTCTGTTCGTGATGTTGAGCGATTTGAACTGGTTCTTGAAGAGACACTGCGATGGTGAACCAAAGAACAACCGGATACATAGTCCTCTGAAGCACTTAAGGGCGTATCTGTGTAAGAATCCGGCAGCTCTTCGTCATCAGCAGTATCCTCTACTATAATAGAAGAGGGTGTTAAACCACTGGGCGTTGATGATGGTAATGGTGTTGACAATCCGCTGGTGGGTGTTGTCAAAGGTTTTCGACAGACTGACGCAACCGTTTCAAAAGGTCGCGAAAGGCGCAGTTCTTCCGCTTTCGGTGATTTTTCGTGAATGGAAGTAATTTCTTGCAAAATTGGTGTTAAATCGTTCAACTTCGCGTTGTTTTCTTCTGATAATTTGCTAAGTTCATTCATCAACAAATGGTATAAAACAGATAACTCACGAGCAAGATCGATGTTTGGACATACGGAACAATTACCGTCATCGTTATCTTTGCTGGCTGGTTCATAGGACACAGCTTGAAGAAAGTTGTTCATGTTCGGCATCTCACTTTCAACGAATTCGTTTAAAATTTCCATGTATCCTTCTTTGCTTCCAAAGCGCGTAAAGTTGGCTAAATTTTGAATAGCCTTTGCAACTAAAGTTAAAGTACGGGCTACCTTTTCGTTTGGATATTCTTGTGTTAACTGAAACAGACTTGGCGAAAGAATAGCGGGACATAGCAGACGTAAAAACAAAGACGCACTCACAACCTTTTTCACGATATCTCGACCAATCTCTTCACAACGCTTCCGAACCATGGAAAAAACGATTTGAAGATTTCGTGGAAACTTTTCAACAGACAAAAAAATACTCTTCCATGCATCGTCCACCAGTTTGATCAAATTTTTCTGATTTTCACTCAGAGTTGTACTCGGTGATGATAATTTCTGCGGGTCCACCTCAGCGTCGTCTTCGTAGTCATACACTGATTCTATAAAGCTACCCAGGGTATCTTGCAGATAATTTTTGCCAATCATTTTCATGTAAGTATCAATAGATTTCGTGGCGAGAGAATTCCCGCGAAAAGTTAAGTTTTCATTGGTTGTATTAGACACTTCGTTCATGATCACGTCGACAAGAAAGACTTCAGCGCAATCGCTGGCATGTAGGATTTTTAATAGTGTTTGTGCTAGCAAATCTTTTGTTTTTAAGTTAATCGAAGATTCTAGAACGTTCGTTAACGTTAGATATTTTATTTTGATATAATCGTGCAGCTTTGTGTATGAATCAATAGGAAGTACCACAGTGGTTTCATATTTTAATTTGGCACGAATGAAAGCTTGCTCCGTCTTGTTGTTAACTATCGCTTTTTGTTGCATCTTGGGAGAAATTCCAGGGATATAAACTGAAACCCACTTCTCGATTTCTGTGTTTGTCTCGAGGTTGATCAAGTCGATGACAGACGAGCCGACAAATATATTCTTGTCTTGTCGTCGTTTCTTCTTCGTGTCGCTCTCACGAAATAAACTGATCGTTACAGCCTCGGTTGGTGGTAAATCATTAAAATGAAAATGCTCGCCCCAAAATAGCATATCATTTTTAAATTTCACTGAAGTCCTCGCGAACAGTACTTTATCGAGCGACAATTCACAAAAATACCGTTTACGTATCGGAATGCCTTTGGCTTCGATTATCCACACTGATAATGATGTATCCAAACGTATTCTTTGATTGCGAGTTGACTGCACGACGCTATGTAAACTAAAAAAGAAACATACAGCACATCAAGACAAACTGTAAGTATGGATTAAACTTTAACATTTCTGCACAGAGATATTTTACAAATTACATAACAATGTTTCCGGGGGAGGAGAAGGATTACACCAACAATCAAACTCTCTTTAAAATTTGATCATATCCGTTTCATGAAGCCATAACTTTCTTTCTTCGCATAACGCACCAAGCCCTCATACGTTCAACAATCATCACTCTCGTCTGAAACACTTCTTCACAGGTGTTAAAAATATGTTTTTATGAAGTGGAGGGCTTTCGTGGTTTCGTGCCTCTTTAAAACACTCTTTTGAATAAACAAATGACAATAAAACACTTTCCATGGGAATAAAACCACATGAAATCGTAACACGAACTTTATTCGTCTTAAGACAAATTACGTATAACAACACTGGCGCAATGTCGTTTAAATGACGTGGTTGTGCAGTCGTTGGAGTGATATTGTCACAATGCAATGTTGTTAGAATGACGTTATTGGAATATGCTGTCATTAAAACGACGTGGTTGAGCTGTCGTTAGAATGACGTTATTGCAATATACTATCGTTTAAATGACGAAATACGATGTTGTTAAAAATGACGTTGTTGGAATATGTTGTCGTTAAAATGAAATAGATGCTAGGTAATGTTATTTTTATGCATTTTAGTAATGCTACTCTAGTATTACTCTTAAACAATCATTCTCAACATACCTCACACCAGAAAAAAGTAAGAAAACTGTCGCCTCACTGTTCTACTAAGAATTATTTATATTCCGTCGTCGTTATCGTCACTATTATCGCCGTCGCCGTCGTCGTCGTTGCTGTAAATTGTTGCTGTTGTTAAATTTTTTTAAAAAAGTAAGAAAACTGTCGCCTCACTGTTATACTAAAAATTTTTTATATTCCGTGGTCGTTATCGTCACTATTATCGCCGTCGACGTCGTCGTCGTTGCCGTAAATTGTTGCTGTTGTTAAATTTTTCTGCAGAAGAATAATTTTTACAGCTCTTCCGTAAAATCTACGTAAAATAATACAATACAAAAAAAGGTTTAATATAGTTTACATCATTTTTGAGCTCGAACGGAAGAAAAAAATGTGGTTCCAGAAAATATAATTCTGCAAATATAATTCTGTCATTGAGATTAATTAATTGGTTTAAGAAGAAAAAAAACAAATTAGATGCAATTTCCTCTTTTCAACAAAGTATTTACCTACGCAATAATCCACTTAACACAATGAGAAGTCTCCTTTTAAAATAATCCAATTCTCCTTAATCTGGAATCGTTTCTTCTTAAGGCGCATTTCCGCTTAAGGGAGAAACGAATAAACAGAACAATAATATTGCTGATTGGCTATCCTGTTTTTGTTATGATGAAAAATGTTCCATTTCTGTTAGTAATATTCGCCATAAGTTAAATGTTGGGAAAACAAAAAAAACACACAAAATGTTTAAAATTAAAGCAATTTAGAAAATAACTATCGTCAGCGATATTTTCCAGAAAGCTTTGGTTTGGTTTATTACTCAGTCAGGCGGCATTAGAAAAAAAAAGAAGTTTTCTTTCTATTTTTCCTGGAGCTGAAACAAGAATCACATTTTAAAATTTTCTGTCTTTAATTTTTCTTTCACAGCTTGAAAGCTTGTATGTAGATAGTCTTCTCGAAAAAATGCTTTTCCTTTCTAAAACATTTATTTACCTTTGTTCAAATTTAAAAAATTGTCCAAATGTTTAAACTTTAAATTTCCAATTATCTTTAAATTTATATTATTTTATTTTATTTTAAGAACATAATATCAGAAATTAAAATTCGTTATAAACCTTTTATATATATATTGACTTACTGGAAATTTTCTTTTCATTTTAAAAGTAATTTTAGCTGAAAGCACTTCAACTATTACACATGATATAAAAAAATAAATCTTGAGGTGTGAAATTTTAAAAGATGTAAAAAAACATGTTAAACGTATAAATTTGTATCTTTTGCTAACTTCCAGATTCATTCAGGGTTGATAATACTCCTGAAATCAATTTTCAAGGATTTTCCCTTTTTCTACTTTTTCTATGTTAAAATTTGATTTTGTCTTTCCAACAAGTCAGCGAAATCACAGGCTGAGACAGGAAACACATGTATTAATTAAAGGGTAAACATATGATTTGTCTGATTCAAGTTTTGCCTATGTTCTGACACATGACACTGTGGCTTCTCTAATTTACTTTCAAAAATTAATATTTTACATCACGGAAAAACAATTCAATCAACAATAATATCCAATAATGTATTTCCAGCGTAAAAAACGAACATCAAAAACAGTCCTTTCCAGCTATCCCAGAGTGTAAAATCTTTGCACAACAAAAAGTAATACAAGGATACTTGCATACATAAACACAAACGTTCAACTACGTTCAACACAATTTACAAGAACAATATGGTCCTTGTTGTAGTAACCTAACTTTACATTTGGTTTACAAACCTTGACAATAAAAAGAACAGGTGATAATACACCCTTTATTGAGTACAATCATTGTTTTGCTGCTCTCTCTGCTCGTGGAAAACTATCAATTCAGAAAATTAAACTTCCCCAATAAGCAAATAAGAGAGTTTACTACTTACTTTGAATGGAACTCTTAGAATATAAAACTTCTGAAAAATGGAGCCCTTAATACATCAAATATTATAATTATTACCCTTTGTTAATTTATCTTTGAATGATAGCTGTATCAAAACATTTCCAAATTCGCGTCAAAAACGAACACCCCACCTTACCCCATCCCCCGCAAAAAAATAAATAAAATAACAATGGAAAGCTCTCCATGAGTTAAAAAAATCATGTTTTCTAGTTGCAGGAGTTTCCAGGATTCGTGGAAAGGCTGTATTTGAAAACACTATTTTACCCATGTTGACAAAGAGAAATATAACAAACAAAAATTGTGTTGTAACTTACCCATGTATCCAGGTGTTGTATTCTTCTTCAGTACAACAACTAAAATACTTCATATCAAAGGGTGTTAATACTTGAAAACAAAACGATCGAGAAAACACACTTGGATGTATAGGTCGAATGATGGATAACTCTGGATCACTCAGGTTAATGGCAGGTTCAAGCTGTAAAAATATAAAGGTAAAACAATCATTGTAGGCTTGTTAGCAATATTCTCTGATATTGATAACTCTGACTAAAGATACTTCCTGTTTGCTTTACTAGGTTTGTCTAAATTTCTATGACCTGGAAGTTACAAGTATTTTACTGAAATTTGAAACAGGAAGCAACATGCTACAAAATCTTTCATTTATTTATAAGGAGATTTGTAAGTTCCTTCAAGATAGCCCGTTGTAAGGCAGAAATTCACAAAAATGTTGCAAAAGCAAAATTTTGTAGATCAAACAAAAATGCATTCACGGTTTAATCGTAAATTTGTGAAAGTTTCCTAACAACAGAAGTTTCTTACCTTAAAACACTCAAAGTGGTTTGACGTTGTTGTCGTAAAAATTAAAGTGAAAAAAAGCTAAAAATCATGCCAACCTCATCCTCCAGAGAATTATCTGAATCTGCAGAACGCCAGGAGCCCCATAATGCATTTGGAGATTTTGGACTGAAAAAAACAAAGTAAATTTCAGCCTTTCGCAATATATAAAATGAAAATGCCACAAAATTAATTCACGTATTTTCAAACTATAATGTAAAGAAACCTTGATGCTTCATTTTTTTGAGTGCCAAGTTTTCCAACACTTCTTGTTCGTGATATTGCAAGTTTGCGAGATATCTAAGATCAGCAGACAAATTTGAATAGAGAAATTTTGATTACATTTTGATGTAAAGCAAGGAAGCAAAAAATTATAATGAATTATAACATTGACATAATCTCTTTTATTTTTTATATGTAAAAATCTAGAGTTACAATGCAGCCTTACTAATTTAAATGACCAACTCCATTTTTTACATCTAGTCAGAAATTCACCTTATTATGAAAAAGGGGAAAGTGGTAAAGTGAGTTAGAAAATAGAGGAATAAAGTTTGACAAATATCAAAAAGTAAAAATAGACTGATGTTTGCTAATGAAATTATTCTTTGGCAGTCTGATCTGATCTAATCCAACAATGATAAAGTTTTATTTTAAAATAGACGACACAAAAAGTGCTGCTACTTTGGGTTTTAATTCTGCCATTACAGATTTCTGTAAATCTATAAAATATGACATACTTTTGTCACTGCCACAAAATCTTTTCCAGAAGGTATTTTAGTAGTAAAAAATGTTTCATTTTATTAACATGGGAAAGGCTCTGGGATATATGTTTTGTATTAGTCTGTTAGTAATATCATGACATTATCAGTAACTAGATCAGCGATCAACTGATAGTAACCAAAATTGCTCTTTTCAAACATTTTTGTGATTTTTTTCTGTTGATAATAATTGTATTTGTATTAAGTGCAGGCTGGTTACAGTTATATATTTATTAAATTCTGCATTATTTAGATTAAGCTGCCAAAAGACTGAATAAGAGTGAAGACTTTGACTGGCTTTGTGGTACAACGTTTGCTTCCAGTGCAAAGGTCTCAGATTCAAACCCCAGCTGAGTCAAGCTGATATCTTAGGTGGTTGTCTAGTTGAGTGAGTGGCTGTTGTGCTTATGCGCCTTTGATAGCTCAAATGGGAGCTTTAAATGCACTAGGACCCCTTTGCAGGGCTCTTATTGATAACAGTGCCATTAGCAACTGAAAAGGCTATCATGGGTAAATAATAGTAATAAATAAAAATAACTTACAAATTGTTTAAAGCTGTTACTTTGTTGAGAATCCAGTCTTCCTCGTGTTATAGAATAAGATCGATTTGAGAAAAAGTTCTCTGAAAAAAGGATTATATAGTACAACCTTAGTATTGTTAGGCTAGTTCTATGCTACCACACTGAAAAACACACACAGCAAAAGACTGCTGATGTATGCCATTAAATCCATTACCCTTTACTAGGTTTGTCTAAATTTCTATGACCTGGAAGTTACAAGTATTTTACTGAAATTTGAAACAGGAAGCAACATGCTACAAAATCTTTCGTTGCCTATTGTATCAAAAAAGGTTTAGGGTGATATACTCCCCAAAATTCTTGCACAAAGCAGGCAACAAGTAAGACATGCCCCTGATTTGCAAAAAAGGTTCTATAGAGGACTCTATTACAAGGTCTCATGCTTTTACAGAACTGCATCCATAACGAGAATTTTGAAGCTTTGTCTTCAGTCCAAACAAATAGGTCCACTGTTATAGTGAGAAAATTGCTCTGATTTATTTTTGCTGCCTAGATTCTCTGCTATAAATTTATAAAGTTTAAAACACTGTTTCGGCATGATTTTGTGGATATGGTCATTTTTTAATTCTTTTTTAAGATACGTTCAATTTACATGAATTCACAGAACAACAATTAAAATAAGGGAAAAACAGCACAATTTTTCTTAAGTGCAAAATCTTTATATTACTGTGTCATAATTATATACTGTGTTATAATTGATATATAAACTTGAGAATTAAAGGATTAATCCGAAAGCAAATATATAGAAGGAATAGAAATTAAATAGAAGCACTTATTTACACACACACATACACATACACATATATATATAGATATAAATATATATAAATGGTTAAAATAGTGTAAAAAAACAAGGGGGTTGTTTATTTAAGCTGGATTTATTAAAAATAAAAAAGTTTTATTTTTAACAAAATTTGTGTAAAAACTAAATCTGGTTTAGCACTAAGAACATAGAGATAACAACAATAAATAAATGATCAGATGGGAAAAACTGATCTTAATCAATTCTGTTTAGAAATACATTTGAAAAACAACAACAACAAAAGATCTGAAGTGGATTCAATAAAAATTGAAATAGAAAGCTTTCAAACATTACAAGTAAGGCTCAATAGAAGGCGGAGAAGCTTTTATCTAAGAAAAAAGAATTTTTGAAAAACAATCTTATAATTTGATGTAAAATTATGGTGTTATATTCCAAAATAGTATTTATAAATTAGGTTATTCTTCCTGTGCCCTCGTACATAAAGTTAAATCATAAACTAAAAAAGCTACATATATAATAAATTCATACCACTGTTTCCTTTTGGAGATATGGAGGCAATGTCTGTCCCAGGACTTTTTGGACTATCCAGAAAATTATCCTGCACAGAAAGGAAAAACAGAGTAGTTTTAAATATTTACATATAAAACCAAAATTATTCCAAATTCATTTACTCACTTGATCATCTCCTGGTACAGATGTAAAAAATAATTTCTTTGTTTTGGGGCAAAATGCAACACTTTTCAACTTCCACGTAATGTTATCCGTTCCATTTTTTCTAGAGTTTTCTAAATTAGAACCAAAAAAACATTTTGTATCATAAAACTGACAAATCAATCAAAAAAAGAGAAACATCTTGTAAAAACTTGAAATGTTGTAAAACAATTTAATAAAACCTGGGTGCTAAAATTTCTGACCTTAAAACAATCAACATAAAATATTCTCACCATTTTCATCACAAACAGATAACCATCCAGATAATTTTGTTGTTAAAAAAGCATTTGGGGTATGTATTCCTCCATCAGACTCTGCTGCAATTTGCTTCATAACTGAAAGTCTGAAGCATGTCCAGTACGTATTTACTAATATTTATAAATAATCTATATTCTAAAGAATTCATAAGTTAACATAAAAAATCTTACTAAACTGTGAAAATATGTTTAAGTTTTTTTTCAAGGGATTTATTTGCACCTTAAAAAAACAATTTATTTTTTGTCATTTCCTAGGTCATTATTTGTAACTATTCTTTTGCTACTTATTAATAGTTTCTTTACAAATATTAATATTTTTTTTTCTTTAAAAATATTATCACTTATCTGTTCAGTCTGTCATTGAATAATATAAATAATAACATGTCATGAACAAGCGACAAACAGGCTCAGTTTGAACAGCCACAGCTTTCATCAATGGGGAATGACTGTATTAATCTTTGGCTATTTATTAATTAAGGAAATAAATACAGAATAGAATTCGAAGCAATCAGACCACAGCAATTTAGGTATTCAACATTTTCACGGACCTAGATGGAAGCAACATATTGATCAAAATCTTTTTTATTTTCTAAAAGTTTGTTTTATGTTAGGTTCCTTTTTTTAAAAGTTTGTCTCGAACCATTTTGTACTTTTTCTAAATATTCACTTTGTTTTCTTTCTTCGTGTTAGTCAATTTAGTGAATATATGTATATACAGTCAAATCTGCTTAGCGACCACCTGTATAAGATTTCTACCTCTTAGGCAACCACAATTGGGCTTCAGCAAGCACTATTTTCATCCTAAGACAATATTTTCAAAATCGGAGGAAAAAAAAACATTTACATCATATTGCAGCTAATTTCAAACTGACTTTTTGCATTCTACAAGTTGTGGTCAAAACTAAAAGGAAAAAACCTGTCTGTGATGGCCATGTTGTATAAATATTTTACATTGTATTATTAGTTCTCTGGTCCTCAGCTGAACTAACCAGGTTCTACTATCTATAATATTTTTTACAATTTAATTTTTTCTATAATTTTGTTTTTTTTCTGCAAGAATATATTAAGCTTAACACAAGATAGACATTAAAAATAATTCTAATAATACGCTCAGACTTAGCTCTTTATTCTAGATAGTTTTGTATGACTTTTAACTGAAGTACAAGCCTAATTTAACATTATATATAGAATATTAATATTAATATTGAATATTATATCTTTTCTGGCCGAGACAATGCATATTGTAATATCTAACAAGCACAGTTGCCAATTGCTTCATTGAAATTTTTTATAAGAAATGTCAAATATATAATTCTAATTGATGTGTACTTATATAAATTGCATGTTTAAAAAACCTGCCATAGTCTTTAAAAACATTATGATTATTATTATATATACTAGCTGTTAGCCTATTATCAAATCTATAGAAATTTGCCAGCATTAAATATGTTGCATTAGCTATTTTGTGCATAAATATTTTGTGTGCCTATAGCAGGACTTTTTTCTTGTACACAGACTGTGGCTATTATTATAGAGATTGTTATAGAGATTACTATTTGATAAGGCCTATGAAAAAATACACTTAGGCAGAAGAACAATAAAAATTAAAAAATATGTCATTTGAATTTTGATGACGTGGGCAATTGCTCGGCCATACACTAAAAATTTTTATTTCGTTGTTGCCTCCACTGTATAAAGCTTGAAACGCTGATCAAGATATAGCATAGAATGGTGTTTTTCAACCTATAATTAAGAAAATATAAGGGTTGCCAGCAAAGACAAACCAATTTACAAAAAAATTTTTTTAAATTGTTCTATTACATATAACTTGAAATGCTAATCACAAAAATGTATATGCAGGTTGGTGTTGTGCTTTACATCAAGGCGGTTAACAAATAAGACATACTTTTTTCGCACATTTACCATGCCTGTCAAAGACACTTCGAATTATTTATAAGATATAGTAACAAATTTAATGAAAATACATATTTATAGTGACTAATACCTAGAAGGTAAATGATCAATGGTTCCATCTGCATTAAAAAATAAACTATAAATATATATATAAGCAATGGTAAATATATAACATATAATAGCTTGGCACATTGTAGCTACATATTTGTATTATACTGTATGATAACAAACAATTATACTGTTTAATAACAAAAGGGTGCTTTTTCTTTCCTGGTTTTTTATTCCAAAATCTGATGTTTGCTTGTGATTTACAAGAACACAAAAATGAAAAAAAATACTGAAAAAAATATAAGTTATATGAAAGTACTGAAATGAAAGTCAACAGCAATAAGGAGAATTATTTTTCATAAATTCTTTACTAAGCTGAATATTCTTCTTTGTTTCCATCTCCCATGGTCATAATTTTAAAATACTTTAAACATTATTACACAAGAAGGAATAATTATGTATATAGTGCGGACTATATAGATAACTAATATTATCCATCATCAAAGTTCAAATATTAAAAATATTTACAAAGACTTTATAAACCCACGATTGTTCTACCCTCTATTATTCATCTTTATAAAATAGATTAAAAAGTCGTCATAAATTATAAATGTACCACACATGTACCTCGGAAATATATATACACATTCTTCTGAAGAAAAAAATAAAATTATATATATTCAATTATCCCCATGGCTAAATCTTTCCGTATTTGATTCTATAAACAAATCTTATTAAAGTGAGTCTCGGACATGTAATCGCTATGTATGACTATATCGGTATCATTGTCGTTATATTGTGTTCTGTTTGTTTTTCACTGGCACTGCTTTGGATACCATGTTTGTAGAAAACACGTGATTCGAATGTAAACAAACAAAATAATTGCCCGGGCGCGCCCGCAATATATTTCAAGGTCGGGAGACAGATTGTGTTCTTACGCGTGGAAGCTTTTATTTGTAGATTATAAATTTAAAATTGGATCCTAACTGTTTAGATTAAGAACTGTAAACAAGTATAGTTAACTCACGCTTGGTTGATTTTACTAAAAAACAATAGATTCAAATAAAGGGGAAGGGGAGCTTATCAAAAGTTGCGTTTAAAGAGCCAGCTTATATATTAAAAAGAAAAACAAATTGTTTCATGTTAATTTCATATAGTAATTATCATTATCCTAAAAAGCTTCTCCCGTTTCTGTAACGAGAAAAGAATCACAATAAACGCGGACACTAGTTTATAAATAGTGCAGATAGGACACCCATTTTAGCAAATGCGCTTATTTGGGTAAAACTGGCTCACAGGTAGGCCTGTTTGCTTTCTTTTTATACAAGTCAGTGTAACATAAGTAATTACCTACACAAACAAATGCCATGCTCAAATCCGTTAAAAGCATTACAATACTTCTGTTATCAAACATTTTCACGTCAAACGGTTTTGGTATGATCTCCGGAAGTCTGATAATAAAAGAAAAGTTTATCGACCACAAGTTCATAAAAATCATGGTCATTTTATTCGTTCAAAGTTTTTGAATATTAATGTTGAGAACGGAAAGAAGCTTTCGTGTATGACTGACCGATGTTTATGGGCTGTTTATATGGATGTGGATTGGCTGGGCAAACAGAGCTGGCTCATTTGCAGGCTTGCTTTTAACTTGTGTTTATATATAAAAAAAACTACTTCGGTTAGGCTGGCTCTGTAGTATAGAACAAAAGAAATACTTTTCATAACAAAAGATTTTTGTTAGTTGAGCATAATTAACCATTTCGCTTAGGCGGGCTAGCCCGCATGTGCTGTTTACATGAGAAAATGTTCATCCCGCCTCTGGGAAAAGAGATCTCGCTTACCGAGCCAGCCCATTTGTCTATATAAACAGATGAGCAAAAATATGAGGAAAATGAGGGGCAAGCGAGATCTCAGGAAACGGGCCAGCCCTCCAACCGGGCTCATATAAACAGCTCCTAAGAGGCTGTTTATATGGAATCCGAGCCAGCCCAACAATTTTTTTGTTATGAAAATTATTTCTTTCCTTTTACATTATTTAATGTTTTCATGTTCAAAGCCAGCCCGTCTAACTGAGGTATTTTTTTCTGCATATAAACACGAATTAAAAATCAGCTTGGAAAGTGAGCCAGCTCGGTTGCCGAGCCATCCTGCCTTCATATAAACAGCCTATGAGTGAGTTATAAAGTTTCATTGTCAAATCCTCAACATAGCCATACATAGACACAACTTTCACGGCACAAGTGAGCTATAAAAGTACCATATCGGTGCGAAAAATGTCGACAAGAAAAAGTCACTAAAAAAAAAGTCGACAAAAAAGTCAGCAAAAAATAAAAGTCGACAAAAAAAAAAGTCGTCATCAAAAAATAAAAGTCGGTAAAAAATTTAGTCACTTTGACATAATTTGGACACTTTTTTTGTGGACTTTTTTATAGATAAGGTATAGTCTCACTGTTAAACCCTCCCGGAAAAACATAACCTAGCCATACATAGAAACAACTTTTACAGCGTGAGTAAGCTATAAGGTATAGTCGACTATATTAACACTGTCTAAACTAAAACAGGCCAGGTCAACATCGGTTGATCGAATTTGCGTTATAAAGTGATCCAGTCAATAATGCCGCGCGAAGATGTCATGATTCCGGGTAAATTCGAAAGCACGAAGGTTTCTATCTTGGATATATGGAAATGATATCTAAACTGGAATGTATTCGCAAAGTTTTTTTCCGAACTTCGAGAGAATTGGAATATTCATAGGCGACTAAGAAAAAAATAAAGTTCTGTTTTCTGTGGGTCAGTTCTCGTTTATCGCCATTCCTAAAAGTTTCGCGAAAAAAGCAAAAAAATAACGAAGTCACAAAAGTTTCTCCGACTAAAGTTTCACATTTAACGTATTAAAATAACCAACTATTTTCACTAATGAGCAAAAGCATTGCCTCGTTTATTAACGTGTATTTACAATGCTAGCAATTACGTCAAATAAAACATCTGACGTCAAATTAAAACTTTCACAAACAACATTTTAAAACTCGAGTAAGAACACCTAAGGAGACCTCTAGTGCAACTGAGATCACTGCATGATGCAATAACATCTGCATACATGCATGTCCATTAACAATAAACGTGATGGACATGCATTACCTGCTGGTGAATACGATAAAGATCATACTAGAACGGAAATGACAAAACAAACATAATTTACAGTATAAGAGACAACATAAATGGTTAATGAGAGATGTAACGGAATGACCATTTTAAATGTCCAAAAAGATCTTGCCGAAAGATATAGAGTGAAAAACACCCCACAAAGACATGCGAGATGATGAAAAGACAGATCTTGTTCAAGTGAGGAAAGTGAAAAAACATCTCTAACCTAGAAGGACGATATCAACAGAAAGGTAAATAAAAAAATCATCCGAAGCAGCCCTTTCGGATACTAGGACAGACCTTGTTAAAGGACAAAAAGGAAAAAAAAACATCTGGAGTACATAAAGACGACACCAGCAGGAGAGATAATGAAAGAACATCAAAGGCAGGGCTCTCGGATGCAAGGAAAGACCTTGTTCATGAAACGCAATTAAAATAACATCTGAGAGTATGGAAGGACGATATCAACCGGAAAGATAGTGAAAAAGCATCCAAGAAGTCGCCCTCTTAGATGCAAAGAGAGATCCTCAAGGAGCAAAAGTGAATAAACAGCTGGAGAGTAAAGAAGGTCAATATCAACCGGAAAGATAGTGAAAAAGCATCCAAGAAGCCGCCCTCTTGGATGCAAAGACAGATCTTGATCAAGGAGGGAAAGTGAATAAACATCTGGAAAGTATAGAAGGACGATATCAACCGGAAAGATAGTGAAAACACATCCAAGAAGCCGCCATGTTGGATGCAAAGACAGATCCTGATCAAGGAGGGAAAGTGAATAAACAGCTGGAGAGTATAAAAGGACGATATCATCCGGAAAGATAGTGAAAAAGCATCCAAGAAGCCGCCCTCTTAGATGCAAAGAGAGATCCTGACAAAGGAGCAAAAGTGAATAAACAGCTGGAGAGTATAGAAGGACGATATCAACCGGAAAGATAGTGAAAAAGCTTCCAAGAAGCCGCCCTCTTGGATGCAAAGACAGATCCTGGTCAAGGAGCAAAATTGAATAAACAGCTGGAGAGTAAAGAAAGACGATATCAACGGAACAGAAAATGAAAAAGTATGTGAGAAGCCGCGCTCTTGGATGCAAAGAGAGATCTTGATCAGGGAGGGAAAGTGAATAAACAGCTGGAGAGTATAGAAGGACGATATCAACCGGAACAGAAAATGCAAAAGCATCCGAGAAGCCGCCCTCTTGAATGCAAAGAGAGATCCTGATCAAGGAGCAAAAGTGAATAAACGGCTGGAGAGTATAGAAGGACGATATCAACCGGAAAGATAGTGAAAAAGCATCCAAGAAGCCGCCTTCTTAGTTGCAAAGACAGATCCTGATCAAGGAGCAAAAGTGAATAAACAGCTGGAGAGTATAGAAGGACGATATCAACCGGAAAGATAGTGAAAAAGCATCCAAGAAGCCGCCTTCTTAGTTGCAAAGACAGATCCTGATCAAGGAGGGAAAGTGAATAAACAGCTGGAGAGTATAGAAGGACGATATCAACCGGAAAGATAGTGAAAAAGCATCCAAGAAGCCGCCCTCTTAGTTGCAAAGACAGATCCTGACAAAGGAGCAAAAGTGAATAAACAGCTGGAGAGTATAGAAGGACGATATCAACCGGAAAGATAGTGAAAAAGCTTCCAAGAAGCCGCCATCTTGGATGCAAAGACAGATCCTGGTCAAGGAGCAAAATTGAATAAACAGCTGGAGAGTAAAGAAAGACGATATCAACGGAACAGAAAATGAAAAAGTATGTGAGAAGCCGCGCTCTTGGATGCAAAGAGAGATCTTGATCAGGGAGGGAAAGTGAATAAACAGCTGGAGAGTATAGAAGGACGATATCAACCGGAACAGAAAATGCAAAAGCATCCGAGAAGCCGCCCTCTTGAATGCAAAGAGAGATCCTGATCAAGGAGCAAAAGTGAATAAACGGCTGGAGAGTATAGAAGGACGATATCAACCGGAAAGATAGTGAAAAAGCATCCAAGAAGCCGCCTTCTTAGTTGCAAAGACAGATCCTGATCAAGGAGCAAAAGTGAATAAACAGCTGGAGAGTATAGAAGGACGATATCAACCGGAAAGATAGTGAAAAAGTATCCAAGAAGCCGCCCTCTTGGATGCAAAGAGAGATCTTGATCAAGGAGGGAAAGTGAATAAACAGCTGGAGAGTATAGAAGGACGATATCAACCGGAAAGATAGTGAAAAAGCATCCAAGAAGCCGCCTTCTTAGTTGCAAAGACAGATCCTGATCAAGGAGCAAAAGTGAATAAACAGCTGGAGAGTATAAAAGGACGATATCATCCGGAAAGATAGTGAAAAAGCATCCAGAAAGCCGCCCTCTTGGATGCAAAGAGAGATCCTGATCAAGGAGCAAAAGTGAATAAACAGCTGGAGAGTATAGAAGGACGATATCAACCGGAAAGATAGTGAAAAAGCATCCAAGAAGCCGCCCTCTTAGATGCAAAGAGAGATCCTGATCCAGGAGCAAAAGTGAATAAACAGCTGGAAAGTATAGAAGGACGATATCAACCGGAAAGATAGTGAAAAAGCATCCAAGAAGCCGCCCTCTTGGATGCAAAGAGAGATCTTGATCAAGGAGGGAAAGTGAATAAACAGCTGGAGAGTATAGAAGGACGATATCAACCGGAAAGATAGTGAAAAAGCATCCAAGAAGCCGCCCTCTTGGTTGCAAAGAAAGATCTTGATCAAGGAGGGAAAGTGAATAAACAACTGGAGAGTTTAGAAGGACGATATCAACCGGAAAGATAGTCAAAAAGCATCCAAGAAGCCGCCTTCTTAGTTGCAAAGACAGATCCTGATAAAGGAGCAAAAGTGAATAAACAGCTGGAGAGCATAGAAGGACGATATCAACCGGAAAGATAGTAAAAAAGCATCCAAGAAGCCGCCATCTTGGATGCAAAGACAGATCCTGATCAAGAAGCAAAATTGAATAAACAGCTGGAGAGTAAAGAAAGACGATATCAACGGAACAGAAAATGAAAAAGTATGTGAGAAGCCGCGCTCTTGGATGCAAAGAGAGATCTTGATCAGGGAGGGAAAGTCAATAAACAGCTGGAGAGTATAGAAGGACGATATCAACCGGAACAGGAAATGAAAAAGCATCCGAGAAGCCGCCCTCTTGAATGCAAAGAGAGATCCTGATCAAGGAGCAAAAGTGAATAAACGGCTGGAGAGTATAGAAGGACGATATCAACCGGAAAGATAGTGAAAAAGTATCCAAGAAGCCGCCCTCTTGGATGCAAAGAGAGATCTTGATCAAGGAGGGAAAGTGAATAAACAGCTGGAGAGTATAGAAGGACGATATCAACCGGAAAGATAGTGAAAAAGCATCCAAGAAGCCGCCTTCTTAGTTGCAAAGACAGATCCTGATCAAGGAGGGAAAGTGAATAAACAGCTGGAGAGTATAAAAGGACGATATCATCCGGAAAGATAGTAAAAAAGCATCCAGAAAGCCGCCCTCTTGGATGCAAAGAGAGATCCTGATCAAGGAGCAAAAGTGAATAAACAGCTGGAGAGTATAGAAGGACGATATCAACCGGAAAGATAGTGAAAAAGCATCCAAGAAGCCGCCCTCTTAGATGCAAAGAGAGATCCTGATCCAG
This sequence comes from Hydractinia symbiolongicarpus, assembly GCF_029227915.1. NCBI lineage: Eukaryota > Metazoa > Cnidaria > Hydrozoa > Anthoathecata > Hydractiniidae > Hydractinia > Hydractinia symbiolongicarpus. The sequence goes on from NC_079884.1 coordinate 10,229,533, forward strand.
GAGCAAAAGTGAATAAATAGCTGGAAAGTATAGAAGGACGATATCAACCGGAAAGATAGTGAAAAAGCATCCAAGAAGCCGCCCTCTTGGATGCAAAGAGAGATCTTGATCAAGGAGGGAAAGTGAATAAACAGCTGGAGAGTATAGAAGGACGATATCAACCGGAAAGATAGTGAAAAAGCATCCAAGAAGCCGCCCTCTTGGATGCAAAGAAAGATCTTGATCAAGGAGGGAAAGTGAATAAACACCTGGAGAGTAAAGAAAGACGATATCAACCGGAAAGATAGTGAAAACGCATCCGAGAAAGCGGCCTCTTGGATGCAAAAATAAAGCTTGAGCGAGGAGCGAATGTGAATAAACATCTGGAAAGTATAGAAGTACGATATCAACCGGAAAGATAGTGAAAAAGCATCCGATTCCTTCTTTGGGACACTGTGGTAGAAAAGTAGGAAAAGTGTAATATCTGAAGCAGAGAAAAAATATCAAATCTTATTTAAAAACGAAATGTGAATTGATAACTGGGTTATGGTGAGAGGATTTAAGCAGGACAGTTAATGAAGGTGTATGCAAAAATGTTTTATTGGGTGCTAATAGAAATCGTGATTAAATATAAATGGACGATTTTAGAGGTATTTCTGATTTATGAGATTCCTTTTGGATATTGCAACGTGTTTTATTTTAAATGAAAGTAAAATATTATCCGCAACAATAATCTTAGCAATAACAGTTTTTAATTTCTATTAATTGACTGACTTCTAAAGCTACTCGTCTGTACTAATATACAAGAGTAGCGTAAAATCGTGACGGTTAAGATTTTTTCTAAATCGTAATTTCTGAACTTCATTTCTTTAGAAACTCACATCAAAATATTTGCAGGAAATCAACTGGCAACGTGTTTAATTAATTGATTTATTGATCGAATATGGAAGCGAATAAAATTTTAAACGTTGTTCAACGACACATAATGACGCATATTTCGAAAGTTAAAGCTGTGCAACGAGACATCTTGTGCAATTGAATTCTCTTGCAACTAATAAGAAACAAAGACATGTCTTGTTAAAACACCATGCCAAATAAAGTGTAACACCACAGATTCCTCCCTTTACGTCGACCCTTTTTTAAAGTTAATATTTGTAATATTTTCCAGAATATCACTGATTGACTTATTGACTGCAGAGTTTTGACTGTATCACCTAATAGCTTAGTGGTAAAGCAGGACACCTTCAAATGTCTCGACGTAGGTTCGATTCCTACTTGGTTTTACAGTTGAAATCTTTGCGTGTCAGCCAGTTATGACGTAATATTGGAAAATAATTTCCTCCTTGTAATCTTCTATGTTCCTTTGTAAAGCTGCGTGACACTTTATTTGGTGTGTTTATGTTTACGTTGTAAGAATGAAGAAAAAAATAATTAGAAACACGTACTTTCAGCCACATAATGTGGAATCGTTTTTGTTTTGTTTGTTCTTGTTTTTTCTCATTATGATTCGAATCCAGTATGTGGTAAATGGCCCTACAATCGCTGCCGCCGCCGTGACGGAAGGGTAAGCCACAAAATCACACAACTCTGTATGTCTGACTTATTAAGAGACTAAGTACTGAATTTTACTTTTAAAATATTTTTTTTAAAAAAGAGCAACTGGATAATCCAAGTCGGAAGTTCTTGGCTTAAAAAACAATATAGCACTCGAGCAGAGATCAAATCAAGCAGAGAATTGGCTTAGCTACTCGGATTATTATTTCAATTAGGTGCGATTTTATGCATTATTACAATGCATAAAAATTGAGGAACCGAAACGAGCAGCTTTAGCATTTCAATGTAATTTCATATAACTTAAGAAAAGGATAAGAAGGAGGAAATCAAAATTTTATTTTATTACGTCTGTGCGTGTTATTATTGAACTTTTTTACCCAGGATAGACTTTTCAGTTTCTATTGGTACTGCTATCAACAAGGGTCCGGCGAAAGGGGTCCTGGTACATTTAAAGCTCCTATCCAAGCGACGAAAGCAAACACAGCAATCGCTTAACCAGACATCGCCTAAGATATTATTCTCAGTGAACGCTAAGCAAAAAGGAAAGATTCTCACTTTTATAGTCGCTAGCATGACTTGGCCAGGGTTTAAATTCACGACCTTTGCACAGGCAGCAAACGCTCCACCACAAGTCTACAAGTTAATAAGATATTCATATACTTGAATATCTTATTAACAAATCACTTTTATTATCAAGATATAGGTGCCTGTATGGTATTTATGTGCCTAAAAGTAATTTCATTTATATTCTTTGCGTCTTCGATTGCGGGAACTAGTTGTACACACAAAATTAAATCAATTCGCTGTATTTATTTAATTTGAAATCTATTACGCCCTGTTTTGTTTATGAATATCAAAATTTAAGTAGGCTGGTCATTCATCCAATGTCTCCATTGTTTTACACAATAGACCTGTTGTTTTGAATCCCGAAACCCAGCCGAAATTCTTACGAAGCATATTGTTATGAGAAAAGAATGTGGAGGTACACTATTCTTACTTTATTTTAAGCTTACCTACCCGAACACACTGTTCTCCTCGTATGACGAAAAAGAATGCCCAGCCAGGTTAGAAATTTGATATTTTTATAAAAAACGCATGTATACGGTATATCATCAAAGCATCAAATTTTTGAACTCGTTTTTTAAGTAACGTGGACGCCCCATTTTGCTGCTATAAATTTGCGCAAATTTAGTGACTACCTCTAGCCTGTTTTAATTTCTCAAGTTTTTATGGTGTCCTAAAAGTTTATTTAGTAACTGGCCAGATTAAATTAAGAGGTGTTAAAACCTAGCATTATTTTTGTCACAGGCCAAGTAGCATACACTACTTTGTTTTTCCAAGTGTAAATTTAACATCAGAATTGGGTGTGTCACTATTGTGAATGTATTGTAGTTGCGAGATAGTATATGCAGCTTCTGAATCTTGTTTTTCTTTGTCGCGAATCCAAATTTTGATTTTTTTTATAATAGATAGTTTCCATAAATATCGTGAGAATTTATTTTCAGGAATGGGCAATTTTTCAACCTGATCCCAGGGTACTTTGTATCTTTTTTACATCCAGGATGGCGATACGAAGATTAACTTAGTGCAAGCCTGTTTACGTGTCCATTTTACAACTCAAAATCTGTTTTCGAGATTTCTCTTGATAACCTGTTTTTTTCCTAAAAGGTACGCAGTGATAAGTAAGTAAAAACTACGTGAAGTAGATAAATGAACTAGGATTTCTAGCGAGTAAAAAACAGTGAAGGCAAACCCAAAACAAGGAAAAGTAAAAAGTACGGTTTTGCTTCAGACAATGTCAGAGTTGGTTAGAATCATACTGAGTCTTTGTTTCACTGTGTTATATAAAAAAGATATTTTTAGGTTAGCTATGTAATTTTAGTAGTTAGTTTTGTTTTCATACTTTTCTTGATAAGTGTTGTGAATCTGGTTTGATAGGATCCTGATTTTTATATTTTAGGTAATACAAAAGTTTGATGTTAGATTGAGCTGATAATTTTTATTATGCTAAGAGTCTGGAAAGCTAAAACGGAAACAAAATTATCCTTTTTGTCTCATCACAGCCGAAAAATAGCAGGCAAAATTATGGAGAACTATTTTTAAACAGCAGTTGTTTATCAACAACATGATTTTGTGAATTTTTGTATACTAATCCATGAGTAACCTGACTAACCCAATTCATAACAATGAATAACAACAAATATTTGTGATGTTCGTCTTTATAATTGTAAATGCTTGTAGAAAAAAATTGTTTTTGTACCTCTGAAAGAAGTTATTTTAGCAGGACTTATAAATGTTTTGTATTGTTCTAAACAATAGAACTATTTTTATTAACCTGCAATTTCGTCCTAATATTCTTACATAGCATGTTCTTATAAAAGAAACGGCGTGTAGCACAAATTTACGGCTATTCAGTAACATCAGATTTCCAACATCAAGTCCCAATCAGATTTTTCAGAGAAATCGTCATCTTTGTCATTGACGTAAAGGTTCTCGGGTAGAAAGTCACCGAGTGAGGACTCTCTTCACCTCTACAGCTAGCACAATGTCAGCGAAAGAAAATACTTATTCTGTTAATAAGATATATAAACAAAGTGCACGTAATATGTTTGGTATAAAACCAAGACTGATCTTTTGGGAGAAGTTTTTCTATGCGGTAAATAAAATCTTATGCAAAGCTAGATGCTATGGTCCATGTTCAACCAATTGAGTCTTAAGCCATGGTGGATCAACCTCGTTTCCAGCGCCTTTCTTTATATTGGACGGCGACCGTTCAGAGAGTAAAAGAGACAACAGGGGCTGAGAACAAGGTTAAACATTGCTAAACAACTGCATGTGTTTCAGATGTCGCAACAGTAGTTATAAATCTCTTGCAACTTGTTGCATAGTTTAATCGAGTAAAAAAATAGTGAGTACCCAGACAGAGAAAGTTTCGCTGAGGGTTAAAAGTAAAGATTGTTGAATTTTTCAGTGGGAAAGGGTGAATGCGTTTGTAACAGGCCTGTTAAAGACAATTTTGGCTGTAGAAACTGGTGTATTTCGCAGCTGCATTATAGCACACTGTGTCTAATGAACAAGATGGTCCTGTGTTGGATTGTAAAAGACGCTTGGTTGATTTCACTTCGACCTCAGCTCGTCCATTTGGCTGAGAGTAGTGGGTGGTCTCATCGACAACACCAAGGAACACCAAAGAGAGCAAATTAGTTCTAAAGGCAAGAGATGAGGCCTTTTGTGCTTGCTTGAGGTAAGCCATATGGAGATGTGAAGGCATTGCACCAACCATACAGGCGATCTCCGACAACTAGGTATTGCTGATCCGAGAAATTGAAGAAGTCAGCGAATACTCTCTCAAATGTAGTAGACGGTGGGACAGATAGGGTGGCCGGGTAGGATGGTTGTGATAGTTTGTTAGTAGTACATTGATGTCCTCCGTTTTTCCTGGCCAGAATACAATCGTGCCCTCATTATAGAAACTTCTTGATGAGCAGAGTGTATCGTTTTTAATACGCAAAGGCGAAGAGATTTTGGTATAACCACTCTATCCCGATATATCACCACATCATTTGACTCGAGGAGACCGTGACAATACGGCCAATAATTAGCAACAGCGGGAGGAAAACAGCTGTCATCTAAAAACCTTGATAGGTTGTTAGCATCAGTTTTGACATGTCCGGATCGATCTCTGACGCTAATCGGTCCAAAGTGGAAAATGTCACAGATGTGGCATTACGTCTGATGGTAGCGAGGATCAGTGAGTTAGAAGAATCCGCTAAAGCCGGCTCATCGTCTCCGGTCGTACGCATCGGCAGCATGATTTGTTTTGGCTGGTAGATGCATGTTATTGAAAAACCATGGCAACATTCTTTGTTTCAAATGAAATAAGCTAGTGTTGTCTAAAGTATTGTTTCCGAAGATTTTAATAAGAGGCTCGATGAGAAGATCAGAGCAACCACGGGAGAATAACTTAGTCTGCTCAAGGACACCGAAATATAGCTAGAGCGTCACCCTTGAGAGGAGCGTAATGGTGTTCGGCTAATATGCTAACGGTCGGAGCAATCTTGTATGCAAGCAGAGCATGTGCAATGTTTTTGCAATGAGAAATAGCCAATCTGCTGCTCGGACCAGTCAATAAAAATGCATGTTGGTCGCTGCAAATAAAATATTTGGACTCCGGTTTTAATTGCATCCACGATAACAGCTTTAGAAGACTCAAATGTATAATTAAATTTGGAATACTAGTTAAATAAACATCGGGAAGAGGATAACGGTTAAAAAATTTGTTCACGTATATATGCGTAGTTGAAAACTTGGTTTATCACACCGAACCAACTGTGTGAGCAATGTAGGTTTCTTTCTGAGTAAACTGGAACTTTTCCGAGTTAAGTACAATACCAGCATTACCAACACGTGTGAGGAAGTCAATAGTCCAACACCAGTGTTTCTCCAAATTTTTTTATGTTTGAAATCTGCAAGAATTGAATCAAAACTTCCATAAGAACCGTCATCGGAGGATAGGAACCCTTGAGATACCCGCTTGTAACGCTATCTGCAAAATGGAGTAAGAAAAGTAGTCAGATGACAATCGGATTCACGAAGTTGAACACTGTTATATCCATTAGAGGCGTCAGTGATGGTCTCCCTTTCACAGTGCTTGTTGAGTGGTCAACAGTCCTGCGAGTTAACCTTTTTTGAATTCGTGTAACCACCATGCGGTGACACCAGGTACCAGGCTCAACCATATTGACCCTTTTGATAACGCCCAGATATTCCCTTCTCAATGTCCAGGAACATGGATGACTTTGTAACACAACCTCATCCCGAAGATGTACCCAACAGGAAGCCCATCCATATGGGGTTGATTTTGGTAGGGCACGTATTGAAAGTAAAACTGCTAAATCGCTTGAGAAGCGTGGTATGCCAGCATGCATGGAAAATGCAGCTTGTCGCGGCGGTTTGAGACGGTACTCCACCTTGGGCAATCACAAATGCCTCCATCGTCTACCATTGTTCTACTGATAGATCCCACAGATGGCGTATTGGTAGCAGATGTTGAAATGGCCTTGGTCGATTTCGTCGCCTGTAGTGCAGTACCTCCCGACAACAATGAAAGCAAAGTGCGATCCAGTATGACAAGTTAAAGCATTGTGTTGTATTATAGGTAGGGGCGTTTAAAAGAAAAGGGCATTTATGTAATATTTTTACTTTTACAGGGGGTGTTTATTAGAGAGGGCTGTTTAAAAGAGAGGGAGTATTTATTGGAGAAAGACGGTAATCGTTTCCCACATTCGCTGCTTGCGTTCCAAGGAGGGAAGGCCGAATCTGTGAATTCACAACTGCTGCCTTCAATGGAGATTGCGACAACTGGGGTACACCATATCATGGCACCACCGTCTGTATGTACCGTGACTGACTGTAAAGCTGTATCCAACCGTCAGCTTGCACCTCTCGATCAATTAAATGCCATTTTGGTTCACCGAGGTCGATGGGATTGCAGACACTGACGCTCAATCAAATTTATAGTCCTTTGATTAGTTTCTCAGATCTGGGTTAATGAGCTCCAGCCACCCTTTGCTACATGCTTTAAAAAAATCACCCATTATAATTGACAATGTCTTCCATGCTTCCATTAAAGGTCCATCCGACACCGTCAATCACATCTTGTGTAAATCTTTAGTGTACTGCGGTCGTGATAAAAAAGTCGTTGAAAAAAAAGCCAACCATACTCGTCTCCAGGGTTTGTTGCATGATGAAGCAAACACTTACTTTTACGGCCTCGATGTCAAAATGGCAAGAACCCCTGAGACGAGGTTGTAAGCCAACTGATTCGTACGTTAAAGATGCCAATATTGAAAAGAATTTAATTGACTTTGATGAAGAAGAAGATGAACTTGTAAAATATTAAGGATGTATGAAAAATGTCTCACATTAAAAAAAAAAATTAACAGCTGAGTGTAAGATCAATACATGGATAAATATTATTCAAACAACGACATGTACTTGAATGATTTGATCTGAAAAATAAAATATAAAAAAAAGAAAGTAATATTCAATTCTTAATACACATTTTTCTTCACATGAAAGTATTTTTTGCTTTTTATTGGCCATTAGTAGCGCGAGATTTTACAATCGTCAAAAGGGCTCGCGCCTGTCGCACTGCACACCTTGTAAACATTTTTTTTTTTTTTTTTTTACATATATTTGCCACAAATAAATAAATAAACTTACAACAACACCAAAATAAAATAAAAAGTTATTAACAATTTACAGGTCAACATGGTTTCACTTATAATTAACACACTTGATTATTCAGGATCGAATGAGTGATACAACATTTCCGAGTTCCATATCTGTCAGCTGGTGGTCCCGAGCGAAGGATCTGCAACCTCTCAGGCAAAGTAGTGTTGATCGCAGCCGACTAAAGGAAATTTTAGTTCTAATAAACTTCGTGGCTTCTGCGAATCTGATGTTTCTTTTTTCTGAAATCATTTCAGACAGTCTCTGATAAAATCCTTGTAAACATACCGTAGGAAAAAACGCACATTATTTAAGGACTCACGTACTACAGTAAAAATTTTGGATTTACACAGCAATTTCACTTTGAATTGTTTGGAGTACGTTATAGCGAAACAGACCATTTTATCAAAATAGATTCTGCTTTGTTAGCAACTTTATCCCCGGAGGGAAAAATAAGTTGAGGCGAAACGGTTGACATCAACAGCCACACTTCCTGGTACTTTAGCTTTCATCATGGGTTTTGAAACATGCGGTCCCAACGAGGCAATGGTTATTTCTGGTAGGTCTATTCTATATCTTGAGTTTAGAAATTGAAAATGATTCTGTAAGTTTAATCAAAATAAGAACGTTCAGTGCTGCCATATATGTCGGCAAACTGACACTGTGAGCTGCTTGTCCATATTATTTATTCGGCGTTTCTAAATTTAAGTAATTGGAAAACAAACACTGTAAGTAGGATCTAAATGCATAAGCAAGAAAGGAACATAATAATTGGAGCTAGCTACATCTCTCAAGCTCCAGACACTTCTCATTTTTGGTCATCTGAATATGAGTTGGCAAAACTTTAGAGTAATGTAGCTACAGAACAATTCATAGTTGTTCTGTAGCTAAAGTAATAGTTTGAGGCTTGCATGTTTTATAGTTACTTCACCACACGTTTTACTACAAGCTACCATTTATGCCCAGGGTTTAATGTTTTTCTAAAGTTATAGACATTTTTGAATGTTTACATTTTCCAATTGCATGGCAGGCAAAAAGATGCAGGCGCTAGGTGAATTTTTTTTATCTTCTTGTCATTAGAGTTTATGATATTTGTGCAGGGTATTGCAAATTGCTGATTTATACTTAATATCAGCACTGTACTATATTGTAATGACTGCAAATGTTGATTAAACATTCTTTAGATTGCTATGGCTGCCATCATTATTAGGCTTGTTTTGTTTTATTTTCCAAACATTGCTTTCGAAGTGTCATAACAAAGATAAATTTTTATTAACTAGGGTGTGGACATGAAAGACCATTATTGATATCCGGAGGTCGAGTGTGGGTTTGGCATGGCTTGCAAAAAGTACAAAAGTAAGTTTTTTTTAAGGCTCGTTCCTTTTGTGGAAAAAAAGTTCAGAATTCAGTAGTTGCGTTTTGACGATTATGGATTAAAATAATGCTGATAAGATATGGACTATTTTTGCTAAATGCCTAACCAATTTAACTGTTTTTTATTTTCAGAATCAGTTTAAATGTAATGACATTAAATGTGGACTCACAGAGAGTATACACACTACAGGGTGTTCCCATTTCGGTGACAGGCATTGCTCAGGTATTTTAAGTACTTACTTTTATTACCATTTTTAAAGGGGAACTCCAGTAAAAATCACTTTTTTCTTTTTTTTATACGTACTCAGAAGAGCATAAGAAATCAAAAACAACTTACTTTACTTGTTTTCCTTATTTAAAATTGTTGTACTAGCCTTAGCATATTCGATTTTTTTTCATAAAAAAAAACAGACAAGCGCGATTTCATTTAGGACTGGACCTAATTATAAACAATGACGTAACATCGTGCAGAAAGTTTGAGCGAACGCAGAAAACATTCATGTTAAATTTTGCTTTGCTTTTTTTTGTATGTACTTTACGTTCAAATCTTTAAAAAATGGTTAGTTGTTCTGCATTTGGATGTACCAATCGATCAGAGAAGTGTAAAGAAGTTAGTTTTCACAGAATCCCGTCTTTAAAAAAAACGAAAATGGTTTAAAAAATACGCCGTGCAAGTGATCTACCAAGTGATCAAAGTATTTGTATTTGTTCTTTGCACATATAGTTCTTTAAAAGAGAAATTCAGGAAATAAAGTTCCATAAAGCAGGGTTCAAATTAGAAAAGTAAAGTCAGTTCGCAAAAATTTTGGCACTCTGTAATAAAGTAAACCACCATATAGATATGGCCTAAGAACACCTTAGTATGATGGCTTTGAAGGGTCACACTTTCATACCAAAAATTGAAACTTCCATACAAAAAAATTGAAACTTTTATAAAATCTCTCAAGGTTTTAGAAACGTTTTTAGAACTTCCACAAAAATCTTTGAAACTTCTACAAAGTCTTGTTGAAACTTCTATAACACATTTTATTTTTTTCATAAATATTTGAAACTATCAACAGTTCTTGAAACTTGAAAATTCTTGATCAAGCCAAATAGAGATGATCTGAGTAAGAGCTGAAGAGGAAGGATATATGTCATCTGACTAGTGTCAGATGACATATATGTAAAAGGCTTTTCATATTCTGAAATAAATGGTTTATTGAAACACGTTCATGGGATTGACATTAGTTTATCGACTCTTAAACGAAGACTCAGACAGCATGGCTTGAAACGTAGAGTTGAACATAGTTAACTCTTTAAACTTTTTTTTTTAATTCAAATTGAGTATTACGTGTTTAATATTGAAGTATGAAACAGACACCTTCATAATTTTCAGGCATTCTTCAATTTTCCCAGATATTCATACAAAACAAATCAGGGTTGTTTTCATTACAATAACTATTTGCTGTTGACTTTGAAGTATTCATCATGTACGATTCCACCTGGCTGTGTACAATATGCTCCAGCACGGCGTCCATGTTTGTTTATAATTTGGTATTATTATTTTTACGGTAGCCGACAGAACCTTTCAAAAAAGTTATAGAAGTTCCAAAGTTTTTTATAGAAGTTCGCAATTTTTTTTACAGAAGTTTTTTGAATTTTTCAAAAAATGTTTTTATCTATATAATAATACGCTAAGTGTGTCCGTCTGTCTGTGACATGCAAAGCGGATTTGTTTATTTTCTTTTGATGCTGCCGAAAAATACATGTCTAATATGTTAAATTTTCTGACATTACGGCGCGACGTCAATAACACTACTTTAACGTCAATATCCTATCTTAAATTAATGAAGCCATTAATTTAAGCCAAGCTAAAACTTTGAAGCCGAATAATTTTGGAAACGAGGTGGTGGCGTCAATAATTTTTCACCGTGTGGGTAACTAGGGACCACCTAGGACCAATTTGGGTAACTTTTCTTTTTAAGGTTTATGATGTCATCAAAAAATCTTCAAACCTTAATATCTCTGAAACTGTTTGTCAAAAGTACATAATCCTATACATTTTCTTGATCAGCTTTTCAAGATCTATACGATGAAGACATTAGATATATAAAATTCTGGAAAAAAATTTTATGTGTGTTTGCGGGTCTTTGCTGACGTCAGCAAAATTTTCAAACCCTTATATTTCCTTCTACATTCATCGAAAACCCATGATCCTATACATTTTTCACATGCGGGTTTTAGCCTCTACACATTACAGGCAACCAATAAACTAAACTTCGCTAATTCTGTTTTGTATCTGCACTGCTGACGTCAGCAAAAAATCTAAAACAACCTATTTTTTATTGTCCTTCTGCCTAAGTGGATTTTTCCACAGGCTTTATCGACTAGTTATTATGAATAGAAGTTTGCATTTTTTTCAATGATAGTTATTTCAATTATTTGTATAGAAGTTTTTTTTTTAAACAGAAGTCTCAATTTCTTTAGTGCCATCGTACCTTAGATAATTTACTATTTTTCTATCGCCTTTCTTCGTTCTTAAGTTCTTAAAATGCAATCTGAAAAACCTTTATCGTCCTTCTTCATTCTTAAGTTCTTAAAATGCGATCTAAAAAACCTTTCTATTTTCCTTCTTCTTTCTTAAATTTAAAAAACGCAATCTAAAAAAGCATTTTTATGACCGTTTTTCGTTCTTAAACTCTAAAATGTGATCTAAAAAAGAATTTATATCGCCACCTAAAATATTCGATTCGCAATTTTATCATTTTCTTCGCAAAGTGATTCGCAAAAATTTCTTCTTGTTCTTATTTTATTTCTTTTATCCACACATCACAACCAAATAACGTTTTGTACATTTTTATAGCAGAACTTTGTACTAATTCCCAATATCATCATCATCATCATCATCATTCTTGGCTTAACGTCCGTTTTCCATGCTAGCATGGGTTGGATGCGGTATATTAATGACCCTCTTCCAATCTGATCTAGACTGTGTTGTATCTAAACTCAACTTCCTCTGTATCAAGTCTGTCCTTATAACCTCCTGCCAAGTCTTTTCTCGGTCTGCGTCTGGGCTTTGCCCCAGGAACTATCAAGTCTCTACACTTTCTTACCCAATTATTCCCCTCCATTCTTTCCAAGTGCCCCAGCCAATTCAATCTTCTTATTGGGATAACATCTTAAATTCTACGGATACTTAGCCTGCTTTTTAGCTCATCTGAACTCTTTCTGTCTATCAGACTGGCGTTACACAATACAAACACTATAGTCATTAGAGAAAGAAAAGAAAACACAGATAAAAAAGTTTTTTAGTTTAGACATATTTTTTCGTAGCGCTCATCAGTTTCTATTCTTTGTTTTTCAAAAACATATGCTTTTTTGATGGAAGCACCTGCCAGAGTTTTTCAGGAGGTAAATGTGCCAATTTTTTTAACATCATTTCATTGTTCCTCCTTTTAATTTTTGTTACTGTTTAGGCTGCGTGCAATGCACATAACGCAATTTTTAAAACAGCTTTGTCAACCACTTGAAAATCAGTAGCTTCTGTAACGCATTTATGACCTACGATAATGATAAGAGTGATTTTTATTTATACAATGTTAATACCCCTGTTTTAACAACTTATCAAGGCATGAACATTATTCGATCTTTCAATCACGCATTTGAATGGCTTTCCATCACAGAGAATATTTCAACATAGCATGAAATTTGTTTGCGTTTGTGTGTAAAAATGCGAGTGCAGAGGAAAGAAATCGCTGAACTGTGAAATCAAAATAAATTGGCTTTTTTTTTAAAGGAAGACCTTTCGCTAAGAACGTGGCTTTTGCGTCAGTAAAAATCCCTCAACACTTTCTACATTGCTATTATTTCTTCCTTGTCAGACCCAAGAGGTTCGAAGTTGTATGGTTGTAGCTTTGTAAAGTCTTTTTCATAAAGAGAATTATCCGATTCTAAGCTTTCTAAGTTATAATTTTTGTCATTATAACAAAACATCTTATCAACGAACAATGTAAACAGTAGTAAGAGAAACTTTTAGAACGTATGCTCATTTATTAGGACCTACTCTTCTCAGCTTTATGCGACCTTGAAAATTATTTGAAATAAAGATGTTTCCAGACGTGGTAAAGGACTGTAAAAGGTTAATTTTGATGTACTTATGTATTGTCTAATAAAATAACAATTTTTCCAAAAAAAAAATTTCACTCGAGTGCCCCTTTAACTTTATAACATACACTAAGCTATGAAATGCAACATATATTCAAGAATCATATTCTGCTCTGGATCATTGTAGGAGTTATATAGCAAAATAACATCTGGCTCACAATGATTAGTATAACCAGGACAGAAACTATAGCAAAACAAGTGAAAAGCAGCCAAAAAATGATCTTGAAAATTTTGAAAGTGTTAAATAGTATTTGGCAGGCACCATGGTGCAGTCTTAGTTTAATAATACAATAGTGTCGTGTATTTTCATTAGTAAGCTCCTTGTGTTGGCAAACTTTTATCAGATTGATTTGTTTGCCTCTTAAATTTCACATAATAAATCCATTTTTTGTGCCTAGGTCAAAGTTCAAGGTCAAAATGAAGAAATGTTACACGCTGCCTGTCAGCAGTTTCTTGGAAAAACTGAAACTGAAATTCGAAAAGTGGCTTTGGAAACACTGGTTTGTATATATGTATATATTGTAGTTGGACCCCTTTGAAAAAATTATGAGTGTATATGCTGCAACACAACACATAAATAATGTAATAATAATTTGCCTTCATTTTGAATTTTTTAGGAAGGTCATCAGAGAGCCATCATGGGTACAATGACCATTGAAGTAAGAAGAAATATGCTTTTAACATTATATCAGAAACCATTACCATTTATTACAAATTTGTTATATTACTCTCTGAAATCTGAAGTGTAAAGTTAGTAAGCTATTTCTAACTGCAATAATCAGATGATTTTTTTAACAGGAAATTTATCAAGACAGAAAAAAGTTTTCAAAATCAGTGTTTGAGGTTTGTGGTTTTGTTTAAATGTTGGTTGAAAATTTCCTTGATAATAAAATATGATGAATGCTTATGTATCAACACCAATAACGTTTTAGACAATTTGAAGGTATTAAATTTCAAAAAATTTCTTACCTGTAATCCAAATAGTGGTGGCGTATCCTTTGTTACTATAAGAAACCATCCATTAAATGTGTGTGATTTCAATTGTATGACTCTGAGTCTACTTTTCTAATTTTTCAATGTATTAGGTTGCATCGTCTGACTTGGTGCATATGGGAATAAGTGTTATCAGTTATACTCTTAAAGACATCCGTGATGATGAGGTAATTGTCGACTCTTTATTTTTCTATGAAAACTAGCAGGTTTAACTCGGTGGAAATATATGTCTTGTGTTTTACATTTTGAAAATACTCTAAACACTAAATCACCCACATGCTTACGCGTCATATGTTAAGATTCTACTTATGTTGTAACTTTGCCAAAGGACTTGCGATTTACTTTCTTTTCAGTTCAGAGCTTAAAATAATACTCAATTGTTTAAAAAAGTTCACATAAATTTGCATGGGTTTTATTTTCACAATACTTTGAATACAAAACCAGTGAAGTATCATTGCATGTTCTTCTAGAGCGACTAAGTTGATCAAGGCAGAGGTTGAAATGTGGCTCTAGAACTAAGCAACTATTAAGTAACTAGCCAAGCTAAAAGTTATGAGGGGTAAATGTTCCCAAACAAATAGGGGAACCTATAAAGGTTAAAAGAAAGAAAAGTAGGTGTAGCAAGCGTGAAGCTGAAAATGTGTTAAATTTAGAAATTGTGCTCAGCAACAGACTGAAATGAACATCATACACTTAGCAACTAAAGCCTAAAATGAATGCTCAAAACGTGTAGGTTTAGTATAAATAAGGTAATTCTGCTTTATAGGGATACCTTCATGCTTTGGGTCAAAAACGTGTTGCTGAAGTACAATGTGAAGCTCGTATTGGTCAAGCAATTGCGAAAATGCAGTCTGGAATAAGAGTATGTAGCTGTTTTGATAATCGAAAGATCTTCTGTTTTTTACTTTTTCGCCTTTCATAATACACTTCGCTCTTTTTTAAAAACACGTCTTTTCTATTTGGTTTGCTTTGTTGTTCTTTTATGTAATTTATTTTCCCTCTGATATAGGAAGCTGAGGCAGAAGAAGTCAGACTGAAGGCGGAATTTAGAAACAAAGCAGAAGTGGCTGGAGCACAAAGAGATTTCCAAGTCAAGAAATCCACATACGACATGGAGGTTAATGCTAAGGTAGGATTTACACTGCATTTTTTATGTTTGTACAACTAGATATCCTTACAGCTGATTGTTTAAATGTGTTTGTTGTATTTTGTTTAGAAAGCTGTCTCAGAATTGGCTTACGAGTTACAGGTTTGTTACAGCTTCTAAGTTTTAATGAAATGTCGTACTGTTGATAGACTAATATCTTTGGTAGATATTCTTGCGATTTGATCCAAATTGTAAAAATTTTGTCGATTATTAAATTTTGCGAACAACATAAAAACCTAAAATTACCAAATATTTTAAAAGACACACAAGTCAACTTGTATGATCCTTAGAAAAAAATGTTCATAAAAAAACAATCTTTGATTCCATATCTCCTTCATCAGTGCTAATCGAAAAAATAATTCTGCAAAAGTAATTGCTTTTAGTTGAATAAATTGTTCTTGCGTATTTGCTGTGTTTATATATCAAATTTTGAAATCAGAAAACCTTGCTGGTCATGTTGAAGTGTTTAATTCAAATGCTTGCTATGTTTCTATAAAGGCTGACTCCTATTCCATATTGTTCGTTCAGGCTGCCATCACAAAACAAAGGATTAAAGAAGAAGAGATGCAAATCAAAGTTGTTGAACGTGCACAACAAATCAATTTACAGGAGCAGGAGATCTTACGTCGTGAGAAAGAGTTAGAAGCTCAAGTACGCAAACCTGCAGATGCAGAGAAGTATAAAGTTGAAAGGATTGCAGCTGCTAACAAGAACAAGATTGTGCTGGAAGCAGAAGCTGAGGCTGAATCGATTCGAGTAAGTTTTTCGTCGTGATATCTTGTGCTTGATCTATGTATTATGTGATTCTACTCTGTGTCACGTATTGCAGATTCGTGGAGAAGCTCAAGCCTTCGCTATTGAAGCGAAAGCCACAGCAGAAGCAGAACAGATGTCTAAGAAAGCTGACGCGTGGAGAGATTATCAAGAAGCTGCTATGGTTGACATGATGTTGGAGACCTTGCCCAAGGTACCTATTTTTATTTATATACACATTACTTTTTGGCCAAAATTCGCGAAAGTTTTGTCGCGAGATATTAGTCCGGGCAAAGAATTGTCTATTCTAGTTTCCATTTTCCGCTTTGATAGTAAAAGAATAAGTTTTAATGTTCAATTCTTGTAATTTTCAAGGTTTAAATTTTGTTGATTTTCGTTGAATCTGTGGAATGAAAGCATCGATTCGCAAAAAGTTTATGTTCGCAAAATTCTCAACTTGCCTTATTCGCGAGAGATGAATTTCGCGGGATGTAAAATGTTTTTGGATTATCCTGTCCACGAAAGTTCATGTACTTAAATCCAATATGTTTTTAAGGTGGCTGCTGAAATTGCTGCACCGCTCTCCAAGGTGAACAAGGTAACTATGATATCCACGGGGAGCAAGGATGTTGGTGCTTCAAAGATCACTGGTGAATTATTAGACATCGTGATTAGAATGCCACAAGCTATGGAACAACTTACTGGCGTTGACATCACCAAGGTAAGCCCCTGCTTTCTTGTTAGCTAAACATATTTTTAAAATATTTACAAATAAAGGAAGTGATATAATTATTGTCGATTATGATTCGAATTTTTTACGGGAACTTGTGAATCTATAGATATTTCGCCACAAGCACTCGAGGACTTCAAAGTTTTTTTATTATTAGGCACTTAAAGTCGTGGGTATGGGATACTGGAATTTGTTTTCCAAAGCATTAATACTTAACTACCATTCTTTACAGTATTTTGTGTTTTTTCGTTTTTTAGAGCTTCCGTAAAGGTGCGCGATAAATCTACAGAGGACACTACTTAACTTGGTATCTGACAAATATCGTAGTTATAATGTAGATAAAGGAATTATGCGAATTATAATATGCGCTTCAATTTGTATTTAAGAAGATGTATATATATACGACAAACTATTTGCTTGTCTCTTAATTGTTATTTTCATCGGTTTCAATGTCATGCTCAGCATTTTATCGTTTCTTAATCAGTTTTCTTTATCTTATTCTCTAAAAGAATTAAATTTTTTATTCTCCAACTTCGCGGTAGAACCTGGTAAATCGAGTTAGTGTGTTTCCGGTTAATCGAGACGATATGTTTTGCGATAAATCGTGATGGTGGTTTGAATAAGTAGATGTTATTGATTATAGTTTTTATATATATCCATTTTTTTTTATTTTACTGTTGCTATATATTCGCTAGCATCAGTTTATTTACCAGTCCACTGTAATTTATGTTTGTATCTTATGTAGCCAGTATATCCAGCTCTTGTTCATATCAATGTTTTTTTCTCAATCTGCAAAAATAGTGACATTCTGATGTGTTTACAAAAACTGCACCAGTCTGAAATACCCTGTTTATATTCATATTTTACTTTTTTCATATTTTAAAGAGTATAGTGGCTAATTAACGGTTTACTAGAAGCCGAGAGATTAAAAAGCGTCGTTAAATTTTAGGTCTACAGATGTCTACAGCATAGAGTTTCTTAGACCAACATTCTAAACCTTGTTTTTTCTTTGTAAACAAGACTAATCAGGAACATAACTCATCATGACGTGGGAAGAAGTTAATTTTACTATAACCGCAATCACAAGGAAAAAAAACAAGAAATATTGCGAGACAGTTGGTCACTGCCATATTTTTTTATTCAAAAATGTAAGAGTGGACCTTTTTAGTCTCCTCATTTTACTAAATCGTTTCATATTCGCAAGCAACAAATCCGTGCACTTTCCAACTTACATGTTTCATTAAGACGCAGTTTAGAATTTACTGCTTGTGCTGCAGTCTGTGTTTACTCTTACTTTATTACACTCTTTAATTTTTATTTTTTATTAATAAAGCTTGAAGGCAGGTTTCTACTTAAACAAAATCAATCAGCGAAAATTTTGGAAGTGATCATTTATCGATCATCGATTAATTCTAAAATTCGTTTAAATGGAAACGAACCGTAACATGCATTGTTTGTTGTATGCAAGTCTGTATTTACACTTTCCAACTTTCAGTTTTCATCACATTTCAGTTTAACATGTACTGCTTGTGCTGCATCAAGACATGGCGTCGCAAATCAACTTTTCGATAAAAGTCCCTTGAACATATGTCACAACGGAATGGTTTGAAACCACTGTGTTTGCGCATGTGTGTTATCAAGTTAGAAGATTGACTAAACGCTTTATTGCATGCTCCACATTGATATGGCCTTTCTCCTGTGTGAACATATGTATGCTTCTTCATATCTGATTTTTGATGAAAACGCTTTCCACAATACACGCATGCGTACGGTCGAGTATTACTATGAATAAGCATGTGTGTAGATAAAGTTGATGAGCGTTTGAAAGCTTTTCCACATTCTGTGCAGGTGAAACTTCGAAACGCCGAATGGATGGTTTCTTTGTGCTGTTGCAGGCTGATTTTATGGCCGAAGGTTTTTCCACACAGTTCGCAGTGATACGGCCGTAGCTTTCCAGGATGCGATCGTCGTACATGCACTTCCAAACCATGAACAGTGTTAAAAGCCTTTTCACATTGTGAGCAATTGTATCGGTTTTTTAGCATGCTTTCAACAGGAAGTGACAAGTCTTTCTTCAGAGCTCCTGGCTTCATCCAGATTTCTTGCTTAGCTATGTGCAGGTAGTTGTTAAACCAGTCTTTATTGTTATTGTTATTGACATTACGTGCACAGTCTACGGTAGCTGGCGTAGCTCTGCAACTAACCGCTGGCTTTGGAACATCTGTTTCAAAAATATATTTCCAATTCTGCACGAAAGTATCTATAACAAAGGAAAGTAAAATATATGAAAAAATAACGAATAAGTGGGCTGTTAACTTCTATGTTATAAAACTTAGGTTTTTAAATTCATCAGGCCGCGGTTTACACGACAAAATATAAACAAACCAACACGGCTCCGTGTTGCATTAAAAACTTTGACCGATTAGATTATGAAGGTAAAGTAATCTTATAATTACAATCATTTAAATCACTCAAGTCTCTCATGGGGATATCATTACCACCAAGCAAATTCATTTCCAAGTTACAATTTACAAAAAAAGTATTCTTCTTTTACCTATGTTCAACGATTTTTATCGTTGACAATGTATTACGGACTTGTGGTCTTTGTGTCACAGACATGCTTATAAAATGAAAAGACTTCGTTACTTAACTCTGCGCAACCTCGTTCTCAGCGATTCCTAGCTTGTTAGATAAAAAATAGATAGTGAAATGAGTAAGAACGTGTTAACCTACCCTTCGTTACTTCCTTGTGTTCAATTGACTGTGCCATCTTATTCCCAGCACTGTTGAGAACATCTGAAATACAAAAAGGTTGTATCCATTTGTATATCACACAAGAAATCTTAACTAAGGTAAGAATCTCGACCTGATTTTTTTTTATCTTATTGGACAAAAAAATGGTGTACAAAAGTGACGACATTTTTTCCGATGAATGTTATCTTGGAATGGTCTTCACTTAAAGACTGCACTCTAGAATGATTTAGGTGTTTTTGTGTCGTTGTGCACACTATAAAGGTAATTTAAAAAGAAAATGAACATTATTATTACTATCCTTATTAAGCCAGGATAGCCTTTTAAGTTCCTGATGGTAATGTTATCAATAAGAGTTCTGCGACGGGGCCTAGTGCATTTATAGCTCCCATTTCAGCTAAGAGGGCCTGAAAGTACAATAGCCGTTCAACTAGACAACCTCCTAATGAGTCAATCCTGTTCTCGGTGCTGAACGAATCAGAAAAGATAGATTCACTCTTTTATAGTTTCTGGTATGATTTAACCGGGGATTGAACTCACGATCTTTCGCGCTGAAGGCAGACGCTCTACCAAACGGCTGAAAGGGATGGGATTGTTTCTTAGCGACAAATGTTTTGCCTGACGAATATTTTTGTTCAACGAAAATTTTGTCCAAAATTTGTCCAATAAGGTGTTGCAATTTCATCCACTTAGGCTAGAGGTCTTAAAAGCTTTTTTTTCTCCGCAAAGTTGCTACTGCCAGTGAAAAATATAAAAATAAAAATATGAAAAATAAAATGAATATGCAGCAAAAAAAATTGTAATAAAAATGTAATAAAAAAAGTATAAAAAATAAATAAATAAAGTTATTACACTGTAAAGACATACCATTATTATTGTTCCATAGACGTTTTTTTCTTTCATTTGTTTTAATAGTCTTTACCAAAAATGATCGAGGCATGATTAACCAGTTTAATGGTTTCTTATCCAAAGGTAAACCCAAAATGACAAAATCAAAAAATCCCCACCCATTTTGTTTGTATCAAATTCAAAAAATAACAGCTTACTTTTCTTTGACTATTGTTTAAGAAACGGAACGTTAGCAAACAAAGAACACATTCTTGTACATGACATATGTTTTGTGCTTTAATCTGCGTCTAACAAATACATTTCAGTTTGCACATTTTTTGTGTGTGGAAATTTTGATTTCAAAGTGTTTTTACCCGAAATCTGTTGTTAAGCTTAAACAAACACCAATCTCGTCCTCAGGTCACGATGTTCGACTTACTGTCAATGTAAAAATGCATCATGCCTTGACAATGAGATCAAACCAAACGCTTCTGCTTATCGGTTCTGTGAGGAATCAACCTCATTCCCAGGGCAATTTTTCGCTTTTTTGATATCCGAGACGGCGCGAAGAAATGATTTCTTCTCGCCGTCCGAGATTGTCAGAAAGAGAAAAATGGGCCTGGGGACGAGGTTGGTGAGGAATAATGCGTTGTTTTTGCACAACGCAAGTTTAAGGGGGATTATTACACGGTATATAAGTTGCAAACTTTTATTTCTTCTATTCCGTTTCTAGCTCCCTTCGACTAGCAAGTAAAAATCTCCAACAGCTGTGGTGAAGAAAATAAATAAAAAGAAATCATCCAGAATTAAGTTGTTGCCTTGACAACGACGTTACCACAAATGCGCCACATTATTGACATATTTACAAGAATAAAATTGTAACGGTAGGTAAAGAGGTTGCTGAGAATTTTACGTGAGTTTTAGCAGTTATCTGCAATTATTTACCTAGAAAAGCCTCTTCAGCCTCTTCAGTTCTCACTGCTGATACTGTTATCAACGAGGGTCCTGCGAAGGGGACCTAGTGCATTTAAAGCTTACATTTGAGCTACGTAAATAGTGCAAGCCCAGCAATCGCTTAACTAGACAATCGCACAAAATATCAATTCTATTTTCGTTCTGAACGCTGACTGATAATTTTTGCTACTGATAGAAAATAATGAAAAAATGGGTAGGCATTGGCAGATACGTTGTGGCAAAATTCGTTAATTAGAAGCGCCGAAAAATTACATTCGACAAAATTAGTTTAAACTGAAAGAAAAATGATACATGATTTCGAATTTGTTCCTGCCAAATACGATTTCAATTATTTTCACAGAAGAAATCTGTTCACTAAATTTTATTAGATTTTACAAAAGTATTCAATCGAAATTTAGAAATAGAAAACATGTTCACAGGATATAGTTGGGCCATATTCCTCTGAAGCCCTCCACCGCAGAGAAAATACAACGGAATTTCTATTTATTAAAAAATTTAACCTTTTTTATCTTTAACAAAATTTTAAGGAATTGATTTATGCTTCCTTTATTTTAAATATGAAAGGCCTCATAAAACACCTCGATTTGAACGAACTTGCTTTAATAACAAGTTCCTTGTACTAGCAAAAATATCCAACCGTTTGACAATCTCCAGTTTTTAATTTTTTAATTTAAAGTTTAATATATTTTCGCGATTTCACGAATCTTGTTGATATAATGGCCGAATACACTTATTCCGAAACACAATATGAACGAAATATCTACTTAATGAAGAAGGCGGATTTTGTTGCGGTTTCAATCTTAATCAGTCATTAGGTTCCGTAGCCATAACAACGCATAATACTCGTCATTTGCGTACAGACATGCTTCAAGACAACGTTTGATAGGTACCCTATCTAAAACTGAACCCTAGTACAACGAAGTGGTGTGCGATATGTGGAGGAGAGTTTTTGTTTACATTGGAAAAAGCAAAACCAACTGCTGTCATGACTTAATATTGTTTATCATTTCTTGTTTTAATGTTCTTGTGAAAATATTGAACATATGATGTGATTTTTCAATCTTCTATTTCTTTTTTCTTTTTCTTTTCTGGTATTTATTTGATTTCACAAATAAATATAACTTTTGTTCAAAGGAATTTATGCTCTAGGATCAAAACAATTCAAAATTTACCCGCTTCCTTATAACACAGGCCCTTATCTTATACGGTATGCACATACTTGTTAGCAGAAATTTTTCTATTTCAATGTATTTTTTACGTCAAATAATTGAGAAAAAAAATTAGGGTGCAAATTTTCAGTAAAAACGCTTACATGAACTGACGTTAGCAATTTTCAGGTCAGCATAAAAAAGTTGAATTTTTTTTGATTTGGTTAAATAGAACATGTCAAATGGAAGAGAAAAATATGTAAAAATCATGTTTTGGAAAGGTATACTGGACAACCTCGTCCTCTTGCCTTTTTCACATCGAAGCCGGCGTTGTTAGACGAAAAGAAGGCGCTAGCAGCTTTGAAATCAGGCAACAAACCCTGTGGGCACTTTAAGTGTTAACGGGACCAGTTTTTTGTGCTTTAATGGACTACAATACCCGTTTTTCACTATTTTGAAAGCTATTTAACAAGCAGCTCCTACTAATTTTCTATGTCGAACATGAATGCTTTTTTTTCATCTTTCTTGTGCTTAGAAGTACTATATTCTGTTACTTATGTTTCATTCCCAAATCGTTTGAAAGCAACACATCCTCACTAACAACAGATTGAGCGTATATTTAAAATTCTCAATAAATGCTTGAAAGAAATTTGGATAACTGAGATCTATAATTTGTTTACTTCTACTTGAAGAATCCGTCAATCTGTTCCCAGTAAAACGATGATGTTTTGAAAAAACTAGGAAACCCGTGCTCTGATTGGCTCAGAAAGCTAGCGCTCCATCTGCAAGATTGAAATGGTTTCAATTTTTTTTTGAGATCGCCGCAAATTTCCAGCTCAAAAAATCGATCGCCGGAGGGCATTTGATTGATGGAAATTACGCTGGCTTAAAAGCATACCCTCGGGCGAGCTACAGTGTGCAGAGGAAATGTATCCTCCACCAAGTTGTCCACCGCCACCTCCGCCCTCCATTTTCCCTATTATTTAAATAGTTAAAAAGTGAATTAAGAAGAAGGTTAATCTTGTTTTTTCCTAAGCCGAATATCAATTTCCTAGGGTTTTTTTGACCCCGTGCATTCACCGTGAAGGAGAATTTTGCCTTAATCATGTTTGCATATTTTTCCTGAAAATACTGGTATTTGAAGAACAACAAAAAAAAACGTTAGACAATTTCTTTTAAATATATGGATATATTCGTATATACAAAATGCAACAATCATTGTCTGTTAAGATTTAAAATGCGTTCTTCTGGATTAAACCGTACTCTTGTTACAAGACGCAATTCAATATCGAGAGGCGAGCACTCTTTTTCTCGACATCACATTTTACGACAAAATAAGCTTTATTTTTCTGGTTCTTCTTCCTTCTTTTTTTCCTGTTCATTCGTCACTTCCGTCACAGACGTCACTTCTGTCATCGATTCATCTTCTTCGTTTTCAGATGATTTTTTCTTTTTTTCGCCGGCGTCAGTCTCTTGTTTCTCAGTAGCTTCAGCTCTTTGTTTTCTTTTTAACTCGGCTGCATCTTTCTTTCCCTTTTGTTCTTTCTTATAAACTGAAAAGGTCAAATTGTGAAATTTAATAACACATGTCTAGTATTCAAATTATCAATATGATAAAGCCGTGTTTTGTTTGTTTTTAAGCACAATAAAGTCTGTTTAAAATTCAGTAACACCCCTATTAAGAGCTACCTCTTCAGAGCAGTGATAGCGACTGTGACTTGTGTGAGTTTGTTAAAGAAGGTGCAATCTCAGCAAAATGAGGCAGCTCGTTTTGCCGGGCTTATATTTCTCATGTGAGGCTCCTACAACATTAACTTCCATCAACGGCAATACAGCCGCCTTCGTGAATTTTTACCTCTATTAGCGGTAACGAATCGGTGGTACAAAAGAAGAAAACGTTAAATGTTCTTTGGAAAACAGCTTCATTAGAGAAATGGTTGAATTCTTATATCACGTTTTTGACTTGAATTATACGAAACACTTTCCCACCATTAACACCTCCAATTAACGTCTTGACCACTATCAAATGTTCCACTGTAGCTTGGTTTCTGTACAAAACTGTACCAAAATGCAGAACAGAACAAAATACCTTCTAATCCATCTTTCAATGGTTCGATGAATGATGGAAACTCCATTTCTTCTATCGCTTCAAACACATCAAAAGCAGACAGGGTTTTTCTTTTATGCTTCACTGCAATGTTATTGGCGCTGCAACAGAGGACAGATAAGTCAGTTTAAAACTTGCTAACAGTTAAAGTGTGAAGGCTCTAAAGAACACTGGCTACGTTTTCCAAACACAAAAGTTGCAATAAAGTTACTCAAATTAGTACGTACCATGATGTTGCATACAAAACAAACACACTTGCAGACTTGCTGATGGCAGCTCTTGCCTCTTTCGAAATGTTAATACCTTCAGGAAGCTAAAGAAACAAAGTAAAAAATTTAAAACTGCCAATTCAACTTTCCATTTAGATCAACAGTAAGCAGGCATGAAACATTCAAAAATCACGTTCATACTTGGAGAGATCACGTTGTGATAACAAACTAAAGCAAACAAAAGTGGGGGTGTATTTCTTTGCCCATGTTCACAAGCCAAATTTTCTTTCCATTTTCTTTAACATGCTCTTTGATAGTATGTGTGATACAATGTTGGTCGACTTATTAGCTAATAGCTTTACTAAATTAGGCGTACAAGAAAGGGAGGTGACAATTAAATGAGCATCCATTCTGAATGCCTGTCTATGTAAAATAATTTTGGCTTATATACACTAAGTATGTTATTTATAAGTCAAATTACATGGTGACCACTAATAAAATGAGAACAAAATAAGGATATTAAGGAGAATTAAGGAGACAAATTGACACTTTTTAAGGATATTTTCCTGCAAACAAGAATAAAAAAATTAAAAAATAAGGATAATTAAGGAGAACACTAATTTAAGGTTTCAATATAAAAAGGACGAGCGGCCCCATGGATTTTTCCACGGGTCACCGACTAGTCTCTGTAATAATACACAGTTTGTGTGTGAGGAAAACTTTTGCTACGGAAACACAAAATATGCGAGATATATATAAAGGACGGGCTACCTGGTGGATATTTTCAAGGGCTACCTTCTGGTTAAATTATAATACCTGTACACATCTGTCCGTCAGACAAAATGGTACCATATAAAAATGACAACCAAACCCGTAGATTTTTCTATGTGCCACCAACTAACTTGACATTTATTGCGCAGGAAATTTTAAAAACTTCTGGAAATTTCTGACTTTTTCTTGAGCCTTTATGCTTAAAGGGAAACAAGGTATAAAATAATGTTAGACTTATATCATATAGAGAGCTTAAAAAGTTGGTCTTTTTAAGTCAAGTCTTTTCAAGTCTTTTTAAATTTTTTAAAAAGCTCTTTACGTTTTTAAGATATTCACACTTAAAGAATTTCAGATTTAATTATGTTGCATTTAAATGATGTTACATCTGAGTAATAGCAAATTTTGACATTTTCTATTATCATTAATTTTAGACCAGTCAAGGGATGTGCATTCAATGTAGAGATATAATTTTTTTTGACAAAATGACACACGTTTGATTGTCATTTTGACAAAAAAAAATTATATTAATCAATTCATCTTTATAATATCTATTCTAAAACTGTACCACATATTTCACCTATATCTATTGTAACAAAATAACCAGAAACAAAGGATCAATGACAATTGGCCTACAGTGGTCACTGGTCATAGCTGCAAAGAGGTTTTCTTCTCTACAGTCAACAAGTTTTTGTGGACTGACTTTGTATTTCTCATTCGAACCCAGTACCTGTATAATTCTGAACATTTTAAATAGTGCAGTATGCCACTAATAATTCAATAAAATTATGTACACACCACTTCTTTGATCATTCTTGCTATCACTGCAGTCGGCAAATTCAAGTCTTCTGGCTTTTCTGCCATTACGTGTCATGTAATATATATTTACCTACAATTCAAACATGTGTGCATTACATATAACAGTAATGGTAGTTTTCCTCCATGAAAAAACAAGTTTATTTCATAAAAAAAGAGCTTGGTTTAGGAATCTTTTTTATTATTCCTTTAAAAATGTAAAAAATAAAATGTATTTCCATTATAAGGTACAGTAAAATTTGAAAAAACAAATAAATGGTTAAAACATGGTCAAACAATTGGATTGAACTCAAGCTGGTTGCAGTGCTTTGTATTTCCACATGCCGATATTAACATTGCCACATGCTGACAATAATATTGGTTTGTTTTGTATTCAATGAATGGTTACAAAAGATAAAACAGATTAAAATGTCAGATTTCACCGAGCACAGATTCTTTCATTGACATAGCTAAGATACCCAGCTAGCTAGCTTTTAGTTTTTCCCACAGAGTTGTTTGGGTTTTTCAAATACACCTTTTCACAGTTTAAGTTGTTTGCTTATTTTATGTTTTAAAAAGGATGTAAATAAGGCTTGCAAGGAATGAGTAAATTCTTAGTGCGATAATAAAAATTGTTATTCCTACCATCGTATTTCAAGAGAAACTTCAAAAACAGGCTGTTTTCGCAATCTGGGCAGAAACAGTAACAGTACCACATGACATTCCGACCGGGAGAATATGCTTATGCCAAATTAACAAGCAAAATAAAGAAAGTTGTAAAAGATCTCTCATAAATAATGGCTCACTTGATGGGGCAAAATTATCTTGCCCAATCTTTTAGAAACTCTAAACTAAGTTACTCAATCTCCCGTTTTAGAAGATTCCAGCAGGGTTGGAAGGTATGAAGATATTGATCAGACTTAAACTATTTATTGAGTCACTTAAACTTCTACATGGTTTATCTGGGAATATTTACAAGAAATAGAAAGAATAAAGAATTCTAGGCAGACAAGCAAATGTATTTTTATTTTTGACAAAGCTGGATGATTTCCCTTTCGTTTTCCGAATGTTTTCGCGTTTTATTTCCCGCCATTATTGCCCGTCAAGGGGTAAAAACAAGACCACGAATATAACCAACATCGTTCTCATGAGTCTCTTGATAGCGGTCCACTTTTTTTGTGGATTTTCAAAAAACCGCTTGTCCTATGTGCGACTGGGTGATTTATTTCTGAATGGACCTGAGCATGGAATGCTAATATCAAACATCGAGTTAATATATTTCAAAACTTTTTTCTTATTTGGCTGAATGTTGCGTTATGGATAAAGTTGCTTAGTTTGCTAAAAATTGTTTTTCCACTATTTCTGTTCACGGCTAAGTCGTCGAAGCTTTACCATTATCTTCTTGTTCGTATGTATCGTATGTATCAACATATGTATTGACAGACAAAAGATATCTTTTGCGAAGAAACAGACTTACAAAGCGTCACATAGATTTTAGAGCCGAAGGAGCTTATCACTAAAAATGTAAACAAAAAGATCCGTCAGCAGGTAGGAGGACTTGATTTAAAGACAGCCGAACCAAAGTTGTTTGCCAAAAAGTGAAAAAAATGTTTTTGTGTAAACTTTTAACATTTTTCTACCAACTTAACTATTGCTTGTCTGTTGATTATGATTTGTTAGATTAAATAGATTGTCGTTAGTCTCTTAAAGAAGTTTTTAAAACTAACATCAACCCTGGGGCATCTTGTATGTTTTCAAACATCGGACGGCGATACGACCATGTTCGTCTCGCCGTCCCGAGACAACAGGCGCTAGGAACAAGGTTGAACAAACATGTTAATGTATTAATATATAGCTGTTTCACTCTGCTAATAAATAGCAGTTGATTCAGAAATTGAAGTTGAGCAACTGTGCGAAATGTCTATAGCAGTATAAACGGGAATCGACCGCGACCCCCGAACAGAGAAGTAATAAGTTAGTGATTTGGGAAGCGTGTATGCGCGTTTTATTTTTCATTAATAAAGTTACAGCGCAGCGAAAAAGAAGGTGTGGGGACAAGATTGCAATCCTATCACTATCACTTTTTATAATTGATCGAAAATGTAATAAATTAGTCATGCTTATCAATCCACACCTATGTAAACAACTAACTTCCGAAAAAAGGATGAATAATTTACGGAATTGAAAGAAACTAAGGAGATGATTTTTTATGCGAATGGAAGTGATTCTCTCGACGCAAACTTAACACAAGTGCTAGCGTTTTACTCATTAAACATGCCACATTATAATTGACTGGTGCATTTCGTCCTCATTTATGTCAAAAAACGTGGAAGCTCATGAGATGAAACACCATACGTCAAGGTTAAAAAGAATTAAATATTTAAATGAAAGAGTAAGTTTGATATTCAGATGAAGCAATATTAAAAAAACTGGCTTAATAATGCAGTCACCGATTATAAACAAACGGCACGCAACGCTACATATCGTAGTATAGTACGACGAAAAATCATTTTCTTCGAAACACGTGGTAGCAATATTCATGTATTTTTTTAAACATCAGTTAAAAACTTAAATAAAAATTCATTTTAATCAACTTCGTCCCCAGGGGTTCTTGCCTTTTTGACATCAAGGCCGGCTGCGAAGTTAGACGTCAAGTAAGCGCTAGCGGCTTTGACAGGCAACAAGCTCTGGGGACGAGGATGAATTTTAATTTAGTTATTTGTTTAGGGGCTTTTAAGGAGATTGTGGTCTTTTGTTCCCAGTCAGGGCCAAACTTTGAATCTAAATTCCGATTCATAATTGCACCGACGTAATGATGAAAACAACATTTGAGGCAGTAACATCTCATCCTCATCCCCAGGGTTTTCTGCACCCTGAGCCGTTTTTGGAGCAGGCAAAATTTGAATTTCGAATTTTCATTTTACCATTAACATTAAGGTAATGCAAGATACGGATATACAAAGAGTGAAAGTCACACAACGCCAAGCCCCATGGTAGTAAATACGAGCATCCCCCCATGTTTTAGTGTATGAGCGCAGAGAGTGAGTAGACCAAAAAAATAACCTATTAACAAGTGTTTCCATTTTTTTTTAAAGAAAATATTACAACTCAAAATATTAAAAAAAATGTGATTTCATTGTCTGTCTGTGTTAACAAGACTTAATTTTTTTTTTAAAGTAGTTATTCCGTCCCGAATGTGGGCCTTGGCTTGATAATGTAAAACTCACATATTTTGAGTATATTCTTATAAAAGTTATGCACTGAGTAAGGCGTTGGTTATCTTACGAGGGAAAATATTGCGACTTTTTGCGAATTATCCTTGAATTCGCGAAATAAAATTCTCGCGAAAACTTTGAATTTTTCAAATATGTGAAATTAAATTATCGCTAAAAATATCAGACATATTTCACGATAATTCTTTAACAAGCATAGTTGGTTAAGTTATTGAATTTCACATAGTAAGATCAAGATTTATTTATTATATGCCAAATTAAACACCAGTAAAGAAAGGTAAACTTATTCAAATCAAACTACAAATCTGGGGCCAACATCAATCTAAGGGCTAGTAGCATTGAGAGGTTGAAACGCATACAATTACTACGCGTTTCATCTTCCATATCAACAATGGAAAGCGATACGTGACGACTTGGGATCGAGGTTAACAATATCTTTTAAGGGCACATTCTCTTATAAAATATAAAACGCCGCGGATGTCATCGAACGAATTTCAAAAAGCTTCGGTAAGCCCCGGGCTCAAGGTTGCTTGTAACTTAATTTTATAGTCTTGAAAATGTACTGGAAAAAGATGTATAGTTTTGCTGTTGTCATCATTTTTTACAACATGGCGGAAGGTTTGCCAAAACAAATCATTTTTTTTTTAACAAATATTTTTAATTTTGAATTAGTAGACTAAAATTAATTAGTAAATACTTTATGTTCTTTTTTTATAATAAATCTGTGTGAAGATAATGCTTTTCATTCTTGTATGGGGAGGTGGTGGGGAAAAATTAAGGAACGTTAGACCAAAGTGTTTGTTTTCCCACAAAAGTTCAATCCCTATGGACGGAAGCCAAGTCACATGACGTTTTTATGCCAGAAGAACTGAGGCATACCGTACAATGTGCTCATAATCCCTCTTATTAGTTTCCTCTCATTAGTCAAACTTACAAAACACAAAATTTGTTGTGCTGGCTAGCTAATTATAGAAGTAAAACTTGGCTTTAAAAAAGCTTTAAAGTATTATTGAGCTGGCTCGATACCTTCTAATGCAAGTCAGCTACCTTTTCAACTTATAGAAAAACCATGTGTCTGCATGTTCTTTATGTCTAGATTCTAATCCATAATCTAACATGCCCAGAGGGGAAATATTTTTATTAAACCCACCAACATACATTTATTATGCGATTTGGTTCAGCTTTGTTGCCATAGTCATGATTGACATTTTGCTTAATTGAGGAATAGCATTTGTGCTACATCCGCCATTTTTTTCTGTAAGACTAAGTCTTTTTTATGTTTTTCAAAGAAGTGTTGCAATTAGATGGCCTATAAACCTGTTTTAGACATCTATTAATAGTGCGTTCTGTTGTGACAACTGAAAGACGTCTTTTCTTGGTTTTATAAAAGACAGAGTTAAAAAGATATTTAAAAAGACCTTCATTAGGCATCTTGTAGAGGTAGCAAAAGACAACTTTTACATCAATTTTGAAAAACATGATTTTTTTTGTTCGATACGTAGTGCTAAAAAATTAGACAGGGTTAAATCTGTCTATATATACAGTACAGTCCAGATGTAAGCGTACGTGTACGCTCAAGTTTCACTCCTTTTTCTCGGAGGTGGTAGTTGTTTGTCTTTTGTTCTTATTAATTATCTTGCGAGTCTTGTAAGTCATTAACTAGCGCGTAATAAACAAAAGATTCTTGAAGAAAAAATAGCTTATTATAACTGTGCATAACTATTGTTTGATAGTGTTATCATAACTATTCCCAATAGCATAATTGCAAATGTTATCAACTCTATCAATGTGACACGAAGAGTCATTGTTTAATATTTTTATTAAATAACAGTTTTGCGTGGAAACTAAATAAACTAGCGAGAAGGCATTGTTGGTTGCGCGGGTTAAATAAAGCTTTTAAGCGATAGAAATAATTATATTTTAACAAAGATTGATTGATATGATGGATATGGATATCAAGATTGATATGGATGGATATGGAGGAGTTGGCATATTCGTTGCAGAGAAGTGGGTAGAAAAAGTAATAGATGTTATGCGTGTAATAGTCGTATTATAGTGATAAAGTTTTTGATAGGTAATAGGATTGTCACTTTTCTGTCAGTTTATGCTCCACAGTGTGGACTCAGTGAGGAAGATAAAGATAAGTTTTATGATGAGTTAATAGCAGTCACATCAAAGTTTGGAGACACTGAACTTGTCATGGTGGGCGGCGACTTTAATGGTCATGTTGGGAAGTCATCTGAAGGTTATAGAGGTGTGCATGGAGGCTATGGATT
This sequence comes from Hydractinia symbiolongicarpus, assembly GCF_029227915.1. Lineage (NCBI taxonomy): Eukaryota > Metazoa > Cnidaria > Hydrozoa > Anthoathecata > Hydractiniidae > Hydractinia > Hydractinia symbiolongicarpus. The sequence continues at coordinate 10,261,533 of NC_079884.1, forward strand.
TGGGAGCAGAAATAAGGAAGGGGAGAGATTGCTTGAGTTTGGAATGGCAACGGACATGGTGGTTTGCAACACATCATTCAGTAAGAGACAGAGTAGGCTGATAACATATGAGTCAGGTGGTTGTAAGACACAGATAGATTACTTTTTGGTTAGAAAGTCAGACAAGAAAGTGGTGAAGGACGTGAAAGTTATATCGGGGGAAGAGTGTGTTTCCCAGCATAGGTTGCTGGTTTGTGATATTATCTTGAAGAGTGTCAGAGAAGCCAAGAGAAAGTACAGGCCCTGTCGAAAAGTCTGGAAGCTGAAGGAAGAGATTGTAGCAAGACAATTTAGTGCAAAAGTTCAGCAGTTATCCTACAATAGTCAATGTGATAGTGACAATGTTGAAAGTACTTGGACTACTTTGAAGAATTGTCTTCTAGAAGCTTCTGATGATACCTGTGGGTGGACGAAAGGACCAGCTAGACATAGACAGACCTGGTGGTGGAATAATGAGGTTGACCAGTGTATAAAGGAAAAGAGGAAACTTTGGAAAGAGTGGGAGTCAGGTGGTAGTAAAAATATTTACTTAGAAGCTAAGCGTCGGGCTCGTACAGCAGTGTATAAGGCAAAATCAGAAGCAGAGAGAAACAGATTTGCAGATGTGTTAAGAAGGGAAGACCAGCGCAATGAGGTATTCAAGATAGCAAAGCAAATGAAGAAGACTAATCAAGATATTGTAGGTGAGAAGTGTATACGTAATGATGAAGGTGTTTTGGCTAGCACAGAGGAGGAGAAAAGGGTAGCTTGGAAGAATCATTATCAGAGGTTGCTTAACACTGAGTTTGATTGGGACGAGGATAATTTGTCTGATGATGATGTCGTAGAAGGGCCAGCCATGCAGATCAAGACAGAATGGGTAGTGGAGGCTATTAGGAAAATGAAGATTGGCAAGGCTGCAGGAGTATCAGGTATTGTCGCAGAGATGGTAAAAGCATCTGGATATATTGGAGTTGAGCTTATTACAAGTCTTGCTAACCAGATTATAAAGGATGGTGCTATTCCGAGTGAGTGGCAGTCGAGTGTAATAGTGAATTGTTTCAAGGGCAAGGGTGATGCATTAGAAAGGGGTAACTATAGAGGTTTGAAGTTGGTTGATCAAGTAATGAAAGTTATTGAAAGAGTGATTGATAAGTTACTTAGAGAAAGAATTGATATAGATAAGATGCAATTTGGTTTTGTTCCAGGGCGTGGCACTACAGATGCAATATTTTTACTCAGACAGCTTCAGGAAAAGTATTTAGGAAAGAGAAAGAATCTCTATTTTGCCTTTGTAGATTTAGAGAAAGCTTTTGATAGAGTGCCACGTAAAGTTATTTGGTGGGCTATGAGAAAATTAGGTGTAGATGAGTGGCTAGTTACGATGGTTCAGTCTATGTACAGCAATGCTAGAAGTCGTGTCAGGATTAACGATTCACTTAGTGATGAATTTAGTGTAAATGTTGGTGTACACCAGGGTTCTGTACTTAGTCCTTTGTTGTTTATTCTAGTCTTAGAAGCGCTGTCGATGGAGTTCAGAACAGGTTGCCCATGGGAGTTATTGTATGCAGATGATTTGGTTCTCATAGCAGAGTCGATGGAAGAATTAGTTGAAAAGTTTGAGAAGTGGAAGAAAGGACTAGAAGAGAAAGGGCTGAAGGTAAACACAGCAAAGTCTAAAGTCATGATAAGTAGCATTGCAGCCAAGTGTGACCTTGTAGTTGGAAAGTGGCCTTGTGGAGTTTGCAGGAAAGGGGTTGGTAGTAACTCAATTTTTTGTCAGACTTGCAAGCATTGGGTACATAAGAAGTGCAGTAGTATTAGTGGAAGGTTAAGAGCTGGCATACAGTTTGTATGCAAGCGTTGCAAAGGTGAGATTATAGAGAATGAAGTATTTCCAGCTTTAATGATGTACAACAGTGGCTCGTTAGAGATAGTTAAGAACTTCTGTTACTTAGGTGATATGTTGGGCAGTGAAGGGGGTGTTGGAAGAAGTGTTACTTGCAGGATAGGTTCTGCTTGGAAAAAGTTTAGAGAGTTACTTCCTTTATTGACTAGCAGAGTCCTGTCAATTGAGGTAAAAGGTAGGTTGTATGAGGCCTGTGTAAGAAGTGTTATGTTGTACGGTAGTGAGACATGGGCAGTGAAGCAGGAAGATCTTGACCGTTTAGAAAGGAATGATATGAGAATGGTTAGGTGGATGTGTAATGCCAGTCTGAGAGACAGAAAGAGTTCAGATGAGCTAAGAAGCAGGCTAAGTCTCTGTAGAATTAAAGATGTTATCCAGATAAGAAGATTGAATTGGCTGGGGCACTTGGAAAGAATGGAGGAGGATAATTGGGTAAGAAAGTGTAGAGACTTGATAGTTCCTGGGGCAAAGCCCAGAGGAAGACCGAGAAAGACTTGGCAGGAGGTTATAAGGACAGACTTGATAGAGAGGGAGTTGAGTTTAGATCTAACACAGTCTAGATCAGATTGGAAGAGGGTCATTAATATACCCCGTCCAACCCATGCTAGCATGGAAAACGGACGTTAAGCCGAAAATGATGATGATGATGATGATTGAAACTTTAATTTTGATAGAAAAGCATTTTCAGATCGCGTTTTAAAAGTTTAAGAACGAAAAACAGCGATAGACATGTTTTTTCAGATCACATTTTAAAAATTTAAAAACAAAAAGTGGCGATAGAAATGTTTTTTAGATCACGTTTTAAATGTTTATGAACGAAAAACGGCGATAGAAATGTTTTTTTAGATGGCTTTTTAAAAGTTTAAAAACGAAAAACGGCGATAGAAATGTTTTTTAGATCGCATTTTAAAAGTTTAAAAACGAAAAACGGCGATAGAAATGGTTTTTTAGATCGCGTTTTAAAAGTTTATAGACGAGAAACGGCAATAGAAATGTTTTTTTAGATCGCAGTTCAAAAATTTAAGAACGAAGAGCGGCGATAGAAATGATTTTTTAGAAAGTTTAAGAACGAAGAACGGCGATAGGAAAGCTTTGTTAGATAGTTTTAAAGTATTTAAAATGTTATCGACTCTAACCAATGTGACACGGTGAGCCATTGTTTGACAGTTTTATTAAATAAAGGATTTGCGCGAAAACTAAATAGACAGCGAGAAGCATTGTTTGTTGGAAGCATTGTTTAAATCTTTTAAGAGATGGAAATAATTATGTTATAAAATTCAAATAATGTTAAAACACTGATTTGCACTAAATCTTTTTCCAAGATTTATTTTTTAGAAAAAACACTTGTTTTTTAACTTTGTATCTTTTTATTCTCACCAGAACAAAATGTTTCCATAACAAGCGTTTTCACCTTTTATGTGCGTCGAAAGTTATAATTTTAGACTCTTTCTACAGTATTAAAATCTAAACAAAATGTTCTCACAATGAGTGTTTTGTTCTTTCCAGAACGTCAAAAGTTATATTTTTAGATTATTTCTTTCTTCGATATTAAAATTTAATTTGTTTTTGAAATCTTATCCCGAACGTAGGGTTTTTCCGTTTGCATTATTAAACGTTGGTTTTTATAAAAAGAACTTTTAAAAGTTTTGCATGTTAAAAAATACGTTTCGACGATTTACTAAAAGTTTTAAAAGTAGCATTAGTTTTTTTAAATATTTAGATCATTGGATTTGTTGTTTTTTAAAGGAGCTTGTGTTTTGTGAATATATCGAGATTAAAATCGCGTTACTATAATTAGTTTCGTTGTTAAAAAAAATAAAGATTCAATGACCTTTGCGTTAAATTTTTTCTCGCGCAGAGTATTGCTTTTAAACGATGTTTCTTGCTATGATTTTGTTTTTAACACGAAGCAATTATTTTCGCTCAATTTGAAAAGAACTCACTATCCTATTGTTTTTTTGAATGAAAGCAGTTATTTTTGCAAGTTGAGCATACGCGTACGCTTACATCTGTACTGTACTGTAGCTGTTTTTGTTTATTCACTTTTGAAAGAAAATTAAACCAGAAAACCTGCACTGATTTTAAGCTTTAGCTTCTTTTGTTTAAAATTATAATTGTAAGTATAAGTTCAAAGCTTGTCCAAGAATACTGTATTAGTTTTTATTTATGACCCCCACACATTTTTAATGTTGTGATTCAAGCAACAACTTTGTTTGGAAAAAGCTTTTTTTATAAATTGTGAAATATTGTAAAATTAATTTAAATTTGTTATTGTAACTTTGTAGTTGAATTTGTATGATATTCAGGCATATCCTTCATCACATAAGTAGTATAAGGGACCTTACAGAAATTGCAATGTTTAAAAGACGACGACGCTTCCGCATAATTTTAATGCGCGTCGAGTTTGACATTTGCCGGAGTTACGAAAACCCGCCACAACGACCTAAGAAATATGGCGCGAATTACGTAAACAAACATTTCAGAAAGTGAAAGTATGCCAAACTTCAGGGAAGCTAGAGAATCTTTGCTCTATTGTTATTCAGACAATTTATTAACTGATAAGAGTGTTGTTTACTCTATCACTTGAATACATCTAAGAACCCTGATTTCGACTACACATGTTATAGCTAGTTTGACTTAAACGAAATGGGCGACAATGATGTGGTTGCTGAGTTTAGATTTATGAAGAATGACATTTTGCGACTTGTTCGTGCTCTTAATATGCCAAATGAAATAACATGCTACTTTTATAATGACCTAAAAGTTGATTCGTTGGAAGCACTGTGTGTGGTTTTAAGTAGACCAGCCTACCCCTGTAGATACTTCGATATGATTTCTCGATTTGGTAGGGCTGTACCGCAGCTAAGCATGATTTTCAACCAAACAATCGATTTCATAGATAGCAACTGGGGAAATTTACTGCAAAACATGAATCAACCCTGGTTAACAGCAGGAAATTTGATGTTATTTGCAAATGCAATATATATGAGGGGTGCTGCACTTGACAACGTTTGGGGGTTTATAGATGGAACTGTGAGAGGCTGTTGTCGACCACAAGTTGCACAAAGAATGTTATACAATGGACACAAAAGCCATCATGCTTTGAAATATCTGGCTGTCAGTACTCCTTATGGATTGGTTGCTAATTTATACGGTCCAGTGGAGGGCAAGAGACATGATTGTGCACTTCTTGCCATGCCAGGTTTGTTACAGACACTGCAACAGTTCTCTCATGGTCCTAATGGAGAAATACTCTGCATATATGGCGATCCTGCTTATCCTCTTAGAAGACACCTGTTCAGTCCCTGTCCTGGAGCAAATTTGAATCAACAACAAAAAGACTTAAACAAAAGCATGAGTGCTGCTAGGGTGTCTGTTGAGTGGGTGTTTGGTGGAATTATAAATACTTTCAAACATACAGACTTTAAGAAGAATATGAAAGTTGGCCTGAGTAGTATTGGAAAAATGTACAAAGTCAGTGCTCTTCTAACAAATGCACATGGGTGTTTGTATAAAAATCAAATCTCTCAGTTTTATAACCTTCATCCACCTTTGTTGGAACAATATTTTATATAATAAAAAAATACCGATATAAAAGACATATATGTAACAAGATATACAACATAATGTATTAACATAATATAACATTTTTTTCACTTTTCATCCATGTATATACATAATTTGAAGGTTAACAAAGTTTATCTGCCAACTTTGTAAGTAAATTGATCATTGCATTAGATTGGGAAATTAAAGTTTCCTCCCTAGCCTTGGTTACTTTCAACTCCTCTTTTCGTAATTCTAATTTGTCTTGTCTTAATTGGAAGTCTTTTTCAGACTTCTCACGTAAATCACCACCAGAAGAGCGTTTCTTAGGGGTTTCAACTTGAGAATCTCGCTCTTGTTTTCGTTTTCTTGTTTCAGATAATATTTCAGTAGACATTTTCCGCATAATCTTCAGCCTGTTTTTTTTCTTCATCAATTTTTTTAGTTTTTGCTGCACTCTCTGATGTGTGTAAACGTTCAGCCTCATCTTTACGTTCGTATATTGCAAAAGTTCATCGGTCTCTGATAGCGGTTCAATTTCAAGTCCGCTACCTTTTTCTTCTTGGTTTTTCTTCCATACAAAAGATTGTAATAATTTTTTCAATTTGTCTCTTAGGGCTCTCTGATCTACTCTAAACCATAACATTTCACTTTTGTTTAAATTAGCTGCAATTTACTCAAGACACAATCCTTGTTCTCTCGATCCATCTTTTTTCGAAAACAAATCAGCAAGCAAAACTTCTCTTAAAACATTACCTCATGCTCAGAAGTCCAACACATTTTTCTAAGAAAACAACAGGCACAGGTATTATGCTCATGGTTAAACTTCAAAAATACATATTCTGTATATTTCAAAAAAACATATACTGAACTTTTATGTATCAAGTGATGCTTTATGCAAGAAAAAAAATTGAAAAACTTTTTTATATACCTATTTTACTCTGTTGTTGGGCACTGTTTTCCCCCTTAATCTAAACAATAAGTACAAAAAAGTTTTAGCTGGAGGTTGCTAAGGTCAGCTACAAAAATTCAAAAATCAAAGGCAGTTTTGTGTCCTCGCGGTTGCAACGGAACGGTAGAATGAGGGAATCAGTTGAAGTACATTTGTAAGATACGTCGTCGTCCTCACCTTCGTCGCACTTTTCGTAAGGTCCCTATAAAGTAAAGAAAAATGTTTAGGAAAAAAATAGACCCTATAACATTCTTAAAAAACAACTGGAAACAAGTTGTGTTTCACTGTCTAGAAGGTGTATGGTCGTTAGGAATTCACAAGACAGACCAAATTCTGTTGTATATAATTATAAAAATTGAGAATAGAAAAGTTTATGAAAAAGCTTGTAATAGTGTAATATGGTGTTTTGTTGATAAAGTTAATTATGCATTATAGCATGTGTATGGAATATACTATCTGGTATTCTGTGAATCTTGTAGTATTGTTATTTTGCTTTTGAAGCTTATAACCTTTTACCGCAACATATAAACTCTTGTTTTTAAACGTTATTTTTTTTATATAAGAAACATCTATATAAGAAACATGAGGGTGAGATTAGGCCAAAATTAAGAAACAGTTAAAAAACATGACAAGGTTGAAAGTCTCAAACAAGATTTTTAAAAATGCAAGGAATACTAAGCCATTAATAATATAACGGAAAACTTCTTTATTTTTTAAACAAAATATCAAGTTGTGTTGTCTCTTTTAACAACTTCAATAAATAAAAGAATTAGCCTGTTTCTTTAGTGAAAGACTGCCATTTCACATTTTATATTGTAGTATATACCTGTAAGGAAAAAGAAGAAAAACATGTGTAAAAACTATAAGAATTAAGAAACAGTTTAGAAACATTTGCAGCTTTAATCGGGAAAAATTAAGAAACGCCCAGGCTGAAGCCAAGCAGTGTGTTTCTTATATAAAAAAACATGTAGCTCATTACTAGAAACAAAAAACCTTTTTTATTTTTTTAGATAGTAAAAATATTTTGAGCAGTAAATAAAATATTTACGTCATTCTACAATACTATTAGGAGATGTGTTCTGTGCTTGATCTTGTACACAACTTCTATTTGATTCTAGTTCAGAAGACCAAACTCTCTTTTTCCCACTTTATAGACTTTTGAATTTTTATTTTGACAGTTATAGTCAACATTTAGAGAAAAAGAGAGTATGGAATAAAAAAATGACAGCTAAAAATTTTAAACAGCTAAATGAGCAATTAAAATTGATTGCATTACTTTCAATTTTTGAATAAATAAAAATATAGTCATATATAACAAGGAGATTTACACTTGTAGACAGTGTTTTTGTCATGTTTTTGTATAATTTCTTAGCATTCTGTCATTAAATTGTTCAAGCAGGATTTTTTAAAAAACATTTTAATTTTTTTTGTTGTCAATTTAAATTCTAACATATAGTGTTGTGAAAAGCTACTTATACCCTGCTATGCAACGATAATATTAGAGAGTGCTGGTACGGTACAGAGTCAATAGAAATTGCACCAATCCTACATGCAGGATTGTTCAAGACGGGGAGGATTTATTTTTAATTCAGGCTAAAAAGCCGATTTTACTAGAGAGGCAGAAATAATAGAGTAAATACAGTGTGTTTATTTATAATTTTTCTACTCTGCTTAGAAAATGCTTTTTAATAAAAAAATGTGAAGTAGGCAAATGGTACGATGATGTGCTCAGCCATTTAATTTAAAATCGAAAAACATTTAAAAATTCATCTCAATTAAATTTTTTATATTTTTAAAAAATAGAAGTGATTTTGTTCATCCCATAAATTTAAATTTTTTAACTGAATACTTGTTAATGTAGTTCAAAATAAAATATTAAATATTGCAAATAAACCGGAGCAACACCAACAATCACAATGGTAATATGTTTTTTTAATTTTGCTAACTTGAATTGTATATCAGCAGTGTTAAAAAGAAAAAATCAAATTAAAATATTAATCTTTTGTGTAATATTTTAATGTGTATATAATTAGTCTCATTTTCACATCTCAACAATTTTTTTTAATCAAATTAGTTAAAAGTATAAAATATTTTAAAAATAAAAGTATAAGCAACATTCTATATATAACTGCAAAGATTTCTTTAAATTTTAAAAGTCTTGTTCTGCACTTTTTAAATGATTTCAGAACGACAAATTTATTTTCCAGAATCTGGGAATGCCGCTTTTCAAAAAGAAACTAAATAATGACCAAAAAAAAGTTTTGCAAGAAAAGCTGCGTCTAGTAAGTTCACAATTTCATTTACAATTATCATTTATTTGGAGTTGTTTCACTGTGCATAACAAATAATGTAAATGTTATTTAGGCTGTTGATAGACCAGACACAATATATGATTTGGCAAATATTGGTATAAATAAGGTGGGTAAACTTAGTCTGACACTGTATATGGAAGTTTGTCATGATATGTAACAGCCATGTTTTATTACTTTAGATTCCGGAAGGAGTGTTTTCAAAATGTAAAGTTTTACAAAAACAGGTGTGGCTTTTTGTTGTCTAACATCTTTGACCATCAAATAAAATAACATACTAAACATAAGGGCTGAAAGCTCAGATCATTTGTAAAGTAGTTATTACGCATAGTGAATATTAATGATGAGTTTGCATGAAAAATAAAAAGTTGAGTATGTTTAAAATTTCATTTTTATTGAATCGAATTAAATGAAATCTCTTTAGGCACTATTACTTCAAAATAATTGTTTGGAGGATTTTAAATCTGGTGGAGATTTGAATGACTTATCCTGTCTTTTGGTATGTGTGTTTTCTTTTTAAATGAATATAAATTGCCATATAATTGCCATCACATAGGTGAAAACAATACTTTGTTTTTAATTATATAATTTTAATAATAATGTTACTTTTCAACAAAGAGTACATTGGTAGGTTCCATTTTCTATTTTGTTGTTTTTCGTTCTGCAATTATATTAATATCTTTTTAGGTTTTGGACATTTCCCATAACTCTTTTACTTCAATACCAAAGTCTATTAATCATCTTACCAGCTTGCAGGTACCTCTGATGTGTATTACTGCAGCTTTTGTATTTAATAAACTTAAAAGTTTCGGATTATAAGATGTGATATAAAAACTGAATTTGATTTATATTGTATTTGTCCTATGCTTTTAGAAACTGGATATATCTCATAACAAATTAAAGAAGCTCCCGGATGAAATTGGAGCATTAAAAGAACTGCAAGTGTTAAACATATCAAGTAGGTTTTTAGGTCTTAAAAATTATTTTAAATTCATGTGCTTTATAAATAAAATGTTTTGTGTAATGTATAAAAATTGATGGGGTGTTTTTTTTACAGACCTACGATTAATTACCTAATGCTTATGTATCAATAAGGCTAAATTTTTTTTTCGTTTTTAGGCACTCTTTCATGCAAGTTAGATGTCAATTGCTCGTTTTATTTGTTCATATAAAAACTTTTTTTAGACCTCTTAATAAGTTTCTTAACATTGAATAAAACTTTGTGTTTAAAAATAAAGAAAACAAAAGATTTATGGCGTGTGAGTAGAGTATTGCTTATGAGAGTGTTTCAATGCTACTTGAGAAGAGAAGTAGAATTAAATATTTTAAAGGCTGTGTTTTTATGAAAATATAGGATTTGTTTGTTGTTGTATAAATGTGTGCAAATCATAGCCAACAGAAAGGTTTGGCTTTATCGATATAAAAATATTGCCCAATATGATAAACACAAACTTTATTATTCTCCTTTAAATCTTATAATGATTTAATCTCTTATAATGATACGCTAAGTGTGTCCGTCTGTGACAGGCAAAGTGGATTTGTTCATTTTCCTTTGATGTAGCCGAAATTTCCTTTCAAGTCTCCGAAAAAGTTATATCCATTTTGCTAGCAGGTTTACTTTGTTTACATCACGTGATCAAAATGGATCAACTTGATTTGTTGAAATAAATTTAACGGCTTTCTGTACAAAAATGGTGTCCCTCGACACCGAAAACAACAACAAAAAAAGAACGGTCCCTTCGTCTTGAAAAAAGTGCAAAAAGTAATTCAGAGAAAGAAAAGTCCAAGAAGTGAATTAAGAAGTGGTAGCTAGAGCTAGAAGTAAAGTAGTAAAGTTAGAATTAGAAAATAAAGGCTAGAGTTTGAAGTGGATTTAAAATCAATAATAGTAAGAACTTTGATGTTTTTAGACGTTTAGTTTTTATGTCACTGGAGCAAGCAGACTCGCATTTTCCAAGAAAAGCCTCAAATTCTTGAAGTTTTATATTTTAGCGCTTTTTTAAAAACAAACCTAGCCACCATATTTGTTTATGTTTTTGTTGCATAATTAATGTATCCCCTGGTGCGTAACTAATGTGTTTGTCCTAAAATTCAAAATGCTACATAAAGCTGTTAGCTGACTAACAAACGGAAAACTTTGGTTTGTTGAACTTACTGCTCACTGTTATGTTATTATTTTTACATTACTATTGTTTCTCTTTATATGTGTTTTACTAAGCATAAATAGCTAGCTTTAGTTTTAGCTAAGTGTTCCAAGGTTAAGTATATTTAACTGGGGGTCTTAGCTACTGTTAGCTAGCTAATGTTGTCCTCCAATGCCTGCTCCCTCATCCCATGGCTAGCTCTAACCTATGACTTATATTGTTATTCCTTTTTTTTTTAATTATCTATAGCTAGCTACCTTAGTTTCCTTAACTTCTTTTCTTTTATGAGCACGATACAAAATCTTTAAAGACTTGAACTTTTGCAGATGTATTTTATATTTCTTTTCGCATTTCCTGTAAACTTTACAAAGGGACCACGTGCAATATGACAAGTGGAATTTTTTTTTTCCAGAATTTAAAGCGTGCATGTTTATTTTTTTTTATTGTTTTTTTTTCTGACATCCTGTTTAACTTTCGTCAGCCTACATGTAAAATGCCAGGTTATTTTTACAGGAGGGTGTAGACATTTGATTGGAAATTTACATGGGTTTTTGACTTTATTTTAATTTATGAGAGGATGGTCGTTCGGTTCGGGAAGGTTGTTCGTGTTTTTGTTTGTGTTGCAAACTGCTGTTTTTTAAAATTTTCTTTTTTTTGTGGGAAAAAGACCACATGCAAATATACTGAAAGCACAAATTTTGTAGAATTGGCCTCCACTGAAGGCTGTTGTGTAAGCTAATGGCTTTTTGATAGTTCGTATTATAAACTTTTGTTGGGGAGAATTAAACTGTATGTGATGTCATTTTTGCTGGAAGAAAATTCCATGGTTTCACGTTTTTGTTAAGATTTTTATAATTGTGGTAATATATAACTGTGTTTGGTGATGATGAAAAAACTTTTTTGTTTTTTATATTTTATGAAATGCCTGATTTTTCTATAATTTGATGTGTTTTATAACCTTTTTGTAGAAGATTTATGGACAATAGCAATATAGAACATGCTAAATGAACTGATTTTTGTTGATTTGGATGTGCTCCTCAAATACCGGATAATATCTTTGTTGATTCAAATTTACTCCTTATTTATTTTTGACATTCACGTTTAAAATGGTTGGTAAAGGTAACTACAGATCATCATACTAAGGAAAATTTTTTTGTGTTCTCAACCTGTTAATTTTTATAATTTGTGTATATATATTTTTGGGAAACAGGATAGTATGTAATCGAATAAATGATTTTCCAGATATAAATTTGATGTTTTTTGACACTTCTGATTGAAATATTAAAGGTTTTCAACGAAGTAAATATTTGAGATGTCTTATTTCTGACTTTATTACTGTATTATTGTAAGTGTATTTTGATTAGTGTTTCAAGCTCTACACATAATCTTTGTTGATTCAAGTTTATTCTTTGCTCATTGATTTTTTGACGTTTAAAATTGTTGGTAAAGGGCAGTACGGAACTAAAAGAGAAAATTTTTGTGTTCTTAACTGGTTGATTTTTACATTTTGTGTAAATTTTTGTGGGAGAGGATGGTATGCAACTGAAATGACTGATTTTTCTAGATTTAAATTTGATGTTTTCCAAACTATGGCTTTTTCATATTTTTGTATAAGCGTAAGGGAAAAACAATATTTAAACTGTGTAAAAAACTTATTTTTGTTGATTTGTGCTAACTCTTGGAGGCCTCCTTTTTGACACTTCAGAATAAAATACTGAGGGTTTCCAACATAATCACTTATAAGATGTATATACATATTTGAGATGCGTTATTTCTGACATTGTTATTATCCGTGTTGTGACTGTTGGTGTTGTAACTGTCAGTCTTCTTACTGTCGGTTTTGTGAGTTTAGTGTTGTGAGTGTCGATGTTTGAGTGTCGTTGTTGTAACTTTTTATCAACTAGATTTTACACCTTGCAAGCTGTTCTTCTTTATTTTGTGTAAGATTTGTGTGGAGGATTTAATGCGATTTGATATTTGACATTTTGTGTAAGATTTTAAGAACATTTTTTTGTATATGCACTGCTGACGTCAGAAAAACATCTAAAAGAACCTATTTTCCCATTGTCCTTCTGCCTAAGTGGATTTCTCCACGGGCCTTATCGACTAGTGAAATAATAATAAAATTATGTTACACTGATAGTACATAATTTTTCAGATAATCAACTGGCTGGTCTACCAGCTACTATAAAGAACTTTCGAAAATTAGATACTTTGGATATCAGTGAAAATAGATTTTTGACAAATCTACCTGCCAACCTTTGCTACCTTAAAGAATTAAAGGTATGTTTCTCAAATATAAACAAAGAATTGAAGGTATATATTTCCCAAATATAAACAAAGAATTAATGGCATGTTTCCCAAATATAAACAAAGAATTGAAGGTATATGTTCCTCGAATATAAGCTGGGTGTTTTTCCAGACAATATCTATGTAATGTACAATTTTTTTTTTTTTTTAGAACTTTAGATTTGACCAAGCGAGAATAACTTATCCGGCTAAAGGTATTTTTTATGTGTTTCCAGATTTTGTTTGTACTGCAGTTGTAAGTGTACGGTTGACTGTGTTACCTCTCCATGTAAAGCCACGAAACATGAGACAAAATTTTCAGACAATAGTTACAAATTCTTTAGTACCAACATTTAGTAAATATATATTTGACTCAGAATTGTTACTAACATGGGAAAAACAAGATACTGAAACAAGTCGATTTGATCTTGTGCTTGTTACTGGCATTAAAATTAGTGTTATAAGCAAGAAAAAGGTGACACACGACAAAAAGGAACATTTTTAGTCGCAATAATTAACTATAATTTGTTTGTTGTTTGTTTGTTACTATAGCTTAAAAAGTTGCCTGTGCCTTCATGGCCTAACAATTCTGTTCTGTTGTATTATTGTGCCAAGTAACGATAAGAGTTTAGACTAATGGATGTACTTAACATGCACTTCACAACACGCCATTTTATGTGCAATGTTTCAATAATAGAAAAAAATTAAAACCAGGCTACGTGCAATCCTGACAGACAAAAATCCTGCCCTGTTATTGTATACAAACCAAAATTTTATCCTCAAAATTTCAGCCAAGGCTGTACTCATGCTTCTTTCCTTATATGTTCTGAAACTAAACATTTTTTTCTTCAAAAACATCATTTTTCATCTTAACAAAGCTTCAACATTTATTGTTTTTATTTATCTTTTCTTGTAGTACTTTTGAAATTTATACTTAATAAGGATATACATGTGTAATAATGTTTGTTAAAGTTTGGAAAGTATTTTTGTATTTAGTTGTTTTTTATTAAGGTAAAATGTGAACTGTGAAATCAGCCTGACATTTGTAAAATGTGTCATAGTTAGTGCCTCAAGGTGAAAGCTGTGTCAACTTTTCATGTTTGCATCATCCAATTTCTTTCTGACGAAAAATGATTTTATAAAAAACCACCTAATAGTTGTTTGCATTAAAGCAAATCAGTCATTAGAAACAATTATTTTTATTGTAGAAATAACAAGCCATGGTATAGAAGAAATCATTAGATGGTTTAAAAAGTGTAAGTTGTTTTTGTCTTTAATGCTGATAATATTTATAAACTTAAAAGTTTGAAAATCATAAGTGAATTTAAAAAAAATTTTTCAAAGATTTCTTTGCAAAGCTAGATATGGGCCTTGGGGAAAAGGTTTGGTTGCCAGATAAAGGAAAAAAATTGTTTGTGAAAGAAATTTTTGCCAAAGTTATTTTTGCAGATAAGTAATCCTAAAATGCTTTGCAAAATGACTAATTTTGCTGAACTTAATTTTGAAAAACGGGCTAAATCAAAGGTAGTGTAACTCTACTCAAACAGGGTAGGAGATTGGAAAAAAGTTTAGGTCAGCAATAAATTAAAAAATACCTGCTGCCAGCTGACAACTGTAATAAAAGTTGTCAGATTATAAGTCCCCTTGACCTATTTTTACATTGGTGTACTTTGTTTATCGAACATTATTTTCTATGCTTAATATTTTTTGTGGTTATCAGCATATAAATAGTCAAATCTGGTTAGTTCCCATTTTCATCTTGAAATGTTTTATTTTGGTTAAAAAATGTCACAAAAATTGTTTAAAATTTTACATTAGCACATTGTCTATAGCACCAGAAAACGAAACATTTGCAGATTCGCACATTGCGTACTTTCAGAGACATTTGGAGATTACGCTTCAGGCTGTACTAACAAGTCCCAAGTGGCCCACTAAAATCTTTCTCACAGCCAACCTTACAATCCTTCCTGGCTTAATATAAGTAATTTTGTATATCAATTGCTTTGTCCCTTCATTATTAGTAATCCAGCCACACAGTTTATGGCAAATATTTTGGAATTTTTTTTTTTTACGTAAGCAATTTTTGTTGTTGCTGTTAAAAGCAAGATAATAATTATGATGTGGCACTGTGTATTACCAATACTAATTATCTAATAGATTATCAACTATTAAAAATTGCAGTCAACTATGGACTAAATTTGTTTTTTTATGCAAAATGTGGCACTTGTTGTTGTGTTTTTTTGTATGTCTACGAAATGCTTAATAACTAAACTTTTTGACATGTACTTTCACACATATTTATATTTTTCTTTTTTAGTGAAAGGTGATGAGTTTATGTTGGATAATGATGAATGTGATGGTTGTCCACGTATGTACTTTCATACTATAAATAAAATATCTTGAAAATTAGGATTGTTTTCAACATTGAATTTATGTTTGCATGTAGTTGAAATGTAATTTAAATCCTATTTTTTAGCTTCGAAATCACCTAGTTTTTCTGGGTCATCCCCTATACCTGAAGATCAGACGAAATTTGAGGTTAATGAGTTATTAACATCAATATTATAGTGGTGGCACTCATATTATAAAAGAATAGCTAAATATATATATTTATTTTCAGGAGGCAATTTTAGAGCGAGAGAGACAAAAAGAGGAAAAGTACAAAGAACGGTTACGTTTGGAGCAAGAAATTTTTGATGTGCAAACAGAGAATGCGACACTGGTTTTAAACGCACAGAAGGAACGAGCAGAGTTTCTGACTCAAATTGAAAAGGTAAAATCAATTACAATGTATCCCAAAAGTTCATCCCAAATAAAGTTTTGAAGCTTGCAATTTTGAACAAGTGATATAGGTTAGCATATGGACAGAAACAGGTGTATTATGTTTTTGTGCAATAAGTATAGGAACTTCAATAGAAAGTAATTCTAATCTAACAAAAGAGTTTTAGGCCCATCTCCGTATTTTTAGGAGTATTTAATAATATTCCTGTAAAAACTATTAGAAAAGTATTTTGCATGGGAACGGGGTGCAGCGGGCTATTAAAATCTTTGGGTGTGCAAGATTTTAGGGAGAAGTAACATCATCTGATATTTTTGGTTGTTTTGTCGTGTCATAAACCAGTGTGTTTTAAACCAATAAGTTATAAGATTCACTTTTGCATTTGAAATTTATTAGAGAAATATCAAATTATCCTAATATTTATCTCAATAAAAATTGTTACTGCTATATTTACACTGAGATCAAGGAGTTTCGTTTGTTATTAAAATCTGCATGTTACATCTCCAAATCTTTTGAACGAAATGTTTTTACATAATACAAAGCAAGCATGGCAAATTATTTAGAAGACGTTTTTTGATGATAAAGGAAAGCAATTATCTTTATTTTTCCAGTAATTTTTTTTTAAATATCTCGCATGCATAAAATATAACTCAGCTAATCATGATGCCCCTGAATTAAAAACATGTTTCGAAACCACCTCTTTGTTTCGATTAGCTGCAAGACCAATAATTATTGTAGCAATCATAAAAACAGTGCAATAACCTTCTGCTTATGTTGTTAAACAACCTTGTCTTTGATGTTTCAGAGTGAAATGGAAGCCCAAACTGCTTTAGCAAGACAGTTTGATAACGAAAACCATGAACGAAATAAACTGTTAGAACAGCTATATTTAGGTGAGAAGTCTTGTCGGGTTCTTACTGTAATTTAAAAGATCTTCTTCTGCATACTTTTCGTTACGACAGAGTCTTCAAGAGAATTTCACTTGATATTTTAGAGGAAAACCATTTGGACGATACAGTGAATTTAGTACTGCAAATGTCTGAAAGGTAAATTCGATGGTCCTTAAATTTATCAATGCTCTCTGTTGTGTTATATTTTTGTGATAAATGTAGCTGCTGTAGAAAACACTTTAGCTTAGATTTTACCAACAAAATTGTTACCATTTAATAATCTAATCCTGTCAATTTGTCTGTCAACACTTTGATTTTCTTTGCAGGACTGTAATTTAATGTTCTAAAATATGTTGTTGTTTTTGTTTAGAGCAAAACATACAGATGCTTTGCTTGAAGAATTAGAACAAGAACAGTAAGCATGCATATTTGGACTTCACGTAATTCAAATTTTCTACATAAAGAAAGAATTGTTTTGTTGACAAATTTCTTTATAATAAACAGGTCTCGAATTGATGCTTTGGTTAAAATAACTCAAGAAGAATCTGAGAAATTGCGAAAACAGGAAATGATAGGTAAATTTTCATTCAATTTTTATTTTTTGATTCTGAATAGGAATTCTCCAATTTTACCAAAGCCTGATAACTATGTAAAGTTGTTTTTGTAGAACTTGTCTACACAGTATATTCACCATGTTATTATAGTCATGCTCAGTTTTATAATATTGTGAATGCTTTTTACAGAGGCGATGAGTTATGTGTTAAACGAAATGGAGCAATCACGCCGAAAATTTGACGAGTATGAAGCCCAGAAGGAAGCATCTTTAAAAAAATCCATAAAAAGGTACTTAATATTTATCTATCCAGAAGTATGGTTTTAAACAGTTTTTACACCAAGCAAGTAAAGTTGCGGCATTTTCTTTTACGTAATCCCCTACACAAATCTAATGTCTTTTTCTGTTGTTAGCACTGAGAAGGAGGACCACACTCTACAAGATGTTTTACACCGGAAAGACAGAGAACAACAAATGCTAGTGCAACAGATTATCACAGAGGTACTGCATTGCACTGAATACCTGTTATAATACTCTTGAAATATGCATAAAAATGAGAAAGCGTTATTTTTCAATACACACATTCTCTTTTGAAAGAATTCTCATACTTTATCCAGCCCTAATTTAAGAGCTACTTTTACTAAAATATTTCATCCCACATTCATTTTTTATTTTTTGTTCATATTTTGAAATTCTATTGTAATTAATATGAAAAAGAAGTACAAATGAAAATATTTAATTATAAATAGATGAAAATTAACTTTACTAGCCAAGGTCTTTAATCCAATTAAGGTTTTAAACCAGTCTCCTAGCTTGTTTCTTTGGAATCTTCTTGCAGCTTATGTTCTCTAAGCAATGTTTTTCACAGTTTATTTTACTTCTTAGGAGGAGAAGCAAAAGTCTGCATTTCAATTGCTGCAATTTCAAAAGGATGCTAAACTAATCCGCATAAAGAAGCAGGTATAGCTGTACTTGTTGTGCGTGTTCCCAGAATCTGAATTTTACATGTAAAAAATTGTCAGTGGCCCCAATAAACATGGAGCTGATCGATCTGAAAATAGCATCAGCATAATAGAGCGTTCACGACAGTTGTACCAATTTAAACAAAAAATGTTAACAAAATTAAGAGGAAAATATTATACTTGGATGTATGCACCAAGCACCAAGCGTGTACTAACCACAAACTTTTAAATGTATCGGAACTTTTGCAGATTTTCGTCGAGCTTTCATTGCAATAAATGCTATACAACTACATACCTGTCTCAAGCAAAGTCAAGACCTAATAAAGCAAATTCAATAAGTAAAAGCAATATCAGTATAGTGAAATACGTCTACAACTTTCACTTTTATAGGTGGATCTAATCGAAGCTGAATTAGCTCGATTGTCATTATTGGAAATGCAAAAGAGACAAGAAAAGAATGAACAAGAAATGGTATGTATTAAATTATATTACACTTTAATGCAAATGGCAGCGACAATGGGGTCCACAACGAGGTCCCTGTTTGGATTGATCAGGTATTCCAGCTTAGAAACTATTATGATATTAAAAAACATTCATCGTTTTTCCCCTTTTGTATACATAAGTGTATTACAATCAAGTAATAGTTGCAAATTTTTTTTAAATGTGATATGCCACGGTTGACCTGTCATACATTACCCTTTTAGTTTTAACGAATTTGCAATTTACTTTAATGTTTTTTTTTTGGTAATTAAATTTTGTGTGTAATACACCTCCTTGATGTTATTTTAGAACACGTTAGCAGAAATGCGTATTCAAACTGCTGTGTTGTTATCACAGCTCATTGATGAGCAGGAACAACGAGAACAGCGTTTGAAAGAAACTGTTGTAAGTTCTCCCTCCAAGTTTCTTACTGGCTGGTTGTTAGCTTGTAGAAAAAAACACAAGGATTGGTTGTTGCTGCGAATTCTTAACATAATTAATGATTTGGCAGCCATTTTAAAAACTAATGTTCAGGACTTTGTGCTTTTAAACCACTTTGCCAACAAAAAAGTTAATGTTTTTGTTGCCGCAACCTTTGTTAGTAGCCTGAATAAAGCAGCGACCAGCATTGACAAGCGCTGTATCAGAGTAAATTATGCAACACAAAGCTTACCTTGCGTGTATAATGTATCTTGACCACTCCTCACACGTGAAGTGCTCATCCTAGTAAGATCTGTACTGATTGGTTTATTTTTAGTCTCAAATGGAGGAAAAGCGCGAAGACGACGCAAAGGATTATTGGTTGATACAGTTTCAACGTCTGCTTGAGAGTAAACCACAACTTCTAATAGATGAGGTAGTTGGTTGTCATGATATGTTTCTTTCATTTCTCACCGAATTCTTTTATATTATAACTTGTGTTGTGAACCCGTATTTTCTATAGATTTTAATGCTATCACAACGCACAGCTAATTTAGCATGAAACCTGGGTGAATTATGCATTATCCTTTAGCATTATTAACATGACGAATAAATCCTGTTCTGTCTTGTATACAAACTGTTGAATTTTTTTTTATATTTTCTGGTTATATTTTTCTTTATTTTTTATTCTTTCTTTCAGGAGAATCGTTTAGATGTTTTTGTTGTTGATATTCTTCTGCACGCGCACGCGAAGGAGTACTTACCACATTTTGCGCGACATCGGATAGATGAATTAAAGATGAGAGCAATAACAAAAGAAAAACTACACGAGGTAAACTATTACTATCTGGAAATATTAATTAAACGTGCTCACGTAATATAAGTAGCCCCTCTGATTTCATATGTCAGCAATTAACTTGTAATTCTATCATTTTTTACCGATATTTTAATTTTCTATGAGAATAAGTTACTCTTAACAAAATGTGTTACAGAGGGTTTATTTAATCAGAAAAAGTGTGACGTATTTTGATTAAAACAACTCATCTTCAACCAAAGTTTACAACATTACCTGTATATAATTAAATCTTTATAAGCATACTATATGCAAGAATTGGTACAACCATGGATGTCATGGCTTATAGCTTTTTGTCTCTCCTTAGATTGGTGTAAAAGATGGAAAAATACAGGCAGATATATTAGCTGGTGTCAAATCAGCTGTACTAATGAATGATGATTTCATAAAAAGAGAAGCCACTTTCGTTGTAAGTTACACCATGTTGTAGCCTAAAATTACCATCTTGTATAGCCTCAAATAAACACCTGTTTAAATTGTAGCCCTAATTTAACGCTCGTTTAAATTATAGTCCTAATTTAACGCCCATTTGAATTGAGTCTTATTTTAATGCCTATTTTAATTATAATCTTAATTAAACGCCTATTTTATTTTAGCGCCCTTTATATTTGTATCCTCAATTTAACGCCCATTTTCAATTGTAACTTCAATTTAACGCCTGTTTTAACAACAGAACCTCACAATTATACAAGTTGTTTTCGCGTGTCAGTTCAGTAGGGTTAATGAGACACCATCTATTAACACGAGCTATTATCAGACTAGCGGATGTTCTCCCAAACATCGTATGTACCTCAGGCCTTGTTTGCACACATTTAGTCGTGGACATCGCTTTTATACCCTTTGCTAGTCATTCTTTTTAATGTTTCATCTTCGTTTTGAAACTTGTTATAGTAACTAAAAGTTGAGTAGTGACAGAACAGATTGTTGTGTCTTTGTTGGCCAACGTCTGACGCGAATCACTGTTTTTTCGTTTCCCTACCTTGTTTCTAACAAGTTTTTTAGTTAAATATTTTTATTTTTTCTTAGAAACCTGAGAAAGACGCTACCACTCCGGTTAGTGATTTAAGAGAGAATCCAATCCCACCCCATGGCATGCCAACTGCTTCCGCGCTTCCCGCTATGAATGTGTGTGGTGAATCTGAATGTGTTGTATGTATGGATCGAAGAGTAAGTTTTTTTTATTCGTTTTTTTAGGTAACTCCTTGTATGTGACCTTATATTAGGCTTCCGAGTATGTTTTATTTAACAACTGTGTTTTAACGTGCATTTCTAATCAACGTCCGCTCAATGCACCGTTATTTTAGTTAATTCTTAAAACCAAACAAACCAAAGGTCAAACCAAAAAGAGAAAATCCGAAAATTTCTGTTGCGTTGTGATTTTGTATTTTGTGGCCAACTTTTAAATAAACGCCCAGCCTCAAATGAAATTCAACACCTGGCTCACTAAATAGAACTTTCACGGTAGTTTTGATCCAAATTGTAAAAAGTGTTTAAAATATCCAATGTTATTGTGGTAGAGAGAATTCCATTTTTATGTTTTCCGTTGTACCATATACTCAAAATGTTTTATCATTCTTAACAACAGCAAGAGAGATACCATCTTAAATTTACCCGCCTAATTTGTAAGACTTTTCCATGTGTTCCACTGCACAGATCGCTAGTATAAGGATCTTCTATAGTAAACGTAAAAATTGAACGGCTCTTTCTCTCACAATAATTACGTGTTGTTTTTATTTAGCCGGAAGTTGTGTTCTTGACTTGTGGTCACGTGTGCACTTGTTCCATTTGTTGCCAGCCACTCAATGATTGTCCTATATGCCGACAGACGATTATACAGAAGTGTCGTCTTTTTGCCGTGTAAGGGTTGTTGTGGTTGTAGTCGCTTGGTGAACGTAAGAAATACGAAAGTCAACGAGAAACCTCTAATACATTTTATGCTACAATATACACCTAATGTGCTGAAGCTTTTCCATTATGTTAAGCTGGACTCCGTAGTTATTATAATATTTATATAAAATAAGTTTAATGAAATTTTGTGCGTCTGGTACAAACGTGTAACAATGCACTTGAACTTTTTTAACCTCGTCACCAGGGCGTACATAGCGATGTGCCGGGAAAATTGGCTCTGGGAGCGAGGATGGGTTTGACTATTATAATTAATATTACATGTACAACTAGCATACGATAGAGTTTGAGTTTATTAACATTTTTCAATCTGATTGTTAGTCGTTTAATAATTTTTTTAAAATACTTAAGTGGCTTTATTTTAAATTCTTTCTATTTATTTTTTATTCTTTTTTTGTTTGTTTATCTTCCAGTAAACTCTAGCCTGAAATGTTTGGCAAATACTATTTCTGCTTTATAGCGTAACATACACCATAAAAACATTTTCACGTAAGTCATGGAGAGGACTTAGAAGTACATCTATAAATAAATAAATTTACTTTAAATAATAAAGTCCGAGTTTTTAAAAGAGTCCGTTGTGATGTTTAAAGTCAACCGAGGATCGTGGTCTTGACGGAAAGGTAAATAAATAAGGCTCCCCGGACCGCATATTTTCAGTAGCAGCACTGACAATTTATACCGCAGGTTCAAATTGCATTAATTTTGAGCCGCGCGCGAATGAAAGACCTTGTTAAAGTTTTAAGCTATTTTAGTTGTTTTTGTATTGTGTTCTGTTATTAAAACTATTTAGACTTCGAAATCAGAATTGATTTTGAATGTTCTGAAATGTATTGAAATAGGGAGTATAATTTTGTTTCTGTGTGTGTAATTATATTTTGATGAAGTTTTTTACTCGATGTAAATATTATCGTGGTTGCTGTTGACAACGTTTTCTCCCTCCACCTTTTCTGTCGACTAAAGAAAGTAAAACATTTTCTTGTTACTTATTCTAATATGTATATATGTATTTAATAAAATATATGGAATTGAAAAAAATTTCCTGTGTCATCAACTTTATATTAAGTGGACATCGAAATACTTCAGTTAGTTGAACACTTTATAGAATTAATTGTCAATCTGGCTGGATAAGCGGAACAAATTTTTTTATTTTTGACCGGAAAAAAACATACTTTTGAGAACGCGCATTAAAATTAACTGAAATTCCAGAAATTGTTTTTTTTTTATTCATCTGTTTGGACTGTTGATTTTTTCAGTTTTCTGTGTGTGTTTTTTAATGTAGTAAATTGTAAAAAAAAATTATTACTGTGCCCGTATGAAAATACAAAAATGCCCTGGGGACGAGTCGAATTTTAAAATTTATTATCATCTCACATAAAAAATAGTTTCACAAAAATCTTCGAGGAAACAGAAAAATAGAAAGAAGAGAGAGCTTCGCATGAAGTAAGAATGAGCATTTTACACTTCTTACTTAACTTCTTTTGATGAAATGCGATAAATATTCTCCATTTGCTTTTGAAAGGTCATTACCCAAAAGGACTTTAGCGTGTTTTAATTGTTTTTCACTTTAAAAATCCGAACGATGTTTAAATCTTCTGCGTTGTGACTCAATTTTCGAATCTATTTTGTATGTGTTGATGATCTTGTATTAAATGTCTCAAAAATTGTTCATCCCGTGTAGCAAATACTATCCACTTTTCTATTGACATTCCACGTTGGGGGAAATCTCAAAAATTTTCAAGCAGAGTCAGAATTCCTCAAAATTCACTGAGTTAACCATGTATTCTCCGGCATATTTGTCAAATCAAATTGACAATGGTTTGTAAATTTGAAGAAAAATACCTTTTATCATAGAAAAAGCAGTGAATAATAAACATTTTGGTTTTTGTATGTAAACTATTTTTATGTGCGCAGATTCGAATGTTTTAAAGCTGTAAAAATTCGAATGTTTACAAATATACCGAATGTTAAAATCAACATATCGAAAATAAATGGGGGAAATGGTGTCAAAGAACGCTCACTACAGAAATGTTTTTTTTTTAATATTTGCATAAAGCGATAAACTATGGGAGAAAAGTTAAAGGACGTCAAATGTTTTAAAGTTTAATTTACGTAAAATATGACTTAAAAGTTAATTACGTCAAATGATGTTTTAAAAAGTATAAATACGCGTCAACCAAAGAAAAAATTTCAGTCTCTTATAGCCTCATAGAGGTTGAAGACATAAAGACAAAGATATGAAAAATAAAAAAAAAGAATATATATTACGCAGATTTCTTTAAAAGAATGGAGAAAGAAAAATAAAGTGAGTTTAGGTGTAAACGTTATATGTGCCGTTTAGCTAAGTGACAGCTGCTTCAAGAAAAGCGCACTATGTTGGCCGTTAGATATTGAAGGGAGTTTTCTGGTAATTGTCAAGCTAGCCATGTAAAAAATGAACATTTATCTATCAACAACATTCAGTGCTTTTTTGAGGACGGCGCTTCTAAACATATATTGTAATTATCACATCACCGCATCAACTCTTAGCGCAGAAATTTAAAACGAATTATGTTTTTGAAAGATTTTCTTGCTGCCCTAGATCTCTATCCGGTTTTTCTTTGATATTAAATGTTAACTCTAACCTGTTATTTTTACTTCTTAGAATTAAGCTGTATGGTAAAATGAAAAAAATCATTTTGTGGTTTATCAAAGATACAACATTACCGATAAGCTGTGATGACGACAAACAAGGTATGGATTCAAAAGTTTACATTATTATTTCTTCAACTTTTATCTTTTTTTAGTTAATTACAGTGCACAAAATTGCATTCTTGTCCCTGAAAACCTCGACGTTTATTCCAAAGAACTCTGGGGGAGAGAATGCTTAAATTGGGGACAGACTGTTCGATTTTTCCGTAAGAATTTCTAAAGGAATTTTTATTAACATAATTTTTAACAAATAAAAAAAATTATCCTGCTTTATAATACACAATTTGAATTGCTTTTAGAAGACTTAATCTGTCAAATTTGCACAAATTCCACCTCCAAACGATTTTACTTGATATTTTTGCTGCAAAGCTGTAAATAATTTTTCAGGTCTCCTACCCTACAATTTCCATTGAAAAAAAGAGTGTTGACCCTGAAGTAGTCGATTTCTTTTCTTTTCACTGAGTTATTGAGCTTCACTTGATGATTATCACTATAAAATGTAAGCAACAGAATGCAACAACAACAGAAGACTGACGTTTCACAAATAATTATAGACTCTCTATAACTCGAACGATTTCCGATTCTCCACGGTTGTTCGAGTTATAGAGAGTCCACTGTACTTTATTTTTTTAACACCTTTGTAACATTGCATGCGATGTAACGTCTTTACTGATTTTTTATGCCCCTGCTGTAGACAACAGAAGGCCTGTCAAGCTTGAAGTCGATCGGCATTAACTTTTCTAAACTTTTCGATTAAACTTCTCCAAAGCAAAACCTTTCCAATATGCATTATTTTTTTTCTGTTAATGTCTATTTTATAAAGTTCCTCTGTACATCAAAAGTATGGTTGTTTGTGTGGAAAGCAGGATGATGGCTGTGTGCTCCCTATGGGGAAATATTGCGCCTCTGCAGCGAGAATGCATTTTAAGTAAACAGGAACTCTGCCTTGAAAAAAGTTTTTCCTAGTGAAAGAGCCTCCTTGGCAATACTTCCATTTGCTTTTAAAGGTGCGAGTTGCCAATTTACACAGTGAAAATGTGTTCTATATGTTGTTATGTTCCGTAGCTGCCATAATATTTTTTTTCTCTTGCACCTTTTACATCAAGTACCACGCAAATTATTATATAAAACCCATCTTCCTAGATAAAAAAACAAAATTTATGGTTTTGTCTGGGATAATACTAAACGGTGTAATAACTCCCAGTCAACCCGAAGCACCACTATAATCCCCAATCAGCCACCAATGAAACCCAATCACTCCAAAAGACATTGCAACAAAAAAAACAAATCACCCAAAATGGCTCGACACGACAGCGATTTCAATTTACTTTAAAATTTTGTTGGAAAATCTTTGCGATTTTGCGAATTTTTGTAACGTGTAAAACTTATTCGGGTTTCGCGAATGACAGAAATAAATTGAATTAGCGAAATTAAGTTACAAATGTTTCACACAATCTTCTTTATTTTCCGTTGTAAGAGGACTATGGCGGATCATTATCATAACTTATCCAGTCTCCTTTTTGTCCTGACGCATTATTTTCTATATCCTGTTTTTGCCACATGCGTCCCACCTACCATCCCCTCCCGTCCCGTCTGTTCCTTTAATCTCTATGTACACAGCTTTCTCTTTTGTTCTCATATGTGGCTGCGCCTATACGCATATTCAGAAAGCTCCGGGAACAAGATTGTATTTTATCATTTTTTTTTATTATTTTTTTAACACCGACAACATTATCTTATTTATTAAGTTCAACGAACTTTATTTAACCTTCATGATTATATCATGATGAGAATAAAATAAGACTGAACTTTACTGATTCCCTTTTTCCAACTTAAATTGCTTAGTTAATGTTTGATGTATCCTGGAAACCACCAAATCATATTATTAAGTCTGCCTATGGGGGACGGTTTGTTCCCCGGGCGCTCCGAATTTTCGCAATTCGAATCGACGTGGCCACTGGCCCTTTATATATAAAACCAGGGGGTATAAAATTAAAATAATTAAATTAGAATAACTTGCATTAGCTAAGATTCTTCTAATTATAATTTCACATTAAGAATGAAACACTATGCTTACTATTGCATTACTTAAATTGTAATTTTCAATTTTTTTAATAACAAATACAAGCATAAAAAATAGGACTGCACCCCCGCTAATAATTTCACTTTTGTAAACATCGCTTTCTTAAAAATGGTAGACCAAAGCTGTGCTTTAAGACACTGATGAAAGGAAGAAAATAGCATTCGTTATTTAGCTAGCTAGTTATATGTATATTTTTTCTGGATTCATATGCAGAAGCCACTTGACTTGGTGCTTTTAAAAAGTTTTGTATTTAATAACTGTTTTCGAATTTTAGTCACATAAATGAAAATAAAACTAATAAACAAACAAAAATATCTGTGATATGTATCACTCTGGATTTCCTAACAATGTTGGCAGAGGTAAGATATTGCTAAATTTAAAAAGATTATTAAGACGTTTAAAGTATTTTCAGCTGGTTAGTTTGTAACTACCCATTGCAGAAAATACCGACATCCACAACTTCACACTTAGCTACTTCCTTCTTGTTAGGATCAACAAGCAAACTATAGCTAGCTAGCTAGCTAGCTTAGCTAGGTATTCCACAAACTTTTATTGAATAGATCCCACAAGCAAATAATGTGAAGTGCCATGATATTGGGAAATAATGATGCTTTCTTTGCTTGCAAGCTTGTTTAACAGTCAGGGATAACCGCAAATTAGGCTATAATAGTCTAATTAGTCTACGATAGCCTATTTAGGCGATTTATCTCTCCTAATTAGGCTATCAACATGGTTTTTGCTGCCTATTGCTGTTCTGTTGCATAATCGCAATGATTTTATTAGCTAAAAACATTCTATAGAACCCCCTTTTGATGGTCCAAATATATTTTTCTTTATTATTTGCGCTGTCAGAAGATATAGCATTTAGTTTGTTTTGATTAAGAACGCATGCGCTGTGTTACGGCTTCCTTGTTTTACGGCCACGGTTGCTTCTGAAAAAAAGGCTAAATTTCCCGTGCGCATATTTTCAACATGGTGGCGCATAGCCTAAATAGACTATTTCTCGTCTAATTAGCCGATCCAAAGACTTTTAACGTATAATTTTTAGTCCCGTGAAGCAAGCTATAAAAAATTTTGCTCGAACAAAGATGATGTAATGAGCAACAAAGCTCTGAAAGAAGATGGTGCGACCAAACGTGGTTTTCGAGATAATCATAAAAGAAGATAGCAAATTGCCTAAATAGGAGATACTCGCCTAATTAGTCTATGAAAAATCTCCTAACTAAGCTACTAGCCTAATTTGGCGTGATAGCCTAATTTGCGGTTATCCCTGACTGTTTAATGTTCAGCGCCAGAGACACTTATTTACAGAAATAAAGTTTTGTTGACATAAATAGATGATCTATTTTCAGGGTTCCCACAGCTCCTCGAATCTCCTGCTTTTAATTTTCATCCTCGAATCTCCTTGAAAAACTTGAAAATCAATGATTTCCTCCTCGAAATCTCCTCGAATTTTTTTTCAAAGTGCGCAAAATATTTTTATGATAAGAGAAAGAGGCTAAAGTTGACGAGTATAAGTTCAAATTGATCAGCCATAAAATAAGCATTCCTTGTTATTTTCCATTTCTTTCATTTTTGATAAAAGATATTTCTAATTCCCATCATCATAGGTTTAATATTATGTAGATATTGTAGATATTGTGTTTGCCTTTTTTAAATCACTAACTTCCCTGGGGTTTAAATATTGAGCACTGGTATAAGAACTATGGATGAGCGTTTTTTGTTTATTTGTATAAGGTTTATATTATACTGTATATGAAGATACTGTTGTGTTATAAAAGACAGAATTTAAAAAACTCCTCGATACTCCTCGCTTATTTTCGAAATTGTCCTCGAATTTTACTGAATTTCTCCTCGAATCTCCTCGATTCCCCTTGATTGTAATAATAATAATAATAATAATAATAATAATAATAATAATAATAATAATAATAATAATAATAATAATAATAATAATAATAATAATAATAATAATAATAATAATAATAAATATTTAAAAGTGGCTAGCCCAGAAAATCACAAAAACTTATTGTTAGTGGATTGTTTCCACTGGGGGCCACTAGAACAAAAAAGAAACAAAAAATGATAAACCTTAGACTTCCTCAGTTCAATCAAACATAGTAACATTTATAATCTGTGAAAATTGAAAAGAAAAAGAATAAAAAACAAAAATTAAAAAGTTAAAAAGTGATCTCCATTAGAATTTGCCAAATACATTAGAGATGGAAGTCTTAAACGAAAGCAGACTTCCATCACAGGTCACTTGGTCTGGAAGATTATTCCACACTTTTTCAGCTCTAAATGGGAAGGCTTTTTTGCCAAATTCCGTGTTGACCAAGGGAAGTGTGAACCTGTTTTTTGAAGCTCCTCTTGTTTGATGATTATGACAGTTTTTTGTCAAAAGGAATTTTGAGCGCATATAATCAGGAGCAATGTAATTCATGACTTTGAACTAATATGGCATCGTTTTTGATGAGTAAATTATTCATTGAATATTCCCTCTCTTTCCCAAGAAAGGTACAGACACATTTTAATCGTTTTTCTAGCTTTTCCAATCTACCTTGGGTGGCACAAGCCCATGCCGAGGAGCAGTAGTTGAAATATGGCATGACAAGTGCATTAATTAAAAGGTTTTTTGTGTGAGGTGTTAAACAGGATGCAATTAATTAGTATTTTTCTATTTATGTCATTAATGTGCTTTTCCCATTGCATTTTTTGATCAAATGTTACCCCAAGATATTTAACTTTTTTGCTTCTCTTCAAAGGAATACCCATATAGTTGATAGTTTTGTTCTCCACTTTTTTTAACTCGCTGTGGTTGTCAAAAAGGATTGTGTCAGTTTTGTCCGTATTAATTGTCATTTTGTTATTATTCAGCCAGAGGTCGACTTGCGAAAGTTTTAACTTGACCTGGGAGACAAGGGTATCCAAGTTTTTATGAGACAAAATAATTATTGTATCATCTGCATATAGATGGTGGTAGTTTGAATTGATGACAGATTTTAAGTCATCAATATACAAAAGAAAGAGCAGGGCCCCAACACAGATCCCTGTGGCACCCCAAAAGCGTCTTCATGAAGCAGATCTGATCCTGTGTCGTTTACGAGAGTCAGCTGTATTCGGCCTGTTAAGTAGGACTCGAACCAGTCAAAGTCAACATCTCTGATGCCACAGTTTTTTCAACAAAATTTTATGATCAACAGTGTCAAAAGCTTTTTTATTTTGGTTTCACAGATGGAGAATACATCAAGTTTTGTTTGATGTAGCAGAAGTTTAACATAGTCTAGTTTGGATGACAGACCATTAATGTTGAGATGGCCCATTTTTAACCTCTTCCTATTTCTGATTGCCTCAAAATCAAAGTTTTCATCAATAGTAATATTGATGTTGTCCGGAATTTCGTCACCAAATGACTCCTCATTAGCAAAGGGCAAATTACGAGAAAGACAGGGACTACAAACGAAAAACATTTTATCTTCAGGAGTCTTCATAAATTGTTGATATTTTTATCAGAAATATGCTCACACTTTTTATGAGCCAATAATCCACACTCGTCACAAGAAAGTGCTTTGTGTGTTTTTGCCACAGGTTTTAAGCATGAAGAACAGGGATACTTAACAGGACCTGGGTTTCGTTGTTGTTGAGTGAGCTACTTTTGAACGAAGGTTTTGTATTGCTCAAAGATACAACGAACACAAAAATCAGTTTTAGCGTAAATGTGGGGTTTCCTATCTGAGTAAAGTTATATTTAAGTCGTAGGGAGATTATTCTACGGTTATGTGCTCTTCCAAAACTATGTTTGAAGGATCTGAGGAAGCCCATTTCCTTACAATGTTACACAGAAGCAGCAGGAAACAGCAGGAACCCACAACTCAGCAAAGCTACCATATTAGATGATAGATGGATAAAATAAACTGACTGGGATAAAAACAATTTATTAACAAAAACAATAATTTAAAAACTAACAAAACAACAAATTAAAGAAATGAAAAGATATTAAATGAATTAAAGAAGGCAGTATAATATTTAAAAATCAAAAAGGACTTAGCTGTCAAAGCAGGAGCTCTTCAAGCTTTAGTCTTCTTCTTTTTTTCTTCGACTTAGCGCACCAAGACCGGAGCATTTTAGATACGTCCGACGAGACGAGAGCTAAGCACGTTGTCGACGAGAGCTAAGCACGTTGTCGATTGTGACTTTCAAACTGTTGTGATAATCCTGATATTATTTATTATCATGGCTAGCCTCACAAATATCGAGGGATATACCCTGGCTATTATTCCCAGGAGAGGCCAATGACTTAGAGTGAAAGTCCTAGAGTATTTCATTATCATTTTGAGCTACGCAGACCCAATTATGGTCCTCGCTCTACCAGGTAACTCCCTGCAACATCCAACTGCTCACACAGTATGTGCCATCTCTGCAATTTTTCTCACATGCCTTGGGTTAACCCGAGGATATGGTAACACTTACTCACCCATATTAAATTGCCGCCAAGGGGAATCTAACCCCAGTCTTACGCACAAAGTGCAAGGGTTATAACCACTAAGCTACTGCACCATATAAAATTCAGACTTTAGGTAAACAAAGTCTAGTTAAAAATGTTTTACTGTCAAGGGCTGATCCAAGACAATTTGGACATCAGCATACCGATTTTGGGGACATGATGCTTGAGAATTACATTATTTCTTATTTTCTAGATATTTTATATCTCATATTATATTTATATATATCTTCAATCACAGAGAAGATATATTTTCATGAAGAAACTATATTCTATACTAAAAAAGAAAACGATATGCTAAACCCATGTACTTTTGTTGCCCTAAAAGTTTTTTATCTGCGGTGCTATCGACGCCCAAAATAAATTCCTGGATCAGCCCCTGACTGTGACTTATGCCATCTTTTTCCTGATATATGTTCTAAATCTAAATTACATAAAAACTATATATTTTTTAATTTCAAGATCAAAAGATGCCTCAACTTGAAAATAAAGTTTAGAATAGCTGGTCTACTGCTTACAATCTTCATTATTTTGCCTTTTGATTTGTGTGGAAGAGTTGGGGTATATAAACGACACATGCAACAATGAAACTCGATGAAAATATATCGAACATTAATAACACATAATTAATAACCCTTACCACCTCGTTTCTAGGTTATTTGGCCCTTAAGTTTTAAGAGCAGTTCTATAGCTTTACTTGTCATATATGCAATTTCAGAGTTAAGGTATATACCATCTTTAATTTTCTTTTGTGGCAGGACAAGTTAGACGTTCTCGGTAGTGAGAGGCATATAAAAAGTCCTAAAAAGAAGAGACTATTATAATAGATTTATCACCTATCTTCTCATGTCTTTGTTTACATTTGGACACCATTATTAAATCCTGGGCCCCTGGGCCTTGTATTGTGATATAACTCCTGGATTTCCAAATCGACTCCAAATTTTTGGAAGCTATATTTATGTGATTTGTAACACAGACCTAGTCAGAAATAAATCAATCTTCTAAGTTCCAGATGGAGTAT
The DNA here is from genome assembly GCF_029227915.1 of Hydractinia symbiolongicarpus. Taxonomy (NCBI): domain Eukaryota; kingdom Metazoa; phylum Cnidaria; class Hydrozoa; order Anthoathecata; family Hydractiniidae; genus Hydractinia; species Hydractinia symbiolongicarpus. Next base: position 10,293,832 of record NC_079884.1, read on the forward strand.
GTTGACTGCACACCCAAGTTATGTTAAGACATGCTAATATGCATAATAGGTTGTAATACAGCGTTCTCAGTAGCTGTTAAACGGTTATTACCCAATTGAAATTTATCCCAAATTTCGCAGTTTATGAGCGAAGCTAATTATATTACTACAAAATATGGGATGTATAGCCCATTGTATACAAGTTGTTAAGGAATAAGATTTAAATATTACCTAAGACCGCTTTGATGAAATTCCTATTTGGAATTTAGCGACCCTTATCTTACATTTTTGGATTACACCCGGCTCCCATCAAGGAAAATTTTTCAATGTGAAATTCCTTAAATGATATGCGTCCCCAAGATGAGGATCCGCTTAATGACAGAACTTTAAACAAAGGCTTGTTCAACTCATTTGGAGATGCTAAATTTCAAATTTATTCTATACCCACAAAACCTATCTACCAGCAGACAGTGTATATTTTCAAGAGACCTGATAAAGGATCCTTTTTTATTTCAAAAATGTAATGTTCTAAACTCTTTCAGTTTGTTTGTAGTTGTTTTAAGGTGAGTGAGGCCTAAACTCTGATACATTATTTTAGAACCCCCACCTGCTTCATCAGCAAACCTATTCAATTCTGGATTTGGTCAAAATTCACCTGTCAATATGATGAATCAATATCCTTTTGACTCATTTGTTAATGATGCAACATCTCAGGCACAATCTGGTCCAATTTCCTTGCCACCGCAAGTTACTGCACCCCCACCAATGATAAACCGATCAGGTCCACCTTCATTAGAAAACTCTAGCACTGTAAGTACCATTCTATTTATCTTTATTTTGAGCAGTCAAATAGCAAATGTTGAATTGGTATACATTTCTATTTCATGGAACTGTATAAAGTTACAAACTTTAATTTCACAGGCAAATCCATTTCGATCAACAAGTAGAAGAGGGCGCAATCCAAAGGTGTACCAGACGGCTGGCACATTGTTTGGAGCTGCATCTCCAATGCAACAGACCTCTAATTCATATTTTGGTGCTCCAACGCAAGATAATACTGGCTTTATTTCTGCATCATTTGAACCATCAACATTAGCGCCTTCACTACAGCCACCTGTCTCCGCTCCTCCTCAACCACCCATCTCACATCATATGCAGCCACCTAACTCACATTATATGCAATCACCCATCACGGCTCCTGTGCAACCAGAAAACTCACATCATATGAAACCACCCATCTCAGCTCCTGTACAGTCACCTGCTCCAGAAGTTTTATCAATCTCGCAGCCTCAAGGTAGATTTCTATTATTTATTAATTAAAATTGTATTTAATTCTGAGAAAGGTTTTAGAAAAAAAAGATAACATGATATGTAGGTTATTAGTTTCTTTATTGTTAAACAATCAATTGAAACGAAATTGTTAGAAGTTTAGCCAGTAAAAATCCAGGGATATTAGCATAGTTTATAGATTGGCATTTAATATTTGCTTTTACTTTTGCATACTACATTTATAATTTACCTGAACAATGAAATCCAGATTGTTTTCCAACTTGTCAAAGTAAAGTGTAAGTATAGTCATGTGGCAAATCACCCAGCAGTTTAACACAAAAATGTTTTCATATATTAATTTATCTTACACAAGTCTAAGACTAATTTTTTTTTGTGGTAATAACTTTGTTATCTTGAGTTGGATACTAGTAGTTTCTTTAATATTGTTCCTACCTATTATATTTAAACAGTTAACTCTCTTTTATTAAAACATAAAGTTAAAAACAATGATATAGGGCAGTGGTCAGAATAAAATAATAGTTGTTGCTACAATAAAATGTGGTGCACCTTAAAGATTAGTTTATACAAAGTGTTCCTTTGATGCTTCATATTTTGCTTCATATTTTTCATAAACTTGTTAGATTATGTTAGTGAAGTTGACAGAAAGCAAAGTGTTGAGGTTGACATGATTGATCTGGCTACATTGAGTGCATTAAACAGTAAGGATCCAGATGATGACCCTGAGAATTGCAGAAGAAATTTAAAGTTTAATCCTGTTGGGAAGAGTAAGTAGTGAGTTTTGCTATAGAAATATGTATAGAAGATAATGTGCACCAGTTCTAAGTTTAGTTCAGTTATTAATTTGTTAGTTATTTTATTTTAAAATAGTCAGCTCTTTAAAAATATTGATATTATGTTTAATTTTATAAAAGGGAAATTTAATTTTTTATAGAATTTTCACAATACCAGCCAACTGAAATCAGCCAAGAGAAGATACAAAAAGCTGTAGAGGAGAATGCATTAAAGGTTGCCAACCGTGAAAAGAGTTTAGAAAGAGTCAAGGCCAAACGTGACCAGATTTTGGAACAACAGAAACAAAGTTGGGAAAAGATTGCTAAAGAAAGAGAACAGCAGGAACTTTTGAAATGTTTTGAAAATGATAACAGTCCACTAAACGTAGTGCAGAAGCCAAAGAGCAAGGAAGAGCGAAAGTTAAGTAAGAATTTACTCATGTCATTCCATGTCTAAAATGCTCTGTAGTAAATCAAAGGACAGACTTTATGTTGTGTTTTATTTTAGTTCGCGAACGAGCCAAGAAGGCAAGAATGAAGAAAACAGAAAGGCCAGGAGATCTTTCAAGTTTAATTGATGAAATTTCATCTCAAACACCATCATTGTGTTCTGATCTATCTGAACAACCAGATGGAGTGACAGTGACATTGTTACCAAGTGAGAAATCATCTTTATATAAATATATGAAGATGAAAATAATTATTTATTTCGCTAAACTATTTCACTTTAATTTTTTTAAAAGGTTCAATACCACAACAACAACAACAAGTCATTCCTCAAACTAATGATGTTATTTCACAATCTACTCAAGCCATGGAAGACACATCAAGTGGTAGTTCATTTGGAATGATAACTCAAAAGTCATCTGAAAGTGAATGTAGGTTAAGTCCATATCAAGTAATTGAGGGTATAAACTATCCATTACAATCACCTGAAGGATCTAGCACCTCATCACCACTGGAAATCATCCAAAATGTTTCAGTAGCTTCATCAACCTATGAAAAGGTCGGCATGCCATCCTCGACTTCTTCAGCATCAATGGATGTAAGCAGTTTTGAAATCACTGAGAGTGCCCAATATGTTCCAACACAAGATCCAAATAATGTTCACCTAGCAGCATCAGATGAAAATGTCAGTTATAATGACGAACCTTCCTCAACACCATCACATGATATGTACAATGTGGAATCGGTTCAATACAGCAATACGCATTATCAGGAGAATGTTTCTCCAACTCATGATGTTGATTACAATCCTGCAAATAATGACTATGTGTTGTCAGACAGTACGTTGCATTCAAATGAAAATGTCATTGCTGACTATGTACCATCTAGTCACGATATTAGCCACAATCATAAAACACAAGATCTTCTTCCAAATACTAACACTGAAAAGATTTTTAATCAGTTTTTGCAGCCAGATAGCTCCGAAGCTATTACTGCGAGTTATAATGCATCGAATCACAATGTCGATTACAATCAAGAAACACAACATTTCCAACAGCCAGATTCCAATGCCCCAGCAACTCAATATTTACAACCAGACAACACAGCCTATGAAAGTGAATATGCTTCGTCAGGTTGCAAAGTGGAATACAACCAAGACGTTGACTTTACAAGAGAGCAAAACAGTCAACAAAACACAGGACGTTTTATAAATAAAGGTAACACTGTACATAATCATGCTTTCCAATATGCCAGTGGAACTCCATCAACAACAAGTGTTGATTCTCCACATGCAAATGACAATGCTGCTAATAATTATCTTCAGCAAGAAGCATGGACACAACAAAATAATACAACTTATTATGATAATCCACCTGTTCCATTATCACCTGAATCTCAAGCAACTGTGAATAATACAAGATTGTTACAGGAGAAGGCTGCTATGCTTTTTGATCAAGCTCGACAAGCTGGTTCCAGTGGTGACAATTTCAAACAAATCACACCAGATCCTTTTAATTTGCAATTAGGAATGGAAAGCAATACAGCTGCTGATGCAAGTGTTTATCCCTCTTCACAGCAAGAAAATCGAATCTCACCAGATACCCCATTTCTTCCACCTCAGTCAAACACGAATTCCATTTCCAAAGATCAAAATTTTGAAACTCTGGATGGTTCATTGCATGTGGCTTCAAAACTTTCAAATTCTAATCAGCCACAAGTAGCAAATTTTTTCAACCAACATACTCGTTCTCAGGATTCATTTGCAGATAATAACTTCCAGCCGGGAGAAAACCAGCAAAGTCACCAAACTGTTAAACCTACTTTGAAAGAACCACATGATAACTCTGTTCATTCAAGAGATTTCAAGCACGTGTCACCTGACCCAGGAGTCAACCAAAGCATAGCTTCTGAAATTTCTCAACCAACATTGACAAGTGATCTGACTTCGACAACCAATTCAACTACACAACAGCTTCATAACAAGGAACAATATACTCATACACATTTGACAAATGTGACACAAACACATATCGATCATCACATGCCAGATAATACTTTTACTGATCAAACAACAGAGGGGCAAATGCATGAAATAAATCCAACACCTGTACATTTTCAAACAGACCATGTTCATTTAAAAGAAGCTGTGCCACCAATAACCCATCCTGTGAATGTTAGTAATAATCAACATATTAACCCGCTTACTAATCCACTGACACACCAGCCTCACCAACATATTTTTAATAACGAAGTACTTGATTCTCAAACTGCTTCAATCCAACAACAAGCTCAGAAATTAATTTCACAAGAGCATATAGTAACACAAGCGGTTTCTAGAAATCAAGTTCAACCCAACATGATACAACAAAATTCTGATGATAATTCAAATCAAACAACAGGTGTTCAACCACCTGTATACTATGATCTGCAAAATGATAACCATCCTGCTGCTAAACTACCACAACCTACATACCAGACACCAGTGTATTCACAAGAAACCACAACTATTTCACCAACCAGTAAAGGAGCTGCAACAACTGTTCTGTCAACCAATCAAGGAGCTGCAACAACTGTTCTGTCAACCAATCAAGGAGCTGCAACAACTGTTCTGTCAACCAATCAAGGAGCTGCAACCAATCAAGGCACTGCACTTAATTTTCCACCAACAAGTCAGGCTGCTCCAAATTTTCCACCAACAAGTCAAGGAGCTGCTACGAATTTCCCACCTATTAATCAAGTAGTTCCAACAAATTTTCCACCAACCAATGAAGCAGTTTCAACAAAATTTCCACCAACCAATCAAGCAGTTCCAACACATTTTACACAAACCAATGAAGGAGTTCCAATTACTGTTCCAGCAACTAGTCACGGAGCTGCTCCAAATTTTTTACTTACTAATCAAGGAGTTGCAACTGCTGTTCCACCAACTAGTCACGGAGCTGCTCCAAATTTTCCACCTACTAATCAAGAAGTTGCAACACCAGTTCAACCAACTAGTCACGAAGCTGCTCCAAATTTTCCACTTGCTTATGAAGGAGTTGCAACTGCTGTTCCACCAACTAGTCACGAAGCTGCTCCAAATTTTCCACCTACTAATCAAGAAGTTGCAACACCAGTTCAACCAACTAGTCACGAAGCTGCTCCAAATTTTCCACTTGCTAATCAAGGAGTTGCAACTGCTGTTCCACCAACTAGTCACGGAGCTGCTCCAAATTTTCCATCAACATATCAGGCTGCTTCAAATTTTCCACCAACAACTCAAGGAGCTGCTTCGAATTTCCCACCTGCTAATCAAGCAATCCCAACGAATTTTCCACCTACCAATCAAGGAGCTTCAACAGTTCTTCCAACCAATGAAGGAGTTGCAACAGCTGTTCCAGCATCCAATCATGAAGAAGTGGATAAAAACAATTCCTATAATCCTTCTGGCTACCAAATGCCTCCTCAACCAAATTATTATGCTGAGCAAGGTCATCATATGCCACCTTATGGTCAGCAACCTTTCCCTGGTGCAATGCCATACAATAATCAACAATACCCTGCTCAACAGCCTTATGATCCACAGTATGCACAAATGGATATGCAAAGTCAAATGTATTGGCAATATCAACAACAAATGTGGTATGCTGGTTACTATAATCAACCATACATGTCACCTTACATGCATGATTATTCACAGTATGGTGATTGGTCAGGTTATTCTAATTATGACCACTATTCAGTACATTCCAGTGCAGCAAGCTCAGCATATGGTGATAGCAGGCCTGGGTCTGTAATTGAAAGAAGAAGTTCTGGTGCAGAAGAGCAAACATTCAGCGAATTGGAGGATTTGACAAGTGAGATGTCATTCGCAAACAGAGCAGGTAGTATTTTGATTGATTTTAAAATAGATTAGTTAAAGGGCACACAAAAAATGCCATACAATAAAACTTTTTTTTATTTTCAGAAACTCCAGAGGAGAAAATAATTGAGCGTTCCACACCATTGTCTTTCACAAGACCACATGTTAAAGCCAGATTCTCAACCACGGGTGGTTTGTTAAATATTGTGGCGGCAAAACAACCACTGGACGGAGAGATTGCGTCTGTCGACAACATAATGCTTGAGGTTTTTTGTTTTGCAATCATTTTTTAAAAAATAGATGACCTAAATTAGCATATCCTTACTGACCACAATTAAAAAAAGCAGTGGTGCTTTAATTTTTAAGCAAGGAAGAAAGCAAATATATGCTTTTTCACTCTTAAAATAGTTTGTTTTTTCTATTATTTAATGATTCTCTTCGGTATTTTCTTTTGTTTTTCATAATAAATTTCATGTTGACGGTTTTTACATTGCTATCCTTTAAAAAAATAAAAAGCACATATTTACAGTAAAAACAAAAAAAAAAATATATATAATTCAATATTAATCTTTAAAAATATCTTATTTCCAGAATGCTGTGGATATTAGTATGCTGAAAAGGTTTCCTGGTCCACTTGTTCGGTAAAACTATATTTTTTTCCACATATATTGTCAATTTCTTATCATTGTTTATATTTCATCTTTAAAATACAATTTTGATAATTCTAGTGGAGAAAGTAACAAGAAATCGGTCAAAAATTTCATCACTGAAACAATAAATGTATATTTACCAAAACTTTACTCAGATCCAAAGGAATTGTTTGCACATGTTGCCTTATGGGAATTTGTAAACTTATTAATCAAACAAAATGGCGTAAGTTCTTTAAATATGTCTGATGTTTTTTTGTACATTGTTTTATTACTCTGCTGCTATATGCAACGGGTGATTTGAAAAATGTCGCAAATTAAGTGTCTTAAAATTATATTGTACGGGCTTTTCAAATTCTGTTCTTTTGCATTGGTGCGCGTCTTGTGTCAAACTTTTATTGTATTAGGATGTATATTAGATATAAAAGTAGTAGTTACAAATGTTTAATATAAATACATATTGATTACTTTAAACCCTAGACAATCTAGGACTGACTGCTTATACAATTTGAGTTAACAATACAGTGATATAAAATACAAAGTCCTCAGTGAACTTGCAATGTTGATCTTCACTTTATACTGTAAGCTTTGTATTCTGCAGTACAAACACACATACAGTTATAGTGTCTTGTTCAAGAAGATCAAATTAGGAATGATTTTGTCGCCATCTTGTAAAGTCATTCTTCTTATTGCATTCCAACAGTTAGTAAGAGTCCAGTGTTGTTTCAACTTTAGACATTTGATGGATCAGATGTGGCGGAACTACTAATAAGTTTGCTACCCTCAGTTGACATGCAAGGGAAGGAATCCAAGCAACTTTCCATGTTGGCACATCCTCCTCAGAATTTAGAACAAGAAAACGTGGAGGATTTTTATATGTATTTATCAACCGGTCGAGCAAAAGATGGTCTGGAAATTGCAATCCATTCTGGTATGTGGGGACATGCATTTATGCTTGCAGCAGCCCTAGGTGAAAAGGTTTTGCATCATGTTCAAGACAGGTATTAATTTGTGTGAATTATCTCATGTAAACCCAGCCTTGTTTAGCATTGTTTAACATTTTTTAAATTATTCACATAGATTTATGCGGAGCATGAATAAAACTGATCCCATGAAAACATTCTATGGTCATATGCAGAGCAAAAACACGGGTTACATCAAGGTGACTTTTCTTTTGTTTATTTGCTTGCCCAGGGTGCCCACTCTGTCAGAAATTGCAAGGAAATTAAAAAATATTGTTAAGACATTATGAAAAAGTCAGAATTATCAGCAATTTCTTTTATATAAAAGATAATATCATTATTTTTAGGGTTAAATGGCTGACCAGAACTATTTACATTTTTGGCAACGGTTAAATTTTGGGCTGTTCTTAAAAGATATAATTGTATATACATTTTCGCTTTTAGGGTACTCGGAGGTTCCAATAAGTGAAATATTTTACGAAAATATCCTAAGAAATCGGGAAAATAAGGATTTGATAATAAGTTGACACCCTGGTGCCATTAAAGATACATGAATAAAGCACGTTTTTTAACATTAATACTTTTTTACTTAGAAACGTGCCAACCCTGAAACATGGGTTCAAAATCTCTGCATGATAATTTCACATCCAACTGGCTGTCCAGAGATGGACAAGGAGAAAATCATTGCATTCGGTGACTCATTAAGTAAGTAAACGACTGTTGTTTTTTTTGCAGTGGAAAGACAGTCAAAGAAAATTCCTTTGCCGTTGTTTTTTATGCGTGAAAAATGTGTTAGTTAGGCTGGAAGAGGTTAAAGGTATAAAAAAAACCTGTGGCAGGTGTTCAAATTGCATTTCATTCTCAGTTCAACAAGGAAAATTTGAGACTCTTGCTTTTTGGTTCAGTGATCCTACTAAGCTTACTTCTTTTAAGGATTCGGAAATCTGGATTACTTATATTTTTATTTGTATCTTAGGAGATTATGGTTTAGTGGCAGCAGCACATTTGTGTTACTTAATCGCTAAAGTACAGTTCGGCAACCACACGTGTAAAGATGAACGCATTGTACTTATTGGTTTAGAACATAAGTATGTCGTTAAAATTTATTTAAAGCATTTTCTTAGCAAAAATATTGTAAACGTTTTTGAACAAGTCTTGACAAGTTAGAAATCATAGACTGTGTGATACTGTATATAGTTTCCAAAACTTGATTAAAACGAATGTCAATTCTTTTCTCTGACAGCAGATTCTTTAGGCTTTGTTTGCTTTGGGTGAATTGCTTTATATTAAAGCATCGCCAGTTTTAAATAGTCAAATAGCTTATCTCAGTCTTCCCTAAATTGTTTATTAGGCATGAGAATATTACATTTTCTTTTCACAGGCCTTATACAGATAAATCAGCTAGTGTTTGGGCTCAAGATCTTAACATACAGTTGACTGAGGTAAGATAGTGTAGCAATCTACCATTATTATGAAATAGGTTGAGGAAGGCGAAGCTGCTGTTGATACGTGTTTGTATAATAATTAAAACTGCTAGCTTTATGCATGATGTTATCTGCTAAAGTTTTACTTGCTCTCTCACATTGGCTCTGAACTCTCTTACTTCGCTTAACGAAAATTAGTGTAAACTATTTTCTGGTCAGTTAATAAGTTTCAAAAAGTATTTTTGATTTTCTTTTCATAACGCATAAATTTTTTCTTCTTAGATTTATCAATATGCTTGTACCTTGCACGAGAAATCCTTCGCTGTACCTAGTTTCCAGGTAAAAGTAATTCTGTTTTATATAAGCATTATGTCTGACATAATAAAAGGACTTGAAACACTAGTTATAAAACCTAATGTTGATAGTACCTTTTGTCACATTTTAGACTTATAAGTGTGAATACGCGTTGAAGTTACTTGAATATGGGTATCCTTCCCAGGTATGAAGATCTTTTTGCAGTATGAATTGTCTCAATTTTCTCCATTTATATTTATTTTAATATATGAGTTGATTCCTTTTTAGGCCTTAGCTTATCTTGAATCAATCAGTCAAATAATAAATAGTGATCAAACGTTTTCTGCATATGAACCAGCGTTTGTTCGAAAGATTATTAAGGTGAGTGTGTGCATCAGTGTTGCAACTATTGCTTCATGTATTTTTCTTACTTTTGTACATTATTAAGATGTCGGGTGTATCTGATGATAAATAAAATGGTCTGTTTTTTCGGTTTCAGTTTTCAGACAGAATCCTTCTTCAAGAGGCTGAACGATTTGAGGATAAAGAAACGCCATCTTGGTTGAATGGATTGCAAGAGTACTGTGAGAAATATGTGAGTGATAACTTGGTTTATTACAATGTCTTTTTTGTTTTACTATTGTTGCAGGTTTGCTACAGCTTGAGCATCTCAACATTCGTGACATGCTTTTGGCCTTTCTATGCGTCTGTCGCGGCGACATTAGTTATCTTTTATAGTTGTTCAATGGATGAACGTTTTTGGCTGATGCTTTTGTCTTTATTTTTAGAATTATGTTGAATTGTTCCGTACCCTGTAGGGGAATAAATTGAAAGTAGACGTGCTTAACATATACGCTGTAACCAAGTTAAGACCAACTAATCAAAAAGTTAAACATGTTTGTTAATTTAGGTTTCTCCAGGTCCACATGATCACACCAACGTAAAAAACACACCCTCCTTCGCTGACTACAGCGAAGAAAATAGTACTAAATCACCTGATTATTCCACAGAACAGTCATCATCAAACGAGATATCATCGTCACGAGATGGTTACGAGTTTACACAACAACCACCTGCGCAGGACGAGAACAACTTTTATCCCGATCACGTGGATAGTGGGAAAGTTGAGTACTTTCAACCAAATACTCACAGTGAAGGCCATGTTGTTTCGGATAGTGACGGACAATATGACCGCCCGTCACAGGAAAACATTTCAACATATGATGATAATACTCATACTTATAATAATGAACAATACGAACAGAATACAGAAGGTAAATTCCCTTCTACTCAGCAGGATTATTACGGTAACGAACATTCTTCTCAACCTGAATATTCTGCAGAACAAGGTTACTCCAACGAACAGCAAGATTACGGTGCTGAACAACCGACTTATTCAAATGGACAAATGAATTATTATTCTCCAAATCAAGATTATTCAGCTCAGTCAGATTATCCAAATCAGACGGATTATTCTTCGGGTGCACAAGACTATGAACAAACAGGCTATCCTAGACAACCCGATTATTCTTCAGGCCAACCAGATTATTCTTGGGATCAAACAGCGGCTAAAGATCCACAAGGTTAACTAATAAAAAACATTGAAACTTTCCTCTTTTCATATGCTATACTCTTAGTTCCGTTGTTGTATAGAACATACATTGCTCTGAATAATAACATTCGCATTGCTTTTTTTGCATTAGGTTGACCTGCAATTTAGAAAACTAGGAAAAGTCAGAGAATTTCATAATTAATCCTGAACATAAATTAGTGGAGGAAATTCAGAGAATTTTGCTGTGATTACCTACAACCGTGGACATAATTAGTGTCAAATTTTTTTTACTGATCTTTTTTTTCCCTTTTCCACCCTGACCTGGCTAAAAACAGCATTACACATTGCAAGTCCGCAAGTTTGACCAGGAAATTTTGTTTAAATTAACTAATTTTCTCGTGAATCTTTTTTTAGATAATTACCAACCCTCTACACAAAATGATACACATGGCCAGGAGGACGAAGAAGAAGATCTTTTCGGTGGTTTCACTAAGGTAGACGTGATAGTCATCCCTTTACACTATCATACCAAACATATAATGGAAAGAAGGCTAAAAGATAGACCAATAAATAATTATACTTTAAGTGCAAAAAAATTATAAACATTTACGAATTTGTGAAATTTTCGCATTTTGCGAACATGAGATTTAGCGGATCCATGCTATACTGAAATTACGGAACATTAACTTTGCGAAAAACCAAAAAATAACCTTCAAATTTTCAAGGACTGAACCTCAAAATGTATTTTTGTATTTTTAGAGCATAAAAATTGAAACTGTAAGCATGCCTTTTAAATTTGAGCGGTATAAATTTAGGCGAATTTGGCCAGAATTCGCGACATTTGCGAATTTTTTTGCAGTTAAAGTATAATTTGTTTTCATACAAGACAAAAAGAGCCTACGGAGTAGTAACGATCATGTGCAAAACATGTCCAAGATTGTAGGGGTTCAAGGTTATGTAATTGCACTTTTTTAATTTTTAGAAAAAGGCGGCAGATATTAAGGAAACCAAACCGAAAGCAAAGGGACCGGCACCGAAACCGGCTGAAGCAAAAAACTCGAAAGTAAGAAATAATCTTTGAAATACTAAAGTATTGTTATTATCGTTGCATGCGCATGCGTGCGTGCGTATTTGTTCAAATTATATACAGTTTATCGATGTTTGCGTACTAACATATAAATGGTTGTTCTCCGTCTCTACTTAGGGTTTGTTTGGAGGGATATTTTCAAAGTTTTTCAGCAAAGAAGTTCATCTACCAGACGACAAGGACAAATCGGTATACTTTTTGTTCGTTATTTTTCTGTATTTTTTGATTTCCTTCCTCTTACAAACGGATGATATTTTTAGTTGGTGTATGATAAAGAGTTAAAACGTTGGGTCGATAAAAATGCGGACGAGGAGGACACGAAGGCGGCACCTTTGCCTCCCCCGCCCACTGGAAATATTGGTTTGCCAACTGGACCTCCTGGAAGTGCTTCGAAACCTGTCTCTGGTCCAGTAGGTATGCAGCGACCTCCGATGCCAAATACTGCTTCACCATTAATACCAGATATGGACCCACGTCATCCAGAACCAGCCCCGGCAGCACCCATGCAAAACGTCATACCAACAATGCCAGCAAACCCTCTTCCAACATCATCTGCAGAAACTCAACAACAAACTCCGTCGCGTCAACGTCGCAACGTTCGCCGTCAACCGGATAATAAGACTGACGAAGGTGAAGAGGAGAAGAAGCCAGCTGGACCACCGAGTAAATTTTCAATGAGAGCGCAAGGTGGTAGCGGTCGGAGAGGTACGGCAGCATGTAGTTCATTAGTTCATTTACCCTGCATTCTTTCAATATATATATGCAGCAAGAATTCCCTACCTCCTTATTTGCCTCCTTATTTTTTTTTTTTTTTTTTTTTTAATTCCTTGTACTTCGATTTTCCTGTGGAAATCGAACTATTAAGTTCCTTGTTGTGTATTTGAGAAAATTTACTTTATATGTGCAATCTAAAATCATTCGCAAAAAATTTTACTTTACGATGCTTTTTTTAAAAAAAAATTGTTTTAGGTGCAAATCGTTATATTAATGTGATGGGTTCTGCTACCAAAAGAACTCCTATGGCACCAGTGCTTGATCCGATGGCTAATTTAGCGCCTTGTAAGTAGAATGTTCCTAAATCCCCCCAAAATGTGAACTTTTTCATCAAGTTTGATATGTTCCTTTATGTAACCAAAAAATGTATAAATCCATTGTACGAAACAAAGTATTTTGTGTTTTCACATCGTCAGACACTCGTGAAGATAATAATAAAATAATTAAATAGTTAAAATATGTTTTAAATTTAAATTCTTAATTTCAGCTTCTGCATCGAAAGGAAATACAAACGGAAGTACTGTAAGTTATTATTATATACAAATTTTTGTTTACCGTAGTTTTAAACAACGCAGACCTTCTTTTATAAGCAAGTGTATTTTGAGCCCAGCATCTTTTCTATGAGTACGCTTATTATTCGTTGATCTTGATCAAAATATGCTTTATTATATGCTGAAATTTTAAGGAATCTCAGAAGCCTAGATATTCTGTATGCTTATAAAAATAAATCACCTTATGGCTATTGTTTTTCGAGAACAAAAGAATTTATAACAGCGTCGTGTTTGTTGTTTAGATGCCGATGTTTTTTAATCCGACACAAATGACGACGCCTACATCGACACCATCGGCAGGCCGTGGTCACACAATATCCCGGCGATAAATCGGGAAAATATTTTATAGCGGGTTATTTTCTGTAAATTTATGGAATAAAAAATGAATTTTATTTATATTATTAAAATTGTTGCGTTTTTGTTTATACTTTGGGGAAAATATTCGCGGTTTAATGACATTCTCGCAAAATTTTTGCCTGGCAAAATATTTAAACTGACAAATCGCGGAGTTTGTTCTTTAATGAAAATCATAATTTCAAAGTTTTGTTTTATCACTATTTTTTATGAATTACGAATCATGAACACTATTTATTTTTTTTAAAAAAAAAATACACACACTTTGTCTTATTCGCGAAAAGATGTTTGACGAAACGAAGTTTATGCGTGTATTTTGGCCATTACCTCGCAAATGTATTTGACTTTGAAGTACTCGAAACTGTCCATGACGAAGGATAAAGCTGTTTGGGTTCACTATATGTGGTGTTCAAAGCGCGTACCGGAATTGTGTTGACAACAATTGACAAACTCCTTCCAGTTTTAGAGTTTCTTTTGTGGAGACGCTGTTAATGAAAATAGAGAAATGTAGAAGCTGTTCTTTAACATTTATATGAAATCATACTTTTCATCAATACTACATATTTTTTTCTAGCTTAATCCCTTTTCAAGTGGTTACGTTTGAGACATCTTGACATGTTGTTGTTTTATTACGATGACAAATAGCTATTTTGACCAATATCGTATTTTGTTGTCTCGAAAATAAAATGTAGGTTCCACATCTAACATTTTGTCTTGTACTATATAAACTATAAACTAATAAATAGTTATCTTTCACATAAAAGGAGAAGAGTTGTTTTTGAGTTATAATCAAATCCTGTCATAAGTAATGTGCTAAAACTGTGAAAAAAATCCAACTCGCACTGGAAATGACCTCAAATCACAAGTTGATGGCGTGAGACTGTCAACTGATCGGTGCAAGGACTTCATTGACGACCGGACGTTTGTTTTATGAAAACGGTGTTCACAATAAGATTTTTTCCCTCCCATTCTGTGTAACTTGCCTAGGGTGGTCTCTAAATCCGACAGACTGACTGGCCATCGTTTCCGTTTCTGACCAATGTTAGACTAAACAAAAGAAGCATACTGAACATGATGGAATTATTTTTTGTCTCTCGATACTATTTTAGGGTCCAAATTGGTCTAAGAATGAAACGTGCCTCAATCCTGTTAAAACATTTTTTCACATAGTAAACAAAAATGCATACTCTTGGTAACTTCTAAGTTCTCTGCAAATCGATGCCAATGTATTTAGAGTATATATTCTAAGCATAGCACCCGCATTAGCAACAGCGTTCCAAACCTTAAAATACAAAAAGTCGGTTTCGTGGTAACATCGTTCCTATACTTGTTTGGTACTCAAGGGCGGTGCTGTGTTGAATCAAAATTTTACATTTAATGTTTATGTCAACCATATGTGTATTCTGTTGTATTCCTACGTAGAAAAGCGGAAATTGGACAAGAAACTAAAGTTGTTGATATCGTGCTTGAGATATATTTATGCGACGTGCTATGTTTGTTTGCATTTCTCTGCGCGAATTACACTTAGTTATAAAATCTTTATATGTTTTCTTACGAAAGTCTTGCTCAAGTGGAAATAACAAATGTATTTATAAATATAAAAGGGAAAAAATAAAATATACGAAGTAGATGAGAAAAAATGGGGAGGTCGGTTAGTTAGATTTTGAATTTGTTCAGATAAGATGCAGTTACTATTTTGGTGTCGTTGTTTTGCTGTTATCATTGTTATCCACTCGTTCAGAAACGAAGAGTTATTAAAAGAAGTCTTAAAAAGGATTATAACTGATTTAAAAAGAATCCAAAATGGAAGAAATATCAACGCAGAGCAACATATTGTTCAACGTTTGTTTAGTAATTTATGTAAAAGACAAACACGCATAAATTATGTTGATGTTAACAGAATTAGTAGAGTCTTGATCCAGCCAAAGAAAAATAGCTGCCGTTGCAACTGCGAACTGAAAAGTTTTCAAGATAATCTGCGTCGTAACAAGCTGCCTCCACACAGAATACCTATCATAAGAGGAGGTGATTCGTTCAGTACGAGGAGAAGAATTTCAAAGCGTGACAAATAAACTTTGTTACTTCGGTTTGCAATAACTTTAACCAGGTGTTTATGTAGAAACTTGTATACAGACACAGACTTTGTCGATAGCGGTAAAGCATTAAACGCGAAGAAGGTTCGCAATTGAGCAAATATGATGATTTCATATGCAATTTATAGATGTAAACTTTTTTGATACAATTTCATACCGCAATCCTTAATTTTGAGTCCATTTTAGTTTGTTTATTTTAAGTTAAAAAAAAAGTCGTAAAAAAATGTAGTAAATTGAATTTTAAGCAGATAGTGGCATTTTCAACAAAATTCAAGCTTTTGATGACGCCACAGAAAATGTGCTGACGTAAGCAAAAACATTTTTGCCGCCATTTTGTTCGTTTTGTGACGTACTATTAAATGTGCCCAAGCCCATGGAAAGTTATTAAGGGAGGGGGGGAGGATTCCACCCCCGGTCATAATATGTTAAAAAAAAACCGGACCAAATAGAAAAACGGTTTCACCCAAAACATATTTGCAAGGCAGAGTTATACTGTGGAAAAATAATTTTGTGAATGAAACTTTATGATAACAAAATAGTACTTGTGTGTAATTTCACGACGCCGCAAAAATCTATTCCGCAAAATTTTCCATCTTTTGTACTTCTAATTTATGTAGGACCTTAGACAGAAAGTACTTCGTTGTTTATTTGAAAATATTTCTATATACCAACGCAATAAATGGTTTTTAATCGCTCTAAATTGCTTTCGTATATATATGAATAGATTATTAATTAAGACCTAATTTGGTCATATGATAAAACAAAAAATATTTAAATGACGAAAGTTTTTTATGCTATGAAATGAATAAGACGCCTGATAAGATTTTCGCTATCAGCATATAGATAATAGGTGTGGGGGTAAAATATGTCATATAGTGCAAAAGTATCCTCAGAGAATTAAAACGCGATGCATGGTATCTGCAACCAAAGTCCAAAGTTTAACAAGTTTAAAGACAAAAACAAAACAATGAAGTAAACCCAGCGTTTGTTTTGCGGAGAAAATAGATATAAACTAGCCCTTCTAGAAGATTTTGTAAACATCTATGTTAGAGAAAGTTTAGACCTGCGTCATGATCACTGAAATAAACTTTTTTAACAAAAGTCCCGAGTCAACGGTGTTTAGAATATTCTCATGGATATAGATGATGCCAATAAAGGCCGTCTCAAATGCATCCAACATTTTTTCCAACATTTTTGTTGGAATGTTGGATGATGTTGATGAAAATTTGTTCAAATTTCGAAAGTCGAACATTTCATCCAACATCAAAAATTTACCACGTTGGATGCATTTGAGCCGGACTTAAGTGAACTTAGTGTATATATATCAGTTGAAGAGGCTACAATTTGATTGTATTCAGTGAGGAAATCAAAGAAATTTTGACGAATGAAGAACGCTTCCTCAAAATAAAAAAACATGGAAGTTGATTTTTTATTGAATTTCCGCGCCCGAAGGCGTAGGGAATTCTTTAAAACCGTCGTTTTTTCTTTCGGAGCATTTTTTGAGAAAAAATCGACCCTGGGATTTCACGTTGTTCCGTCACAGACTTTGTACCCAAGCTCCTTAACTACTGGGAAGTCTAGTATTGACGCTTCAGGCCAAAATTGGTATTTGTTTTCGACAAAATTTGGCACAGTTAACAAAAAAAGTATGCTGAACATGATGGTGACATCAAAATTTTGATTTCTTCTTACCTAAATGTCATTTCAGGCCAAAATTGGTCCAAAAATTAAAACTACTTTATTTTTAACAAAATTATGCTGAAGTATGCTGAACATTATGGTGACATAATAATTTTGATTTTTGTCACCTAAATGTCATTTTAGGCCAAAATTGGTCCAAAAATTAGAACTATTTTATTTTCAACAAAACTTGGAACAGTTAACAAATAAATTATGCTGAACATGATGGTGACATCAAAATTTTGATTTCTTCTTACCTAAATGTCATTTCAGGCCAAAATTGGTCCAAAAATTAAAACTACTTTATTTTTAACAAAATTATGCTGAAGTATGCTGAACATGATGGTGACATCAAAATTTTGATTTCTTGTTACCTAAATGTAGTTTTAGGCTAAAATTGGTCCAAAAATTAAAACTACTTTATTTTTGACAAATTTTGGCACAATTAACAAAAAAAGTATGCTGAACATGATGGTGACATCAAAATTTTGATTTCTTTTTACCTAAATGTCATTTCAGGCCAAAATTGGTCCAAAAATTAAAACTACTTTATTTTTAACAAAATTTGGCACAGTAAACAAATAAAGTATGCTAAACATGATGGTGACATCAAAATTTTGATTTCTTGTCAACTAATGCCGTTTAAGACCATAAACGTTTCAATCGCAAGACTTTCAACCATGAATGATAGGCTGTATTTTTTGTTCTCTTCAGAGGTTCATGCACCAAACCCCTTCGAATGTTTGGCACAATAACACAACGAATTAGCAGGTTTTCATCAAATATTTTGGTAGTGCGCGGAAATTCTTAGAGCCCCCAGGGCTTCTTGTTCTTTTTGGATCTGACAATAGCAATTTTTTTAAAATAAAAAACTCTCGCGATAAAATAAAAAAAAAATCGCTCGCGTCGTAAAATACGAAAATCGAAATCTTGTTCATAAAAACCTAATTTCTTACTAATCATTTTTTGTAAAATTTGCGGAAAACGGGAAAAAAAGTTTGGCGAAAAAAAATAATTTTGGCGGAAATGTGATTTGACGAATTTTGACAAAACCGCTAAAAGTAAGAAATTCGCTTGCGCCTAATTTTATTACGTATACTAAAATATATACTACTCTGAAATTCCCACCAACAATCCAACTTTAAAGAAATTTCCAACAACGAAAGGACAATTCAGTTCAACCAAAATTCAAAGTGCTTTTGGTCATAGTTCAAAGCGAGTATGATTCAAGAAACGAAGCTTTCCTATTGGCTTTACAGGTAATAACAAAAAGTTTTAAAAAAATAAAAACAAAATTTTAAATGAAAGAGATTTATTTACAAAATGGAAAACATTAGAAATCTAGAAATAAATTGTAGCAGTGTCCATAATGAAAACAAATGAAAGAAAAAATAAGTAGTCATAATACCCTTCGGTAAAATGGGAAAACATTATTTTTAGTTACAATGTAGTGTATTTGACAGTAAAAATCCCTGGTGAAATAAATTTTAAATAGTCAATTAGAGGCAAAGAAGCTTGCCTCGATTTTTTTTCAACGTTACTCCAACAAAACGTGTGCCACTTCTTACACTATCGTATTTTTTCCAATTAAACGCACTTCCGTCAACAAAAATAATGAGAATGTTATCTACAACGGATTTGAATGTCTTTCTCTCCATCTTGCTATTTGTAAACAACTATCAACTGTTAACAGCAACTACCACTTGTGGATCTTTGTTCGTGTAATAAATCATTTTTTATAAACAAAATGTAGGCAGTATATACAAAACCAATTTTTATATAGCTTACTGCCTCATTTCGCAGCAATCATTGTGTAACTCAAATGTGTTTTCGTTGTTGGTTTGTTGTTAACAACCGTTGTCGTAATTTCTTTCGCTGTCCCGTTCCACTTTTTACTTTTCGATACGATTGATGGTGTATTCTTCGTTAGTGTTTTCACATAACTGAAAGCAATTGCCGAGGAACTCATGTTTATAATTTTCGCTTAAAAATAACTTTTAAAAACTTTCTCTTTGCAAGTCAACTTTTGTGTTGTTGCGTCGAGGAATGTCTGCACTGATCTGTTTATGTTTTGATATAAACATCGTGTTCTATTATTCGGGAATATTTAATTGACAGTTGCAACCTCGATCCCAGGGACTTTATGTCAGACGATCTTTCAATAAGCGCAGAGATAAAAACTTTGGGAACGAGGTTTCTTTCAGTGGTGAAAATAATTACGCGGAAAAAATTGTAAACAACGGTGACTTTTTTATGTTTATCTTTAGAATCATAGTCATAAGAAAAAAAGATAGTCTAGAGGCAACGACCACCGACATTGTTTACGCAATGTATCCTTAACTTAGGTAGGACGACCCTCCGATATTGCACGAAAGTTAAACATGGCGGCTTCAGCACAGGAAGATTACTTAGCTGGTGACGAACTTTATGACTTGTTTCAGTTACTTGATGGTGGTTTTCTTGACGATGATGCAATTTTTAATGCAGATGTGAACGCTGTAGTTACTGAAGTAATGGATAACGAAAAAAATAAAGCTGTTTATCGTTGTCAACATTGTGAAATAATTTGTAAATCACAACGTGGTCTTACTAGGCATTGCAATGTTAAACATACATCAGCAACTATCACAACAAATTCTTGTGACTCTAGTATTTCCATACCACAGCTGTCAAAGGAAGAACAATGTTTGAAGAAATTTCACCCCTTAACTTTAAAATTAATTGTAAATAAATGTGCTGATTCATGCTTTAAAGATTTGTGTTTGCCTGAAAATATTAGATGCTTGTTCTCGAAAGAAAATTTTTTATTTTCAACTGATGATGCTATTGAACTATGGAACAAGTTCAGACCAATGATTGAAAAATATTCTGGGGATGCTGAAGATTTTTACATGTATTTTTATGGCATGTTGAAGGAAAATATCCTACCATCAAAATTTGAAGAAACACGATTTAGCAATATTTTACTTGCAGAAGTGGCAAATCATATGTTGACCCATTTATCAGGCATTGGTAAAGATACACCCAAAGACCTACAGGTGGCAGAAATTTCAGAAAAAGAGCTCAAAAGTTTAGATTATCTTGGTGGATATATTCTTCACAAGCTACATTCTAGGTTTCGATTTTCAAAGGCTACTTTAACAAATCGCACACAATTTATTGCACTGCTGCAAGCATGTAAGGTTGATAGCGATGATTCTCAGACATATATTAATATTCGTGATCGTGGAGGTTTGTGGAGAGTAAACAAAAAAATGCAAGCAGTTTTCGTTAAATGTGAACAAATATTTCGGTTGTCAACTATTAATTTCCAAACCAAATTGATATGTCACAACATAGTCCACAAGATGCTAGAAAACCCTTCAATTTTATCTAATTTTAAGAGTGCCTGTTATGAAGTGGAGCCACAAGTTGATGAAGAAGTTAGTTTAAACTTGTTGGAGCATATGTTAACATTGTTTACTAAAGTTCGCACCTGTTCATATGCTAAAGATATTCGTGAAAAACACAAGGCTGCTAAACAGAATTCAAAAAAACGTGCTTTGAGAGTTGAACTAAAGAAAACAGCTATTACTAAAGAACTGGGACATTAAATGTTTGCCAAGTCCTAGACATGGACTTAAAAAACTGTCAAAAAGGCTATTTTTATAGCCACAAATTTTCAAAAAACATGTTTTGGCTTTAACTTATATGTTTTATTCTACGTGCCTGATATATTTATTTACATTGTTTATTTAAACTTTATTATTGTTAAGAAATTAGGAACGACAGTTATTCACAGGTTTTGTCGATAACGCCAAATATTCTCAGTGACTTATAAATCACTGATTGCAAGTTTTTTTCCAAATATTTTTCAATTTGTAGAGTTGAAAAAAGTTCCAGGTGAAGTAAATACCATGTGTACCTACAAAATTTTGTTTTCTGCTAGAACCCTCCAGTCCCCAGTATAAAGGGGACTAAAGAATGTGACCAAAAATATTGATAGCCAGTGTAATGTTTTTTTTTAAAATTGTGGCTATAAAAATAGCCGTTTGACAGTTTTAATCCATGTCCGGGATGTAGCATCTATTGAGAGTTTTTCTTTCTTTTTGGCAATGGACTATCATCAATAAGGTTAAATTTGCTACTACCTGAGGCACAAACATTTCCAGCAATTGGTCGTACAAGAAAAACGAGGACGTGGGATGCTAATTCTTTTACATTTTTGAGTGTTGCAAAGTTTGTATTAATATCACCTAGGTCCACAAAACCAATTAGTTCACCTGTGTACTTATCCCACACCAAATCTTCCTGTATCTTCATCTCGTCAAATAGTATGGTGACAAATCTCTCAGGTGCTGAAAATAATGCTGTTTTCTTAGAAAGATCTTCAATAATTTGATAGTTAAATCCTCTGGTTGGGCGAATGTAGTTTCGGTAATCTCGCAAAGTACGCAAACTGGGAAGGACTAATATTCCAGAACCAGTGTTTTTATCAAATCGCAAGTCGGAATATGCAGAGGAAGATTTAGCAGCTAGATTCAGACAGTATTTGATGATCATAGGATGGTATCTGACACTATGTGGACTAGAAGATTGCACATACTTTTGTTGCTCCTCCCAAAATAACTTCATAAAAGGTGGAACAGCCTCTCTGTCACAACCAGTAAAAATAGATATTAGATCTTTACTTAACGCAGGACTTACAT
This sequence comes from Hydractinia symbiolongicarpus, assembly GCF_029227915.1. Lineage (NCBI taxonomy): Eukaryota > Metazoa > Cnidaria > Hydrozoa > Anthoathecata > Hydractiniidae > Hydractinia > Hydractinia symbiolongicarpus. Next base: position 10,316,265 of record NC_079884.1, read on the forward strand.
TTTCAGAGTGACTTTCTAAAGCATTTTTTATTTCTGCAATTTCCTTTTCCAATCTCTTACAATTTAGTCTTTGATTTTGCAGAGTTAATTTTATCCTTTCAGGGGAGGTAAATTTAATCGGTGCCTTCAATTTAGCTGGTTCAAGCATCTTTTTTTCTTTTCGGGTGTCACTATACATAACCGTTATGTTGTGAGAAACACACTGTAAACATGGATGTTTGTCATTGGTGGATAGCAGCATCCTGCAATCATTAGACCGGTAGTATTCATCTTGGTGTAGATGAGATTGAAATGACTGCGGGCAAGTCTGAGTTGCCGTTAAGGGCCGTTGAGTGCGGTCACGTTTCAACCGCGCTCCAAATGAAGCTGTAGCCGCAGGCACGAAAAGGGGAGTATGTCTCACATCCAACTTAGAGACTTTGTTGGTAAAAGTAAAACTGATATAAACAAAATGAATAAAGAATCTTTGGTAAACTTGTTATTCAATAATAAAGAAATTGAGCAGTTGGACGATCTCAAGTCCATACGAGACAGCATAGAAGAGCTGAAAAATAATGTCATCAATCGCCTTCTCAATGAAAACAAACGACTCAAAAAACATATCAAGGAAATTGAAACCCAAAACTACGAACAGATGGATGAATTGGAGGACAACATGCGAAGCTTGATGGCTCAACAAGACAGATATTCACGCCGTAATAATATTGAAATCTCTGGTATTCCGTCTGAAATCGACAATGAATGCCTAGAAGAAACCTCAATAAATATTCTAAACAGGTTAGATCTTTCTATTAACGTAAACGATGTTGAAGCTTGTCATCGACTTCCATTAACAAAAAACGAGCGCAAACATAACAAACCAAAGCGAACAATAATTCGATTTGTAAACCGGAAGTTCTGTGAGACTGCTCTGGAACGTAGAAAAAAGTTAAAGGATACTGATCTTACGTCAATTTCTCCTAACCTAAATAGTTCTGATATTTTTATTTCTGATAACCTGTGCCAATATGACTTAATGTTACTTGGAATGTGTCGTCAACTGTATACAAAAGCTAAAATACATGCATGCTGGTCCTGGAAAGGATCTATTTCAATGAAAATTAATGAAAATGATCGCCCAACAAAAATAAACAATGTATATGAATTAGTAGGAATGTTTCCTGATTTTGATTTCTATAACTGAATTTGTATTAACCTAACTTATTATCTGTTTATTTATGATACTTTTTTACTGTCTCTACCATTATGAATTTAACAGTGCGCTTTTGGTCTATTATATTCATGTGAACCGTCATTTTTAAATTTCCATAATGACAAACCTTGTGCTGAGTAAACTTTCAGACAGCATTTTTGTTGATTTTGTTTTTCTCCCTTTCTTTGCATCTATATATATAGTATATACTTCTAGAATTATCCAATTTATTATTTTAGCTAATAATCTGAAAGCTAAAACTACTTTTCATCCAACTTATTTACTCCCCTGTGTGTGTTTTGTGTCCACTCAACCACCAGTTTAATTCTCGTGAGAATAACATTTACTAAGTAGCTTCCCTTTGGTGTTTTGTGTGATTTATTTATTTATTTATGTATATGTGTATATGTGTATGTGTATATATGTATATGTATATATATGTGTGTGTATGTATGTATATATATATATATATATATATATATATATATATATGTATATATATATATATATATATGTGTATATATGTGTGTGTATGTATGTATGTTTGTGTGTATATGTATATATATATATATATATATATATATATATATATATATATATATATATATATATATATATATATATATATATATATATATATATATATATATATATATATATATATATATATATATATATATATATATATATATATATATATATATATATATATATATATATATATATATATATATATATATATATATATATATTTTTTTTTTTTTTTTTTTTTTTTTTTTTTTTTGATTATTAATATTTATTTATTTATTTTCCTGTAGCACTTATTTACCTTTATACAAATTAACAACCTATGACCAATTTTCCCTGTAACATCTGCAAAAAAAATGTTAATAATAACCACCGAGCAATTCAATGCGATATTTGCAACCACTGGATTCATATAAAATGTAACAACTTAGATAATACCAGTTATAATTTACTAAAACAGTCCACAACACCATGGTTTTGTATTGATTGCACAGCTAAAACACTACCTTTTCAAAATCTAAATAATGATCAATTTTTTCTCAATTCAAAAAACATAAATTTTAAATGTAACACATCTTCTTAACTTAATATAACACCTTCAGAAAATATCGAGGCTCTTCTAAAAGAATTTAACAATTTGTCGTCCAACATGAATAAAGCTAATGATGATGATAATCTAACCATTAATTGTCAATATTATGATATCAATGACTTCTGTTCGTCAAAATTTAAATCTGAAAATTTCTTCTCTATTTTCCATCTGAATATAGCTTCTTTATCTAGACATAAACACGATCTTGAGACCTTATTAAATATCTTAAATTTTGATTTTAGCATTTTAGCTATTACTGAAACAAAAATTATGAAAAATTTGAATCCAAACTACGATATTAATCTAGAAGGCTATCAACTATTCCACACTCCCACTGAATCCAGTGCAGGAGGGACATTATTATATGTACGCAATCACTTTAATTGTAAGATTCGAGATGATCTGAATATATACAAATCTAAAGAATTAGAATCTATATTTATTGAAATAATTAGTCCTCGTAAAAAAAATACAATTGTAGGCTGTGTGTACAAACATCCGGGAATGTCAATTGATGATTTTAACTCTAACTATTTTCAACCAATAATTAACAAAACTATGAATGAAGACAAAAGTGTTTTTATATCCGGTGATTTTAATATAAATTTACTCAACATCAGTAAAGACGACCAAAGTTCAGATTTCATTAATAATTTGTTTTCAAATCTCTGTATACCACATATTACACTACCAACAAGAATAACACCAAGATCTAAAACGCTAATTGATAACATATTTTCGAACTGTCTTGAATTTTTCAATTGTGTCTCAGGAAACCTAACTTCATCCATATCTGATCATTTACCTCAATTTTTATTGGTTCCAAATTTGAACATAAAATCCAATTCTAAAAAACAAAATATTTATAAAAGAAACTATTCAAAATTCAACGAAGAAGCAATTCTACTTGACCTAACTAAAATTAATTGGGATAATGAAATTTCTCTGAGTAAAAATGATCCTAATTATTCATTTGATAAATTTAATCATGCAATAAACCAATTATTAGATAAGCATATACCTTTAAAGAAGATGTCAAAAAAACAATACAAGCAACAATCTAAACCATGGATTACAAAAGGAATATGTAAATCTATCACTATAAGAGATAAATTACTGAAAAAATTCATAAATTACAGAAAGAATGATAATTATAAAAATATGTTACACAATAATTATAAACAATACAGAAATTTAATTGTTGATTTGATCAGAAAAAGTAAAAAACAACATTATCAAAAATATTTTTTTGAAAACTCGAATAACATTAGAAAAACTTGGGACGGAATCAAAACCATTATTAGCATATCCAAAATGAAATCCACTGTTCCTACTAGCCTAAAAATTAACAATAAAATTAACAATAATCCTGTTGATATTGCTAACTGCTTTAATAACTATTTTTCCACAGTAGGAGTAAAACTTCAAAATAAAATTTCACCTTCTAATAAACCATTCCATAATTACCTTAATGACGCAAATCACAATTCTTTTTTTATCAATCCTACTACTGAAAATGAAATAATACCACTGATATCTTCTTTAAATGAAAATAAAACAAACGGACCTTTTAGTATACCCAGCAATATTTTTAAACTTATTAAATTCAATGTATCAACACCCCTATGCGAGATAATAAATCTATCATTTTCGACTGGCATCTATCCAGATAACTTAAAAATTGCAAAAATTATACCTATATATAAAAATAAAGGATCTAGTCTAGAATGTAACGATTACCGCCCAATATCACTCCTCTCTAATATTAATAAAATTTTTGAAAAACTCATGCACTCCAGATTATACAATTTTTTAGACTATCACAATTGTATTTATGATCTACAATTTGGTTTTCGACAAAATCATTCCACTAATAATGCACTCTTCAATATTACAGAGAAAATAAGAGAAACTTTAGATTTCAACAACTTTGCATGTGGAACATTCATTGACCTGCAAAAGGCATTTGACACTGTTGATCATACTATCCTTTTAAAAAAACTTGAAAATTATGGAATTAGAGGACTATCTAACTCCTGGTTCAGATCATACCTTAGTAACAGACAACAATATGTTTCAATAAATGGTTTTGATTCAAATGTCCAAAATATAACAATAGGAGTACCCCAAGGGTCTGTACTTGGACCTTTACTATTTCTAATTTATATTAATGATCTAAACAATGCAATTAAATACTCAACAGTCCACCATTTTGCAGATGATACTAACTTACTGACAATTAGTGATAATTTAAAATCAATAAGGAAGCAATTAAACCTTGATCTAAGATTCCTTTGCAACTAGCTCCGGGCCAACAAAATATCCCTAAATGCTAGTAAAACAGAAATCATCCTCTTTACCCATCCAAACAAATCTATTGACTATGATATCAAAATAAAAATCAATGGCCATAAAATTTTACCTTCTGAATCTATTAAATATTTAGGGATCACTCTGGACAAACATTTAAAATGGCATATACACATAGATAATCTTAAAGTAAAACTATCCAGATCCATTGGGATATTATCTAAAATAAGACACTATGTTTCCTATAATATTTTAACTAATATATATCATGCTATCTTCTCATCACATCTAACTTATGGATGTCAAATATGGGGACATAACAAAAGCACCTACCTGAATAGAATTATCTCCCTTCAAAATAAAGCAATTAAAATTATGAACTTCAAACCTGCAAACAGCCCTACTTCTCTATTATTTAATAAATCCAAAATACTTACTTTTCCTGACACAATTAAGCTGAAAGACTTTTTATTTGCGTATGATCATTATCATAAAAATTTGCCTAAACCTCTGCAAGGCATTTTCACTCTGGTTACAAATACTCATACCCATAATACTAGAAATGCATCAAACAATAACCTAATACTTCCAAATGTTAGTACCACTTGGTATGGAATTTATAGTATAAAATATCAATCAATCCGTTGCTGGAATACAATTAATAACCAACACAGTGATAAAAAGCTGTCATCACTATCCAAAAACCAGTGCAAAAAAATAATTACAAATCAATTGTTAAGTAAATACTTATAAGGAATATATATAAACTAATAATTTATTTGCTACACTTAAATTTAAATTTAAGTTTAATTAGTCATTCATTTTTTGTATATATATAGCTATATTTTTTTTTTTATTTAATTTTGTTTAATTTTTGTTTATCTTATTTCATTTATTGATTTTTTGTTTGTTTTTCTTGTGTTTTTATTGTTTGTTTTGTCTAATTTATTTCTACTACGTATATATATATATGTCTATCTTATTTTTTTTTGTTGACAGGGGGGCTAGTTCTTGATTAGATTTATCTATTTGACTAGCTCTCCTGTTAGGTTAGATTATTGCATTATTTATACTCTAGACAATTTTTTTTTTTTAAAAAGTTTATTTTTTGTAATCTAACTTAACAAATAAATGTATTTACTTACTTTACTTACTTACTTACTACTTACTTACTTACTTACTTACTGCTGTTGGAAGGAGAGGTAATTAAACTTTTTAGGTATGACATGTTTTTGATAGTTAAATTCTTTATCAGGATCAAGCATAGTAATACCTCCACATAATATGTAGTTATTGGTTAATTCAAAAATAAAACTTGAAAGTGTAATGTTATAAAATGTTCGATTGTATAACGAATAAAAGACATGGTCATCAGGCAACATCCAACCATAAACCCTTACAGAAAATGCTAATGATTGGTCTATAAATACTTCATACTTTGGTAGGATATGATCTGTGGTAAAACATGTAACAATGACTAAAGTATCCTGCACATCAACATGCCAACTTTTACTTAATGAAAGTTTCACGATGCGTTGTTTAAAATCAGAAAAACTTTTATAAATTGTGGAAGGAAATGGTGGCGGAGATAAATCTTGAAAAACTAGGAATTCCTCACGCTTTTGTATAGAAGTGGTTGAACGACTTTCACTACTAATGGTGACAGTTTGAAAACTTTTTTTAGGAAGATTCAGATATGGTATTTCCCCTTCTTTTAGTGACTTACGTGTAGGGTAAACATAAAATTGATCAGGCGAGAAATGACGTTCGCAAATATATAACTTGAAGGTATCAATACGCTTTCTCAGCTGCTTATCAATCACAGGTTAAGTAAAGCTAGCCGTACCTTAATATTTTCCAGCCGTACCTTATTTTAGCTAGCCGTACCTAACCTAATTTCGTTTTTATGGAACAATTTTAGCATTTGAAGATGTTTCTTATACGATAGGACCTAGCCGTACCTTAATATGGTCCAGCCGTACCTTATTTTAGCTAGCCGTACTTAACTTAATTTCGTTTTTATTGTACATATTTTAGACTTCAAAGTTGTTTCTTATATGATAGGACCCAACCGTAAAATATATGTTGTCTTATAATTTTCATATTTTTCCTCTCTTTTCCTTACCTATCCCTTTTATTTTACTTTACTTGATAAGTCGCATTGAAGTTCACCGCTCGTACTAACCACCTTTTTATTGCCAGCCGTACTTAATTTGCCGATTTGGGAATCACCTTCCCGCGCTCTCCCCCGTTTGGTTTCTATAAGGGGCAAGATGTTTCGTTAACATTTTTCGTATTTTTCGGGTTCGTTGGCGATTGAGAAACAGAAATTCAGTGACACAACAAATTTACCACTACGATTAGCTCAGTTTTTTCCATTAAAATACATTACCTCACCTTAAAAAGAAAAGTGTAGTTACGTACGGTTAAGGTACGGCTTAGGTACGGCTGTTAGGTACGGCTAGCTTTACCTAAGCTCAATCACACGATCCTTTGTTATGATGTTGACCAATTTCTCACCCCATGTCTTGTTGAAATCACTATTTGGCAAAGGAAATTTGAAAATACTTATATCCTTATGTCTTCTGGAAGTGGAACAACCAAATATTGCGCAATTTTCCCCAGGCATATTAGAATAAACATCAAACTGTTATGAAATCAAACCAAAACATACAGGCAATTATACGCCATTTTGAACTTCTGTGCAGGATCGGAGATCTGGGTGCGAGCTTCATTTGCTTGCAAAAACATAAAACAATAGGCCATTGTTTGTCACCAGACTATCTTTTTTTCTTATGACTATGTTAGAATTGAGCAGTGATCAAATTTTTTTTACAATAATTATAATTACACAATTAAATGAAAGCAGGGAATTAAGGGCTTGAGGAAAAACTATCAATCTACTTTTACATATGGAAACTACAAACCGACTATATAATTATTATCGGACAATAATGTAAATTTTTGGGACGTAGGTTAAAAAAAACGTGCAGTGAATCACGCACTAATTATTTTTTATTAAATTGTCACGCTAAACCGGTTTTTTTGTATAAAGTTTGAAATCAGCGCTATTTCCGAAGTTCGCAGAAAGGTCGGAAATGTAGTTACTTTCGTGTCATAGAGAGGATGTCTATTTTGTTGTGGGGAGTAATATCTCACTTGTTTGACATTAAAATCAAAGATTTAAAAGAAGTAAAAATACTGTATGCCTTGATAAAGATTTATCAGCATAGACTCTTCGAGTTGTTTATGCACTATTTCCAAGTTTTCTTTTGTCAGGATCCGTTATTGCGTTGTCGAATTTCGTCACAAAAGTAAAAATGTTTTTTGAGAGCAAGTAAATAATCCTCACGACTAATTGACCTGTTGATTTCTCTTAAGTGCTTTTACTTTTACTCTAGTTTTCTACTAAATCTAAAGACCATGGTAACGCGATCATTATTTTAACGCAGCGTATAATCACACGATAGAAATATGGACACGGAAGTTTGGATGGATTTAATGCGACTGTTTTAAACAAGTTGAACGACACTGGATGTTGAAACACACACACAAACAAAATTAATCTGTAACGAAGAATCTGTCTTCTTAGGTGCAACACAATCCAAAGCTTTTTTCCTTTATGTTCTAAAAGAGCGAAGCAAAGGAATTTTAGCAAATGCAGCATTATTCGTAGCGACACAATTATGTCACATGACAGTCAACTTTGGAGCACTTCAATGATTATGAGTTGATTGTGTGTTATCTTTTAATTATTTTTAAGCATCAGTAATTACTTGACATCGGATTATGTCGCGTCCACAACGTATTTTAAAGGAGTTAAACCTCGGGTTACTAATAAAAATCCTTGATTACTTTACACGCGGTTTACAAAGTCTCTAAAACAAAACAACGGAAAATTGACGATATTGCGATTAGCTTGAGTACCAAACGTTTCTTGCCTTACAGGTTGTTTTACTTTTGCAAATTTAACTGTAATATTTTAGGGACCACATCTGGTAAAATAAGAACAAAATGTTTAATTTCCATTTTAATTTTTTTTACAAAAACCGCTCCTACTTCGTTGCAAAAACAAATTTAAAAATCAAAATATCATCACAAGACGACTAAAACGTATTAATCAATAAACATTACAGCCATAAAAAAGTCAATATCATTTTCCTAAATTTATATACTTTTCTTCTGTTTAACTCTTGGTGCTTCTGAGTTGAAAAGATCATTTTAAGTTTTGCTTTCAACTTGCACAACCTCTCGGAACGTCGAAGTTCAGTAATCCAGTAAAAAATAAGATAAATTAATTGTTGCTCTCTTTTAGATCTGCTACTAACAAACTTTTCAACTGTTCTTTTAACAATAGAATTTCATTATGAAGTTCGTTTATAATACTTCTATGATGAAATCTTTACCAGTTTTTGCTATACTTTTTCTTGTATTTTTAGAACGACCACGTTGTACAATAGGCACAGTTTTTAAATTCAGTGAAGATATAATTTTACTACTGGTCACGTAATCGTGATCACTTGGGGCTGGAGAAACTATGTTATGATTGACGTGCTTTTGTGCCTCTTGTGTAACAAAGTCTGTCGGGCTACTCTGTTTTTATTATCTTAATGCGTTGGTTGTTGATCATACCCCTGCATATATAAAGTTGGAATTCGACACACATCAGAACGATAACCAGCAGTAAAATGATTTGAACACACTGCTGTATTTATTGAAGTTTTATATCTTCCTCTGCGATTCAGCATTTTATCCCACATTTTTATGCCAGTTCTTGTTTTAGGTCTATACCATCTTAAAATTCCAACATGATCCTTTACAATGAGTCTAAATGAAATGTATTGAAAAAAAAATAATATAATATACAAAAAATTGTGAGTTAAAAAAACCTTGAAATTTTGTACAATTTTGTAGGAGGCTCAACATACTTATTCTTCTTGATCTGACAGTTAGAACATCCATAAACTGCACAAAAGTGTTTTCCTCCCATTTTCTGAATGTATCTATGCTGTTTAAGAATCGTTTTGTATTTTCAAAAAATCTTTATAGGCCTTCAGCTAATTGTGCGAAATTATGCATCCTTAATTAGCTCTAAAAGATGTCATTGTTAATATTGAGCATAATTATGAAATAAATATTGAAATTTATGTAAAATGTTCAAAATTCCAAACTGAATAAATAAAACATTTACCAGATTTGCTTTGCCTTTCGCCTTGTCAAAACTGTTAAACACAACAACTCACTTAAAATTAGTTCCTGATGTCAAGCATAAAGATTCCTAGACAAAAAAAGTATAGTACTTAAAAGTCCAACTTGCCTTAGCACAATAAAAAAATTAAAGAAAAGCTCGTAATAGCAAAATGAACGGCTAATTATATCATTTAACTATCATGTGTTACTAGTAGTAGTAGCCTCTTCGAAGTCCTTGCCAAAAAAGTCGGTTTGTCATTTGAATTTTTCTCATTATTTTCCAATCAGGAATACCAATTCTTTTTCGGAATGAAAGAAAAAGAAGCAATCTGACTGTGATCAAACAGATGTAAAAAAAGTGCAATGGCATTTCAGTTTGGGAGTTTTTGAAAAACATGGATTGAAAGTTTGTTTCCAGGCTTTTTCGACTTGCCAACCCAGGTTTTTTATGTTGAAAATGGGTTGCTCGGAAGACAAGAAGTACAAACTAAACATATTCTCAATGGTGATATTGCGTAGAACAGCAATTAGAAAATAGTCATCTTTGCCAACTTGCCTGAAGTGTTGATGTATAGCTATAAAGTTTTAAGAATTATCAATTAAGCAAAATGTCAATCCTCACGACAAAGCTGAGCCGAATCACCAAAATGAGTGCTGCCCCTCAAATACTCTGCATAGCAAGCTAGCTAGATGTCCCATAATACAAAATACATGTGGGAGAGATACTATGCAGCCAAAATTAGCATTATGCATTTCTTGCTCAACAGAATGCAAAAAATTTTTACTGTAGATTAAGAACATCAAAAGTTTGGCTATTAATAGAAGTAGTTGTAGCTATTTTGTATGTTTCTATAAATTTTAATGCTGAATTTAAATATGTTGGTCATTTTTCTTTTAATACAAGCAGAAAATTTCAAACTACCAGCTAACCCCAGGTCCGTCGAAACTTGAACAAAGCAGTGTAGGGTTCATAAATACACAGTTAAAATAAAATTAGGCTCTTTATAGATTAAGAATTCAGTAACTGCTAAGAAATTATCTAAAATTTGAGACTCTGAGAAAAAATTGTAAAAAATCCACAAAAAACTTCTTTCCGCCTGTTCTGTCGATTTTCGAATGTTTACATATCATTTCTACGGTACCATTATGAAAAAACCGTAGTCTGCACACACTTCCGTAATTCCTTTTTTTCTAAAAAGAAGGAATTGTTGCACATGGGCAAGGAAGAATACTATTCGCGTTTTGTTAAAAAAATTAAACAATTCGAAATCTAGTTTGGAAGTGCATGGGGTAAAAACTAACCTACGCAGCAAAGAAGAAAAATTTGTTTTGAGTTAAACCAATAAAATAATGTCTTACTTACAAAAAAATCGTTAGATATGGGGTGTTCCTGCCGTATTGAAATTTATATTTATTATGTAATTTGTGTTGTCCTTGTGTTGTCCCGTTTGTGCTCTGCTGGAGTTCGCTCTGCGGTGGAGTACGAGATGCATTATATTCGTTAGTTTTGTGTTGTGATGTCCCGTGTTAATTATGTAAAAGAATGATTGTAATTTTGGTACTATTTTTAGTTAAATTTTCCCCTTGAGTCTGTTTTGTTTTGCACATCTTGCACATCCTTTTTCTGTGCTAGCAGTCTTCAGCATATAGCGACAAGGTCGGACATAAACTTCAGGAATACATTCGCTGTTGAGTGAATCAGTAATTTATATTCGCATATCACAGGAGTTGTCCTGTATCTCAGTTACATTATCAGTTGTTTTCTCTCATTTGTAGTTGGCTTGGCTTACGCCACTATATTTCTAGTAAGTGTTTATTTCTTATTATATTTTATGTCATCTTACATGTGTAATTTGTTGCTTAAACTTCGCCTTGTATTCTGTTTGTTTAGCGAGTAAGATTATTAACTACTCCGTTGGAATCGTGTCTATAATTTCCAAGCACCTACAAAAGTAGAAATATATGTAACACTGGATTCGTTGGAATCGCTATTTAAAAGGATGTCAGTAACGAAAGAGACTCGACCAGAGATTGAAGCATCTCCCGTTAATGATGACGAAGAAAGAAGAGTTGTCAAACTAACAGATAAGGGAAGATCCTTTAAACTTCAGTGTCTGTTAGAAGAACGAGAAAGAATATTCAGGCGATTGATGAGAAGGTCGTCCGAAATAGACAACTTAGTGGGCTTCGGGAGCATAACGACGATAGAAGAAACGCTATTAAGATTCAACGACTTGGTAAAAAAGTTTGAAAATGTTCACGAACAATGCGTCCCACTCTTTACTGATGAAGAGAGGCGCGATGATCAAAATTGGTACGACGACAAAGACGAAAAAATATTTGATTTCAAACATCGTGCCATCAACCAAATTAGAGAGTTGAAAGAAAAGCAAGAATGTGAAAGTCTGAAATCGCACGATAGCCGGAAGGATAGAGCGTCTAGCAAGTCCCACACAAAGGCGTCATCCGAATCGTTTCAAGAACGATTTAATAAGAAAGTGGAGAAAACCGAATGTATGAGTGAAGGAGATTTCAGAAATGAAAGACAAAGATTTGCTCTGGAATCGGAAGAGTTAAAAAACTTAGAGGAGGTGTCTCAACTCAAAGCACGTTTGGGTGTCCTGGACCGAAATCTGAAGCGCGTGCAAAAATATCAACGCAGCCAACCAGATGTAGAGCGGTATCAACGCAGGATAGATGAAGGTATGAATTCGAGAGTTGATGATGAAAGTAGTATCTTGTTTAAGTTGTTAAAACTACAATCTGCACCAGAGGTTGACATTGAGCCATTTAATGGAGACCCACTAAATTTTAATTATTTTATGGCTATGTTTAAGGAGGTTGTAGAATCAAAGGTAGATGATCCCAGAGGCAGGTTAACCAGACTTATAAAGTTTACAATAGGTGAACCTAGAGAACTTATTCGACATTGCATACAGCACCCCCCTGAGGTTGGTTATGAAAACGCTATTGAACTTCTGACAAAAAGGTATGGGAATCCCCATATTATTTTAGCTAATTACAGAAAGGAAATAAGAGATTGGCCTCAGTTAAAGTTCAACGACGCAAAAGGGTTCAGAGATTTTTTCAGTTTCTTAATAAAGTGCCAGAGCATTGTAATTGGGAGGGACTGGAATGTGTTGGATACCCCTGATACCATATGTGCTCTCGTTTCCAAGTTGCCAGGTTCTTTGACGGATCGTTGGAACCGCAAGGTTATGATAAAACGTCATAAGCACCTTTCAGAACCTAGTTTAGAGGATTTCATTGACTTTATTGAGCAGGAGTCTACCTTGATAAATGATCCGCTATTTTCAAGGAACGCACTTAAGCAGTTTACTAACACAAAGGAAAAGTTACCTGATAAGAGGAAATCTTACAAAAGCTTTGCTATGAATACCAACTATAGATCGTCAAATGACATTAAAAAGCTGTGCCCTGCTTGTTCTGCTAAGCATGATTTAGATGACTGTAAACTGTTTCTGAGTTATACCATAGAGGACAGAAGCAAATTTCTTGGACGAAAAAGATTATGCTATGGCTGTTACGATCCAATAACCGACGAACACAACGCAAAATCCTGTCCACATCGACGCAAATGTACCATTTGTAAAGGAAACCATCCTACTGGCTTGCATGGCTTTAGATTTAGGAAAAGAAGTGACTCCAAGGATAAGGAAGAAAACAAAGAAAGCACCGAAGAGAAGGAATCTGTTAAGATCAATGTCACTGGATTGTCAAAATCATGCAATTCTTTAAACGTTGGTGAAGTTATCAGTCTTTGCATAGTGCCAGTAAAGGTATCACATAAATCTACTGGTAAGAGTGTGACTACCTTAGCCATGCTGGATAATTGCAGCCAAGCTTCGTTTGTAACGACAGATCTAGTCAAGAGATTGGACGTCAGTGGTGCTGAAACATCATTAGCCATTAAAACAATTAACGGAACAGAAACTGTTAAATCTGAGGCAATAGAAGATTTGATAATTGAAGGCATTAGCACACAATTTGAAAATATCCCGTTCATGTTACCCAAGGCATACACAAGAAGAGAACTGCCCGTAGATAAGGATGATATAGCAACTACCGATAAGTTATCTCAATGGAAATACTTGGAACCGGTTTATCCACACTTTAGAATCCAGAAGTTTGATGTTGACTTGTTGATTGGCGCAAATTGTGCAAAGGCACTTGAACCAGTGGATGTGCTGCCCAGTCAAGATGGTGGCCCATATGCATACCGAACCATTCTTGGATGGTGCATTGTAGGACCAATCAAGTCAGAAGGTAAAAATAATTATTCTATCAAATCTTGTCATAAAATTGCTGTGAACGACATAGGAAACAACGGAATTGCTAAGCATCATTTTGAATCAAAAAGTAGTGTGAAAGAAACTCATATTAGTAACATGCTTGAAAAGTTGTACCTTTCAGATTTTACGGAGGCAAGATTGTCGCCTCGCAGCAACATAGAATTTAATCTAGAAGAAATGTCAATAGAAGATAAAACATTTCTAACCATAATGGAGTCAAAAGCAGGCAAGGTTGGAAGTCATTATGAACTGCCTTTGCCATTCCGAAACAAAGACTTGTTGATGCCTGACAACAGAAACGTTGTGCTGAGAAGACTGATGCATTTAAAGGAAAGATTTATACGAAATCCGAAATTCCTAGCTGAATACCAAAGTTTCATGAAGAACATCATAGATAAAGGTTATGCAAGAAAAGCCGTGCTACCTGCATCTCCTGGGAAGTCTTGGTATATCCCCCATCATGCAGTTTATAATGAAAAGAAGAATAAGATCAGAGTAGTCTTCGATTGTGGAGCAGAATACCATGGTAGATCATTAAACAAGGAATTGATCCCTGGACCAGACTTTACCAACCATCTTATAGGTGTGCTTAACAGATTTAGAGAAGGAACCATAGCAGTCATGGCTGACATCGAATCTATGTACTTCCAGGTGTTTGTAACGGAACACCAAAGATCGTTTCAGAGAATTCTTTGGTGGGACAAAAGCGATAAAGAAATGACCAAACCGGTCGAATACGAAATGAATGTCCACATCTTTGGAGCGACTTCGTCTGCGAGTTGTAGCAATTATGCCTTGAAGAAAACTGCCTTAGATAATCAAGGCAAATTTGGAACTGATGCAGCGGAAACGTTATTGAAGAATTTTTATGTCGATGACATGCTGAAGTCAAAAGATAATCTTGGTGAGACCATTTCGTTAATGAAAAACGTCACTTCTATGTGTAAGGCGGGAGGTTTTAGGTTAACAAAATTTGTCAGCAATAATAAAGAAGTGTTATTGTCTATACCTGAAGATGATCGGAAAACGGGGTTTACTGATTGTGAATTATTGTCTGGAGATACGGATCTGCCGTCCGATAGTACGTTAGGTATCACATGGGATATCGAAATGGATTGCTTCAAATTTAAGATCGAACTGAAAAAGACGCCCTACAGCAGAAGAGGTATGCTTTCTATGTTAAGCACGTTGTACGATCCTTTGGGATTTTTAGCTCCATTTCTAGTCAGAGGAAAAATAATCCTTCAAGAACTGTGCAGCATGAGCCTAAATTGGGATGACCCAGTTCCTGAAGACAATTGTAATGACTGGAACAGATGGAAAGACTGTATCCAGCCTCTTGAAGGATTTAGAATACCGCGATGCTTCAAGCCCAAAAAATTTGGTAAGATTGTTCATTCCTCGATCCACTACTTTTCTGATGCATCAGAGTTTGCATATGGCCAAGCTACGTACCTAAGAATAGTAAATGAAAGTGGCAGAGTACATGTTTGCTTGGTTATGGGTAAGGCAAGAGTCGCTCCTTTGAAATTCGTATCTATGCCTCGATTAGAATTAACAGCAGCTACTTTGTCTGTTAAGATAGCTTCTTTGTTGAGACAAGAATTGCGACTACTATGTATTAATGAATATTTTTGGACTGATAGTCAAGTCGTCTTAGGATATCTAAAGAATCAAACGAAAAGATTCAAAGTTTTTGTGGCTAATAGAATCGAGATTATCAGAAGCAACAGCAAAATCGACGACTGGAATTATGTACCGTCGAACGAAAATCCGGCTGACATAGCGTCAAGAGGATCAGATGCTTCGAAAGACAAACAAGTTAAAATGTGGTTTAGAGGACCAGAGTTTTTGTGGAATGATCAGTCTAGTTGGAAACTATCCAAACACGCCGCAGAAGTAGACGAAAACGACCCGGAGGTTAAGAAAGTGAAAGTAAACGCTTGCCTAGTCACAAATGATCTGATGAGCACGCTTGAAGAACGCATGTCTTGCTGGAAGAAAATAAAGCGTGTAATGGCGTGGATCCTTCTGTTTGCAGATAGAATCAAAACGATAAAACCCGGCGATGCATCCACGAAAGGTATCATCGACGTAGAACGATTAAAATGCGCTGAAAGAAAAATCATGCAACTGACTCAAGAAAAATATTTCGAAACGGAATTGCGAAATTTGTTGTCTGGGAAAATCAATGTTAAAAACAAATTGTCGAAACTTAATCCCTTTGTTGATTCACAAGGCCTGTTAAGAGTAGGAGGAAGAATCGAACGATCTGGGCTAGATAAAGAACATGTGCATCCTATCATCATGCCGAAAGATAGCCAGACATCCATGTTGATTATTCGATATTGCCATCAGAACGTCGCACATGCGGGCAGAGGAATAACCATCAACAAAGTACGAAGTTATGGGATTTGGATCGTGAATATAAATGCTTTAACACGAAAGGTCATTCATAAGTGCACCATATGTAGGAGTTTAAGAGGACGTGCTGGAGAGCAAAAGATGGCCGATTTGCCAAAAGAAAGGTTCAACGAAGCACCACCATTCAGTTATTGCGGATTAGATTGTTTTGGTCCATTCTTGATCAAGGTAAGGAGAAGCGAGATGAAAAGGTATGGTGTATTGTTTACATGTTTGTCTAGCAGAGCTGTACACATTGAAATCGCAAGCAGTTTAGAAACTGATACGTTTATTTTGGCCCTTCGTCGCTTTGTTGGCAGAAGAGGAAACGTAAGGTATCTAAGATCTGATAATGGGAGTAACTTCGTTGGAAGTGATAATGAATTAAAACGAGCTTTTTTAGAAATGGATCATGAAAAAATCAAGTTTTTTCTAAACGAGTTAAACGCTGATTGGATATGGAACTTCAATCCACCAGCAGCCAGTCACATGGGAGGAGTCTGGGAGAGGCAGATAAGATCAGCCAGACAAATTCTAACCTCATTGCTAAAGACCCACGGTTCAAGTTTAGATGATGAATCATTAAACACCCTCCTCATTGAAACGGAAGCCATATTAAACTCAAGACCCCTAACAGTCGATACCCTCAGTGACGCGAATAGCTTCATACCAATATCTCCATCAAATATCTTGACAATGAAGTCAGATGTCGTGTGGCCACCACCGGGAGAATTTCCGAAACCTGATGTTTATTCGAGGAAAAGATGGCGTAGAGTTCAACACATAGCAAATGAATTCTGGATTAGATGGAGAAAGGAATTTCTTTCAACCCTTCAGGAACGTCGACGTTGGAACACGATTAAACGTAATTTTGAGGTTGGAGACATCGTCATATTAAAAGACTCAACCATGTTTACGGTTCGAAATCGATGGCCGTTAGCAAGAATTGTGAGCGTCGTGTCAGATAAGCATGGAATAGTGAGAATTGTGAACATTCGAATGAGCGGATCTCGAGTCGTAATGCAACGGCCGATATCAAAAGTAGTTTTGCTTCTGGAAAACGAATAGTCCGATTCCCGACGAGGAGCCATTAGGTCATGTTGTATGCACGAACATGAGAGGAGCCATGTGTTCCTGCCGTATTGAAATTTATATTTATTATGTAATTTGTGTTGTCCTTGTGTTGTCCCGTTTGTGCTCTGCTGGAGTTCGCTCTGCGGTGGAGTACGAGATGCATTATATTCGTTAGTTTTGTGTTGTGATGTCCCGTGTTAATTATGTAAAAGAATGATTGTAATTTTGGTACTATTTTTAGTTAAATTTTCCCCTTGAGTCTGTTTTGTTTTGCACATCTTGCACATCCTTTTTCTGTGCTAGCAGTCTTCAGCATATAGCGACAAGGTCGGACATAAACTTCAGGAATACATTCGCTGTTGAGTGAATCAGTAATTTATATTCGCATATCACAGGAGTTGTCCTGTATCTCAGTTACATTATCAGTTGTTTTCTCTCATTTGTAGTTGGCTTGGCTTACGCCACTATATTTCTAGTAAGTGTTTATTTCTTATTATATTTTATGTCATCTTACATGTGTAATTTGTTGCTTAAACTTCGCCTTGTATTCTGTTTGTTTAGCGAGTAAGATTATTAACTACTCCGTTGGAATCGTGTCTATAATTTCCAAGCACCTACATGGGGTTTGCGATTAAGGCGTCGAAGGGCTTGTGAAAATCTTACTCTACACAATGTTAACGCGCGAAAAGCTATTTTATCACAACAAGCGTCAAGTCGTTCATGAAGCGTAATTCTTTCAATGCCCCCAAGCAGTGTAAATTTGTTTCCAAAAAAGGTAATTGGTCATTTGGGTAATGCCAAAAATTAAAACTTTGCATGCAAATAGAGCTGCATATACGTACCAAGCATTTGGCACGCACGCATGTGGACGTACCTTTGGCATATTGCAATTTTTTTTTCAGAATTACAATAATCCGATGGGAAAACCTTACCACCAAATGACAAAATTCCTTCAAAACTTCGGAGGGAACACGTATCGTATCAGTCCTAATGATCACAATGTACAACGTAAACACTCGTTTAAACGTTTGATATAACGAGTTTCATCAATTTACCTTCGATTTTATTCGCAATGTCAAAGTGCTCGCTTTTTCTTTTACAAGAGATGCCTTATAAGAATATCTGACTGAGATTTCAGGTTAAAAATAGTAGGTAAAAACTATATATGTGTATTTTTTAGAACAATGAAGAAATAAGAATAAGGACCAACCTGGTTAGAATTTTGATACTCCTGTAAAAAAAGCGTATATTGATAGTAGATTCCCGCTAAAGCGCATACAGCCTAAAGCGGACAGCCCTATGACATGGACACTGGAATTTAGGAAAGGACAGATCTTAGATTAAAGCTCAGTCGTCAATCAAAGGATACTTTGTAAATTTTTTGTAGTCTATTTTTTGTTAAGATTAATACTTTAAGCCCAAATACATTCATAGTCCCTTAATTTACAATGCTCGAAAAATAAAACTTAAAAACCTTTTTTAGTCAAAATCCTGCCTAAAACTACATTCTTGATAGAATCTTTATAGAGCGAACATCTCTATAAATTAAACTTCTCTATAAATTAAACATTTTTTTGCACCGATGGTGTCCGCTTCAAAGATGGGCTGGGTCTGGAAAAAGTCTGAAGGTTGTTTCGAAAAAAAGCACTTCAACGCGCTTGAAATACAGAAATAAGTCAATCAATGAGTCATGTATTTTGTGTAACTAGCGAAGAAAACATAGCAAAACTAAACGACAATACAGACACCTTCTTCTTGGAAGTTATTAGTAGAGAACACCGCAAATTATACACAAGAATTTAATTGTTAAAAAAATTAAAATTTTACGAAAAAAAAATTTTAAATGGTAATTTCTTCAGACCTAATTGCGGTGATGGTTGCTGTATATTTTGGATTATGAATATCTTTTAAAGTGGACTTGTTTGGCGGGCTCTGCTTATTGTGGCCGTTTTCAATAATATCTTGGTCGAGTGTTTCAGCACTCGCAGTATTATCTTCAGGGCAAGGTAAATTGTCTTTGTCTTCCTCTTTGATACGGTGTTGTTGCACCTCAACATAACATTTGGTTGGAATTTTTAAATCTTCAGAAGTATCTATCGTAGATGGTCTACTATCTGAAGGTATGGTTACTATTGAGTTCGAATGTACTATTTTAGATTTGGAGCTTTCTGCAGTTGTTGATTTTGTTACTTGTGTAACTGCAGGAGTTATCTTTCTTTTATTGTTTTCCTCCTTTTTTCCTCTCTTACCAGTTACTGGTTTCACTGGATAGGTGTTGATTCCATGTCGACTTCTCATAACAGCTACGTAAACATTTGGGAATACCAAGCATGCCATGAAGGTGAAGCCAAAAATGTTCATTGTGAAAGCCATGACAAGAGCTTTGTAAACGCCAACCACAAATTTGAATGTAGGCAAAAAGGCTACAATTATGATGCAAAAAGCGACGCAAGAAAAATTTAGGAACTTGGGCTCGTAAAACGAATGCTCCAAACGGCGTTCTCGAAATGCATAAAAAACGGCAACAATCAGAACTATACATGGTATGAACGACGAAATCAATTTTGCTGCAGTGAATGTGACGTCACACTGTGTCCATATTTGATGGATATCTTCCTGTCGGAATTCTGCAACGTAACTTTCATCAATATACACCCAAGCAATAATCGAAGCTGTTTCCAGAAGCATCACCATTAATATAAACATAAGTTGAGCTACGGCGAGGTTACCTTTAAATGTTTTATTGGCGTGTTCACGCAAGTATTCTGTCATTGTTTTTGATTTGGTCAACAAAAGGGCAGGATACATCATAAGTAAAACAAAAAAGAAAGAATTTCGGACCGTACACAATGATACTGTAGGCTCCAAAAAGTGTAGTAAACCAAACACAAATGTCAGCAATAAAAGTAAACATGAAAACAAGGTAAGGTGAGATGTTGGTTCGCTAGGGTTGATAAGATGTCGATATTTAAACAAAAGAATACACTTGATGATAGTAACGATCAATCCAACACCACTAGTAACTGTGATTGACATTCCAGCTGGATCTGTTAGACTAAGCCATAACACTGGCGTTTTAATGCAACCCGTGTTTTCTTTATTTGCATGATAATATGAACCACATGGTTCACAACGTTCTGACATTGGATAAGCTGTGTAGTTGTTTCCAGCGCAGGAAGAACATTTCCAGCAACATCCTATTCGTGTTTCAATAAACTTTCCAGGTTGACATTCATCGCTGCAACGAGAATTTGGGATGGTTTGGTTCTCAGTTGCGTTAAACCAGCGTGGCCATGCGATTTTAGTTTCATCTAGTTCTAACGCGGTTTTACGACCTTGATCCTCGTTCCAGGTGCCAACAGTCACGTATTCGTACCTAACATTTATAACTCGCATATTCTCGATAGTGTAGTGGGGAAACTGTAAATCACCGACCTCGTCAAAAGATATCTTCTGATTTTTAAAATTTACAAACGAAACATTGAATAGTTCTTCGGTGATCCATTTCGGTTCAAAATGTTCCACAACACAATCAGCTTTTTCTGCACATGTCGTATTTAAAATATTTTTTATGGCATGTGCTATCGCAAAGATGGCGTCATTATCTGTGGTACCTTGTGGCAGCAGGTTCAAACTGTCAACAATATCTTGTATAGGAACGCTGCAGTTAGTTCCAAATAATTTTTCTTCACGAAGTGTTACAGGCTTGCAGTTAAATTCATGTTTTACATAAGTTTGAAGCCAAATGTTGCACTTCCAGCCGGTTTTAATTTCTTCTTTCACATAACTAGGCATATCATTTGGATAGAGTTTTAATGACACCGTCAATAAGCCTTCCATCTGACTTTGAAGTGATATTGGTATCGTAAGAGCAGATGGATTCCAAGTTTCGCTTGAAATCCAGACGCGATGTAAATCTTGTCTTTCAGCTTCTTCTAATATGTATCGACCTTGGCTGTTTGGGAAACAAAACAGCACAATAGCTTTAGCTCGCGGAGTATCTTTTATTTTTGCCACAACTTCTGTAATTCGAGCTTCGAGACGATTCGAATGAAATGGTAGGTACTCGACATAAGAAATGCATATATTTCGAGCAAGAGCTTCTTTCTGCAAATCAATCACACCAAATTTACCGTAGTCGTCGTCGGATCCTATAGCAAAAATATAATTCCATTGAAATCTCTCGAGAATATCAACCATGACCTTTACTTGATATGTATCAGATGGTATGGTACGAAAAAACGACTTGTACAAATTCTTTTGGCTCAGCAATCGACTCGAAGCTCCAGGGCTAATAAGAGGCGTGTTGTATACAGACAGTAAACTGGCTAGTGGTATCGTCAGGAAACTAAACTGTGCTCCAATCACTGCTGATGGCCTTTTGAATTGTGATGTTCCAGTCTCATTTGCTTTTGGGCATGCTAAAAAATCAGCGCGGCATATTGGTTGTTTTTGATATGGCGACACAAGTTCAATACCACGGGCCATTGTAGAGGGTATGTTGAGACATATATCATCAATTTGTATGCCAAGCTTCACCCACTTGTTGAAATTTCTGTTTTTATTTACTTGGTCTGTAGCATGTTTAAATGAAAAATAACTCTTCATACCGTCCTTGGTTACCTTGGTGCAATTACTCTCCTTCTCTGTCAATGACAATAACAATTGTACTGTATAGTTACCCTCTATTGTAGTGCTTATTCTCTTTTGGCCATCTGATTCTTTTATATGTGTTCTTATACCGTCTGTACTGCAGTCCGTTGAAATTTTACTGCATAAAACCAGAAAGATGATTATGCTTGTGAACATTTTGAACTAAAAAAAACATAACAGACACGAAATTAAAAAAAATGATTAAAAACGATTTAACTACGTTTCTTGGGAGGAACTCAACAAAAAAAATTAAATACTTGATTTCTGCAATTCTTCTTCTTTCTTTAAAATTTACGTCAAAAATTTTCCTCCTTAAACATTTGTTTCTTTCTAACTAAAACATTTTCTCTACAAACATAGCAGTGCGCCAACAAAAGGTCAATCTTCCTACATAACTAAAAGAAGTAACAAAAGAATTTAAAAACAGTAATTAAGTCTTGGCCGGTAGTAATTAATATATAATTATATTATATAATTATTCTTCCTCAAACTAAAAACAACAAGACTATGACTTCAATTGTTCCTCTTACTTCAAAATCGTCAATTTGTAATTCGTATTGACAAACAATCTATTCTTTAGAACGGAGAGAAGAAAACGTGCTTTCCGATACTAGTTACTGCTTGTTCTATTGGCTTAAGATGCGCATAAACTTGACTGCTTCAACACACCATTGAAAAGATTTTTCAAAACCATAAGGCTCATTATTTTTTTAGACAGAATTTAATGCGGCTAGATTAATTTTCGTGGTAAAGATTCTGGTAATTCACTTAAAATATTATTTATGTTTGCTGATGGTAATTTGGAGTAGACTTTTCGACCTTGATCATAAGAGACCTGCTTGCTCAGGAAAAGATCCTATTTTAATGTTTCCAACAAATGAAAAGATATAATTGTAGAGTTAACAAGACGTGTCATATCGTGATTTTATTGTCCGCAAATAAAAACGACGCATTTAAAGAATTCAGGTAAGTAATAAACAACCATTGATCACATTTTCGACAGCACGCACTAAATTTAATCTTTAGAACAAACATGACATATGAACACTGGACATGCCCGATGCTGAGTGTTAAGCTTTGGGGAGACGATGCGATTTTTTCATCCGTATGCAATGCGATTTTGTTGCATTGCAAGGTCAAAAAGTCGCTCTTGTCTCGCCATCTGTGCAACAATTTATATGCAACAAAGTTATCACTTTCTTCACTCACAAACTCAATATGGCTGTGCAAAGAGCAGCTGTCATAGCGTTGTTACTTGACGAGGAAGATGAGGAAGAAAAAAGAAGAAATAGAATATGGACTCGACCATGGATCGTTAAAAGACAACGATTTGGTGCGTTTCATACTCTATTCATACTCTCGACTTAAAGCTAGATAATATAGCCTTCAAGAACTATCTGAGGCTGGATAGAACACAATTTGAATTGTTGTTACAAAAGGTCTACAAACATATCATTAAACAGGATACAAATAGTTGAGTGCATAAAAAAGGAAGAAAAGTCTTACATTGCGTTATCTTGCTAGTGGAGAATCAATTCGTTAGAGATAGAGAGATGTTCTTTCTGGCACAATTGCATGCGCGTACAACAGTGACGTCACAGCAACCCTCAGCAAATCACAACAATCCCCTAATAGTCACCGCACCCATAGTGATCCACATCATTCAAGGACCTATTATTCACTACAGATGACGTCATCAATGTAGAATAAGAGGTCCAATATTTTCTAGCACAATTCCCTAAAAATTAACGCGCACATAAGGGAAATTCCCTAATGATATTCATCAAAAATCAACGCATGCGCTGTAACATCTAGTTGGGCAGAATGAAATCTTCGGACTTTGTTGAAGGTATATAATAAAGATGAGTTGGTTTCACAGTATTCCGGACCATGCCAAGACGCAGGACATGTGTAACAAAGTTGTTGAAAATAATCCCCATCTATTCGAATATGTCCCGGACCCGTTCAAGACGCAAGACATGTGGAGCAGGGCCGTTGAAAAGTATCCCTACCTATTCAAATATGTCCCCAAAAGGTTCAGGAAGCGAGACATGCGCAACAACATGTGTCCAATATGTAGCTTCGGACCTTGTTAGAATGTATATAAAATGGTACTCTGTTACTGGTGCTCTGTAGAATTGTGCGATGATAACATAAGCGTGCCCCATGAGATACAACCTTCCACAGGTGAGTACAAAACATACAGCGAAATCAGGCTTTATTCATGTGATGGAAAACATGGCTGCCCATATGAGGGATGGTGGTGAGTACATATACGAGGACTACCTTTGTGGGGATGCATGCTGCCTGGTCTACGTGGAAGAGCGAAAGTTGCATGACAGCGCGTACGAAATGTCGGTGTGGTTGCTGAAAAGGTGCTATAAGGGAGGGCCTGCACTAGATTGGAAAAGCCTCGAAAAATTTGGAGGTGACTTGACGCAAGAGGAATTTTTGGGGTTGGTTTGAAATATCTTACAACGTGGTTGTAAGATATAATAAAATGTGCGTCAACTGTCAATCAAAATTTAATATTTTCGGAACCGCAACGTTGATTGCATTTATGGCCGGCGTAGGTATATACTTTCCTCTTATGGCTCTGGCATTAGTACAAGAATCAGAGAAGGAGGGGTCCAATGAACGGAGGATTAAAGACCTGGAGGATCGTCTTGATGTCTTAATAAATGAATCAACATGTACCTGCGGGCGTAGGTTCGTGGTAAGTGGTAAAATGTTATGCTGGTACTGCTACCATAAACATATCACATATAATGGGGACGGCTGTGCATGTACGATGACATGCAATTTTTTGAAGTCGTCCGAAATATACAATAAGGAAGATGCTAAAATTTGAGAACGAGCTCGTCAATCCGAAACTATTCTACAGTTTTGCTTCCACGTTTACAGATATTAATGATATCAATGTAGAATACCTGACAGTTTTAGAAGCCAGGCCTGCTAACGGAGGTAAGGACAAACGGTATATACTAGGATACCATGCACAAGATCTCTTTGCTGCCCTGATGGTGAAAACACCGAAAATCTGGTCCGCACATGGGGTGACACGGTACAACGCCAATGCAGTACCAGCAATGAGCCTCGATTTTGAGGAATACTCCGATTGGGTTAAGAAGTACCGCCGGGTATAGCAAAAGATCAAGGAGTTGATTTCCGACCAACTGACGACAGAGCCTGTAAAAAAGACCGTTATGTGAATGCTAAACTCCAATATTACAAGGACACGATCACGACCAAATTCCAGGGTATGCCGATACCCTACGATGAGCCCTGCCAGGTCAGTGCCATCCTAGCTATTTCATCGGTATATGTACAAGGTAAAAATCACTATCTCCAGGTACATATCACAGAATGTCGATACAAGGACTTGGTTGCTAAGCGAGGACTAGAAAACCATATATTTTATGGACCTTTTGGGTCCATAGAATATATATATAAAAGTAAGGCCTATATTCAGGTGGAGACTCTACATAGTGCTTGCATACTGTACAGATTGAAGGTTTTTTTTAAATTTCGTCCTTGCCTTCTTTTCTGCCCTTGGCAACCAGCTGAGCTCTCTCCTGTTGATTGATGGCATTTACGGTCCTATTAAACCTCTGCCTCATTTATTCCTTCAACAGCATATACCTTTCCTTTTCCCTACTGATAAGGCTATACTCGTGGTCACTGATAACGCTGTTTTCCATTGCCTTGCTGATCAGATTTACAATCGAGTTTAGTTTCGCCTCCGCGAGTAGCCTATCATGTTTTTTGGACTTAACACGCAACCGTTTAAAGGCTTATTATTCGTCAAGCATGTTTTCCACTTTTTTCTTTTCTAATAATACATTCCCAATAAAAATTCTAAAAATATTACAGTTCCCTAAAAACAATACCCTAAAAACACCAAATATTAGTATAAAAATGTATAAAAAATTTTTTTGAACAAGTAATTCATTTTAATTTTAAACTTTCGTTGTTAATAACTCCGATCTAAATATAAAATTCAAATTATATTGTGCTACTCTCAACAGTCTTTAAAAGAAAGGCGGGAAAAATATGGTCTGTGGGTGTACAGCTCTCAACAGTGTTAAAAAGAAAGGGAACAACTTGTTAAAAAATGAATCTTTCGTACAGAGAATTGCCGAAGGGTGAAAGAAAATATGGTCTGTGGATGTTTAATAACCACGCAACAGGTAATTTTTAATAAATTGTAACATTGAAAAAAATAGGGCAAGCTTCACTTTTCACAAATAGTCAACCTCGTCCCCAGGGTTCTTCCACGTAATGCTATTCTGACGAGAGGGCTTCGCAATATTATGGCTATTGTGTCAAAATATAATAGGCATAAAAGAGCTCTGGGGAAGAGATCGAATTTAGTCACAGACTCGAAAGTTAAGGTAATTTTTTAAAATCAGAGGAACACATTTTAATGATATTGTTTTACATGTAGTTCATTCAAATTAAAGTGTTTTCAAACATTATTTAACTCACCGTTTTTCTTCTTCTTCGATTTCATCCGTCATAACAGCGTGATAGGTGTCTTCCAAAAAGAGGCACAAGAAAGCACTAACCAAAGCCAATATACCGTTCACTGTAAACGGCAAGTGGCGAGATATTTTACTAAGAGTTTTGTTCTGTGGCGCCATTATACCGCCAATCCTTGCGCCAACATTTACGAAGCCATGGGCGCTACTCCTGAAAAACAAATTGTATTACCTCACAAACTTGTTTTTTTTAAACTAGCACTTCTTACATACTTTCTTTATAAGCTACACAAAACTATGCGTGAGTCTCAATGTTCCTTAAGCTTTTGCAGGCTCAACAGTTGTCTTTTTGTTGCTTCTTTACTATCTACTTTATTTACTAGTTTGCTAGCTCAGTTGCACTGGTGCACCAATCAAAAACCTCTGTTGTAATCACGTTTTTCGGAGAACCTTACGTGAGTTTTAGTGTAAGGTATTTCCCAGAAACTATTACAATCCTCGTTGTTTGTCCTTTTTCCTTTTACCCAATTCAGAATAGCTGTTGCTTACAAACAACATCGTTCCCAGGGCATTTTGTCTCCCATCGGCGCTGCGCTTGTCCGATCTGCAAAAAGAAACAACTGGTCCTGGGATCGAGGTTGGCTTACAAGTTGCTTTGTTTTATTAAGGATTAAAGCCTCACGTTACTTATAAAATGTTGCTTATAAAAGAAATGTTTGCTAAAATATTCTCACCTTAACACTGTGGGGAAAGATTCAGTTGTAAATACAACAATAGCATTCCATGACGCTGCTAAGAAGAGTCTGGAAACTAAAGCTAGTACATTCATAGAGATATCAAAATATTCCGTGGTGACGAAGTAAGCGATAGTGACGCCAAACGATGCAAGTGATGTGGCTACCAAGAAGAAGATTGTTGTATACTTCCGTGCTAAACTAAAGTTGAGAGAAAACAACGTATATAAGTGAATATATGTTTGGTATCACAATTTCCTCTTTTTTTATCTAAAATATCAGCTCTGCTTTCTATATACCGTGCACACCTTTCATGTGATAAATGCTTAGAAGCTGGATATCTTTTTAAAAAGAAAACGCCTCTAATTAGTGGACAGAGAGAGAAAGAGTGAACATTTGAAGTAACAGGCTTTCTGTAAAAGACACGTGTATTTGCAAATGTTATGCTTTGATGTTTGTACTTTTTCTTCCCTATGAGTTAAAATTCACCCAAAGTGTTTTATTCATAAAAAAAAATAATAAGAAGAAACAATAGTAATTAAATAAAACAATATCAAAAATCGATTGTTACCATTTTGATACTGGCCATACAAGCATCACACAAAAAGCTTCACTGAGTCCCATCAAAGCCATGTTGAGAGAAATATCACCAGAAAGTTCGCCCACACCCAACGTGAGACCATAGTAGGTAAACGATGCACCCATCCTGTAATAAATTTTTCGAAGAAGAACTTATTGGTGTTATAACGAAAATAAATTTTTTAAACACTACGATAGGAGAGCTTACGACCAGCCTACGTATCGTTTAAAATTATACAGAAGAAATACTGGGAACGAAGTTACAATCAAATTTATAGGCATATCCAAGATTAGTTTGTTGGTCGTATAGCATTCAACACAACTTCAACTGCATCACAACTTCTCAGCAACTTCGGCATTTTCTGCAGAAAAATTAAGGGGACGGAAACAAGCAAAAATAATAAAAGTTCTAAAGTAGTACCAACTTCGATCCCAAGCTCTCCCTATTTTTTCGATACGAGGAAACTCAGTTAAACGCAACTCACCACATAAAGTGAAGTATAAAGGCTTTATATCTGGTTGATCTGTTTCGTATCAACGACACATAATTATACTTTAGCATAGATTCCTTCGTTGATAACATGTCTTTGGATAAAATTTTATCAATAGCGTCCATATCTGGTTCTGGTTTTCCATTTCTTCGGGCTATTCTTCGCAATACTTTTTTCCCTGTTCTTACTTTATTGTGAGTGAAATACCAGCGGACACTTTCTGGTGAAAAACTAAAATGGATAGCGAGTTATTACCTCAATGCTAATAATTTCCGGGGTACTAATATTCATGGGTCGAAAAAATTTACATTTGTTCGTATGATTTTCGCGAATAACGTAAAAATGACCTGACAAATTTTTACGAATGTGTTGAAAATTACCTTTCGTCAAACCAAAAGATGTTACCCATATTCTTTTGACTCCATCCGAAACACTGTTAAAGAAACTTTTTACTGAGCCATTAAAAGAAAAAATTGCTGGTGCTTCTCCTTTAGTAGTGCATGAAATTAAAAGAGAAACAGGTCGCTCGATGTAAAAATTTCACTAGTCAATGACTTCTCTTGAGTGTCTGAAATTTTTAAGTAAAAACAAAGTCTAAAAAGGGTATGTCTTTTCTTACCAAAATCCAATACCAACACAGTGTTATTTACAAAAGTATAATTACCAGAGGTAACGTAAAAACGTAATATTTGAAACAAAATTTAATATTTGCTAGGAGGATAGAAAGATATTTAAAAAATATGGCATGATGCGTAAATTCAAAAAATAGGTACAACATGAGTAAATGCTATATGAAAAAGTGAATTAAAAACATCCGCACTCACCAAAATAACAACACAACCGGGCTACCTAGTGCGGTCGTAGCATAACAAAGATGGCGCCAGTTTGGTAGCAACTTAAACATGGCTCCAAATAAGATTACGCCAACTTCCCAGCCTGGTACAACATTGATAGATGTTCTCCATTCTGTTCCAACGAATTCATATATATAAACGCCAATCACTGAAAGATAACCTGAATAAATGAAAGTATGAGAGTAGTATGATTTTAGCATTAAAATTAGTATTGTTAAGGATTTCCCTTCTCTCCAAAGAAGGCTTACCTCAATGGAGATTCTGACAGGAAAGAAGATTATTTGTAATAAAAGTTTGGCGGATTGGCAGGAATCTCATTTCGGAAAAAAAGCTTAATTTTTATGAAAACTGCCAAACCCGCCTCCGACTTATATCTCCCCTTCGTAGAATGTCAATATGCATGCTTCGTGATAGATGCTGGACCAGCTTCTGGATTTTGATCTAAATTTCCTAGCCAATACCAATACTCCTTGAAAGAGGACTGCAAAACGGTTTAGAGAATTTTAGTTGTGACTTACAGGAAAATCATTTGATCTGATAAAAAAAAGTGCTTTCAAACACTGAAGTTTGTCGTTTAAAAAAAATAAAAAAGAGAGTCGCTACCGCACAGATGCAACCACTGTGGGTTGTCAATTCAAATTCATCACCAAAAACTAAATTGAGTCATATATTACCTCCTAATGAAAACCCTAAGAAAAATGCAGCAACCGCCATCATTTGCCAGTTCACAGATAAACCAAGAAGAAGGATAAAACAAAGAACGAAAGTATATGCAAAAAGAAGAGCTCTTTTACGACCAATCCAATCGCCTATAAAAACAATAAATATATCCAAAATCGAAAAGCAAAAAACAGGACCACTAACATAGAGTACTAACAAATAACACTCTTTTCACTGGGGAGTCTGCTTTCACACAAAGACGAAAGAAACAAGAGGCATTGGGATCAAAGTTGCGAACTTACCTAATTGACCAATCACTGCAGCTCCAAATAAAACACCAACCATTTGTATTGTCGTAATTGCTGTTGGTATCCAGTCTCTTGAACACACCAAACTCCACTGACGAAAAGAGTTATAGAAGAGTTATAGAATTATACCTTCGTTTCTCTACATAATTGGTGAATTACAAATCGAAGTGTTGGGCAACACCAAGACAAGCTGGTAATTTCTTTAATAGCCTTCCCTCATAACCTCATTGCCAGATGTTATTGTCTTTCGACATCGAGGCCGTCGGCAAAGTTAGCCGTCAATAAAGCGCCAACGATATCAGGCAATAAGCCTGGGGACGAGGATGCTTACCTCACTAACAATTGTGTATATGTTATCGTCAAATACGATTGTTTCGTTCCCAAACTCTGGACATGTTTTTGTCTTTCTTATGGTATAGGATATGTTACCTGAAATGAAATATCGTGAACCAGAAAAAGAGAAAATAGAAAACATGGTTTTCTCAGGCTAAATTACTATTGGCAAAAGGTAGTTGTAGATGACGGAGGGTAATAATTTTGCAGACTTAGTGTCTCGACTAAGATATATAAAAGATGAAAAGGTATAAACAGTGTTTAATTTTGTACAAGGGACAAAGTGGAATACTCGTTTCATTAAAGACGGTGCTTTCAGTCCACCAATCAGGTTGCGCGCCAGCGAAACTCATCATAATCATGCTCCATGCCCCAAAAACTCTCGTTAGCGATACAGCCACTAGAATAATGAATTGAGTGCGTCCGAAATTTCCAATTGAAGTTATGATTGCTTCCTGATAACTAAGAGTATGTCTGACATCTAAAAAGAGTGTGAGGATCTGTAGTGTAGTGGTAGCACATTCGACTTATAATCATAAAGTTTCAGGTTCGGGTCCCTACGCCGGCGCACTTAAAATGTAATGTTGTCAGCACATTTGGTGCCGTCTACTGACCGCTAACTGGCTTGTGTGGCAAGCAAGGAAGTCAGAGCAATGTTTTACGCATCTCTAGCAGACATAGTTACACACGGAGAGGAGAAGGAACCAATTATTAGGATAGAATAAACAAGGACATTAAATCTTCCCGTTACTTACTTACTAAATATCTCGTTATGGGAACTTTCTCTATTGAGTTTGCATCGCAAGAATAAATACTCTTTTCTCTGTTCGTAATTCCTAAATTGCTGTCCGGTGTGGTAGTTTGGACCGGTGCAAAATTCCTGTATCCACTGTTATTAATGGACAGTGCTTGACATATTTCCACTTGCATTAAGAATTGACCTATTTGAGAACTCCACACATTATCTATCTTTTTATTGTCAAAGCTTAGTGACAAAAAAATACAATATGCTACCTCTAGTCCCATCTTCATCGATTTGCAATTTTTCCAAAGAATCTGTCATCTTTACTTTCTAACCTTGTATGTTTTTATGGATGCTTTTTTCGTTTTCAAAAAAATAGCTTTATGTGATCTCACATTCCACTGTATTGTTGTATTCTGCGGACACAGGATTTAATAATGTTTTTTGTATAAATAACACTTTTATAATAACACATTTAATTTTAAAAATAAACACGTTTTTAATTTGAACGGCATGTTTCGACAATTTTAATTGTCATCATTTAAAGTATTAGATAATGTTAAAATCACATTTTAGTTACACTAGGTGAAGATGAGAGAAAAGAGAATAAAACAAGGGAATAAACAAGTAAGACAAAAAGAAGGAAAAATTAAGAAAAACATGAAAAAGAAATAATAAAATGTTGATTAAACAGTTAAAGTTTCTCCCATCCTTTATACAAACCTACCTTAAGTTTCAGTTGCTATTTTTAAGAGGCTTATCTAAAATGGAATAGTAGTTCTCGTTAGCTTGTTATAGCTAGCTTTACAAGTTGCACAAGAAAATTTATTTTCCTGTTGTTGGAGAGATATTTATCAACTTTAAAAAATACTATTTTAGCTGAGTTTTTTGCAGTACTTTTCATTGAGGTTTCTCTCTTCTTACCTGCTTATTCCTTTGTTATATTCTCTTTTCTCTCATCTTTCTCTAGCATAATTTAAATGTTTTTTTAAAGATATCTAATACTTTAGTTGGTAGAGCAGTTTGTAGAAATATTTAAAGAAAGCGAAAAGATCTATGACATTCCATTTTTATATTTTTTCTCAGCAGAACGAGATAAGTAAATGCAATGATAGATTAAAAAATGTAATAATAAAACTATCAATCTTGGTAAAAATAGGACGGTCACGCTCAATTAATAAACTCTCCATCAGAGTGAGTTTTAAGTCATTAGACTCATTAGAAGTTGTAAAACGATGCTGGAGAGTCATTTCAAAACATCAAATTTCAAGAACAGTAGTGGACTGAGGACTAAGTTTAACGCGCTTACTTATACGTGCAAAAATACCCAGGTGCCCAGACATACAGACTTTAAAATGGAGTTAAGTTTTGCCATAATATGTGGCGTTGAAGCCACTACACTTAAAACAGTAAACGAGTCCGGAGCGTAATGATTTGGGTATTCTGTCCCTTAAAGGCAAAACAGCTACTAAGCTTTCCTCTTGGAAGAAAATATAAAGTTTAACATCACAATAAGGCACTGCTCAAACAAGCGATGCAAACGTGTTCTAATTTGTGAAGAAAGCTTTTCTAAAAAAGGTAAAACAAAGACTCTTTCTTAGGAGGAAGAGACACCACAGGCGAAAGTTTACGAACATATAAAAATGGATATATCTTGTCGGTTTTTTTTTTCAACTTCTAATATTTTGTTAATTTTTGTAATTAACGCTAAGTATAACTTTTAGACTTATGATTTTTAGTATTATATTTATCCAAAGTTCAAAACCTTGTAACCTGATGAAGAAAATTAGAATTCTTAAAACAAATTAAGTTCAAACTAAAAAAAATGTTTTTTTTTAAAAAGTCGTTTTACAATTCGTGCTACTTAGATAATTCAGAAATAACACATTAAAAAGAACTAAATTAAAATGAACACGTCTTGATTTACAGTCAGATAAACAAAGCAGGGTTTTTTTCTGTGACATCAACTTTTTTAAGTCACGTAATGCGATCATTTAAATAGAAGGCCCATTTACTGATTCATGGGAAAAGGTCGACTTCGATGTCACAAAATGTCATCGCCACTATATGTGTTCAATTTTTTCGAATAAAACTTTGCATAATAAAATCTGGAGTGACACATAATCCCTTTAAATTTTTGTTAATAGTAAAAAAATACCGACGAATCTTCACAGCTAATGACATTAAGAAACGGGGTTTAGGGACAAGTTTAGGCAATCTCGTTCCTAGGGCTTCTTTTTCGCTTTCTGATATGTGGCTGAGCAAAAGAACGCATATCAGAAAAGGAAGAAGAAGCTCAGAAAGGGAAAAAGAAGCTTTGGGGACGAGATTGAAGTCCAGTTTTTATTGTTCACAATCTAAAAAACATAGAGTACAACCTCGTTCCCAGGTCGTTTTGCCTTGTTGGAAGTTATTAGCGGCGAAATTGTTGACCAAAAATTTAAGAACTTATTTTGCTTCATGCGATTTAGTGACACAGGAGGAGCGCTTAATTTCAATTATGTTCAAGGTGTCAAATTTTGATATTTTTTAACTAGCTGAAATGGTCCTCTAAGTTTTTGTAGATCATATAGTCCATACGAAGGTAAGAAAAGTACTGGAATTTTATTAATAAGAAATAAGACCACCAAATGCATTTAAAAAACGAATCAACTAAACGTACTTGTTAGAAGTAATTTTTGCGCGTACTGACCTTTGCACATTCGCGCAAATCATTTGCGAAAATTATTAATTACACCTAAAAGGAGAAAGTGTGAATTGTGCTGAAACAGAAATTTTGTTTTGTGTATTGTAGAATTTACGAGCTATAAAATAGTCTAATTCAGCTAAATGTTTGCAAAATGATCAATCGAAAAGTCTATACGCGATAAACCGGATATCAAAGTGGCGAAAAATTACTCTGGGTACGAGGTTGGGAAAGTGTTTTAAAATTAGGGTGGGTAAAATAAAAAGCGAAATAAAAAATATTTATTTTAAATATGCATATAAAATGTATACAAAACGGAATGTATAAAAAAGCCTTTTCCGGAAACTTTATTTTGTAAACGTTAAAATTTTGAAAGATAAGCATTATTTTTTCAGAAAAGGAAAATAAATGATTGAAATCGCTTCAAATAACCAAAGTCCGAATAACTGAAATCGGGTCAGAAATTCCGCGGGGAATGAAAATCATTTCGGATAACACAATTATGTATAAAACAAACTAGACTTACTGTATAATTCGTATGGTTTACAGCGAGACTTTTTTATGTTTAACAAAATATAAGACATTTACTAAACATGAAGAACTCTACACGGTTCAAACAAACGCGTACAGATTATTAATAAATATAACAATTTTTTTATAAACGTTTAAAGATGCTTTTTAAAAAATTCCACACCACCCTCCATGGCTAGCTTCACATCTCTCGCCACAGCTGGTTTCGACAGATCTCCACGAGTTACCCACCCGTGGTTCATTTCGGAAAATTCTTTAAAAACAAAACCATCACCAAACTTTCGTTTTAGTATTTCATTCACTCTACCACCCGTTTTATAAAAGTCAGAGTCCGCACCAGCTGGATATAACAATTGAGGTGATATTACTGACTCAGCTAGCTCTTCCACATTATCTCCAAAGACTTGACCAATATGCACGCTGGGATGCATTGATGCACCGCACTTTATCTTCTCATTTTGACACAAGTGAAATACCTCCCATGCGCCTGCGCAAAAACCGAGACAGCCAATATATTTCACGCTTTTACTTTCCATAAAATTTAAAACTTTAGCGGTGTCATCTTTAATCATAGTCTCCCATGGGAAATGTTTTAGCCATTCCATAAGCCCGTCCATTGGTTTACCTGCAACCCATGCGTCACCATGGTAAATATCCGGCAAAACCACAAAAAAACCAGCCTCGGCAAGTTGGTCACAGATCAACCGTATGCGACCACCGTTAAACCCAAATACATCATAGTACACTACTATCGCTTTATCTCCAGAGCCAGTCACATAACATGTAAGCCCATCAACATTTTCTTCGTTCCCCTTCGGAGTGTAGTCAGCTGCTAATGCAGGTTCACTACCAATTGGACAACATCCAGTAGACATTATAATTACTCTAGAAGCTAATGTACAACAAAATTTATCAAAAAAAACTACCAACGAAATACATACAGTGTGTTTAAGAAGAAAAATGATGATCTAAAAAGTTGACCCTTAATTTTAAGAGTAGAGTTTTTTCAAAACCAGCAACCCGGGTTGTTGGTTTTGACAAACAACAACACTTTTTAAGAAAAATAGTCAAATTTAAAAAACCGTAGACCTAGAAGCAGTTTAGAATACCATCACAGACACTCGAAACAAGTTATTTCGTAATATCTCTAATATCTCTATGGTAACATTCAAAACTCAAATAATACTTTTGCTGACGTCAGAATGTCCAATTATCCGAACCTTTGCAGAATATATCGCAGAAGCTGCGACTGGCGGATTATTGACTTCGTGTACCCACACGCCTGTTAAAGTCGAGATTTCAAAAGTATTGGCCATGCGACTCTTTACCAACTTAAAAATAGCCATCGAAATGACCATTTCCCCAAACATTAATCCACGGTCTCTTAAGAATACTTCATAAAAAAGTTCCAGTAAACGTCAATATAAAAATTGCTGCATCTCTTTTTGTTGACTCCACCTTCCACCAAAATTCACAGTTGGACGTTTTGTAAACACAACAAAATAAAAAAAATGTTAATTTTATCGACAACAACACGAGAATAATTTAGTTTTCAACAATATAAAAGTTACAAATAGTGGACATCCATCAAATTCATTTATCTACATCAAATCAGTAATTGTAAAACACATTCAAAAGCTAAATATCTATCTGACATTTGTCATGACAATTTCGCGTTCGTTAGTTTCGAAGATTTACTGTCAAGCTAATTATAGCAAACTGTTTTAAGCACTGGTTCCAAAGCAAAGCTCTGGTTTACTCTCATGATCATTAAAAATGTAACGATTTTTGGCATCCCACATTGGTCTGATGAACCTTCATGTTGGACACCAACTTTATATGTCAATCAATTTCGGCCTGCTTTCACTTTCGATTTGATCAATGTATAATTGCACATGTTCGAAACCTTTCTCGTGGTGTTCGTTAAGCAGAATAGCTCCTATCTAATGAGAATCAGGCAAAGATTACTTAGACGTTTCACCACGATATCGTAGGGTAAATTACAGAGAAAAAAAAATTAGTGCCAAAATAATTCCGCAGATGATATATCCCACCTGTTTTTTAAATGCATCTCGAAATTCATTCATTTCTTTGCGCATTGTTCGACATTTTTCCAATGTTTTAGCTTGACATTCGCGCAGTTGAGCAATCTCCTCTAAGTTACGCTGTATAAATAAATAAACAAATGAAGACAACTTGTTGTTCATAAACAAATAGATTAAGTTACTTTAGACGTCGTGATTGGTTATAACATCTTTAAGACGTCGTGATTGGTTATAAAAATCCTTTAGACGTCGTGAAAAATCCTTCAGACGTCGTGATTGGTTATAAAAACCTTTTAGACGTCGTGATTGGTTATAAAATCTTTTAGACGTCGTGATTGGTTATAAAAACCCTTTAGACGTCGTGATTGGCTATAAAACCTTTTAGACGTCGTGATTGGTTATAAAATCCACCTACCTGCATCTCCTCCAAACCGTCACACGTGACTGTATATTTTCGAGGGATAATTTTTGGTGTACGAATTGGTTTCTCACCTTTCATGTAACTAACAAAAATATGTTTAATAAATATTAGACACAGACTACAGAAATATGATGTAAATGTTTTAAATCAGTGTAATAGCGACGATAGGGCGGTTAGTGTATTTGGCTTATAAGAATAAAGAGGTTACAGGTAAAGATTCCACCCTGCCACATTTTCAACGTGTTATTAACAGCCAGCTTGTGTTGTGTAAAAAAAGACTGTCAATCAATCAATCAATCAATCAATCGTTAAATAATCAATCAATCGATAACTAATCAATCAATCGATAATCAATCAATCAATAAATCCATCGATAATCAATCAACCAATCAATCGATAATCAATCAATCGATAATCAATTGATAACTAATCAATCAATCGATAACCAATCAATCAACGAATCAATGAAATTTACCTATTAAATTCGTCTTCAGAAATATTCAGTGATTGCGCATCTAGGTTTTCACGAATAAACGAAACTGCGCAACACTAAAAAATATATATGAAACATTTGTAGTCAGCGGATTTGTAGTCAATGTTGAAGACAGATGTAGGTTTTTGTCACTTGTGAACGCAAGAAAAAAACGGGTGCAGGGAGCGGTAGAAGCTTCGCATTTGAATTGAGCCTGAATCTATGCGTGAGAATCACTTTTTTTATGTCAATCATAAACAAAAGTAGCTATTTAAATGATTTAAACATTTGTTTTACACGAGAACATAATTTTTATATCTCATTTACCTTTTTTTATCAAATATAAGTGAAACAAGCCATACAGAAAAGTATTTACCAGATTTGTAAAGTAATACCCTCCTTCACCAGCCATCAGTTTGTTTGGATTGCAAAACCGTGTGATATATCTAGAAAAGAAATGTAAAAACAAGTAGTCTGTGAATACTCACACGATGCTTAGTGTTTCCGAAGGTCGCCATAACATATCCAAACCTCCATAATATGAAAAAATGGCTAGCATAAGCAACAATAAAAAGAAAATGATTAAAAGTTGTACAATCAGAACTAAGAGCATGAGTATGTATGAATCATTTTACCTTGAAGATTTAAATGAGCAAACACCTGACGCTAATTCTACATCAAAAGCAGAACAATACAATATTAGA
Source organism: Hydractinia symbiolongicarpus (assembly GCF_029227915.1). Classification (NCBI taxonomy): domain Eukaryota; kingdom Metazoa; phylum Cnidaria; class Hydrozoa; order Anthoathecata; family Hydractiniidae; genus Hydractinia; species Hydractinia symbiolongicarpus. Next base: position 10,354,561 of record NC_079884.1, read on the forward strand.
TCTCATAAGATAAAGCCTTGGCTTGATGTCTTAAGAGAGCAAGGTCGATTCTTAGTTGTTATGCAACAAAACCTAAAGTTTGATGTAACTGTACACGCTTTTTATAAGGATACTAAAATTTGAAAACAGTTTTTCCTGGAGTATACTCAACAAAACTTTCATTTTTAGGATCAAAATATGCTTACGGTATGCTTATTTTTAAAAAATATAACGCTACAACTGTAATGTTCTTCTGATACAAAATGGAAACAAGGTTGAAAACATTTTATTTAATTCTCACAATCTTCTTCTGGTGAGGAAAATCAATCACAAACTTGTCGACTTTTTAAATGATTCAAGAATAGAAAGTCTATATAACTAAATCGTGAATACACTAAAGCACTATGAAAAAAAACATAGCTACATAAGGGGATAAAAGAGAACTTTTGCCACTTACTGTATGTTGGAGTGTAGGAGAGGAGGGTTAGATTGTAACACAATGTAGATAAGAGCAGGTAGAAAATCATCCGCACTTGCAATCAGTTCATTATTGGTCAGTTGTAACATACCTACAATTTGGACAGTTAAAGAAAACATGTTGAGAGATGTTCATATAGAAATGCGGTACTACTGATGACATTCTGAAAGTTGTTAAGTTCTTGTAGTGTCCTATAAAGAACTATATCAGGTGGTAATAAAAAATGAATGAATTAGGATAAATTCTCCATAGATCATTAGGCTGGACAGACAATTTTTAGAAACAATATTAAGCAAATTAGGAATTTTCTCCTGCCCCTTACATTTCACAGATTTATGTTTATCTCCTAGACAAAATTATTTGTGCAAGGCGATGTCCGTTTGGCGTGTAAAAGCAAGTACGCGATAAACACAATAAAAGTATACTATAAAAAAAAAAAAAAAATAGAGAATAAAAAATATCCTATCCTAACGAATTCAAACCGTTTCTATATCTTCAATAAAAATTTGAGGTGTATCAAGATTTTAAAGAATTCTTATCAAATAAAAAAATGAAACTTCAACATTTATACAACAATAAACAAACCAACTTTCTGACAATGACCAACATGTTTTGATAAAAAGAAAAGAAAAGATACGAAAAATAGACGTGCTACATTTGACGACACATGACAATTTATCTTGAGGAGCTCTCTTCGTGTTTATCTCAACCAGTTCTAAAGAAACATTTCTGGATGCAATATTTTATTTACACTCATTGGATTAAAAAAAGGATATGAAATCAACTCTAATAGCCGTACCTTGTTGTGCTTGACCAATTAGATTTTCAACTTCTTTATTATCCGTGTTGATGTTGACTTCTAATTGGTCGTTTGTTATCCAATTAAAACTTCGAATTCTCTTTTGCAAGTTGATATCTTTCCTCTCATCATCAGCAGAAGGATGGCAAAACACGCTATAAGAAAAAGTGAAGTCAAGTAATTTTTTTTGTATCTAGTATGCAGGTGTTCTAAAACTGGATGGCAGAATGCCCCCCCCCCCCCCCCCCCCCCCGGACCGAATAGGGTTAAGCATTTGTACAGTAAAAACAACACATTGGTAGAAAATTTAATCAAAACTTTGAATCGTTTTGTAAAAAAGTTTGAAAAATTGTCATTAGAATAAAATAATCAAAAAACTATTTCCTCATAAAATATTTTTAGGGAAATTATAGGACGTAGTGAGTGGCCTAACCATACACTTGTGTGTAGAAAAATACCAATCGTCTGCTACAAGACAAGCTGAAAGTGTGCGCAGCAATAATAACACTACTAATAAAAATATGAGTAACAAATGTGGAACATAACTATAAAAACAATTTGGGTTTAAAAGATTTTGATGAATGCCTAAGGAGATATAACGGTTTAAAAATTTTGCTGACGTCAGCAAGGACCTGCCAAAATACGAAATTTTTCTTTTTAAAAATTCGTATACCCGCTGCCTTCATCGTATAGATCTTGAAACACTGATCAGGAAAATGTATAGGTTCATGTATCTTTGACAAACGGTGCAGAGATATTAAAGCTTAAAGGGTTTTTGATGACGTCATAAACAAGTCCATTCCGGAATGGATTCGGAGACCGAGGTTTGGGTAACTTACACAAATTGGTCCCAGGTGGTCCTTAGTTACCCACGCGGTAAAAAAAGACTGACATCACCACCTCGTTTACAATTTCTTTAGCCTCAAAGTTTTAAATACACTGAAATGGCTTCACTAATGTTAATATACTTTCCTTTGACGTCAATATTATTTTAACATTAGAGTTTGTTAAATTACAGAACAACTTTATAGGTGATGTTAGTAAAGAAAATTTTGAAGAATGTAATCCACTTTGCAAGTGTCTGTCTGTCTGTCTGTCTGTCTGTCTGTCTGTCTGTCTGTCTGTCTGTCTGTCTGTCTGTGACAGACAGAAGCTCCGTATTATTATAGAGAAGAAGATCAATGTATAACATACGCTTTATAAATGTGTGTCATAATATATTTTTCGATTCCATCCATCATTGCTTCCATTTGATCAGCAGACATGTCTTTAAACGATGGATGAGATTGAATGTGAGTTGCTATTTTCTGTAAAAATAAAAATAAAATTGTAATACTTAGCAATTATCCACAATTGACATTCCAAATTCAGTCAGCTAATCCTGAAGTACTAATGAAGATATAATATTAAATATTGTGGTACTTACAGTATAAAAATCTTGAACCAGCTCGCTTTGCTGATCAACTGTCAATTTTGAATTTTGAAGAATTCGAATGATGAAGCTATGACATAAAACATAGTTGTGCATCATTTCTGTGAAGTGAGAAAATTTTTTTTACATATCAAACGTTTGTTGTACAACTCAACCAGTCTCAGAGTTTGAAGTAGTGAGGACTCATAAAAAATCTTAAAAAAACAGATTATGCAATACATACTTCATTGTGTAATAGTTTTAAAATTTTTTTTAGTGTTGAAAGTCAAAATTTTTAAAACTAGAAATTTCACCACAAAGTCAACCCTTGTGACCCTGCCATGTTGTAACATCAATGTGTAAGTTTATGTGTGTATTTTTGACCTTAATAAATTTAATGAAATGAAAATTGCACTGCAAAGAATTAGCACTGTAGCAAGTTATTTCTAAGTGCACATTTTGTTGACAATACAATTTACGGAAACATGAGGGATAGTCTTTTTTAAGCTCTGTAGATAAATGGCTGAGACAAGAACTTCCCTATATGGTTTCACATATTTTACAAGATTGGCATTTAATCATACACTGTACCACTGATTCAGGCAATAAGGAAGAATATCAACTCAAGGAGTGCCTAATTAAGAGTGGTGGGAGATAAAGAAAGCTGACATAAAATCTAGAAATTTTTTAAAAACCCGAAGAGTGTTGACTCACAGGAGTCAGTTATTGAAGAAGAAACATGTACTTAAGTATTAACAGCACTTATAGTTACCTTTTGCATCTTTCTTTGATATCCTTTGATGCCGGTCGTTTTAATGTTTTCAAAAAATCAACAAAATCTCTCGAGGTTGATTTTATTTCAGCTTTCGCTGCTAAATAAAATTTACAAGATGTTATTGAGAAAAATCGTTAAGAAAAAATAAAGAGTAAAGTAAAAAAATCATTGTACCTTCAAAATTAACTTTTCGAGAATGTACAGAGTAGGAGGGTGACGTGTCTGGTTTTGGATTCTTTTTAAAAAATTTCTTTACGCTCTCCCTGAAAGTTGAATTTTTCGTACATTAAATTGCAACAAAAAAAGACAAATACACAAGAATCTACATATATATATTTAAGATCGATGTTTTTCATGTCCTTGAACTTTACAGACAGTACAAAAGTCAGAGATTAGATCAATGTACATAATTTTGAATTGGTTAAAAAGAAATTAATGTTTGAAGGAAAAAAATTTGCTAATTGTTTTTTCTATTATTATCTAAAATTTGCCGAAAAAAAATCAAGGTGCAATCAAAAATAAATAAATAAATTAATATAACCACAGTTTTTCATAAAATTAGACTGAGATTAAAGTAATTTAAAAGTCATTTTAAATGTTTCAAAAAATGCCCCAAGCCTGTGTATTTTTACATGCAGCTAAAAACATTTTATGTTTTCTTTACGTACGAGCTTTCCAACAAATAACAAGTTTTTCTGATTTAATAAAGCACCATATATTAGTGTTACCTTTTAGATTCTTGTTTCTGCTTTTTTTTCTCTTCAAATTTATCAAACTTTAAATTAGCTGCAGCGCCATCTGTCACTGAATAAACCTCTACAATAAGTAGCACAAAAATAGATTGTATCACATAGTTACGTATTTTGCACACGCAAAATGAAACATTGGGTGAAGATATTTCTATCATAATAATATTATTAGAAACCAGGATTATAAATGCAATTTAATGAAACAAAATTTGACGTTGGCAATTTATTACCAATAGGGAAAATTCTTAATTCAAATAAAATCTCTAACAATTTTAATCAATATTTTTACCTGTTTTAAAATTTTGGCCACAACTTTATACTCGCTCATAATTAATAAATATTTTTTAGCTTCAATAACAGAAAGAACTATATTCTAAAGTTTTTTAATATAAACATTTTTTATTCATGCCAATCTGATCACCTGGGTTGAAATACTCCAAATTTAAGTTTTTGACTTTTCCTTCACCTTTAATTTTATGATGTTCAATCATAAAAAATTACTGGGCATAGTGATCAAAAATACATATGATCTTGAAAAAGAAAATAAAAAATTATTTACCAGATTCAGGAATAGGAGCAGATAAAAAATCATCTGAACTTAATGACGATTCACAGTGACGATTTTTTAAGCAAACTTCTTTATAACACTTTGAACAGTAACCTTCCCAGGTTGGATTACCAAAAAAACCACATCTAAAAATAAGAAATATATATAAATTAACACGTTTCACTTTTACATACTTTAAGGGTAATATAACGTACTTTCAATAAAAATTGTAATCACCTATTCTTTTAGTTACTTAAAAAAATTCCCTAGGTGAATTTTTCCACCATTCAGGCTGCCATGAAAAATTACAGTGAGAACATTATTGGTGATGATTGAAGATTAATTGACAACACAAAAAACTTACCCTGTCTTGCAATATAATGCGGCATTGCCCAATCTCTTTGACGAACGGCTTCTCTGAACTGCTTCATGAGCAAGCATAGCGTCCCTTGTACAATATTTATATTTCTAAATTTGCATAAATAGCATTTTGCTAAGTGATCAATTTGCATAAATAGCATTTTGCCAAGTGATCAATTTACGTAGATAGCATTTTCTAAGTGTGCAGTTTGTATAGACAGCATTTTTCTAAGGGTGCAATTTGTATAGACAGCATTTTCTAAGTGATCAATGTTGATATTGCGATTTGTGTTAATCCTGTTGTTATCTTTCAGTAACCAATACAATAGTATTAGAGACTGGTGAAGCCTTCAAGTTACCTCATCAAGGTAAGAATCATTTAACAATGGTAGCAGAGTTAAAAGGTACAGATCAACTGGCCTGGTATTTATGATCATTGTGCGAGTGACATTTGAGTTGAAAGAAAGCAATTGAGGGCACACACCCGGATGTGTTCCTTGAGGTAAGAGAGATAACTTTCCCTTTTGTTGGCTATTTGTTGACACGTGTGTGTGCAAACCAATTGGTGAAGTGGTTTGTGAACAATGGCAACAACAACATTGAAGGCTCCACCAGCGTTTAAAGAGGATGATGACTATAGCAGTTGGAAGAACGATTTGGAGATCTGGCAGATGTTTACAGAACTACCAAAGAAAAAGCAAGGTCCAGCTGTATACCTGTCACTGACTGGTCGGGCACGGGAGGCAGTACGCGACCTGACACCTGCAGAAGTGGGATCAGATGATGGTTTGGACAAGATTATATCTAAGCTAGATTCAATATATTTGAAAGATGAAAGCACAAGAGCATTTATTGCTTTTAAAGAGTTTTATGACTATAAGAGGAATAGTGGAGACAAATTTCCTGATTTTATTGTGCAGTTTGAGAAGCTTTACAATAAGATATCCAAATATGATATGGCATTGCCTGAAGCTGTCAGGGCATATTTTCTTCTCACAGCTGCGAATATGTCTGAAGAAAATGAAAAACTGGCTCGTACAACTTGTGCAGAACTCAAGTATAAGAATATGAAGGACACAATCATGAAGATATTTGGAGAACTGAACACAGCAGAAGACGCTGCACATTTGGGAGCTCTTCCTGTGAAACAAGAATGCTTATATGGAAATCTTCATGCTGATACCAAGGACAGCTTGTCAAGGAATACACGTTCAAGAATGAATCCTGTTGATAAGGATGGGAAACTCATGAGGTGCCATGAATGTGATTCAACAAGACATTTTGCTAATAAATGTCCTCATAGAAATCAAGAGCAAAGAGGTTTCAGATCACGGAACAATAGACCTACAGAAAAGAAACAAGATGTAAATGAGATCCATATCACCCTTTTTGCAGCCTCTCCAGACCAAAGGCAATATTGTCTTGTTGGAGAATCCTTTGGTAGAGGTGTCTTGGATTCTGGCTGTACAAAGACAGTGGCTGGGGAGAAATGGATGGATGAATATCTTGGGACTCTCTCTGAATCAGATAAAAATGCTGTAGTTTCAAATAGTACTGATTCTATATATAGATTTGGTGATGGAAAGGAAGTGAAAGCTACAAGAAATCTAATAATACCAGTTATTCTAGGTGGCAACAAGTATAAATTGTCTGTTGACATAGTAGAGATTGAAATACCACTACTGATTAGTCGTAGTACCATGAAGTCTCTCAGTATGAAGTTAGATTTTACCAGTGACTTGGCCCTTATTGGGAAGGAAAGAATTAACTTAATATGTACCACAACAGGACACTATTGTCTTCCACTAACACATTGTGATCTTGATGCTCAAAAAGGAACAAAAATCATTCTACATGGAGAAAATTTGAAAAATATTAGTAAGACAGAGAAAATGAAGAAAGCTATGAAACTGCACCGCCAATTCGCTCATGCTGGCAAAGATAAGCTACTCAAACTTGTAAAGGATAGTAATTTGTATGACAAGGAATTTTTGTCATGCATCGAAGAATGTTGCAATGATTGTGAAATATGTCACAAATATAAAAGGCCATACAGTAGACCAGTTGTGGGTATACCTCTGGCAAACACTTTTAATCAAGTAATATGTATGGATTTAAAGGTTTATGAACATAATAAACAACACATCTTACATATCATTGATGCTGCAACTCGTTACTCTGCTGGATGTCTTATCAAATCGAAACATAAAGATGTCATTGTCAGTAGAGTGTTTAGATTTTGGATTGCATACTTTGGATCACTAAGTACAATCTTGACTGACAATGGTGGTGAATTCTCGAATGAGGTTTTACAAGAAATGAATGAAAAGCTCAATATTGAGACAAAAACAACAGCAGGCGAATCTCCTTTCAGCAATGGTATTGTGGAAAGACATAATAAAATTCTGGCAGAGACCATGTTCAAGACAATTGAAGATACGAAGTGTGAACCAGACGTAGCACTAGCATGGGCCCTCAGCGCAAAGAATTCTTTACAGAATCATGGTGGCTACAGCCCAAACCAATTGGTATTTGGCCATAATGTGAACACACCCACTATTCTGACAGATCATTTACCAGCATTGGAGCCAACTACGTCAAGTGAAATAGTGAGAAAAAATCTATCTGCTCTGCATAAGGCAAGGGAGAATTTCATTAAAGCAGAATCCAGTGAGAGAATTAAAAGAGCGCTGAGACATAATGTTAGAACATATTCTGATGAGACGTATTTGAATGGAGAAAAAGTCTTCTACAAGCGCAAAAACACCAAGGGTTGGAAAGGTCCAGGTGTGGTTTTGGGACAAGATGGTCAAATGGTGCTTGTCAGACATGGTGGTAACTTTTACCGAGTGCATCCCTGTCAGTTGATGAAACATAGCCAAAATTGTAAAGTTAGTGAATTCAAGTCAGATCATGTCAAGAGGAAGGAAAGCCATTTGAATAAGTTGTGTGATATGAACGATAGCGTCAATGATTGTGATAATGATGATGATGATGATGATGATGATGGTGGTGATGATTATGATAATGATGATGATGATGATGATAACACAGCTGATAAGAATGTGATAGATGTTTATGATGATTCTGAAGATGTAGAGCAATATCATCAAGAACAAGCTAGAAATGTAGACGAAAATGACCAAGAAGATTCTGGCACAAGTGAAAATGAAGTTGAGGAAAACAGGGATACTCATAAAAATAATGAAACTGAAGAAGACGAAGGTAGTGGTTGTACAAGTGACATTTTCAGAAGACCATCTACAGAATCCAAGAAAGTTGAATCGAAACCAAAAGCAAAATCATACATCAAATACAATCTAAATGGAAGATGGTATCGTGCAAGAGTTCTCTCAGCACAACCCAAAAGAAGTGGCACTTATAAAAATTGGGTTAATGTGTCTAATGATGGTGATAGAAAGCCAAAAAGCATCAATTGGAATGATGTGTCCAAATGGGTCGAGCTGGAAAATCCGGTATTCCCTGTCTATATGTGTGATGTCAATATGTTTTCACAGGAAGTAGTTGATGCGAAGGAGAGAGAATTGCAGAATTTAAAAGAAAATGATGTCTTGGAAGAAGTTCCAGACACTGGTCAAACAACTGTATCAAGCAAATGGGTCATAACTGAGAAGTTCAAAGGTGAAAAAAGGGTTGTGAAAGCTAGATTGGTGGCTAGAGGCTTTGAAGAAAATTCACAATCGTTGAGAACAGATTCTCCAACTTGTGGCAAACAAAGTCTTCGACTTGCTATGGCTATCATAGTTAGCAATGATTGGCAGATCAATTCACTTGATATCACTGCAGCTTTTCTTCAGGGAGATGCTATTGAAAGAGAACTGTTTCTACAACCACCAAAAGACACATTGTCATTGGGAACAGTGTGGAAACTAAAGAGATGTTTGTATGGGTTAAACAATGCTTCTAGAGCATGGTACAAACGAGTGAGAAGTGAAATGTTGAAACTTGGTGGTGAAATGTGTACCTACGACCCTGCTGTGTTTTACTGGTATAGAGTCAAGCAAATCACTGGAATTCTTGTTTGCCATGTTGATGACTTTGTGTATGGTGGTAGTCCAGCTTTCCACAAAGAAGTTATTGCTAAACTTTTCGAAACGTTCAAAATCAGTACGCAATCAAGCTCAACCTTCAAGTATCTAGGATTAGATGTGGATCAATTTAAAAGCAAAATTAAGATTAATCAAGTGAGCTATATAGAGTCTTTGATAACTGTTAATATTGAAAATGATGTTAACAATGAACGAAAATTGACTAGCAAGGAAAAGACCATGCTGAGATCGTTGAGTGGGCAAATTGCTTGGGTGGCCGGACAAACCCGCCCTGATGTGGCTTATGATAGTTGCCAAACGTCTAATTATGGCAAGGAACCTACAGTTCAAAATTTGAAAGATGCCAACAAGATTATTCGAAAAATTAAGAGCAAGCATGTTGCAATAACCATTGCCAAAATTGCAAATATGAAAAATTGTGAAATTATTTGCTACACAGATGCAACTCATGCCAGTTTGAAGTGTGGATCATCACAAGGTGCATTCATCATATTTGTGAAACACCTGAGCGAAGTTATACCAATCTGCTGGCAATCAAAAAAACTACAAAGGGTAACCAAAAGCCCAATTGCTTCGGAAACACTTGCTCTGAGTGAAGGAGCTGATGCTAGTTTTTATTTGGCCAATGTCATACAGCAAATCTGCAAGTTGACGAAGGTTCCAAAGATCACTTGTATTATCGACAACAAGTCATTATTTGAAACCTTGAAAACGACAAATGTCACAAAGGATTTGAGATTGCGAGTTGATATAGCCAGATTGAGGCAGATGGTGGAACAAGATGAGATTACTGTCAAGTGGGTTGAAGGAAAACACCAATTAGCCGACTGCTTGACAAAACATGGAGCGTCTCCAAACAAGTTGCTTGAGGTTTTGGAGACATCCAAAATATCTCTACAATAATTGATTGTAGTGATTACCGTTGTGTTTTTTTTGATGATTTTAATTTGTTTGTCATGTTGACTATGACAAACAGTTGCAGCATGCAATTTGATATTCTACTTGTGTTGGCTTTAAAATTGTGTTACTGGTGGCAATGTTGATATTGCGATTTGTGTTAATCCTGTTGTTATCTTTCAGTAACCAATACAATAGTATTAGAGACTGGTGAAGCCTTCAAGTTACCTCATCAAGGTAAGAATCATTTAACAATCAATTTGTATAGACAGTTTTCGCTAAGTGATCAATTTGTACAGATAGCATTTCGCTAAGTGATCAATTTGTACAGATAGCATTTCGCTAAGTGTGCAATTTGCGTAGATAGCATTTTCTAAGTGTGCAATTTGTATAGATAGCATTTTCTAAGTATGCAATTTGTATAGACAGTTTTCGCTAAGTGATCAATTTGTACAGATAGCATTTTCTAAGTGTGCAATTTGTATAGACAGTTTTCGCTGAGTGATCAATTTGTACAGATAGCATTTTCTAAGTGTGCAATTTGTATAGACAGTTTTTGCTAAGTGATCAATTTGTACGGATAGCAATTTGCTAAGTGTGCAATTTGTATAGATAGCATTTTCTAAGTGTGCAATTTGTATAATCAGTTTTCGCTAAGTGATCAATTTGTACAGATAGCATTTTCTAAGTGTGCAATTTGTATAGACAGTTTTTGCTAAGTGATCAATTTGTACGGATAGCATTTTGCTAAGTGTGCAATTTGTCAATTTGTATACACAGTTTTCGCTAAGTGATCAATTTGTACAGATAGCATTTTCTAAGTGTACAATTTGCCCAGGTAGCATGGACTAAGTGATCTTTTTTCAGAGTTGACAATCGATTTAAATATTTCGTGCAAAAACTCTGTATGGTTCCCTTCAGGTCTTTTATTGTTGGCAGATAGGGGCCACAGTAGTCATCAGATCAATACTGAAGATACTAGACTATTTCTTATAGTAATACCACAAGTCCACACATCAATGCAACAAATAATAATAAGAAGCAATCAAACAAAATTAAGAACAAATTACTGAAGAGATTTAAAAAAGTACTTACTAATTTTAAAGCAAGTCCAGGTCGTTTACTTAGTGATAGAACTAGCATAAATGTTGGGGTACATCAGGGTTTTGTATACTTAGTCCTTTGTTTGTTTTAGTCTTAGAAGCATGTCAATGGAGTTAAGTAAGGGTGTATTCAGATGATTTAGTTCCCATAGTGGAAGCAATGGAAGAATTAGTTGAAAAATTTAAAAAGGGGAAGAAAGGACTAGAAAAGAAAGGTCTGAGAGTGAATGCAGCAAAGTCTAAAGTTATGAGTAGTTCAAGCCAAGTGTGGACTTGAAATTGGAAAGTGACCTTGTGGAGCTTGCAGGAAATGGGGTTGGTAGCAACTTAAATTATTGTCCAACTTGCAAGCATTAGGTATATACATAGAGAAGTGCAGTGTAATTACCGTTAACAGCTGATATTCAGATGTATGTAAGTGTCGCAAATGTGAGTAGACAACAACCTCTTTTCTAGCTTAAATGATGTACAACAGTGGCTCATTAAAGAAAGTTGAGAACTTCTGTTATTTAAGTGATATGTTAGAGGGTGTTGGAAGAAATACTTGCACGGTAAGTTCTGCTCGGAAAAAGTTCAGAGAGTTATTTCCTTTGTTGACTAACAGAGTCTTGTAACTTGAGGTAAAAGGTAGGTTGTATAAGAAGTGTTATGTTGTACAGTACAGTGGCGTATCCAGAGTGTTTTAGACACCGGTATACCAGTTTGGGTGTAGCAAAATTATTGAAAGGTGGTTGAAAAAAGGTTTTCTTATTTAATCCATAAAAAAATATTTACTGTAATCATTTAACGTCGTATAAGAAATCACATTAAGCCTGAATAAACTCTTCTTGGCATGTTAATGTCAACTTCTCTGGCCTCGTAATATGTATTTTGCTTTTGTTTCACCTTGTTCAATCTATTTCTATTTATATATGATGCTATTTGTGTTAAAGAAAACGCTCTTCTCCGTAGATTAAACCCAGTAAGAATACATTAAGAACTAAAATTTACGGCGAAAAATGTTTTAAAAATGGCGAAAAAATTTTGGTGGAAAAACTTTCGGTCACAATTTTTTATTTTAGCGGAAAAATATTTAAACAAGATTTATAAAGTCAAAAAATGTCAGGTAAGTCTTTTGAAAGAATTTTAACCAAATTTCAAAGTTTCAAAGGATTACATAAATGACACAAAAAAGGCTAAAAGCATTTAAAGTGTCATTCAAGATCTAAAACAGGGACTTAGCATCCAACGTTATAGATAGAGCCTCAGCCAAAAGTAAAAATAACGAAAATAATAAGTTGCAGTTTACACTATGCAGATTACCCTATATATAATTTCGATATGCACTAGTCCTTTTTTAAAAAAAGTAGAAAAAACAAAATTTTCAGCATATACAAATTTTGGACAGAAAAATTTTTAGACAAGAAAAATCTGAAAGTTTTTTTGTTTGGAAATTTTTGTTTCTAATGTATATCACTTTTCTTTTTTTTTTTGTTAGTTAAGAGCTGTAGGAATACACTCTCCTTTGGAGGTTGTTGAACATGTTTTAATTTATTTCTTTATATACTTTTTATACACATTGTGAGATTGTGATGTTTTTATTCATTTTCTTTATTTACTTTTTCTATACATTTCTTGAGAATGTTACTGAGAGATACCAGCAGGATACAAAAAGGCTATATACACTTCACTCTGGGCCTTATAAATATAGAACAGTCTGTATATATGCAGTCTCCAACACTACATTATTCCCCTTTTTATTTTAAAGACTCTGGGAGATCTACTTTGTATTTTGTCCGCTTAGACGGCTTCGTTCTTTCACATGTAGATCTTCTAACTTGTTCCATCACAATTTCTTGATTGAGATTATGCCAATCTTCCTCTACTTCATACTCCATGGTTTGCATACTTTCATCTTCACTGCTTACTGCATCTTTGTCCGCTTCTCTTTCACAGGTTAACGGTGGTATATCGCAGTCTGCTACAGATGTTGATTTCGTGAATAGTTTCTGACTCCTTTCTTTCCCTGGGTGATTGGAAATTTTCTTAAAGAAAGTGCTATGCCGTGTGATGACATTTCCATCCCACTCTGCAGTGCCTCTGCCACCAACCTTTTTAATATTGCAATGTGGGGTTCAACAGTAGGGCGTATCGCTCTTCTTTTGTTGCTTTTGGCGATACATAACCCAATCACCCACTTGTAGCTCACTTTCTGCAACATATGCTTTTCAGTCTGCATATTTTTCATCGAAGTTTGTTTGCCTCCTGCTTGGCTGTTATTTCAGTGTGGAACTTTTGCCTTTCAGCGTGGCGTGCAGCAGGCAACGGGTTCTGTATTGTCTGCAATTGAATAAAACCTCTGCTGGACTGCGACCCATCACTGTATGTGGAGTGCCCCGGTATGCCTGCAGTAAGCGCTGTAATTCATGTCTCCAGTTCAGGTGTTCCTGCAAAGACTTTTGCAGGAGCTTCTTGAGATTGTGCATGAAGTTCTCTACCATGCCATTCGTCCATGGTGCCAAGGGTATTTACAGACAGTTTACAGTATTTACTATACGTTATCTGACCCTAGATATTCCGGAATTCCAAAAAGGGAAAAAATGTGATCCATGGCTGGCAGTATTGATTGTGCAGATGTGGCGTGAACGACCTCTACAACAGGGTACAGAGAATACATGTCTTGTACAACTAGTATGTACTCATTACCATCCTCAACTGGCCCAAATAGGTAAGTGTCAAGTTTAATCCAGGGTTGTTCTGGTAGTGAAGAGGCTTTCATTGGTTCTTGTTGCTTCGTATCCGTTGCAGCTTGACACAGGTTGCAAAATGCTACAGATGCCTCCACCATAGCATCTATTCCTGGAAACCACATAGTGCTTTTGATGAGTTGTTTGCATTTCACTATGCCTTGATGGCCTTTATGCGCTAGTTGTACAGTTTTCTGTTGTAGCTGTGACGGTGTAATGATCCTGTCTCCTCGCAATATAATATCTGAATTGTCCACACTGATTTCTTTGAAGATAGCTTTGTAGGGTTGTAGCTCTTTTTACCTCTTGTCAATGTATCCTTCTCGTACAGCAATGGCAAGAGATTGAAGTGTTGGATCTTCCAACGTTGCCTGCACAATCATATCAGTGGTAATAGCTGAATCACTTCTCATGACAGCATTGGTGACTAAGTATAAAGGAAATACACTTTCTTGTTGGGAGGGAGCCTGCTTGTGCTGTGGATGGTGAGAAAGATAATCAGATGTGTTAACTGAACCAGGTTCGTGTATTAACTGGAAATTGTAGCCTTGTAGTTTTAGTTTATGCCTCAGAATACGTGCTGGCATGTCCTGCTTCGTTTGCTTATACAAGGCTAGTAAAAGTTGATGATCTGTACTGGCAGTATATTGGGGAAGCCCAAACAGATATATGTGGTTCTTTCTTGTTCCAAAAACGAGAGCAAGGCTTTCAATCTCTAGTTGTGAGTACTTCCTTTCGGTAGGTGTAGCAGCTCTACTGTCATAACAGATGGGCTTGAAGATGTTGTCTTGAGGATCTCTCTGGACAGGATAGAAGCAAGACCATCTGTTGCCCAATATTCGTAAAATGACCTTCCTTGTGGTCCTGGCTGTGCAATAAGCAAGTTGACTTTCTTGCTTTCACAAACTCTTGAAAAATGATTTTTCTTGCCACAGTTATTACATGTGGCACCTCTTGCTTTGCAACTTCCTTTGTGTGATGTCGTTTCTCCCCAATAACGACACAACTAAACCATTTTTGTTGATTTGTTGGCTGGCTTCTTTGGTGCCAGCTGCATACCTTGCTGATCAGCATAATGTGTCAATTTGTTAAGGTCAATATTCTCCGCTGATTGAGTGTTATGAGGTTCCATCGTGTTTGCCTTCATGTAGATTGTGCCAGTTTCATCATTTGGTCGAAAGTCATATCATCTTGTATGACAGCTGTTTGCAATTTAAGAATCGGTGTGTGTACAGTACAGTCCAGATGTAAGCGTACGCGTCTTATTAATTATCTTGTGAGTCTTGTAAGTCATTAACTTGCGCGTAATAAACAAAAGATTATTGAAGAAAAAATAGTTATTATAACTGCGCGTAACTTTTGTTAAATAGTGTTAACATAACTATTCCCAATAGCATAATTGCAAATGTTATCAACTCTATCAATGCGACACGAAGAGCCAGTGTTTAATATTTTTATTAAACAAATGTTTTGTGTGGAAACTAAATAAACTAGCGAGAAGGCATTGTTGGTTGCGCGGGTTAAATAAAGCTTTTAAGCAATAGAAATTATTATATTTTAACAAAGATTGAAACTTTAATTTTAATAGAAATGTTTTTTTAGATCGCATTTTAAAAGTTTTAAAACGAAAAACGGCAATAGAATTGTTTTTTTAGATCGCATTTTGAAAGTAAGAGCTTGTGTTTTTTAAATACATCAGATTAAAATCGCGTTACTATAATTAGTTTTGTTGTTAAAAAAAATTAAAATTCAATGACCTTCGCGTTTAATTTATTCTCGCGCAGAGTATTGTTTTTAAACAATGTTTCTTGCTATGCTTTTGCTTTTAATACGAAGCAATTATTTTCGCGCAATTTGAAAGGAACTTGCTATCCTATTGTTTTTTTTAATGAAAGCAATTATTTTTGCAAGTTGAGCGTACGCGTACGCTTACATCTGGACTGTACTGTAGAGTAACCACCAACTTAATTGCTTCCTTCATGTTCATTTGATCAAACTCACAGTCTCTAGCTTTAGTCTTTAAACGAGTAACCCATTGATCATGAGTTTCTTGAGTTGATAGTGGTCTCATGCAGAAAAATTTGTATCTTTCTGCAGTGAGATTCTTTGAACCTTTGAAATGCTCTTCGATCTTCCTCTTTGCCTTAGTGTATGTCGTTCCTGTATCTTTGAGGGTGTTGTAAGGCTCCCGCAACTGATAGCCGCTCAAGGCTTAGAGCGCTGCTTTTTTTTAACTTCTGGTGAGACAGCCAATCTTCTGTTGGTACTGTATCTAGTCCTTCAAAAATAAAACAATATTCCAAATTTTGTATGTTTGAAGTAGTTTCTTTTGGATCTTGTAGTTGAAATTCTTGCACACACGAGCGAAGATTCGCTAAGGCATGCGCCATATTTGTTTGCCAAAGTCGTAGCCGTAGCACAAATTAAATAAAAAATGGTGGAGGCGACTCATGGCGAGGGACGCAGCTTGAGCGTAACAGTTTCCTTCCAAACAGTACAAGAATTCAAGTATATACAAAGTTGAAAACGTATCTGTACTTATCTGACAATGTTTCTGAAATGTTGTGGTAAATTTTCTTTTTATAAAATCCAATCCTCGTCGCCAAATGAGAGAAACCAGCAGGACAAGAAATAACACATGTGTCTCGTAATATAGTTAAACTAGTCATTAGCCCATGGAAAATCCACGGGTTCGCCCGTCGCAGCTAAGCTACCATTTTGCGTGACAGACAGACGGACGGACAGACGTATACTGGCATTATAATATAGATACAAAGGCTATATACACTTCACTCTGTGCCTTATATATACAAATATAGAACAGTCTATATATATGCAGTCTTCGACACTACAGTTACATTTTAATTTATTTGTTTTATTTACATTTCTATACACTTTACAAAAGAATGTGTACTTTAAAGAAGTATTCTTTTCATAATATAAGAAAACATCTGTCTGGGAAAAGAAAAAAACTTTACATGTTTAACACATGCATTAAATTAAAAGCATGTCCAAATTTGGTCATTGATTCTAAATTAAGGCACAAGCATGTAGCAGTTTATTATTAGTGGTAGGTTACACTGCTGAGACAAAGCAATAAATTATTAGAAATTACCTTGTAAGTTACTTTTAAATATATCTTTTAAACTTCTTTTTATATCATTCATGTTATACTAATTGAAACATGACATTTTAGTACTTAAAAACTTGTAAACATAAGTCATTTAGAAACTTGAAAATCATTTAATGAGCTCTTTATTTCTGTTCTCTCACAAGATCTGGTAGGCACTATTTGTTGAGTCAGCTCTATGTTAAAATTTGTCTTTATGTTTTGTCTGCCATGTTTGTTCTGTAATTTATTTAACTATTGTGTTGTCAAGTGTAGTTACCCAAGTGTATTTAGTGTAAACATTTAATCACCTGTTTGTGTCCTTGTGTTAATTAAATGTCAATTTGTGCAATGTTATAAAATTTAATTGTAAAGTATACCCTATAGGGAATTTATATTTATTTATTTAAAAGCAGATTTTTCAGTTCACTTGTTCACTTGAAGTCACTGAGGTGATCACATCTTTTTCAATGTCAAGAAAAGTTTAAATAATCTTTCACAAATTCAATTTTTTTTCAGCAAGTCTATTTAAATTCTAATCAAGTTTATTTTTCAAAGCTCTCACACTTGGCAAGCTGGTAAGCATTATATAGTTTATTATATTTGTTATATTTCCTTAGTCATTTTTTTGAATATTCACTAGATACATTTTTCTTATATATTGTAGTTTGAACACGTCGTTACAAGCATCAAGAGTGTGAGCGAAACTTGTCTTTTTTTTGGTTAACCCTACATTCAAACAGCAGGCGATTGTTTGTTAATGAGGCGTAGTGAAAGGATCGCCGATAAAGTTCGTATTGACTACAAATCATTACATGCTACTGGAGCTATAAATCAAATTTCTTCTCAAGTTCAAGATACTCCAGTAGATGGAAAAATTGTAGTAATGGCATCCGAAGACACTAGTATCAGCAAAAACTCAGACCCAGTTATTCAACTATCAATCGATGAATCAATACTAGCTGATGACATTGACGATTTTGTGGATGAAAACCAGTCAGGATATTATGGCAAATCAATTGAAGATATAGATTCGAATATCAAGCAAATGGAAAATTTACGCACCCAGTATAGGCGAAAACACAGGGAGCTATCAGCAAACTTAAAGGAACTTTACGAAGGAACGTATGGTAAATCATATACTCTCAAAATCGAAAGCATGAAGAGTTTCGTTATGATGAAGAGAGAGCGTCGACAGAGATTACGAGAAAGACAAAATCTTGGCGACATAGAATCATCAGAAAGAAAAATGAAATTCCTTGTCAATGAAATCATTCAGTTAATTTCGTATTTACAGGAATCTTTCACATCATCCCTGTCCACCTTGGATGATAAGGAAATCAAAAAGAGAAAAGAGGATTTGCCGGAGCAGTTAAGCCAGATGGAAACATTAAGAAAATCCTTTAAAGAAATGATCGAAACCGCGAAAGGGAAGGATGAAGGTAATTTAGATGATCTAAATAAAAGGTATGACAAACTTGTTGATCTCAAAAACTGTTACATCAAAACCCTTGATCAGGAATATCAGGATAGGGAACTTTCACAAGTGGAGAAGTTTAACTCATCAACTTTGAATATAAAATTACCTATATTTAAAGGTTATGGCAGTGTTTGTGATATATATACATTTCAAACTGACTTCGAAAAATTGTACCTAAGATCCACACCTAATGCTGTTCTACCAGATCTTCTGAAGAATAATTTTTTAGAACACCCAGCGTTGACACTGGTGAGAAATGTAAGTAATATCAATGAGATCTGGAGGAGACTTAAAGATGCATATGGAGATCAGAAAACGCTATTATCAAAGAAATTGGCAGAGTTGAATAAAACTGAACTGAAGCACAAGGATCCAGAAAAGGTGGTTGAAGGACTTAGCCACATTGTCAACATCATGAAGGATCTGATACACTTAGCGAAGTGTCACAGAATTGAAAATGAGTTATTCTATGGTGATGGTCTGGAAAGGATCTATAAATTGATCGGTGATAACAGAGTGACAAGGTGGTTGGCTGCTAGTTGTGATGATGATTCAGTAGGAGAAAGTAAGTGGCATAAACTCATCACATTCTTGGAAAAAGAAATCAAAGTTTATCAACAGAAAGCCCTACTTCAAAATACCACACTAGAACCAAGAAAAGTTCCATCAAAATATGGTAACCGACAGTCGCATTATACTGGAAAGAATGATCAAGATCTCACCGATTTTAATGAGGTACCAAATTCTTGTTTTATCTGTAATCAACCTGATCATGTGATGACCAATGGTCCCGGAGGCACAAAAATTATACAGTATTTTGTTTGTGAACGCTTTGTCAATATGTCACCAGCTGAACGATTTTCAGTGCTGAGATCTAAAGGCCTCTGTTTTCAGTGTCTTTTTCCAGGTGCAACAATGAATAGAGGCAAACACAAAGAAGGTCATTGTCAAAGGGACTTTATTTGTAAGCATCCTTCACATGATAAGTACCCAAGAAAGAAACATATTCTTGTGTGTGAAGAACACAAGGACAACGAAGAAAATCAAGACGTACTCGACATCTACAAAACCAGATGTATTTTGAGACGATATCAAGTTGAATTACCTTCTTATGCAAAGGATATCAAATTGTCACACCATGTTGAAGCAACCAAAAGCTCTAGCTATAAATCAACGTTAATCAACGAAAAGGAAGACAATAAAGCAATCTATATGCTACAAACAATCGAGATTGATAATCACCAATACTCGATGTTCTACGATACAGGATGTGGTGATTTTATAAGCAGACTCAATGCTGTTCATAAGCTTGGGCAACGTGCAGTTCAAGAGTGTACTGGACCGATAACCCTTGGTGGAGTCGGAGGTATCACGACAAAAACACCTCATGGAATATATAGTGTCAGACTGCCACTTGCTAATGGAGGAGATGCTGTGATGTCAGGATTATGCATGGAACAAGTAACAGCAACGTTCCCAAAATACCCACTTGGTGGAAGAGTAGAGTCTGATATTAAAGAATCATACCATCAATCAGGAAATGATGTAAGAAACTTACCTTCTTTGTTACCATTCGTCGGTGGAGAAACAGACTTCATGCTGGGAGTGAAATACCTACGATACTTTCCTGAAGCAGTATACCAGATGCCATCCGGGTTAACAATTTATAAATCACATTTTAAAAATACTGATGGTAGTTATGGTGTGATTGGAGGGGCGCATGAAGTATTCACCCAAATTGAAAGGTATCACCATTTATCTTATTGCAAATCCTTTCTATCAAATCAACATTGTCTTTTTAAGAACGGGTATCAAGTAAACCCAGATGTTTCCCTGTTAGGATATAAAAATGATTTATTTGACATTTCAGTAAATGACGTTAATAACTTTGACTTTGAGAATAATCACCACACGTTTGTATCAAAAAACATCAAATCTTTTAATCAAGTGGAAGCTGCAGGGAGCGAAATAAATTACAGATGCATCAAATGTCGTACGTGTTCAACTTGCAAAAACCATGACCAAAATGAATCGTTGTCAATCAAGGAGGAAATAGAACAAGAGGTTATTAATAAATCTGTGCATGTTGATATCAAGAACTGCATTACGATCGCTAACCTTCCATTCATGCGAGACCCAAGTATCAATTTAAGTCCGAATCGACACAAAGCTCTGAACGTATACTTCCAACAACTGAAACGATTGGAGAAAAATCAAGCAGATAAAGAATCAATTATAAAATCAGAGGCCAAACTTCACTCACTTGGTTTTGTTGAATATGTTAAAAATCTACCAGCCAATATTCAAACATCACTTGCTAAAAATCAAATGAAAAACTACATTCCTTGGAGGGTGGCATGGAAAGATAATTCAACAACAACACCATGTCGCATTGTATACGATGCATCACAACCAACATCAACTGGATTCAGCCTTAACAGTATCCTTGCCAAAGGTCGAAATAACATGAACAATCTTGTCGAAATCTTCATTCGATGGAGAATACACAAAGTTGGATTCCACACAGATATACAAAAAATGTATAATGCTGTCAAACTTCGTGAAGAGGACTGGTGCTATCAACGATACTTGTGGCAACAGCAGTTAGATCCAAATAAACCGCAGGAGGAAAAAGTTATCAAGACAATCATCTATGGTGTAAAATCATCTGGAAATCAGGCAGAACGTGGTCTACGAGAAACTGCCAAATTATTTCAAGAACCATACCCGGAGGTATATGAAACCGTCTGCAAAGACATATACGTTGATGACTGTATGTCAGGCTGTCCAACAATGGATCAAACGTTACAAAGAGTAGATGAACTGGAACTAGTTCTAAATCGTGGTGGATTCACACTCAAAGGTGTCACAATATCTGGGAAGAAGCCACAAGAAAATTTATCAAGTGATGGACTCACGCTGTGTGTGGCTGGTCTTCTTTGGTATCCAAAGGTAGATGAAATTTCCCTCGATATCAAAGATCTTAACTTTGCAAAGAAACATCGTGGTCGCAAAGTGAAGCAGATCACACAAATACCAGAGCAACTCACCAGACGGAATTGCGCATCGAAGGTGGCAGAAATCTTTGACATCTCAGGAATGTTAACTCCAATTACTGCCACGATGAAAATGGATCTGCACGAACTTGTGAAACGCTTCTTGGATTGGGATGACATAATTCCCGATTCCTTGAGATCAATTTGGATATCACACTTTCAAATGATGGATGAAATAAAAAACATCCGATTTCAACGAGCAGTTGTTCCAGATGATGCGGAAAGCCTTGACGCATCCACATTAGATTTTGGAGATGCCAGCCAATCACTGGTTTGTGTTGCCATCTACATTCGATTCAAAAGAAAAAGTAAAGGATTTTCTTCTCAACTCATTTTTGCAAAATCTCGCTTAATTCCAGACGGTATGTCACAGCCTCGAGCAGAGTTATTCGCAGCTATTGTCAACACACATTGTGGTGAAGTGGTAAGAAGATCTCTTCATAAGATCCACAAGAAAGCCATCAAATTCACAGATAGCCAAATTGTCCTGTACTGGTTAGCGAATGAAAATCGAGCTCTAAAGCAATACGTAAGAAATCGAGTTATAGAAATTCAAAGATTCACATCTATTGATCAATGGAGATATGTCAGATCAGAAGATATGATTGCAGATATTGGTACCCGAAGATGTATTTCCATTAGCAATGTTCTAACTGAATCTGTTTGGTGTAGAGGTTTCGAGTGGATGAGAGGTGAAGAGTCCAATTTTCCAATGATGGATGCTAAGGAAATTGTTCTAAATAACCAAAATCTTCAATTGATTAAACGTGAAACTCCACCAAAATACGAACCAGAGCCACAAACCACATACCTAGCTCTTGATTCTACCATCACAAAAGAAATATCTGACAGATATCAATTTTCGAAATACCTTATCGATCCCAACAGACATCGCTGGAAAGTAGTGGTAAGAATCCTCGCCATTGTTTTTAGATTTATACGAAATTGTCGTATAAAAAATTTAAACAAGATTTCATCAAATCAATCATCAAAAATCAAAAATATCGTTGTGCTGTCAGATGTGGAGATAAAAGACGCAGAAAACTATTTCCACAAGAAGGCAACAATGGAAATTAAACAATTCCTGAAGTCAAATCAATATGAAAAAATCAGTCACGAAAAGGATGGAATTCTCCTTTACTCTGGAAGGATTCTTCCGACAGATGAAGTTACGATTGTTGGACAAGCAACAAAAGTTATGAAGGACCTGTCATCAACAACATTTTGTGTCCCAGTGGTCGACCGACATTCACCGATAGCATACAGTGTTGTAAACGATATTCACTGGCATGACAAAACTGTACGTCATTCAGGGGTCGAGACAACATGGAGATATGTATTAAAGCAGATTTACATCATTGAAGGAAGATCATTGGTAAAAAAGGTGAAAGCTGCTTGCGCAAGATGCAGGTACTTGGAGAAAAGGACATTGGAAGTGGTAATGGGACCTGTATCAAAACACAATCTAACTATTGCACCTGTGTTTTATATTACGCAGCTTGATCTTTCAGGTCCATTTCTTTCATACTCGATGCATCATCGACGAACCACTGTCAAAATATGGTTGATAGTTTTTTGCTGTACAACAACATCAACGGTTAATATCAAGGTGATGGAAGATTACAGCACTTCTGCATTTCTACAAGCCTTCACAAGATTTGCATGTGAAGTCGGTTATCCAAAAGTACTCCTTCCAGATGAAGGCAGTCAGTTAGTGAAAGGTTGCGAATCAATGCGATTGGATTTTGTCAACATTAAATATCAACTTCATCAAAACGAGGCAGTCGAATTTAAAGTATGCCCTGTTGGTGCTCATAGCATGCATGGTAAAGTCGAACGTAAGATTCGTCAAATAAAAGTTTCACTTGAGAAGAATTTACATAATTCAAGATTGTCGATTATTCAATGGGAAACAATAGCATCGTCCATCGCCAACAGTATTAACAACCTACCTTTGGCTCTTGGAAACAACAAATCCAATTTTGAAGCCATGGATCTGATAACCCCTAATCGTTTAAGATTAGGTCGAAATAACGAACAAAGTCCGATTGGAAGTATGAAAGTAGTTAACGATTACGATAAAATTCTGAGAACGAATAAGAAAATATTCGATACATGGTATGAGAATTGGTTAATTTCGCATGTTCCCAAATTAATGGATCATCCGAAATGGTTCAGATCGGATGTGGATGTTCAAGAAGGCGACGTAGTTTTATTTTTAAAACAAGAATCAATGTTAAGTTCGAATTATCAATTTGGTATGATCAAGTCGGTCGATTATGGTCGCGACGATAAAATTAGACGAGTTCTTGTTAAATATCGAAATAACAATGAAAACGTGGACCGCGAAACCCATCGCTCAGTTAGAAACTTGATTGTTATTCATCGAATTGACGAATTGAATTTGTACGAGGAACTATACAAAGCTGCACAGTATTGCGATTCCAAGTTTCTTAATGACTCAAGTTATTGTTCAAAATAAAGTACAAATTTTATCATCGTTGGGGAGTGTTGAGTCAGCTCTATGTTAAAATTTGTCTTTATGTTTTGTCTGCCATGTTTGTTCTGTAATTTATTTAACTATTGTGTTGTCAAGTGTAGTTACCCAAGTGTATTTAGTGTAAACATTTAATCACCTGTTTGTGTCCTTGTGTTAATTAAATGTCAATTTGTGCAATGTTATAAAATTTAATTGTAAAGTATACCCTATAGGGAATTTATATTTATTTATTTAAAAGCAGATTTTTCAGTTCACTTGTTCACTTGAAGTCACTGAGGTGATCACATCTTTTTCAATGTCAAGAAAAGTTTAAATAATCTTTCACAAATTCAATTTTTTTTCAGCAAGTCTATTTAAATTCTAATCAAGTTTATTTTTCAAAGCTCTCACACTTGGCAAGCTGGTAAGCATTATATAGTTTATTATATTTGTTATATTTCCTTAGTCATTTTTTTGAATATTCACTAGATACATTTTTCTTATATATTGTAGTTTGAACACGTCGTTACAAGCATCAAGAGTGTGAGCGAAACTTGTCTTTTTTTTGGTTAACCCTACACTATTTGCTCACTTTTATTAAAACCTTTGAATATTACGCCCTAAAAACAAAAATAAACTGAACTTAAAATTATTGCGGAAAGGGGGACTTGCAACACCCCCTCAGACCCCCAGTTGATTTCAAACTCTCGCATTTCGCGTTCATGTTGTGCCCAAACTAACCTCTGGAGACGCAACTGCAGTAGTGAAGCATGGGCATTAGGGCAGGAGATCTTGAATACTTAGAATTACAAGATTCAGTAAGTAAAAATGATGGACGTTATTACGCAATATAACACTTGCAGAGCCACCCTGGAATTAATTGAGTCGTTATATATTCTTGAAATTAACAAAAAGAAAATAGGAAAAATGAAAACAACCAGATGCCACTTATGACGAATATAAAAACAGTACGCAAGAACTTCACAAATAACTTCGGGTTTCACACGCGCGGGACAAATTTTAATCGGAAATGCCCCTTGGCTTGTCCCCCAGGGTTTCTAACAAATTAAATTCACAAAATAATCAATCTTTTCAAACTTCCACACTCTTAGCATACCAATGTTTTCCAAAAGTAATTTTTATTGCAATACCCTGAAACATAACGAAAGCAAA
Organism: Hydractinia symbiolongicarpus; assembly: GCF_029227915.1. Classification (NCBI taxonomy): domain Eukaryota; kingdom Metazoa; phylum Cnidaria; class Hydrozoa; order Anthoathecata; family Hydractiniidae; genus Hydractinia; species Hydractinia symbiolongicarpus. The sequence continues at coordinate 10,379,752 of NC_079884.1, forward strand.
CAACAATAAACACTGTGTTGTGGCGCTAATACTTGTAGCTTAGCTACGTGACTATTTTTTAGCGCTAAAAATAAGTCGTCAGCCAGATATGACAGTAAAGTTGAGAGTGTAGTTTTAGTTTTTCCATCCTCCTAGTTTTAATAAAGACTTTTTAGTAAAAATAATATAGAGAATTTATTCACCTTTCCAAAGATATATTTTCAAAAGAAAAAGTACCTTGTGTGAGTTAGAGATACTTTAAATATACTTAGTGTGTTAAAAATGGTTACCATATCTTTAAAATATTCAATCGCTCATTATCCCTCCATAAAAAACCTAACAAGCCCTGGAAAAGAGGTTGTCCTTGTTATTTTTCTCGTACATCAAAAAGGCAAAAACTCCTGAGGATAACGAAGGTGAACTAGCGCTTAACTAAGGGGACCTGTGACTGGGCATTCTCGACACCAGTGTTTTGAGATAAACTCGAAAGTGGGTTTTAATTCTAAAGAGTGCCCGCAGGCTCGACCCCATCACCTTTTAGACGACGTAGGTTACTATACGACTGCTGTATTTTACGCTCAATCAAGTGCAATGAAGTAGAGAATGACTGCTAACTTGACGTACTGGGTTTAGTCCTGGGTTAACCCAAGTCATGTGAAGGAAATTGGGGAGATGGCACACTGTGTGTGTCGTTGGATGCTACGGGGAGTTGTCTGGTTAAGCGCAGACCAATGGCATACGTGGCTCATTAAAACTCTAGAATTCTCCATCTAAGCCATAGCCCCTCCTGGAAATAATAGACGGGCATTAAGTTCAACTTCAAAGAAAAAAAATGAAAAATAGTCCTGGAGATGAGGTTGATGTGCTCGTTGTCCGTGAAAGCATAAAAGGTCCGGATATTTGAAGATTGATAGAAAAGACTACATACAGTTGTGCCTACAAAATAAAATTAGAGTGCTTGTTTACACGAACTCATACGAGATCTGAAGTTGGGTATATCCCTTTTTAAGGAGGAAGTTTAATTTTTTAAACATGCTTAGATATAAAATAATAGGAAATTTAATTTTAAACTATTTTAAAATTCGTAAGAAGTGGAGTGTTTGCAAATTGGTATCGTGTAGCTAACAGAGTGACTTAGGACAATAGCTAAGAAAAGCAGATATTTATAGCTAGCGCAGTTGGTGTCCAGGTAACCTAATTTTTAATTTAAAACTATAACTAATGGTCATGTCCAGTATTGGTCACACTTTGGCATTGGAGCTTAAGGCCAATAGCTACTATAGCTAGCTATATATATATTATATATATATATATATAATATAGCGAGATGCATTGTGTAAATGTATTGATAAGCTATTCCCTTAAGTATTAGCGTGAAGTAATTAAATAATAAAAATCTTTCGCGAAGTTTTTTTATACATTGCGCGGGAATGTATTGTTGATTTAATTACTTAAAAAGATTCCAACGCATTTAATAAATTAAAGAAACATACGAGAAGCATTGTTCATAACTATTAAATGCGGCTTTTTTTAAACTTTCAAAATGTGATCTAAAAATACATTTCTATCGCCCCTATTCGTTTTTGAACTTTTAAAATGCAATCTAAAAAACTTTTTTATCACCGCTTTTCGAATTTAAACTTTTAAAAAGCGATCTAAAAAACATTTCTATTGCCGCTGTTCGTTTATAAACTTTTAAAATGCGATCTAAAAAAACATTTCCATCACCGCTTTTTGTTTTTAAACTTTTAAAATGCGATCTAAAAAAAACGCTTAATTACTGCAATTAAAATTTTCAAAAGGATTCACGCAAAATAGATTGCTAAAATTGATCTTGCAACCTATTGTGATTAAACAATCGATCGCGTGGGGTCATTGTTTATTAGCGAGGCAATTATTTTCTTCAAAAAAACAAAAGGTATCCCAATGTTATTGTTCTGTGTAACTATTCATGCAAGTTTCGCGTCCGCGGTAGATTACATTCAGACTGTACTGTATGTGATCATGTGATTTTGATGAACGGTTAATGATATATAAGGGTTTAAAAATTATGCTTACGTCAGCAAAGACCCACGAAAAAACACAAAATTATTTTTTAGGAATTTGTATACCTGTTGCCTTCAACGTAAAGGTCTTAAACGCTGATCGAGAAAATGTATAGGATCATTTACTTTTGACAAACGGTTACGGAGATATGGTGGTTTAAATGATTTTTGATGACGGCATCAACCCGTCCAACAGTTTGGGGACCCAGGTTTGGGAAAATTACCCAAATTGGTCCTAGATGGTCCCTATTTGCTTACGCGGTGAAAAATCAATGACATTACCACCTCGTTTCCAAGTTTTTTGGCCTCAAAGTTTTAAGTGCACTGTAATGGCTTCGTTATTTGATATAGGATATTGACGTTAAAGTAGTGTTATTGACGTTGCGCCGTAACATCATAAATTTTAACATTATAGACATACTTTTTTCAGAGATGTCAAAGAAAATTTTGGTGACATCAAAGGAAAATGACGATATCCACTATGACCGTCACATACACTCCGTATTATTATATAAGATACACATTAATTTTAGATGCCTTAAATAATTGGCTTTGTTTTTGCGATCATTAAGCAAATCAAAGCATTCATAATAGCTCTTGCCTGCTTTTATTAAAGAAAATTTGCTTAAATAAATGTCAAAATTATAGAACCTTTTAAACTGTGCAAACATCAATAAAATTTTCAGAGATACTTTCTTAAAAATTTAAAAATTATTTGTGCCATGATTACAACAGTGTTTCAACAGCGAATGTTTTATGTTTTACGTTATATATATATACATATTTTTTTTTGTTTTTCCACTTGCTTTCAAGAATACAGAAATGCTATTGTGCTTTTTCTGTTTATATATACTCTAAAAATGATTGGCTAATAAAATTCAGAAGCCATTTAGATCTCAGACTTCGGGAATTTGTATTTGAATTGGTTTCTGAAAACTGTGCATATCCAGTATACTTTCAATAGGAATTTAAGAAAAATAAAATGAATGATTTGTGAGTTTATCTCCTGTTCTTTTATAATTGGAAAATAAATTAAGAAACGGATATTAAATTATAAGGAATGAAAGGAATGTTCCTTTATGTACTGTATTTTCCGGTATATAACCCGTGGGTTATATGTTGATTTTGCAGGTTATAATGTGCTGCGGGTTATATGATTATAAGTCAACTTTAGAGATCATTTTTTCTTTTGTGTTGAATGTAATTCTAATCTATTTATATCTTTGCAATCACATTGAGCACATTGAAATAATTTACTTCTGGTAATAGAGCACTATGGCAGATATCATTTTTGGGTGTTATTGACATGTATTTCAGAACCTAGTGCTCAGGACTTCATTCTTTTTTTATCTTCGCTACCTTCAAGTAAGAGGTGACAATTGAAAATATAAAAAAATTAAATTAAAAATACAAGACACATGCAACTATCTCCTCCCCATTGCTGCAATTTATTTTGTCATGCACACTGTGATTGCTGAGATATAAACGGATAACAAAATTATACAAACATTAGAAAACAATGTTCCGTACTTCGCTGTTACAGACAAACTGTGATAATTATTATTTTGTTTATTATTATTTTTGCAATCAGAGACAAGGAAGTTAAGACTAAGAGCTGGTTCAGACACTTGTGTTTGGGGTTCACGAGTTTAAACGTACCCCAATTGTCTCCAGCTTGAAAAAAAATAACACAGAACTAAAAAACTAACAAAAAAGTAGATGGGGGTTATACAAAGGTGCGGGCTACAGGCTTTTTCAGGAGAGGCGTGCGATCGCACACCTTGACACACGCCTAAATCGTTTCAGGTGTGTGATTAATCGCACGCCTGAAAAATAAATATTGAGTTTTCAAAAATCGATTTTATAGGTTGATTACCTATAAAATCCATTTTGTAGCGTGCGATGGCAGCCCTCAAAATAGTTTTTGAAGACTTGTCAGACAAAATGTCCAATAGATTTCCGTCTTGGTCGGACACTTTTAGATCTCAGAATTATCGATTAGTCCTGGTCCTTTTAATCCATGAGCAAGCCTATTCATAGCCAACCTGACCATCCTAGCTAATTCACTGACTCACATAAATCTCTTTTGCCTGGCCCCTTTGTCGTTGGTAACTAGGTCTTACACAAGAAATTCATCCATGCGGTTCTTAACTAATGCGGAGGTGAACGCCGACATAGCACGGATGAAGCAAGTCTGCAAAACTGCACGTACAGGCGGAATAGACATTTTATCATGGATTTAATTGTAGATGATTTCTTCATTTGACAAAACAATTGGAAACCATAGCAGGTCCAAATTTAATGTATTTTTTCTTAATGCCTTTAAAAACGAAACCCACGTGCCATATAATTCTTTTTTCTGCATAAATTTTGGTTAAAAGTTTTATATAAGCCACGTGGATAAAGATTTTTTTTAATTTGATACAAAGCATATTTTTGCCTATTTGCTTGTGATGAACTGAAAAAAAAACAATAAATATAAAAATCGATCATCGTGTTTGGGGTTCACGATTTAAAACGTCCCTCACTTTTCTACCGCAAAATGAATGCGCATCAAAAATTAACCTTGGAGCCCATATCGCATGTGTAACATTCTTTGCACATGCATTTTACATCGCACGCGTTACTTGACTTACACGTGTGAATCATCGCACACCTACTCAAATATTCCTGAAAAAGCCTGGGGCTATCTGATAACATCAGGTTTGTAACTCCTTAAAAAAGCTGAGCTGCGGGTTATACGATGTGTGGGTTATATACGGGAAAATACGGTATGTGCTTTGTTGAAAAAACAAATTAACATAATGTAGCCCCTAAAAATTAAAGCTGCTAAATTAAAAAATGTGGCAGTTGAAACTGTCAATTTAAAAGTTTTAAGATGTGTTTCTATTTCCATTGTTTCAAATAATTGACGTCAGGGATTTGACCTTGATGAAGCATGTGAGAAACTGAATAAAAATGTTAAAACAGTGGCTGACAAACATACCCCTTCAAAACACATAGATTTTCTGGCCGTGTTGAGGCATGGGTCACTGATGATTTAATAATAGCCATCAAAGAAAAAGACTTCTTAGAACAGAAAGCATCAAAAACAAAATCCATCATAGATTGGGAAGCTTTCAAACAAAAAAGAACCAGGTAATAGGTTTCAAAAATCGACTCAAAAACAAATACTATAATGACGTTTTGCAGGACTTTTAAAAACGGCCACAATAACTTTGGAAAACCCTAAAAAAAACTGGTTCCTTATGAGTCAGGCAATACTACCTCATTAAAACGAGTAGTCCAAAATGATGGTACAGAAACTTCTCACCCAAAAGAAATTTCCAACACATTCAATTCATTTTTTGTCAGTGTTGGTGCCAAACTAGCCTCTAAATTTTCTTCTGACACTACTAATGTTAATCCACCTGTTTGTGGACACGGTTTTCAGTGGCCTCGAGACCAAAAGTGTTGAAAAAATTATTAACTCACTAAAACTTAATAATGCTACAGGCTTGGACAGAATTGGTTTACGACTGCTAAAAGCAGGTTCGTCAGTTTTAAGTATTTATTTATCAAGTCTTTTCAACAAATCTTTATTTACTGGTTATGTACCTAAATGTTGGGAGACTAAAAGGATCTCGCCTATTTTTAAAAGTGGCAATTAAACAGATCCTACTAATTATCAGCCTATCTCCAATTTGCAATTCCTATGAAAATCTTTGAAAAGTTGTGCATGAGCAAATGTCTCATTTTATTTCTGAGCACAACTTCCAGAATGACAGGCAGTCCGGATTTCAAAAACTCTTTTCCACAGAAACTGCAGTAGTCAATGTCCCTGATTTTATTCTTACTGAGCTCAACCAACAAAACTTTGTTTGTGCTGTGCTCATTGACCTGTTGATCATAAAATTTTGTTAAAAAAAACTATGGTGTTTTGGCATCAGAGATGCTGCCTTTGACTGGTTCGAGTCCTACTTAACGGGCCGAATGCAGCTGACTCTTGTAAACGACACAGGGTCAGATCTGCTTCATGAAGTCACTTTTGGGGTGCTGCAGGGATCTGTGTTGGGACCCCTGCTCTTTCTTTTGTATATTGATAACTTAAAATCTGTCATCAATTCAAACTACCACCATCTCTATGCAGATGATACAATAATTATTTCGTCCCATAAAAACTTGGATACCCTTGTCTCCCAGGTTGACCTCTGGCTGAATAATAATAAAATGACTATTAATACGGACAAAACTGAAACAATCTTTTTCGGCAACCACAGCCAGTTAAAAAAAGTTGAGAACAAAACTATCAACTATGTGGGTATTCCTTTGAAGAGAAGCGAAAAAGTTAAATATTTTGCGGTAACATTTGATCAAAAAATGCAATTGGAAGAGCACATTAATGACATAAATAGAAAAATACTAATTGAATATTCTTAAATTAGAACCATTGCATCCTGTTTAACACACAAAAAACCTTTTAATTAATGCGCTTGTCATGCCATATTATAACTACTGCTCCTCGGCATGGGTTGTGCCACCCAAGGTAGATTGGGAAAACTAGAAAAACGATTAAAATGTGTCTGTACCTTTCTTGGAAAAGAGAGGGAATATTCAATGAATAATTTACTCATCAAAAACGATGCCATATTAGTTTTTAAAGCCATGAATCCATTGCTCCTGATTACATGCGCTCAAAATTCCTTTTGACAAAAAACTGTCATAATCATCAAACAAGAGGAGCTTTAAAAAACAGGTTCACACTTCCCTTGGTCAACACGGAATTTGACAAAAAAAGCCTTCTCATTTAGAGCTGCAAAAGTGTGAAATTATCTTCTGAACCAAGTGTCTGCTTTTTAAGACTTTTGCATGTTGATTTGCAATTAATTTTTTAGAGTAAACATATACCAGCTTACACGGAAAATTTTATCGCAAGCAAAGTGGCAGATCCCACTTTATTAAAGTCGTCAGCAAAAATTTTAAAAAATTTATGTTAATCTATTTACAATATCTATGCATTGATAAGTTTAAATGCACATCTCTTTAGAGGTTTAAAATTACTGATGACAGAAAATGTCAAATTTGCTATTGCTTAAATATTACATCATTTATATGCAGAATGATTAAAGGTTCAAATTTATACCATTTGTTGACCCTGTTCCTCTTGTTATCTCAAGATAACCACAACAACGCTTTTGCAAAAAATTTTATTATTGATAAGATCAATATGGCATTATGGATCGCGCATCTTACGCATGATGTGGTCTGTATAACCAGGGCTGTTATATACATTATTTTATATCATATAATTACATAATAATTTTTTATGTATATTTTTATTTGTAGGTTTCTTGTCACTATGAGTTCTAATTCAACAGCAGAATGTATCCTGTGGCCAAATAATCCAGAAAGATGCACAACTGTTTTGGTTATACAAAAAATATTTGCAGGCTTGTCTTTGATTGGATGTCTCTTTGTGCTTTTTGTAATTATCGTATTAAAGAAATACAAAGCGTTTGTGCAAAAGCTAATACTTGCTTTAGTTGTATCAGCGACTCTCCACAGCATTTCATACTTGGTAGGTAATGTATATACAGAATCTGGTCCAGCATGTCGTTTCCAAGGAGTGATAATGCAATACTCCGACTGGTCAACTTTGCTTTGGGTACTTGTGATAGCTCTAAATCTTTTATTAGTTGTGTTAGGAAAAAACAAGGAGAAATACCTCTACTGGTTTCATGGGTTTGTTTGGTTGACAGCTTTATTTTGGACCATAATACCGTTTTTCGGTGATAACTATGGACCTGCTGGTATTTGGTGTTGGATCAAGCGTGATTCAACTTATTTCCGATTTGGTGTTTGGTATATTCCACTGTTCTTGATCGTTTTTGCAATGCTGATTATCTACATTTACATTATTTACAATGTAATTCAAGCAACCAGACAACGTAGTGGTGGAAATACTGATGAAGATCTGCGACGAAGTCGCAGCTACCGACATGAGCTAAAACCTTTACTTGGTTATCCATTAATCTACATTGTTTTTTACACACCTGCCCTTATATATAGAATTGAAGATGCATCTAACCGTGATCAACCTACTAGGTTTTCTTTAGCAGTTTTGATTGCCATTCTTGTTCCTTCCATTGGTGTAGCAAATGCTCTGTTCTTTGCAGTATTTAATGCAACTGTAAAGGAGCTAACTTGGACAAGAATTAAGCAGGCTGTCATCCGTTTGTTTATAAAAGAGCCAACACAAATTATCCATGAAAATTATTCAGTTTATGATCCATCCGTTGCTGAGAAAAGTGGAAATACCCTTGAATTGTCCTCTGGATATGTTTCATCAAATGTCATCACATCTCCTACTCTTGAAACATATAGCCCATAAAACATACCATGTACACCGATACATTCACTTGAAACAACTTTGTAACAATGTATTATTTTACAATTTAAAGTAAAACTAATGTTTGTTTCTTTATTGTTTTTGTGGATGCATTTTTTTCTTTCTTTTTTTAAATAATTAGCATTCAAATTACATTTTTTTATTTTTCTTACACAACATTTTCTTTTTGTATAACAGTGAATAACAGGAAGTTGTAATGAAAAATTCAAGTTTTTTTTAGATTTCCGTTAAAAGTCATCGTCATAAACACAACATAGATACTTTTCTTAAAACTAAATGCAAATAAAGCTTCTGCCATTGAAATAAAATCATATGAATTATCATTTTCAGTGTTAACAAATTTCTATTCTATATTTCATGCTTTAAAAAGTTGAATGTCCACAACTTACAATAAAAAATATAACCAGTAATTTTTAGGTTTTGTGGTTTGGGTTGAAACAATAATAGATACGTACAACTTGACCGAACTTAGTAAGCTCATCTTTAAACACACTTGTATTAGTGAGTTATGAATCCTAAAACATATAGCAGTTCAGATGAAGGAGATTATTTTAAAAGGATAGGAAAGTTGTAAAAATTATAAATTATTGAGATAGTTTTTTTTTTAACTTTCTTACATATCACTAAAACAGCATAATTTTTATATTTTCACTTCTTTTATGCATCAATTTGCAGAAAAATCAGGAAAGTTGTTCTCTTAAGTTTGAACTTAATAGAAACCATGAGAAAGTTGTCCAGAATAAATTGGTTGCCCTTAACAAAAGATACTATTTGCTACAAAATTAAAAAATGATAACAGGTTTATTTTTATGTTAGTGTATTATTATTATATATTATATATTATATAAACAACTAAAATGGTGTGGACGAGAAAACTTGGCAAAGCTAAGTTGCGCAGTCATCTATTGTTAGTTTATGAATTGAACATATTCTACATATTCTACCAACGTTTGCTAAAATATATAGTCGTTTTTTGTGTTTGTCAGGAAGATGTAAAAAGAATTTATAAATTTATAACCTTTGTTCATAAACTCAAGGGTAACTCAATGGAACAGGTTTCTCTGCTGTACTTAACCTCCACCACTTTTTTTTTCTCTGCTTAACACCCACCGTTTTTTCTGAAATTGTTGATATTTTGTGAAATATTACAAAAAGGGTCAAAAAAGTTAGTTTCAGATTGCACATTGTTTAAATTTTCTTGAATTTCATTGGCGAAAAAGAGGTCAAAAAAATATGCACTGACAAAATTGGATGGGTTTAACTTTTTAAGAGAAGCTTGAGAGCATGTTTTCACATGCTTGTGGAAAAAACTCTCAAGCTATTTTGGCCTGAGCGAAGAATATTGTTGTATGGAAACCTGCCTATAGAAATTAAGTTTTAAATGACCTAAGATATAGCTTCCTGAAAGCCCAATGTGAATAAAACAGCATAACAGAAAATATTTTTGTTTTTATTTAAATTATCGTTTTTACCTTTTTTTACACATTTTATATTTTTTACATATTTTATAATATTTATTTTCACATACATTTTTTTTTAAAATTGTGTCATAGTAAAATTTTGTTTTTAAAAATGGTTTATATTTTTTATATTTTTCTCCCTAAGGTTTCTCTTTTTTTATTTTAAACAATTTTTACTTTTTATTTTGTAGTTTAGCAATGCTATACATGGCTTCTGTATCGTAATTGAGAACATAAAATGCCCTTTGTTTCACAGCGCTTTTATTGATAGTAATACCTATAAACATTGAAGAATCTATTCTTTGAATGAGTTCATGACACATGCCAGACCATGGACATAAAATGAAAAAAATGGTTTTACAGTATTTTTAATACAGTATATAACTATTTTATGCTAAAAGGTTTTTCTAATCTTTAAAAAATAAATTAATACAAAACAGTTAAATGCATTTATTATTATTGTGAAATATTACACTTATTTTATATATATATATATATTTCGGTGTTGGAGAAGAATTTTGATATGTAATACGTTGTGGTATTTTATATAATATGAAACAAGGTGTTGTGTTAAGGTGTTGGTCATAATGTTTGTTGACATCTTTAAGAAAATATATACAAAACAGTGAAATAGTTGTCATCTTTCAATATTTTTTAACCTTGAAAATTTAAAAAATTAGTGGGAGTAAATTAAATAACCGATAAGAGTTAAACACATATTGCAGGTTAGAATGTTTGCTATTGTGTGATAAGTTAAACACCCTGCATAAACTTTATTCCCTTTATAAAGACTCCTAAATTCAGTTTTTTCAGTTGTTTTTTTTAAAAAAAGAAGTGTGTATTTTTTTAAATTTCAAGGTTACTTTTTGACTTATGTTGTTAAAAGTGATCAAAATGCTACAAAAATTAAAAATATTATGTACGCGTACATAGTGTTTTCTACGTACTGTAGAAAACACAAATATAATTAAGAAAACAAATTTACCAAATGATACCCTATTTTTCTTCCTAAAAAAACTTGTGAATAAGGAAGAGGCTAGAAGTTGGAAAATCCCAGAGGTTGTCAGAGTTTTAAAGTTGTAAAGTTTAGGTTATTTCTAAATCAACAGGTTTAGATAAAATAATAGCTGTTCCAATATGACAGTAACAGTATTGAGAATAAGCAATACTTTTTCTCGATATATATGTAAAAAATATATTCCAAGAATTTTTTAGGTGGAAAGTGTAAGTAATTTTGTATTTCATCACACTTTTTGTTTTATACATAACCACAAGACATTGATTTTTATTTTTAGTTATCACTTTAGGTATCACTCTGTTGCAATACTGCATGAAACTATCAAAAAATTTGGGATGCTGAAGAAAGATGAAGTTAGGGTGAGAAACGTAGTAAACAATAAATCCATACCTGGGTGTTCTAAAATTATACCTTAAGTGGATAAATTTTGGCGAGTATTTAATTTGGCGAATGACCAAAATGGGATATTTGGTGGGTATTTACTTTGACGAATGATAAATTTTATAAAATTTTGCCAGGATTTAATTTGGGTGAATACAAGAAATGTTTATTTTGGCGAATGACACAAATAAATGAATTTTTATGTTTGAAATGTTTTATAAAAATTGAGAATAAACGTATATATAAACAAAAAATTTACCTGTAACAATCCTCCTTATATTGTATTATAAAACCTGTTGTAAATATAAAAAAAAGTTCGTTTTGTTTGGGGAAAGTCGTTGTTTTTTTTTTAAAAAAACGTATTGAATTTGGTGAATAGTCAGTTATCAAAATTTTGGCGGGTATTTAATTTGGCGAATTTTGCCAAAATTTGTCAAATTTAATTCTTGCCAAAATTTTGTCCACTTAAGGTATTTATGAATCGAGTATCTAGCAAAATAGAAATCTAAAAATGAGAAAAAAGTCGACCTTTATGGTTATTTCTTAAACTCTGATATCTTTTTAGGAAATAATATTATCAGTTATGAAACAACACAGCATCTCCATCAATCAAATATTATGTATGTTATGGAATCAGTCGAACTTTTTTGGGAGCATAAAGTTAGATAACAAATCCACTTTAAAAAATTTCGACAGGGTAATATGAGATAAGTGTCACCACTTCTTCAACATGAGGAATTAATTTACACTAGTCGTTAGCCCGTGGAAAGATCCACGGGTTCGCCCGTCCTTGTTATACCGCATATTACATGTGTCTCGCTACTTGCGCATCTAAGCTACCATTTTGCGTGACAGACAGACAGACGGCAGACGTATACGGGTATTATAATATAGATAATTATTTTATTGCTGACATCACCATGTTTTACTTGATGTTATCAGAGAAACTTGGACAAAATGATTCATTCACAATATAAATAATGTGTGTACTTTTTTTTACTCAAGTCAATATTCAATCAGAATTTATAACATTTTCCAATTCAGAGAACTATACTATTAGTTTCGGGCTATTTTGAATAGCTTCTGACATCATTTTCAGGTCAAGTCAAAATGTTTAATAAGTTTTCTATTATACTCACAAACAGTTGTACGTGACATCAGTAATAATGAGATAATGGACACAGCAATTTAAAATCTCAGGGGCTAATAAAATTTGAATTCTAAACAGCCGTTTTACGTGCTCTATTCTAAATAGGGTTAATAAACTCTTCCCGAATTTTACATTTTTTGCTGCTTTTAGTTTCTTTGTTTTATTTCTCTTTTAAACAATAACATCAGTAATTAAACTGTTGTAGGAGGTTATTTATTTGCAGTATGATTTTGAAATTTTAGACAAATTTTTGGTGAGGATTTCAAATATTTTATCTATTTTCTGCCGAAAGAAGCTGTGGCACATTATTCTTAGCTTTGCTACTTTGATCTTGCTTCATACATATGTCTTTAAATTAAACTTCTAAAGAAACCATATAATAATCAGTCTTACAAAACTTTGAATGAAGTACAAACTGTGAGAAAACATTTTTTTTACTTGTTTTACACCTAACAGTTTAGGGATAAAACAAGTAAAAAAAAACATTTCAATGAAGATTAGAAAATAATAATTTTGCATCCACAAAGTTTATTTGGATAATCAATTATTTTTTAGAAAAAAAAAGGATTACAAACTTCTGTTTACATTAAAAAGCTAAATAATAATCACATTCTAGTAAATAATCACATTCCATACAAAATATTTCATAGAATTGGTGTCTGTAATGTTGTTTTAAAATTTGAACATCACAATATTTATTTCGAAAACGTCAATGTGACGTTTGTTGGACATCATACAGTTTGTGATTCACTCCTAATGAATTTTCAAAACAAAATTTCAGTGTTGTTTAAAGGAGTAAATTTGAACAAATTAATAACTATGTACTATAAATAACTGTAAATAAAAAATATATATCTCATGTGACTGATTAAATTAATATTGACAACCATGGCAACAACAGATTTTTTATAAACTTCTAAAAACTAATCTTTTTAATTCAATGAATTTTGTTTACTTATAAAATGATACCAGATGTTAATAAACATGTTACCAACTAAACTGATGCTCCATTAAATTACAACAACATAATTTAGAAAACAGAGAGGTTGCTGTTTCTAAGAAAGTCACCTAATTTAAATTTCTGTTACCTTGACATATATTTGGTATCTTGGTGTCAAATGACAACCTATGTGCCAATGTTTTGTATTTCCCATCATATTTCACTTTTGTAGAATCGTGATAAATCAAAATAAACGAACAAACATTTCTAGAACTTTAATATTTTATTTTATAACATAAATTCCCTGTGAATTCCAAAATTACAATCTCAACAGCGTTTTTGTTTTTATTATTTGTATTTCAAAAGCAGACCTAACTAAGAAAGACAGTCAAATATACCAGTGTCTTGTTGCCATAGGACTAATGTTTTCAAAAGATGTTTATTTTATAGAGTATGGCAAGGTTTTGTATAAATGAATATGCAGTTGGATCAAGTTTCCACTCTACTTTCACTTTCCGTGAGTTATATTTTTATAAGTTTGTTAAAGGAGTATGCCATAACAAAACTTGCAGAAGTTTATTTAAAATAATAGTAGGAAGTTAAAAACAATCTATGCTGTTTTACCTTCTGTCATTTTTTACTATATTTTTGGAGGTTTGTTTTTACTTGTTTCTCCATTACAATGTTTATTCACATCAAACTTGTGTATTTATTCCTTAGTATTTTGTAATATCAAACTGGTTAAAATTTTTAGAAAACTTGAAAGTTTAACCGAAACTATCCTAGTTTTTAATTATTATTAAATTCACCCTTAGGAAAAATATTACTATTTTAATTTTTATTTCTAGGTGAACAATGGCTAACAATTCTACTATTAGCACTTGCAAGTTATGGCCAAACAATCCTTTTAAATGTAATATTTTATTTGTGGTGCAGCATATATTTCCATCAATCTCCATTCTTGGTTGCAGTTGGATACTACTTATTATCTGGTTGTTTAAAAAATACCATGTGTTTGTTCAACGTTTGATAGTTGCATTGGTTACTTCAGCATTATTTCTCAGCGTGAGCTACTTGCTTGGTAATGTTCACATGAAACACAGTCAGTTAAGGTGTTACGCTCAATCAATATTCATGCAGTATTTTTTGTGGGCAACCTTGTCCTGGGTCATTGTTATTTCTGTAAATATGATTTTTATTGTGAAAGGTATTGACAGTAAAAAGTATGAGCTGTTTTATCATGCATTTGCATGGACCAATGCATTGCTTTGGGCCGGAATACCTTTCGTAAATAATAGTTATGGTCCTGCGGGTGTATGGTGTTGGATTAAAAAAGAAGCTTCAATTCTTCGATTTGGTGTGTGGTATCTCCCGCTTTTGATTGTTTGCCTGTGCCTGTCTGTTATGTATGTTTACATGTTTATACGTAATAGAAGATTGGCTAAATATAGCTCAGCTGCTGAATTAGAACAAACATTTCAGATTTATCAGAGAGAAGTAAAACCATTACTAGTTTACCCATTCATCTATATCCTATTAACAATACCAATTTTTGTGTATCGTTTATATGATGTCACACACCCACATCACGAACCGAAATTCGTATTGCTTCTTACAGCAGTTGTATTTGCTCCATCAGCTGGTTTTGCAATGCAGTAGCATATGCGTTTTACAATAAATCTATTCGAGAATTGAGTTGGAAAAAATTCAAGGAAGCACTTGTTGCTCGCATCTTGGGAAAGCCATACAATGTACGGCCATATGAAGTTGATGACGCAAGAAGCAACAGTGTTGTGAGACCAATTCGTTCTAATTCAGAACCAGATGATTTTGAACCAAAAGAAAAGAGTGAACCACATATGGCACAAGACGATAAATTACCAGATGAATCAGATGACCTTAAGTTTTATAACTCAACATTTCAGAAGCCTGCTATACGCAATAATAATAAAAATACTGAAGACGTTTAGGTTAGTTAGTAACGTGTAAAGAGTTTTATAATGTATATATAACTTTTCAACACTGTAATTACTTTTTTTGACATTATAATATCTTGTTTATTACAAAGTGAGTTTTAATATAATTTCATTTTCATCTGTATCAATATAAAGTAACTAAAATCAGGGAAAAAACAACAAATTTGAATTTTTTCCAATGGGATTTGGATTAAGAGAGTGGACTGTGTAGGTTTTACTGTTGGAAAATGACAATTGTACAGATATCTTTTTTAAATCTTTTGTATTTTTAACTTCACTTGAACTGTTTTTTAAAAATGGAATAAGCAAAAATCCATTAACTTGTTTTGAAATGACTACTTTATAGATGTTTTTTTTGATGGCACCATTAAAAGTCATTGTTCATGTTTAAAGCTATCCTTATTAAAAGATTTTTACAAGTTTTATAATTTTACACTATATTTCATTTTTTTATAACTATATCTTATATAATTATTGACAAGTAATAATATCATATTTTTAACAATTTATATTTTTTGACGACATGAGGAGCACTTGTATAGTTTATGCATTATAGATATACTGATCATTAGAAAAATGTGTCTTTATTAATTTTTAAGATGATTTTTTTTATTAAACAAGACATCCCTGCATGTAGCGTATAGCTTCCATAAATATTTTAATTTATCTATGCTGAGTTGTGCCGTACTTGGGTAGTCATGCTTAAAATTGTATTGATTTTCTACTTTTCTTTTTAAAGTTTTATTAAATAGCCAATATTTAATATTCTCTGCAGTATGGAAAAAAATTTTTGAACTTGGAGATAAAAACTTTATTATACTTTAATATTGACTATGTATGTTAACTGTACCATGCCTGTTACAATACCTTTTTATTGTCACTTGTCTAACAAACGTGATATTGGTTTATTTTTTAGAATAACAACATTGTAAAGGACAATGGCAAACTTAACCTCGAAGTGTTCATTTTGGCCTGAAACTCCTTCAAAGTGTCACAACATCTTGGTGCTGTTAAAAGTGTTTTCCAGTATTTCATTACTTGGCTGCATCTTCATAATTGGTACCATATGTCTTTTTAAGTTATACAAATATTTCGTTCAGCGGCTGATACTATTTTTGAGTATATCCGCCGTGATTAAAGTTATAATGAATTTATGTTCAGTTGATAACGAAGGCACATCGTGTGTTGTGCAAGCCTTTATGCTGCAGTACTTTAACTGGGCTGAATTATTATGGGTATGTTGTATTACTGCAAACATTGTACTTGTATTGAATGGTGTGCAAGCTAAGAATTATGAACTGTGGTTTCATTTGATTGTGTGGTTGGTATCATTAGCCTGGAGCGTTATACCATTTATCGGGTCTCACTATGGTCCTGCTGGTATGTGGTGCTGGATAAGGAGAGATGTTCCTGCCTTACGTTTTGGTATTTGGTACATACCATTGCTATTGTTTATTGTTGCAGCAGTTGTTGTGTATATGTTCATTTGTGTGCGTACATTTTTTTCTGTTGATGTAGATGAGGGTTTTCGTTATGAAGAAATGCAAGGAAGAGACATCTTGCGACAAGAAGTGAAGCCCCTTTTCGCATACCCACTTATCTATTTGATATTTAGTTTACCAGTCGCTATATACAGAATCGATGATGCTGTTCATCCTAATTTGCCACCTAAATATATTTTGCTTGTGTTGAGTGTGATCTCAACTCCAATGCTAGGTGGATTAAATGCTATTGTGTTTTCCCTTTATGGTGATACGCTTAAAATGTTATCCTGGAATAACATTAAAGGGGCATTTTTATCACTGGGGGAAGGGCCACAAGTATATGTGCGGCACAATTATGATGTAACGGATTATAGTTCGGACAACCAAGCACTTCTGTATCATAAGGGCGATGAGCATATCACAATGAAATATGGAACCAAAGAGACTGCATAAAGTTTCAAAATTTAAACATATGATGCATAAGCATAGCATTATGAGGTCAATGTGCAAAGTTATATGAGACCTGTAAGAACAAATAACTTTCACTATTACTTTCATATAAAATAATTCCTGTTTCAAAAAAAAGTGCTCATGTTTTGATGCAATTCTCTTTTTGTTAATTTGTTATTTTGGAAATATGAGATTATTTTGGAATATTATATTCCGGAAGTATGTTTGATGTGCGTATTTTGCGATTTTTCGAAACACCATCAGATAAAATCTTCCTATGTGTTTCTCCAATTATCATTATAACCTACTAAATAAACTATATCATTTTTTGTTTGTTTATAGCAAAACATTTTATTATTTTTACTAAGAAACAGCCTTGAAAAACGCTTTACTGTGATTGATTTTTATGCCTTAAGATTTCTGCTTTATTTACTTTAGCAGCAATAATAAAGTACCTTTTTAATGTTGCTTAAATTGAAAACTAGGGTGTATAGCTTGCTGGATAGCTCAACAATTAAAAAGAAGCTGCAAGTTTTATCTATTTATCTATTGAAAAAACTAATAAAAAATTGAAAGACGTGAGAGATTGTTTATAATGTTTTTAAAGGCACGTAATCACCTTGTAGGCAACTGTTTTTGAGGTACCTATTTTATAGTAAAAATTGAAAGATATACATGAGAAAACATTATCCTGAAAATTTTATTGAAAACTGACAACCAGAACATGTTCAAATGTTTCATAGAAATAGCCTACTCACCCCAATTTCTCTTAGCCTACGGAACCGCCATTACATTTCATTGCACGAATCATGCGATAATAAACGCACAGCAAAATCGATCACATGGTTGCTGGATTCATGCCATTACAAAAAAATAATGAATGAGGGAGAGCATCTGTAGCTGTGTTTCCACCGTAATGCTTTTATAAATGTATCAACAAAGTTCTGAAGATGATAAATTAGATAAATCAATCAAAGTTTCTGTGTTATTCTTTATTATTTAAACGTTTTAACTTACTGAAATCAGATTTCTTTGCAACAACGACCTCTTCTTCTTCTTGTTGTTTTTTTAAGGTAGCTTTGCCTCGCTAGCTGTCTTACTTTTTGATTATTTTCCTTTATTCAAACAGTTAGTCATTTCCTTACGGAGACATTATCAGATCTACGCAATTAGAATACCTAGATTTTTAGAATTTCCCCTTTTATGCTCTAAATTTAATTATCTCCATAATGCTTCAACTATCTTCACCTATCACAATGTGCATTCTCCCCCGTTGGGTTTTTTTGCTTATAATATGCAATAATCCCGGTCATGCTAATAAAAAAAGCTAGAGCGTGATAAACATTAATTATCATAATTTTTAACAAGGTGACAATATTGCGATTTCTTCTTTCTGTTTCGTTTTGTCTGTGGTCTCCAAAAACAATGGCGAATAGAATAAAGAGAAAATTATTATTTTCTTCTGTGTCTTTCCAATAGAAACTCCTGGGATAAAATTTCTTTCCAATTTTTGATGCCATGTATTACAAAGAAAAAACAAGCCAAAAATACAGCGTGAACGGAGCCTACCATAAAGGCGATATTATCAAACTCCATCTCAGTGCTCATTTAAAGTTAAGGCCATTTGTTTACCTACAATTTTACACGAAAATTTTGCGACAACCCGCTTATTAGACGGGAATAAGAGCTCAACAAGATCGTTAAGTATGGCGGCTAGAAAAAAAACACAATAAATTAGGATATTAAAGTACCATTATTTCCATTTCTAGTAAGTTTTATATCCTTAAATATTCAGGAAAGGCATAACTCCGTCTAAACTTTGAAATTAATAAAAAAAATGTATATGTTAATTTTTTTGAAAAGGGTGATTACGGGCCTTTAATAACGTGATATATTAAATATAGCCTGGTCCATGTGTGAACTAAATACTTTTGCAAAAGGATTTCATATCAGAGAGATGCATTTGTCTTTTCTTTCTTTTCCTTTTCTTTTACTAAATTTAAATATCACTGGATATCACATTTTTCTTTTTGTTTTTATGATTTTCCTCTGTTTTTTTAAGCTTGTATGCTAAGAAATGACATTGAGTTTTTATATTCATTGACTCAATGGTGTGAACATGAAATTGTCAACATAACAGGTGTTAAAAGATTAGCTCACTGAGCAAGTTAAGCCATGTTAAGGCTCAAGCCAATGATTTATATTAAGCATTGATAAAACAATAACAGATTTTTTAAAAAATATATGTTATTTTAATTAATTCTCATAAACTAACAGGTGAGTTAAAAAAATAAAAAATGATAGCAGGCGAGTTAGCCCTACGACTCTTTGATAAAATCTTTGATAAATGTTACAAAGAATTTACATGGAGTTGGTTCTAGGCTGCTGAGACTACACATACTGTATGTCACCATGGGCTGTCCTCTGGGAGACTCTCTTGAATATTTCCAATTGGAGCCTAATAGCCATACAATTATGAATTTCTAGCTAACACACTGAATACACGGTGTAAAACAGCCCTGCTGCTGTGTAAAAAATGCATAAATAAAAGATTACAAAAGTATAAATAACTGGAACATTATAGTAAAGAAAAAAATATAAATATAATAGCTGATGCCTGCAGGGGGGTTGACAAATCATTCTTTCCCCATGCAAATACTTTTTCATTTATTTTACTTTTCTTGATGGCAACATACTCGAAAGAAAAAACAAATTTTAAGATTCACAATAATACACAATATGTTGATGTTTGCCATAGATATGATAAACGAGATTTTAGATCAAACTACTTTAGTTATGATTAAGAAGTTCTACTGAAGTATATTTTCTTTGAAATCACTATAACATTCTAAATCGTAAGTCATTTTTAAATCGTAAATCATTTTAAATCGTAAGTCATTTAACGTAAATTTTTATGTCGTCTTTTTTATTTTTTTTATTCTGTTTTTATTCATACGATTTTTTAAAACTATAAATTTAAATTTAAAATCACCCTAAAGTATTGTATTTCCTTTTCAAATTCTAAATCAACAATTACATGTACGAAAGGACTTACCTTTTAGTCAAGTTATAAGCACTTCATCATTTAATGTTTTTAGTAACAAAATTTTTCAATGTTTTTAAAGGGTGTGAGATTTATACTTTATAACACTTTTTATTTATTGTATAGGTTGTATTAATTTATAATATTTATTGATAACATTTATTTATTTGAACAGTGTAATATTGAATTTTTAATATTGTAATTTAATAAGTAGTTTGTAAAGAATGGCTATGGTTTTACTTTTGTTGTTTTGTTTTTGAGTTTTGGATACAGTCATAACACTGATAATGAAAAAAAGATTTCTTTCAATCCTGTGTGTAGTTTGTTTAAAAATAACTATTTTTGGCCTTTTCAAGTGACAAACAACATCATGGCACAACCCAACAAAATCAGTAGACCGCCCAAATTTCACTTTTCGCAGACAGAATTCACAATCAGTTTGTTTGTTTGTTGATCTTTACAACATTATCACGTTATGGCATTATTCATTATTCATCTATGCCAGACATGGCCTGGCAATTTGAAGTATTGCTTGCTGGTAAAAGCATAAATTAGTACAGTTTAAAATTTTGAATATAACTGAAGTCGTAAGTCCATCTGTAAACATTGACGAAGGAACTTTTACAGGTTGAAACTACATGTCTAATATGAAAAAGTGTATTAATTGCTTGTGGTATGATCTGATATTTTTTCCAATAATATATTGCACGAGATATACTTCATTTGCTTAAAAAACAATCAACTTGGCATCAATAGTTTACAGATAATTTTTATTTGTTTTAAATAAGTTTTAAAAGTAAGTGAATATATTTATTCATTTAGATTAACAATGAATAACACGTCACTATGCATGTGGCCAGAAAAAGTACAACGCTGTGATACTGTTCTACTTCTTCAACGTATATTTTCAGCTGTCTCCCTAATTGGTTGCATATTCATTATTGCATTAATATGGCTGTTTAAGACATACAAGTATTTTGTGCAACGGTTGATCTTTTTTCTCAGTGTTGCAGCAGGATTTCAAAGTTTGGTTTTTTTAATCAGTAATTTACATAACAGTGATAAAGTTTGTCAATTTCAAGCTGTTATGTTGCAATACTTTGGATGGTCCACTTTGTTATGGGTAGTGTGCATGACCGTTAATATTATTTTAGTTGTAAGAGGTTTTTCGAATACAAGCAAATTTGAGAAATGGTATCATGTCCTATCCTGGATTCTTCCCATTTTTTGGTCTGGGTTACCGTTTATTGGACATCAATATGGGTCAGCTGGAGTTTGGTGTTGGATTAAACGGGATGCAACTCTTTTCAGATTTGGTACTTGGTATGTTCCAGTTTATGTCCTCATCTTATTTTTAGCATTTGCATATTTGTATGTATTTGTTAAAGTGTTGAAACAGAGTGGACGTTGGAGTGGGACTTACAATGCACAGACTCAACATGACAATGTCATGCTAGTGAAAGAAGTCAAGCCGCTTGCTGCTTTCCCCTTGATATACTTGCTGATGACTATTCCTACAACCATCTATCGCATCGATGATGCTGTACATCCGCAAAAACTACCAAGTTATGTTCTCTTAATCATAAGTTCAATCTGTAATCCATTGGTTGGTTGTCTTAACGCAATTGCGTTTGCATTCTATGGGGAAATTCATGCTCTGTTGACCTGGAGCAAAATTAAATCTGCATGGAAGTCTCGTTTTGCTGCTTCAACTACGAATGTGACACATAATTATGATGTTTCCGAGAATTTGCCAGAGCAAGCAAGCTATGAAAGTTTTCATGATGAAAATTAACAGTGAAGGGAGAAAAGATGTTAATACTTAATGCGAGAGAAGTTGTATATGTACGTTAGACAACAAGTATTGGTTTATTTATTATTTTGTATTTTTTTCATAATTTTCTACATTTATTTATATACTTGTAGTGTAATTTTCTTATATTTATGTTTTTAGTAACAAAACACTTTAATTTCTTTCTTCGTATTTTTTAGTTTAAACCATATTTTTTTTGTAGCACGTTTTTTTCAAAAAATGTAATCCCTTAATAGAATTAATTAATAGAATGCTACTAAGAAGGGCCAACTGATTTTTTTTTACTATAGCTTGTTTAAACGTACTTGAGTAAATTAATTATATTTTGAGCTCCGATTAGTTTAAGAAGAATAAACTATTTATCTTATTTAAAAATATTTTTTGTAGTTATGCAACTTTTATTTATTAGTTTCATTCACAACAAATACTTTATTTACAGACTTCTTATGGTTTCATGTAGGATTGGCTTTCTGGTTATTGCTTCTTAACTATATTTTATTTGAACATTTTAATTCAACAAGAATGTTATTGCATGCGTTTACTTAAAACAAATGTTTTTGTGATTTTTTTTCTTGGTTTTAACTAACATCTCTTGAGATTTTTTTAGTTTCTAGCATTTGTTTGTTTACTGTCTGCTGTGTTGAGAGAATACATGATACTACTTGAACTTATTTTTTTTTAGATTAACTTTTCATAAGACTTGCTTTATTTTACACTATGAATCAAAATATCAAAGTTTTTTGATATGAACATGTATATATCCAAGAAGTTTGTCATTGTAATATGTATTTTTCAATACTTTGTTATTTTTGTAACAATATTATGAGTATTTAATTCATATTTTGTATTATTTTTCTTATATTATTCAAAAGTATATTGAAAAACCTATCTGTACTAGAATGAAAGTCTAAAATCTGGGTGGTATTTTACGGAAATAGTAATGGAATAAGAAGTATCGCAGAAATCCTGAGTAAATTAGACTAAGCAAATGTACATATTTATTTTTCTCATGACTCTTCTTAAAGTAAATGAATCTAGATTTATTATCTAAATATTTTTATACTTTTATTGATTAGCTTTAGATTAAACATGAATGATTCCCAAGTGGTCAGCACATGCATTTGGTCAGAAAAACATCAACGCAAAACCATACTTGCCTTGCAGCGTACATTCTCAGCATTATCACTAGTTGGTTGCATATTTATCGTTGTATTAATATGGCTGTTCAAAACATACAAATATTTTGTACAAAGATTAATTCTATTTCTTAGCATATCTGCCGCCTTTCAAAGCTTTAGTTTTATACTGGGTGACTTGTATGAAAATGATACCATGTGTCAATTCCAAGCTTTTATTATGCAATATTTTGGTTGGGCTACTTTGTTATGGGTTTTGTGCATCACAATCAATATTATTTTGGTTGTTCGAGGAGTTGTTAATACAGAGAAGTTCGAGAAATGGTATCACCTGATCTGTTGGCTGCTTTCAGTTTTTTGGGCTAGCTTACCATTTATTGGAAAAAAATATGGTCCTGCATGTGTTTGGTGTTGGATTAAACAAGATGCAACAGCATTAAGATTTGGTACTTGGTATGTTCCAATCTTCTTAGTAATCCTGTTTTTAGTGTTTGCTTATGTTTATATTGTCCTAAAAGTTTTTGTGCGAAGTGGTCGTTGGAGTGGAACATACAACGCAGAAGTTGAACATGATAATGCAATGTTACTAAAAGAGGTGAAGCCACTAGCGTCGTTTCCATTGATTTACTTGATATTGACTATCCCAACGTTAATTTATCGTATTGAAGATGCTGTTCACCCGCACCAGTTACCAAAGTACTTCCTGTTAATTCTTAGTGTTATATTTAGTCCTTCTGTTGGAGCACTAAAT
Organism: Hydractinia symbiolongicarpus; assembly: GCF_029227915.1. Taxonomy (NCBI): domain Eukaryota; kingdom Metazoa; phylum Cnidaria; class Hydrozoa; order Anthoathecata; family Hydractiniidae; genus Hydractinia; species Hydractinia symbiolongicarpus. The sequence continues at coordinate 10,403,766 of NC_079884.1, forward strand.
GCAGTCGCATTTGCATTTTATGGAGAATTTCAGTCATTGCTTACATGGAATCAAATTAAGTCTGCATTTTTGTCGCGATTTTCCTCAACGGCTCACGTAACTCATAATTATGATGTTGGGGATGATGAGGAATCTATTTTCGATCCACGTGTGTGAGATTAATAAACAAGAGGAACTAAAAGCCATTTATGTACTTGGCATTAATTTTTGTTAAAGTGGAACATTTATTATTAATTTTTCTACATCATAAACATTAAAAGCATTCATCATAGAAAATATTTTTAATTTAACTTTTTCTATATGTATTAAAACCGAAATTAATTTGTTTTATTGGCTTATCTTTATCTGTTGTACTTTTTATCCAAATATGTATGAATCTGATGCAAGCAAATTGCTAGTTATTGCTGAGAAAAAGAAAAAATAGGTATAAACTAGCTTCACTGAATTGATTTTCTTAACTTTTTCATTATGTATATTTACATCTGTTTTTCGAAAGTATCAATACTTTTCATATTATAGCTATACCTCCCCTTTAAGTTTTTATTTTTATATCAAAAAAGAGATTTATTTAAACCTGCACTTTTTCAGTTTGTCCACACAGATATGTCACACATTTTGTGAAATGTTATTAATGCATTTTTTTTGTAACTGTATCATCAACTTACAAAATTGCTGGTTCCATTCCATCAACCATTAGAAATCAGACTTGTCTTAACCTCTAACCTCTAATCCTTACCCAAAATAGGTTTTTTCCTAAAAAGTTCAGGAAAGAAAACCGATCGTCCCATGAATTTTAAGTTTGGAACTTTACCTTATTCTGTTTTCGTTTTTGGTTCTTGGCATCGAATGTTTGTAGCAATTCTCACCTTTTTGTGAAATAAACGTAACATATAAATAAAAATATAATTCATCTTATAAACTGATCTTGTCTGTTTGAGAAAGGTATGTTTTTGTTGTGATCAGACACAACAAAAGTTTCTCTGATCAGAGGTTTCCTTTGTGTTTAAAAAAATCTTGCTGAACCAATCTTAACATTTCTTTCCAACAGATGATTTCACATAAAATAATACAAGGTGGTTATTTTAATGACACATTGAGAAGTTGGCAAACAAGAACATCCAGAATCGATCCTCAATGCTTGATTTATCCTATTTTTATCAGGTTAGATATTTCTTATAAACCTGACATATTTTTTTGTCTGCCTGCTCCCAAGACTGCTTGCTTTGATCAACTTCATGTTTTTTTTTAAGAATTCGATTGCATTTAGTTGTATCAGGTTAGTTTGCAATTTTCTCTATCTAATATGTACTTTCAGCTCAGATGAAAATGTGCTTGAAGAAATAAAACGTCTTCCAGGGCAATACAGGTAACATATTTTAGCTACTGAACATTTATCATATGACATGCAGTAAAAACAGAGTGGGTGTGGCATTTGTTATATTAGCAAATACACTGTTTCGTTGTAACTATACTAAGAATTGCATTTTAAGGTTTCTGTTGTGTTTAGAATTGGGGCTAACAAGCTCAAAGAACACCTCCGACCTGCTGTTGAAGATGGCTTAAGAACAGTTTTATTATTTGGGATAATGAAAAATGAACACAAGGTTAGGTTCTTGGTTGTTTGAGATGATATTTAGTAAGAAAAAAAATGTCAACTTCACTCCAAAGTTGATGTTTTTCAGCATTTTTCAATAATTTGTTGGTGACATATTTAGTGAATGCATTACCTATTTTTTGTGATATGTATGATATTTTTCTTACGTGTTCTGAATACTTTTAAAAGCATATAAAAAACACGTTTATTATTTATAAAATCACGAAAAATACTATCCTTTTAAGTCCTGTTCTTTATCTTTGGTGAAATTCCTACTCTATAGACATATACTTTGTAATAAATTTGTGCATTTCTTGTATTTATCCGTTAGGATGATATGGGCAGCAACATTATTTCAACACACCATAATCCAGTCTTTCAAGCTATAAAAGTTTTAAAGCAAGAATTTCCTTCTCTTACTATTGCATGTGATGTTTGTTTATGTGGATATACATCACATGGTCATTGTGGTAGGTTTGTCATTAACTTTAATTGTTGTTGTTTATTGTTTTTATTCTTATTTATTTCGTTTACTTAGGCGTTTTGACAAATAGTGGTGTGATTGACAATAGAAAAAGTGTCGAGTTGATATCAAATGCTGCATTATCCTATGCCCATGCTGGTTCGTTTATATTTTCTGTTTATGTTCTCCAATCTCCATTTTGATTTTTCATCTCTTAATTAACTGTGGTTCGCTAGAGTACTTCTTATTGCAAATCTTATTACATACTTTTTTCTTTACAAAGTTTTTTTTGTTATTATGGAAGATTTTGTGTCCTAATTCTATGTGTGAGTTATGCAGCATTCCAAATTACGCTTTGTGGCTTAAATATTTGAGGATATTTTACAACCCTGCTTTTTTCATTTTTGTGTGTGTCAGAGTAATAGTGTTGTTGTATGCAGGCCTTTCATTTTTCTGTCTTATTATGTCATATCTAGGTTGTGATATTGTGGCACCTTCAGATGTCATGGACGGACGAATAAAAGCTATCAGCGATGCTTTAAAAAAAGATAATATAAGAAACAAGGTAGGCTTCTTGTTTTAGAACAGAGAGAGATTGTATTCGAGGCAGAGGTTGTTCTTCTCCTATAACGCCATTCTAATACTAACGTTATTCGTACTATCACCTCTGTCCAGCCTTTCTATATGTAAGGCTGTGCCTAAAAATGTCTTAGAATAATACGTTCAACATGCGAATGTAAAATTGTTCGACTGATGTAAATCATTTTTGTCATGTTTAGGTCAGTATTATGAGTTACTCAGCTAAATTTGCTTCTTGTTTCTATGGACCGTTTAGGTGAGAATATATCTTACGAGTTTTGAGAGATTAGTGAAGATCAAATTTTATAGATTATGGGATTGAAGATAAAAAGAAACTGGACTTTTTACCTTTTTTTAACTACGTTTAATAACAGTAGTTTTTGACTGTTATAACTGTGTGATGCAACATGTAAAATTGACATATAAAACCATGTTTATATTTTCCTCTTGAATGCTATTCAGTGGTGAAAGTAGTTTTTTTGACGAAGTAGCTTTTTAAAATCTTACTTGCACGGGGGGTTGCTTTTCATATATTCTGGTCTGCAAAATATAACAACGTAACCAAGTTAGTCTGAAAACCACATAAATTCGTAAATGTATGTTGCGACCTACACAGGTAATGGAATTGTATCTAGTTTATGGCGGTATCAAACTGAGTATTTCTCTAGACTAATAAGGAAATCAATCAGCCACCTGACGCTTTTCAGACATTTCTAATTCGGTTTTGTCGAGAATATTATTAACTTCTGAAATTTTCTCCATAGTTTTTCGGGTTATATTAGTACAAAATTTCTTTCTTTTCGTTCTTTTTTTATTGATTTATTGTTGTGTTTTGTACTTAGAGATGCAGCTGGTTCTGCTCCTACTTTCGGTGACCGTAGATGTTACCAATTACCTCCCGGGGCATCTGGATTAGCAAACCGATTAATTGTGAGTTAACTGAGATTTATATTATCTTCATTATGTACTCATAAGACTTTTTTTTTCTATAAAGTCAAAACTGTGTGTTATTCCGACATCCCAGTCATTAGTCATTAGTTTCTTTGGTAAAATTATATATGTAAAATCATTATCTATTTTTGTTTCAGTCACGTGATATCAAGGAAGAGGCAGACATTTTGATGGTGAAACCAGGCATGATATATCTGGATGTTGTAAAAGATACTAAAACGAAGGTAGTTTTTTCTTCTGTTACATTTAGGTATTGAGCTTGTGTTTTTTATTGTATTTCTTATTAATCGATATTTTTACTTTTCTGTAGTATCCAAATCATCCGTTAGCCATTTATCAGGTATGTTTTACTCTATCCCTGCTGGGCTATTTGACCCTCTTTAATGCTGATGAGGAATTGATTCGTCCCATTCCAACTCACATCGGTAATTTCAACGGTTATTGTTCATTGGAAATTTTGCCTGAGCCTTTGGTGACAATTTGATCGAAAAAGTGTTGACGTAAGAATATTTGCTAATGACGTCATCATGTCCTCAGGAATGTGAAGAATTAGGTTCAAAAGAGATTTGTTTAATTACTTGGAATTTTGTCACACTGATATGCCGGGCAAAAAATAAAACAATATACAAGCAAGCACCCCAAAGTTTATTAAATCGTTTTTTTCAGTAAAATAGAAATGAGGATATTTATATAAATACGTACACCAGGTAGAGTTAAAAACTATACATTCTTAAAAAGTAATTTTCTTTCCTTTTTAAGTGTTTTAATTTAAACTATGGCAATTGCAAAAGAATTTGTATTTCTAGTATACAAGGTGGTCCCTTTCGGACTATAATAAAACGTTGGGTCCAAATAATAATAATAGTGTGGATATGTCTTTATCAGTATACGACTTGTTTACATGAAGAAGCAAAAGAAGCAAAAGAAGGTGAAGTTTCAGAAAACGATTAAACCGGAACCACTATAGAAATTTTTACTGTCATCAGAACATTTTGTTTTAAGGCCCAAAGTAATTATTTAATGCATTGTTCCTTTTAAGGTTTCTGGAGAATATGCTATGTTGTATTACGCTAGCCAACATGGAGCGTTCGAACTAAAGAAAGCTGTTTTTGAATCACTAGAGTCAATGCATCGAGCTGGTTAGTATTAATTTTTTTTGTAACTGTTAAATTTTTGGGGGGAGTTAAAAAAACGTTTTTTTCAGTAATAGGTACAAGTCAGGGGATTGACCATGAGTTTTTAAGTCTTCTATTTTTTTATTTTTTTATATAAAAAAGATTATTAAACAATTACTGTTTGACAGAGAGTTACTCTGTGAAATTTTCACCCTAACGAAATGAAGGTGAACATGGAGAAGAAAGTACAGAAGAAAGTTGCGACTTAGATTTACCGTAGCAATTTTATTTTTGCGGGAATATAATATAAAATTAAATTATTTGGGGAAAAAATGTTTTGCGATTGAGGTCGAAATGAAAATATTTTATTGTTGTGCATTTGTACCCAGATAAACGTGTTCACGTTTTTCACTTACTTAAACCTCATACAATCATTACAGATTAGAGACCATTTCTAGTTTGAACAATACAAAAAACTTTACGAATTTTCCCAAAACCACAAAAGTTTTTTTACAAACACTTTTTTCCCCTTCAAGTACTTAAGTCTGATGTAAGTTTAAAAATGTACACGTGTCATGAAAATTACGTAAAATTCGAGAAGTTGTAAAATTCCGTAAAATCTATGTACAGGTTTGTTTGTATTCAGATTACTTTGAAAATATAGATTTAAAGTAACATTGTGTTTTTCTTGTGTTGTATATTTAGGCGCTGATATCTTAATCACGTATTACGCACCTCAAGTTCTGAAATGGCTGAAAGAATAAATTGATATATCTTAGATATTTTTGAATTGAAAATTGACGTTAATTGTTAACGTTAATGCTCGATGACGCGGCTCTCTCGAAAAAAGGCGTCTCTTGAATAAACACCCACTCTTTCTTGTAATTTTTTTTTCTAAGCGCCCCTCTCTAACATGCGCCCAAAAGCTGTTATTTGACCAAATTTCTTGAGGGGCGCTTATTCAAATATTTTAGAAATTAGAAAAACTTCTTGTCCCGTTACACGTTAAACACTTGGTATAAGATAAGATTACACAAACACAGTTCATATAACGATGATAAAGAAACCTTCTTATGAAATGTAAAGTGAAGTAACATTTTATATAGTTTTTACTGTGAGAACAGGAAAATTGTTCATATGTTTTTGTTCCTTATATATTTTCCTGCTTTTTAGTCTTAGATATTTTTAATTTAAAATACATTGTTCACTGTCTGAAGCGTTATTTTTGTTACTACACTCCGTTAACAGCATTGTTGGATTTTCATCTGACGTTATTTTGGATCGTTGATCGTTAGACAAATATACAATTTTAGGCTCGTTAGGCAAGTTTAAAAATAGCTAAATATTTGTTTACACTTCAAGTCGATCAGTTAAGTGGTGGCAAAACAAGCAGAAATTTATTAAAGATCTTATAATTCAAACAGAGTGTTTCAGCAGTGACAAGTAATCGCAGTAGGTTTAGATTTCAAATGCGTCCCATCAAGAATGTTGTAGTATATTGTGGCGCACATGATGGAAAGCATCCTGACTATCTTCAATCAGCAGAAGGTAAGACTTTTTCCATCTTGCAAACGTAATCAGTTTTTAAATTTTGAAATGTTTTCTTACATTTTATTTCGAAAAAAGAGGATGTATATTTATGGGGCAAATCCTTTGTATTTTTTCGCACATCTTTTTGTACGTAATAAAATTACATTTGCGCATTTTTCAGATTTTGCACAAACATCAAAAAGTATATTTAAGTTATGAACTGAAATAGTTGAAAAAACCTACGAGGAAATGTATTTCTGTTGTTGTTATTGTTTTTAAAAAAATATGGTATATAGATCTGGGCAAAGTTTTGCTTCAAGAAAATATCGGACTCGTTTATGGTTCAGGAAAAGCTGGTTTGATGGGAAGGGTAGCAAAAACCGTCCATGAAGGTGGTGGAAATGTCGTTGGGATCATCAGCAAGCACTTACATGGTATTTTTGTTTACTATCTTGTTGCTGTTGTTGTTGTTGTTGTTGCTGTTATTTTAGTTGTTGCCGTTGTTGTTGTTGCTGTTGTTGTTGTTATTGTTTTTGTTGTTGTTGTGCGGTTGTCGTTGTTGTTGTTGTTGCTGTTGTTTCTGTTGTTGTTGTTTTGTTGTCGTTGCTGTTGTTGTTGTTATTGTTTTTGTTGTTGTTGTGCTTTTGTTATTGTTGCTGTTGTTGTGCTTTTGTTGTTGTTGCTGTTGTTGCTGTTGTTGTTGTTATTGTTTTTGTTGTTGCTGTTGTTGTTGCTGTTGTTATTGTATTCGTCGGTATATTTGTCGTGTGGTGGTAACAAACTTTGAAATCAAGGAAAATGTATGGCCTAAAGAAGTCGGCTGCAGACATTGTGGACATTTAGATATGAAATCAGAATATCATTACATTTAATCGAATTTCATTTATAGCTGAAGTACATGACGGATATGGTGAAACTGTCATCACAGAAACGATGCATGAACGAAAACATATGATGGCTGAGAAGGTAAAAACTAAAAATATTAATTCGTATAATAATGATAATTCGCATTAACTTATAATAAGTAGATATACAATAGGTAAACATAAGTTATTGAGATTTATTAACCCGAGGTGATTTATATTCAACTCCGCTGCGCGTCGTTGAATATAATATCACCGAGGGTTAATAAATCCAATAACCTATGTTTACCTATTGTATATATGTTTTATTATATACCCAAAAGAGATTGTTATAATTAATATTACTTATTTTGTTTTGTGATTGTTTTGTTTTCGTTTCATTTTATAGTGTAGATCGAAACATTTTTTTGTGAAATCGACATGTTAAAAAGAATTTTCTCGACAAAAAAATTCCCGCCATTTCACGTGTTTGGAAATCGTAGATCGAAACATTTTTTTGTGAAATCGACATGTTAAAAAGAATTTTCTCGACAAAAAAGTTCCCGCCATTTCACGTGTTTGGAAATCGACCAATCAGAAAACGGACCACTAAGAAACAACCAATCACAGTTAATTACGATAAAAATTAATGAGGCGGAAAGGATAAAATCAAAACATGCGTTTACGAATGTTTTGTCAAAACTATTGTTACGTCACAAGCATTGAATAATACGGGTGGAATACGATTATTTATTCAATGGCTGTTTTTGCTTACGGGTATATAATAATATGTAATATTGTATTTTTCAAAAGAATTAGTTTCCATTTTCAAAATTTTAGGTTGATGCTTTTATTGCGTTACCTGGTGGCTTTGGAACAATGGAAGAACTACTCGAAATTATAACCTGGTGAGTATAACATATTTTTTTGTTTTTATTACTTTTTTGACATTAACTTTGAGTCCTAATTGCTTGAAGTTCGCTTCATGATAATGAGTACGTGGATTCAGTGCAAAGCGAGGGGATATTTAGAAAGTGAACAGCTACGGGTTAACCCATACCATCCAGCGAAAACTGGATAGGCGATGTCATTGTATAAGAATAGGTTTTCGTTAAATTATTTTCGTTATTTCGCCCACTCTAACCCTATTCCTTTGGGGAAAACGGAAAAGTACCTTCGTTGAATATTAAGCAGATATCGCATGCCTATTCGAAATCAATTATTTTGCGTTTTTAGACATAAAAATGCGTTTGTTAATCTTCACAAAATTTCCGCCTCCATCATTTTAAATTCTTTTAACCAATCAAATTTTGTAATTAAGTTTAAACTAAAAAATAATGCATGAACGATTTAAATACTTGAAACAGAAATGAAATTGTAGGGTTTGGATATCATGAATTATTTGATTGGTGGACATGTTATATTTGCTGTGTTCCAATTGGCGTTAGATATGTTTATATTTGAGTGACTTGACTTTAACTTGTTTTCGCTTTTCACCAATTCATTAACAAGAAATTTTGGTGGTTATCAGTTTCACTAATGTGTCCATTTCTGAAAAACTTAAATAGCTAGCTTTTTATATATGTCACGGGGGATATGATAAATCCCCAGTTATTATGCATTATTCCCGAATTTATCACAATCCTCGCAACATATATAAAAGAAATACGTTTTACGAAACGCGTAGCTGATAACATAGTATTTTTAAATCGCAAGAAAATGTAAGGAGTAAATAGGTAAATGTTTCATGCTACAAAGCATTTTACGGTTACAAAACTGTAAGTAAGTATAAAATTCACTCTGATTTTTAGAGTTCAGAAATCATCAAAAAATAATTTTAAATTATTTTAATTTTTTTTGCCATTTTATAGCTCTTTGGAAATGAAATAGAGTTCACTTGAAAGAGAATGGCATAATTTTAATTTCTACGCAAGTTATTAGGCAAAATATTTCTTTTTTGGGAAAACAACCTAAAAATAGCACATTTAAACGTTTTCACGATGGCCTACCAGTTTAAGTTATTAACTTGCACTGTAGAAACACTAATTTGAAAAAAGTTTCTTTTTCCCTTTTATGCCAAGCTGTTCAGTATTTTTCACAAATCACAGGGTCCAATTTGCAAACTGAATTTCCAACAATTTGTCCCCTTAGGATAGTTGACCCAAAACGATATCATTAGGTCGAATTTAGGAATACCTGTTGTTTTTTGAAATAAATATGAAGGTATAAAAAACCGTTTCAACAAATAGTTAACTTTGCATCAAATTTTTTCGTCCACTACAATATTGAGTTCGTATTATATTTTAATATTTTATTTTTGTCATTTTATTTAGCTTTCATCTACCTATAAAATTAGTCGCAAAATTCCCCGTCCCCTTCGTTTTTGCTATGCTATCTTGGTTGGTTGCTCCTCGGTCTGACCCAGTGCAACTGACCGCAATATGCTCACACAGGCCTTCAACATTAAGTTGACAGTGGAGGGGGAAATTCTATGTGATTTGTTGTTATTTTTTTACCAAAAACAGGGTTGTCTTTCTCAATTTTTGTGAACGGTTGTTGATGTTTACTCCATTCTGTCATAACTTTCAGGTACCAGTTAAACTTGCATAAAAAACCAATTGGATTGTTGAACGTGAACAATTATTATGATAAATTCCTGGATTGGGTAAGTGTAATTAATCTGGACCTAAAAAATATTTTTGCATTACCAATCTTTTCAGCCGAACAAAATTAAGCCAAATTTTGATATGTTATTATTGATGCCCGTACCATTTTGCTTCGAAAAATTTGCGTCCCCGAAAAGTAGAGTTTTTACTTTTAAGAGGAGAAGTATTTTGTTGTAAACCTTTAAGCAATCGGAACACAATTATAAGTGTTTTTTTAGGAAAACTTATCTAGTTGAGAGAATTAAAATTAACTTTTTTTAATGCTCGAAAGAGTGTTTACATCCAGAATTTTGAATTTGCCTTATATTTTTTGATTTTCGTGTAAATCAAAAAATTTTTTCGCAGCTAATTAGCCGCCGAATTCGCTATTCATAATTCGCCCCGTGTAGAATCGTCAACAAGATTAGCGAAAGTTCTTTTTTTTTCTTCTAGATACAGAATTCTAAAGATGAAGGCTTCATATCACCAAGTATTAACTTTTTCGTTTCCGACTCAAATCCTAAAGAGCTGTTAAAGAAGATGAAAGAAAAAGACAATTCAGAGGAAAAGCTTTTACCTTCCCCTAAACCGTGTAAGATTAAGAAGACGACGTAACAGTCGTAAAAAAGACGAGTGGATGATTCTCTAAAAGTTTTGAGTGGAACATAACTCCTTTTCTGATCTCCGGCTTTGTAATGTATGCCATATATTTATATGGTATTGCTATTTTAGAAAAGTAATATAAACCGAAGCACTATAGAACCGTTTACATGTTTCCTTAGATGTAACGCCAGCATTTTAGAAAAGAAAAAATTGAGCATAATGGCCAAGCTTGGTTTAGCCTAGGGGGGAGGCGAGGAGAGGTAAACCTATCTTCTCCTTCGTTTAACGAATATTTTTACCGAAAAGAATTATGACAAGCTTTGTTTCAAAGTTAACAATTTTTCTTCCTACTGGAGGACTGCAAATATAAAAGGACAGACTTCATTGACATTATTTACAATCGTGGTCAAAATTTAATAAAACATGAACCAGATGTTTTTTATAAGCAAGTAAAAATTCGACGGATAAGTCAAGTCGGGATATGTTTAAAAAATATAATGACACTAAAAATATGCTTACGTTTATTGCAGAAACAAGTTTGAAACTTAAACATTGTCTTTCAAGATGAGATAGGGAATTTTTACTTGCAAGAGAACAGCAGCAAAACTAAAGGTATAATTACACAAGGCAAGTTCAGACAGTATAGTGATGTTAATTAAGTCTTATTGTGTATAAGGAATTGAAAAGTCTGGATCTAATTAAAATACCGTAACACAATAAAATACACACATCAGAAGGATTCATGAAGGCTGGACAATACAAGTGATCACATTGGTTGTTTGTCAATATTCACTTGTCAATGTTAACAGCGGACTTCATACTTTAATTTGGTTAAATTCACACTTTTGAAACAAGCTAATTTTTGTTGCGTCAATTTTCGTAGATTATTTCATTGTGCGGGAGCGCTAGTGAATACTACTAGTAAATTTTAAACGCTGTCCAACTGGTTTATGTGTGTGCAAGAATAGTAAGGTTTGTCTGCTGCAGTATATTGACCATTTGATCCTTTTTGGCCATAATTGTAGTTTCGTATTAAAGAAGCGAGACAAAATAGTTAAATGTCATTCACTTTAAAAAACAAAAAAACTTCTTTTTCTGTTATTATTGAAAGCTTCTTCGAGATGGTATAAAGTCTAATAGTCGCTCAGGCGATTACAGGGTAAACTCTATTAGAGAGGGCGCTTAGACGGTGAACTCTTATAGAAAGAACGCTAAAAAGATGACAAGAGATTGTATGGTACAATATTTGCATACTTTCGATCTGTTGACGTCACATAGCGTCACGTACCTTAGACGTTAGCAATATCAGAAGTCTGTTCTTACACAGTTTATTTGTCTTTCTTAAATTCTTGTCTTCTTAGATATTTTTTTCCCGTTTTCTCGAAATGATCTCTTGTCACGAGATGCATTCTTATCTCGTTATTTCTCTTTCTGTTTCAATTCTTCGTGGTGAGTTTCAGCTCTGTGTTTTTCTATTTGTCGCTTCGTGCGAAACTTTTAATAAAATTGTGATTTGAACAATGTGAGCAATAATAGGGTTGTTTTGACCCGTGACTTTTTGCATGATGTAGCGATTGTGAATTGGTATCCTTGAATCTCATTGGACAATTTTGGTCTTCTAGGCATCCATAATGCAGTTCGCTATATTTGAATCGGAAAACGAATTTCCTTTCTCGTACTGTTTTTACGACAACCTGTTGAGCTGTAGGTCTTGAGATATGTTTCATTATGGATTCACCCTGGTGGTTTTCTCTCATTTTGAATAAATCTTTATTCCTATGCAGTGGCAGAATTTCTTTTGTTGCAAGGCGAAAATAACGGATGATGAGGTTGACTCTCCATGGCACGTGCTTGAAACTGTCAATGTGCGTGCCAATTAATTCTTAACAGAACCTCTACGTAGGAGGAATATTTCTTTCTTTCTTTTTGACATTATTAAACACATTTTTTGACCGTGAATTTACCGCAACAACACCTCTTCAAGATTCCGTTTTTGGAAACATTTTTTTTAAACCTTTTTTGAATGGAAATTGATTTTGTATTTTTTTTTATTATTTCATTGCTAGTCTTATTACAAAAGAAGACTAGTTTTTAGCCAATCATCGTGTCATAATAAACTTTTTTGTTCAAATTTCATTTATATTTGTTTTTCCAAATATCACGTTGACACCGCGAAGTTGGCGAGTCGTAAAATTTTACTAGAGTTAATTTCGTAAAAAATGATTTGCGAAAATTGTTTTCCTTGTCTTTCTTTTTTTAGTTCTTCAATGACACCTAACAATGATTATGTTTAAAAGAACATTTGTCCCTCGAATAAAACACACGCATGTTCCACGTGGGCTAACACGAGGTAGCCAGGTGATACGCGAAAGCTAGGCTGATTTCTACTAAGCAAATTGGACGGCAAATTCGCCGGCGAAATGTATGAGCTTGTGCGGTTTTATTTTTCATTTTGCTTCGAAAAATTCTTTTTGCTGAAAAGTAAAAGCCGGTCCTACTTTTTAGCGGCAAAATATTTCGTTGTAAAATTTTCAAAAAGGTTTTACAGGAAAGAATTCAAATAGCTGTTTAGTTTGTAATACTCCAGATCATAAGTTGTTTTTTTTTGCATCAATGAAATAATAAGTTAAGAAAAAAGAAAACATGAGAAAGATAATATAAATTCAAAATAGCTAAAATTATTCAAAATTTTACTGAGTCCATACATATTTGCCGCAAGTAAATTCAACACAGAAATGCTGTCATTAGCTTTAGCTGTAAAATTTATTCTCAACCCCAGATCTCTTTAAGGTTCAATCTCAAAAAGAACTGGTGACGAAAAGGAAGTTTAGACTATTTTTCAACATTTAACAGACTAAAACTCTTTAATTAACATGTATAATTGACAATACCATTATTATCGTCTCTGAGAACTATTTAGTGGTACAACTAGTTTATTAATGAAGTCGCTTCAAAAAATCACTTAAAATTTTTTTACATATATTCCGGTCTGAAAAATATATACCTACAAATGAATTTATATTTGACAACACTTTTTTAAGATTTGGACTATATACAACTATAAAAAAAATTATATCTCATTTTAGAATATATATATAAAAGGTTTTTACTTCTTGTTATGACTGGACTGAGCGAGACAAGGCTCTTGGGTTTTAATCGTATTTTAGTTATGCATAACACAGACGTATATTGTAACGAAGTCGTAACACATTCATTACATAACTTATGGCTACCTTTTACTTATAGTGTTACATGCCGTACGGCTACTTAGACCCCAGCAAGTACGTTACAGCACTTCTTTCGCAAAAATAAGTTCTACGAAATAATACGATTACTTTTCGTGCATAATAGAAATATTAATAATAAAAATAATATTTCGTTTTTATATTAACTTACAAATAGCATTTTCATGTTTAACAACTTTACAAAATTTCACTCATTTTTATGGGATAACAAGATGGGATTACAAAATGCGATGGGATTATAAAGTGTGACGTGTTTACAAAGTGATACAATACACAACCTGTGTCGTGGTTGAAGTTACCATCACCGCAGAAACTAAGTCCAGCCTTCACTTCCGAACACCAGATACGGATCATACACTATTCTCTTTACCTGACCATGCTTTTTAAAAACTTCATCTAAACTTTCCAATATAACACTTTCGATATATCTTTGCTGTCGTCTTGGTGTATATCCATCTCGAAGTGACCGTGCTATTGTGAAAAATCTTGGTTGTGTATGATTATATATAAAGTTCAGCATATTCACTAATTGTTTCCCTCTTGTTTTTACTTCATTTGATGACCCTATGTAGATTTGGTTTAACGTATCATTTGGGAATATTGTACCGTGGCAGAGAAAAAATTCTGATGAGGGTAACATCAATCTCGGACTGTTTCGTAAACAATACTTTGCTTTTGACAAAGCGCGAATCTCTCTTGGTTTTAAAGACGAGAATAACACCGAGGCTTCTTCTTGTATTCTTTCTGGAGTAGTTTTACAAATATAGGATTTAGTTCTGTCGTATAACTCGTTTTTAAACGTTAAAGCTAATTCTTCCGTGCTTTTATGGCCAAGTTTGCTAACTTGTAAAAACATGTCACGAATTTCTTTATTCAAAATCTGTTCAACATTTGTCGAGGTTGGACAATACAGTTCAGCTAATGCTTCGTTTACTACTTTCTGAGTTTCTAAACTTATGCCAGTATCAATAAAACTTTGAACTCCGCTTTCAACACCAAAATAATCTTCATCGATATCAACGAACAAGTTCTTTACTTTACTTAAATCAACTAACCTCATAAACTTTTTTTCACTCACCATAATGTATGTGAAAGAACGAATCTTTGTACATTGATTCTGTGGTATTGTAATATCATTATCAACCTCCCGAATTAGATATGTACATAAGAATGAAGAGGTGGTTGAACGCTTATATACAGGTTTTTGACATTCGCAAATTACTTTCTCGTTTTTATTGCGCATGTATGTTCCAACGTATGAGTGCATTAGAGATGTGTAGTTGCTTCCCTCATTCCAAGATGGTCTCACCCAAACCACGTGACTTATCAAACCTTTCATTATGGCGGATATTATAAACACGTCATTGGACTGCATTAATGGTAAAAACTCACTGTCACGTGACGGGGATTTATGTTTAAATTTTTGGAGTGGTTCGTATTCTTCTGGTGTAGCCATATCTGAATGACCGTCTATATGTATCTATGGAAACGAATCAAAAGCAGTGCGCTAAAAAGACTTACACAAAGGTCATTTTGTTGTAGCTACAAACATGTATTTTCGTTTATGTGGCAACGCCGATTATTAAAACCGACTTTACCCGCAAGAAGTAAAAATGTCATACCAGTGTATTTCCCTTGCTTCGGATAATTCCCTGCTCGACAGCTTTGTACCAATAGGGAATGACTATAAAAAAAATTGATTGGTTCGTTTGTACTTTTAATTTGATAAACTCTGATATCCACACTGAATGAAAAGTGTGGCGTGCACACCACATAGACTGAATGAAAAGTGTAGCGTGCACACTTCCAACCATATCTTTGAAATTTTAGAAAGGGATAAAAAGACCTAAGCTACTAGCATGTCTAAATCTTTTAATTTGAATTTTAGACGAGCTATGAAAAAACAAGAATAAGTGAAAAATGAAAGCAATCGAATTTACTTTAATTTCTTTTAGTAAAAATAATTTTGTCTCTCTTTTAAGTGTTATCAGCTTTTTTATCGAGCAAATTTCTTTAGAAACTCGATCAAACGGCGCAGCTAGTTGTTCTTTTGTGGCAATAATTTCATTTTTCAAAATATCTTGGCTAATTATTCTGATGGCTGTGATCATCAAATGCCATTCTCGTCTTTGTTTAATATCCCTTATTTTTTTTAATTAACATATACTATATATGTTAATTAAAAAAAAAACTTTCCATATAAATCAACATTTTCAAAGTAAACATTTCGTGTGTATCTCTATAATAATAGCCGTCGTCTGTCTGTCTCTGCGCGGACCCCCCGCCAATTTAGAAAATGATGTTACGGAAACACGAATATCAAATGCAATATATTTTTATCCACTTTGTTGCGACGGGTAAAAGTTGGAATTAGGAATCAGAGATAAAATTTAATAGTTTGCTGAGTAAAAAGAAAAAAATATTTTTCTGAATTAATTCCATTCAACTATATAAATGTGGCAGTGACCGACTGTATCACAGTCAATATCAACTGCCAATATCACAGTTTAGTGTAAATAGGCCCATATACAAAAAATAAGTTAATAAAACAATTTAAAATTTAACTTTTTCCATTAGTTATATTTATTAATCAACAATTCCACACATAAGGATTGCTCCCTGATTGAGTAAAATATGTAGCTAAGAAAGCGGATGTACTTAATTAGAGATAGATAAGATTTTGAAAGTAATAGTAATTATTAGTGGCGATTCGTAAATATTCTGAAAAACTTTATTGTTTGCTAGTCGTTAGCCCGTGGAAAATCCACGGGTTCGCCCGTCCTTTTTATACCGCATTGCGTGCTTCTCGCTATTGCGCAGCTAAGCTACCATTTTGCGTGACAGGCAGACGGACGGACAGACGTATACGGGTATTATAATATAGATGACATTTATTGAACCTTTCGCTTTTCCATCTCTCTCGATTTTCGGACTTCAGCTTTAGTCCCCTACTTATATTTTACCCAACTGTGCGTCCTTTTGAAACAACTCCGCTTGTCATAAGCAACCCCAAAGTTACCTAACTTTAACTTATGATAAAAAAAAATCATGCAAGGCTTTTTTTCGGCCTAAAATTCTTGTTATGTTAAGTTTTTTTGAGAAATTCTGAAAAAAGTTAAATTCGAAGTTAGTTCCTTATAAGACAAAAATCTTTAAAAGCTCTGCGACGAAGAGAATGTACAAAACATTTCTGTTAATCTTGCCTTCCAAATTTCCGCTTCTATAGACGGGAAATAAAACAGGAACGCGTTTTTTGTAGTGAAAATATTAGATATTAAAAGACAAAAATAAAGAAAATTGACAGTATAGTAGCGTTGTTTAAAGCCCGTTGTCAGCCAAAGCTCTCACTGTCAACACTGGGGAGGAGGTCTAAAAAACGTGCTTTTAATCTCGTTTAAGTTATTTCATAGTGTAAACCAAACTTGAAGTATTAAATCAATATTAAATATCTATAAAAACAACAAACTAAGAAAGAAATAAAAAATTAAAACAAAATATGTATACCTTCGTTATGTTCGTCAACTATTACAACAGGCACATCATTTTTACTTGGTTTTAATTTGATATTTATTTCATATGTGTTGTCCCATGTTAATTTCCTTCTGTGAAACCTTCTACCAAGTATACTTTTCTCCAAATTCAAATAGAGAAACAAACCTACAGCTACTAAAGCCAATCCAAAAAACAAAATATACTTGCTTTTAAAACGAATCGCCTTTCCCATCTTTTTTTACAAGTGAGATTCAGCTAAACGAATAGCTTGTGAAACTTTCAATATATCTTGGTAAACATAGCCACAGAATGAAAGTAACTTTCTCAATTACATATTTATATTACGTTATCATTAACTCTTCTTCGCAGTGGCTCGTTTTAGATGCTTAGTTTTGACGCTCAGTTGAGAGAGAAAGGAAGAATCTTCTCAACCTCGATCCCAGGGCTCTTTGTTTCTTTCTTTTTCAAAAAAAGAAAGAACTCCCTGTTGTCGTGTTTAAAATTATCCTGATAAAACAAAAAGTAAATTTTTGATATTTTTAAAATAAGCAAACTTATTAAAAACAATTTCGTCTAAACGATTCTTTATGATTTTTTTGTCATTAAAAGCGAACATAAAAGCCAGGTTTTGGCAGAAGTTGCATCGTCTTTTTGGTATGACAAATAATGATACATATTTTGTATAAAAAATAATGTATAGCTAGAATATTAAACAGTTTTTGAGCTTGTATAGTCACACCCAAGCAACTCCCTATTACCAGTCTAATTTTGAGTGTTTTTTTTACATTTCTGACAAATTTTGAAGCCTGCCTGTCGAAACTACTGAAGCAAAGTCTTCTATAACAAGGTCTGCTGGCGTTATTCAGAAACTTTTCAAATTGCAGAACACTAATACATTGATCCTTTCAGTTAAGTTTTTGACATTCTAAACTTTAGTAAGCAAGTAAGTAAGCAAGTAAATAACGGGACGTTTTAACGTCTTTGGGGATTTCATCCTAACGGTTAGCTCTTCTTTCCCTCCGACTGTAACTATGTTACATTACCGCCAGAGATACGTATAGCATTGCTCTAACTTGCTTGCCTGCCACACAAGCCGGTTAGCGGTCATTAGATGGCACCAAACGGGTTGAAAACACTGCATTTAGGGTGCGCCGGAGTGGGGACTCGAACCTGAAACCTTATGATTACAAGTCGAATGCGCTACCACTACACCATCTCCGCAAACTTCAGCTGTAATTGAATGGGAGCATGGGAGAAGGTAAAAAGAATGAATACCTTGCTCAACCCGAGTTGCGTATTTTCTCTTCCCCGACGCTTTTTAGATACACCTTTGAGGCTTGTTTCAACGAGCCCTGGAGACAAGAATGGGGTGTTATAATTCCACCAATAAGATTTGTTGTAGTGTATTGGTTAAACTGTGCGGTACCGAGAATAGTTAACCTGTCAACGTAATAACAAAAAGGATGCTGTGTAAAATGAAAAAAATATGTAACTATATTAAAACTACCGAGAATAGTTAACCTGTCAACGTAATAACAAAAAGGATGCTGTGTAAAATGAAAAAAATATGTAACTATATTAAAAGTAAAAATAGGAATGATAAGAAAGTAAAAGCTAAAACCAAAACTAACTGTCAAAAGTGTTCATGCGCAAAATATACATCGAGAATAGTTTAAATAAACTCTCAATATAAAAAAACACGAAAAATTGTTATATCAAAGGTTTCATTAGAGAGGAGGGACTGAATTTAGTTCTTAAAATCGATGAGCTGTCGTTATGTCATGGATTGGTTATAAGGAAAGTTTGATATACGTGTAAAACCAGGACGAGAGAATAAGTATCTAAAAAATCTGAGTGTCTGAAAAAATTGCAACAAAGCTAAATAACAAATCAACTTAAAAATACAATTGTTGTTGATATGAAAAATGCTAAATCCTGTATACTGTAAAACTCCTTATAAACGCCTTAGTCGTTTATTTAATATTTTAAGGCTATAAACCTCAGGATTTTCATTTTAAATTAAATCTGAAATGATACGAAAACTAAGCATCATCATATTACCAATTCTCAAACAACAGGTTTAATATTTTCTCTATCAAAGGTGTATTTAATCTGCTTTCTTCTCACAAAAATTACTTCTTATAAACAAACCCACTATTTATTAAAAAGGGATGGTTAAAAGGGGCGTTAAAAGGCAGGCGGGCGTTTATTACAGGATTTACGTGATGGTCATCTCCCTGTGTACGTACAAAGTGACCTTAAAATAGAAATCTTGTTTTAGGGATATCTGGCCACGACTTTTCTTTTGATGCGAAATCTGTACATAATATACAACTTTAAAATTGTAAAATTGTTAGTATTCTGAATCAAAGTATAGTTCATACGGATCGTTAATTCTGTCTTGTGCTCTTTGCATATACTGGGCTGTCTTGTTCAACTTTTTACTTGCTTTCTTTGTATGTTCTTTCGTAGGGCGCGGTCGAGGTTGGACAGGTGGAGGTTGGACAGGTGGAGATTGGACAGATGGAGGCGCAGTATTTTGTTGTTTTGGCATGATCACCATGCGAGGTTGAGATACAGGTGGTTGATAAGGTTTAGCTGGCTGAAAAGGATAATTCGGTTGTGATTGTGGTACTTGCGTCATTGGGATGTAGTTTGAATTACGAGATTGGTGACGTTCGTAACTAGGTGGTTGAGCGAAATTAGATACCTAAAATAATGTTATTAAAGTAAAAATCGAAAACAAAAAACAAAAAAATTCTTAAGTGTAAAGGTTTAGTTCCATGCCATAGTCTGCTCGAAAAATTTCAAGAAAAAAACTTCCTGAGCATGCGCTTTGATGATTTCTACTTTCTTGTGGAAAATTCGTTGTACACATTCTCCGAATCTATATTTTGTACATTCTTGCCGCCTGTTTACATAAAGTTATGAATTTGCCTAGGCGGGGGTCATTACTATAATTTAAAATTGCCTCGCAGACAAACAACTAGTTTTACAATATAGATTTTCTTTTTCTGCTTGTTTGAGAGTCAGTAGAAAGATTTCAACTTACATTTAAAATCGATAAGAGAATATGTATTTTGCTTTGTCACAATACGTGCAGAAAAGAATGCTGATATCAACCTCGTCCCTAGGGCAGCTTGTATCTTCTCTGACTTCGAGACAGCGATACGAACATTGTGTGTTTATAGTGTTTCTGATTTCTTCGTTGCATTTACTTTCGCCAACGATAGATTAGAAAAACAGGTTGTTGTCTACTGAAACCCCTATGTTTGCTTTTGTTTTTACTTGAAAAGAGCGAGTTTTTGTATCGAATTTAACATTCAAATTATTTTCTAGCAAAAGTTTTCTGAGTCGAGATTTTTGATCGAAATTTGACGTAGAATTCCCTTATAAGAAAACAATCGCATTATATAATTAACAAACTCGTGGTTGTGTGATGTCAAATCATTATCGTGGTTTTACATCACATCTAACTTGTAACTTCTTCTTTTAAAGGAACAGGCAATTACTGTATTTATTATTATATAATTTCGCTGCGGGGTTAGCGTTTCAGCTTTTAGAAAGAAAAACGGATTTACTAGAAAGGCGAAAATAATGAGTAAATACGGTGTACTGTCAAAATCTTGCTTAGTCCTTTATACCTTTTACAGGGTTGCAGGGCCGCAAAAAAGGTAGCTTGAACCTACTTGTGTCCTATTGTAACTGATCACAGCTGGTTGGGGAGCTTCCTGATAGCTTTGATTGTTATACACTTGATTCATTCTCTGTTCATAACCATCTATAGGATAATCAGGGCTACTAATGATACCTCTATCTCTGTATACAGTTTGTCTCGTGTCTTGATAGTTTGGTCGATCTCTGCGAATATTTCTCTCTTGATTAAGATTTGGTCTGTATTCAGGAATATCTCTAGGTACTTCAAGATCTCTTTGTTCTAAATAAGGTCGTGCAGGTGCTCGCATATTTATTGGTTGCTCGTTGTAGTCATATCTTTCTCTATAACCACCATCATTATAGGCTAATTCTTGTCTTCCGTAATTCTCTGGTTGGTGAATCATGTTCCTTCCACGGCGCGAGATTTCTCTCTCAAATATTTCTTGATTGTATCTGTCATCCCATCGACTTGATTCTGTGAAGGGTTTTTCAAATTGGAGCATATTAGCAGGCGTGTCAGGGTATGTCTCCTCGATGTAATCATCACTTATAAAAACAAACACTGCTGGGATTATGACAGCTACAAACGCACATGCTGCAGATACACATGCGAAGTAAAACATGATTGATGATTCTAGGTCTGCTCCAACAGATGAAAGAACAGCTCCTGGAACAAGTTTTTTTTCTGTCTTTTCTTCTGATGTGTACGCGATGCAAACTCCAAATAACACAGCTAGAAATATCAAAAATATAATATTGGTAGCGTCTTCGGTTAATGCTGATGTATGTGGACCGAAAAAGGGGAGGAAGAAGTTGAAAAAATGGAATAACACTTACCTGACGCTAAAGCCAAGAATCCCACCGTGTAAATGTAGGATTTAAAGTAAGGAGTGTTTCTACCAAGAATTGTGATCAGCGTAAAAAAGAATGCTAAAGCAGACACAGCTGTGCCAGCTATCATTAATTTTTGGACGAGACCCATATCTAAGAGAAAAAAAACATTGAAGGAACAACGGGAGCATCATTCACAGCAATAACGTTTTTATTGTCCGTGTGTTAGGAAAACAAAAAAAAACAACAACGGCGACGGCGACGGCGACGTAGATATTACGACAACATCAACGACAAAAACAACGACAACAACAACAACGACGACGACAACAACATCAACGACAAAAACAACAACAACAACGACGACGACGACAACAACAACAACGCCAAAAACAACAACAACATTAACAACAATAACAACAATAACGACAACATTAACAACAACGACAAAAACAACAACGAAAACAACAACGAAAACAACAACAACAATAACAACAAAACATTTTTTACCATTCCATGGTGTGTCGTGCATTCCACTCTCATATTTCTTACATGACCATCCACCAGCTGGATCAGACTTCACACAATATTTCCATAAACCAATCTGTAACCACTCATATTCTGGTGTACCTAGTACGAATATACTTTTTATGCAACATTTATAGAAAATTTTTAGTCAAAAAATGGAAATCACTTGCACGAAATGTAGTAATTTATTATTAACTTAATTTTACCAACATCATAAAAGTAACAAAAACAATTTTCTTTCATTCATCAGCAATCTATGTTGGAAATACAAATTGATAACAAACCATCGCGTATGCAACATTTTTTTACACTCACAATTCCATCAAAATTGAAACCTTCAACCTTACCATCTTTTTATTTTTGAGGCATTTTGACTTTTAACTAACCTCAAAATAGAAAAGAAAAATTGGCGAAAAATGAATTTAGTAAAACTGGTTGCTCGCTAAAAAAGCCAGTAAAGAACTTTGGATAGTAAAATATTAGTCACTGAGTCAAAATTTAGTCAATTTTTACCGACCTTTTTTTACCAATATGGCACAAGACGTTTGTTACCAGAAAGCTACGAAAAATTGGCAGGCATTTAAAAAAGAGATCTAGACGTTTTTTTTTGCAAGAAGCAAAAATTTTGTTATGGTGGAGTACTAAAAAACAGCAGATACTTACCTTTCTTTTGCACCCACCAAGGTGGTAAAGAGGTCGACACAGCCGCAAATGTTGTGGCAGCTGCCAAGAAGAAAGCTAAAGCTAACAACAAGTAGATCTTCTGTCTGTTTTTTGACTTCTGGATGCTTTCTACGTAAACACGTTCCGGTGGACCATTAACAAACCCAACACGTTGACGAGAATCATCGTGGTATCTCTCATCGACTCCACGATATCTATCATCCCCGCCATAGTATCTGTCATCTCCTCTAAGATACCTGTCGTCTCCCCTAAGATACCTGTCGTCTCCCCTAAGGTACCTATCATCTCCTCTATGGTTCCTGTCATCTCCTTTATAATAGTAGGCTGACATCTTCTATGATCACCACACAATTTATATTATTATTTGTTTCAATAGTTATCTGCACAACAGAAGAGATGTGTGAAATGTTGTTTTTTATCAAGCAAAAACTTTCATTATATAACTCTTCATATTGTTCACGCGCCTTAAGAAACTTTGCATCGTTTGATAGATGTACAGCGAGTTTCATATGTTTTTAATTGTTTTAGTTATTGGTCATATGACCTGGTTCGCAAATTCGCCTTTGCACTGCTCTGGCAGCGGTTATCATTCTGAATAGCACAAAATTTTGGTAGACCAGGATAAAGGTTCTTGTCAATTTTTACGCCAAACTGTCTCTAATGTTTATAAATTTTAGGCGATCTTGTACTAAAAGGAGATCCAAGTGAGCCCTGAAGACTCTTCTATGGGCTATAAAAATTTCTTTGATATTTACAAAGTAGGCATGCTTTTCTATTTACAAAGTAGACATGCTTTTCTTATTTACAAAGTAGACATCTTACCTACAGAATGTATTTATATGACGTCATTATTAGTTTAGTCAAGCAACAAGGAACATTACAATCAATAAAATCACCGAACGGCCAGATATAATACAAAAGATAAAATATATAAAATAAAATATTGTAAAAGATAAACATGAAATTAAACTTTTGCTCACAAATGTCGCTTTTTGGTTGTACAACATCTACACATATCTTCAAGTATAGCTAATTAAAACGAATTTTAAATAAATACCTCAAATCATGACAAATCAAATGTGTTAGTCATCCTCAGCTGCTACGAAACTCTATACTTAATAAAAAATTCAGGGGGTTCTCCGTGCCACTTAGAAAGTATACAAAACTACTATAATCACGTTTAATTACCCCCGTTATGTGTTGATGAGATGCCATTAAGATTACTCTATTTTTGTTTTGGGATACAAGCTTTGATTAGCTTTAAGTAATCTGTGAACAAAAAATTGAAAACATGGTCACTTAAAAGCCTTTGTTCTTTACTTTACATATATATAATTAATTTTAGATGGATAGATGTAATAAAATAACTATATAATAATATAAACTTAATACCCAATCTGTTACATAGATTTGCTGAGATTGTAAAAAAAAGTGTTTAGGAAGGAGATGGATCTATTTCAATTCGTAATATTTAATTTTATTTGTTAAAATAGCATTAAGAACGGAAAATTCTCGCGTTTATGTTCACAATACGAATCACGCTTTTGTCTGAGCCTCGTTTAATCTTAATTATTCTACACTTCAATTCTGGGAGAATTCATTCAATTTTTTGCCCAACTAATATCAAAGCATTGTTATAGTAGAGGCATGCGTGGACAATGATCGAAAGAATCTTTTACAAATATATTTGATAGTTATTACATTAAAAAAATTAAAAAACTTTTTATCTCGCATGAGGAGGTTAACGCACAGGTACGTGACGACATTTTTGGACACGCTGGTGTGAACTAAACCAATGCCCTTATGATTAAGAGGTCCATGAATGATTTTCACTGACAAACACACAGTCAATGATATTCAAATGTGATTATTGTCAAAGAAATTGAAAAGGTTTTTTTTTTATACTTTTTTTGCGTTTTCGGATCCTTCCTTGTCGATCAGAAACTTATGTTGGTGTAAAAGTTGATCGGTTGTGCATGATAAAAATGCAGCGAAAGTAAAAACTTATTGATTTCAACCGTCTTTCAGACATGAGACGATAATGCTTTTAATTCCAGTATTTTAACCATTGGAATATTGATATAAAATAACTAGATAGAACTTTAGTTTTTTGAAAGAGGAATTTAGCAGACCGGATATGAACTTCGGTGTAGCTAAATATTTTGTCATCCCGATGCTCTGATTGTATAGGAAGGTAACTGCCATTTTAAGACAAGACGACAATCAAGTGATGTGTTTAAATGGTTTCCTGTGAAACAATGTCCACGATTTCCCGCATCTCCCTGCAAATTTTATTGTTGAATAGGTTTTGCTGTTAAAACACTAGAGGTGGTCAAGCGCGTCGCAGTTGATGCTTCATATCGTAACAGTTTGCAGTAACAAAACATCTTAGGTCAAGATGCTGGCTTGCGTCAATAATTAATGCACCAGTAGCCAACAGGTTAAGTTCACAGCTCTGAAAACAATTCCAAACGTTTATTTCGCATAGATAACATTGGTATTTTAAGTGACATTTGAGAATGTTAGTCACACAAAATGGTGACCAACATGTCGTGGCTACCGTGTAACAGCATAGTTCTGTTTGCGGTACACTTCACAAATAAAAATACAAAAAGAAATACAAAAATAATATTTCTTTCATACAGTATATTACAAAATGATGTGACAGAAAACGTTTCAGGAGATAGGAGAAAGAACAGGAAATTTTGTCATTCCACTCTTCACCAGATCGTAAGCGGACTGACGCGGCGTACCATTTGCAAGTTGTTCATCGGTGTAGAAAGTAGCCTGAAATATATAACACGTAACTATCTCAATTTAAAAGTAAATGAAATCCGTAAGAAAATAAATATTTTATTAGCCTTATAACTTTATCTACCATTAAAAACACAACAGGTTTAAGCAAAGTCTGTACAAACAAGAAAATTCACAATAGCTTTTTTTTGGAAAACCCTGCCTCCGATTTTAGTCCTACCCTGAACCGCCCGTATTTGATTGCCGTAAAGCAGAAAAAGGGATCTTTAACAGATCATACCTTTCCTTTGTTTCTTACTCTTTGTGAGTCGACATATCCAGCGCATTTGCTTTGACACGATTTGCCCATTGGAACAAGTCCTAAATCTCCCAACTTGTAATGATCCAAAGGTTTAGATGGAGAAAGAAGGTTTCCTCGCAGTGCACTATAATAATAACCAAACTTGATATAAGCCGAAAAAAAAACTCTACATTGTGCTCATTATTATGATAGTAATATCAGGCTACACGCAAGAAAACTCTTAATAACTACCACCTGGTCACGTTTTTATACATGACATACAAAGAACCGTGTAAAATTCTCTTGAAATAATCGACACAAACCTTTTGTTAAAAACAGGAGGACCTAAGCTAATGATCTTTCTTTTCGCTTTTCCTTTTCGTTTTGTTGCAAAATCTTTAGGGTCAATTCCAACACCCATTTCAACTGCTAAATTTAAAATTTCAGTGACTTTGTATAGCAAGTTGGTGTTCTTCATTTCAGTGAGAGCTGCGTCAGTGGAATCTTGGTTGTGCTATAATATCATGTGAGTTTAATAGAAACTGTAAGATTATTACAGGTTCCACAAAAAGGGAGGTATCACCCTCCCATCTTCCCTCCCCCCCCCCCCCTAAAAAGCGCGCCGAATCATTATATCCTTATAAACTTCTCAAATACATTTTCGCTACCTCAAGGGAAAATTTTCGAGGAAAGAAATTTTTACAAATCTAGGGCCTTTCGTGAGTGGAATTTAAGAGGCACGGAAGAGATTTTTGCGAGTTGAGGCTACATAAAATGTGAACATATACAAACATGAGAGGTTATTGATTTATATTTTTAGGTCTTTTCGCTTTTAAAAATGGTTCAGAAATATATTTTACTGTGAACTGAATAATGCTTGCGAAGGATAATAATGTTTCGAATTTTTTTTCGTACTTAAAAGAAGTTACTTAAATTTATTTATTTATCGTCAAAAATATGAAAATAGAAGAAATTTTCACGATTAGGAAACTATTAATAAATTTTATGATTTTTTTCTCTCGCAAATTAGGGGCTAATTTGTGAAATAAATTCCCTCAGTGTATTCTTATCCCGAGGATTATTTATTTTTTAAAATATTGTGAATTTTGCGAAAAATTGATAAAAACAAGCTATTGTTGTTGTCACTAAACTTTGGTTCCCACTAAAAACGTTAGGCGTGTTTGCACCCACATGCGTGAATAAGACTGTGATAAAAAATCTTAGTCAAATCAGTTCCTGAGAGAAAAAGAAAAAATTCAACCAAACCTGCAAACTTACGTCCAAAGCTGTTTTAATAACAGACGTAGCATCAGATAAAATTCCTATCAAATATTCCTTGTCTTCTTGTAGCTCACCAATTTTTTCTTGACGTTGTTGGCAATCCTTTTGCATGTGATCTTTTTCTTGGGTTAAGCTTTCTTGAGTTTTTGTTAACCTTTCAATCTGATTTTTCAAATTATCAAGTTCAATTTGTGTTTTTTCAAAATCAACTTCTTTCGCGGCCAGATCTTCAATCGTTCGTTCCTGTTGCTGTGCTTTTTCTGTCAGCATTCTTATTACCTAAAAACAAATCATTTTTTGGTATCGTTAAAGCCTACCTTACACTAACGAAAATCATATAAAAAACATTTATAAGAAACACGGCAAGATAGGAATCGTTTTATTCTTTTTCAAGTGCACAGACTTTGGAATTATTTACTTCGACATGTAAATGGAGTTTTACCTTTTGGTTAGTTATATTTTTCTTCACAAGTTCTTTTTCGTTATCTTCCAATATTTCAAGTTGCTGCCTCAGCTTTTTCTCTTTCATCTTAACATCGTCATTTTCTGAGATCAACTCCATTGTTTTGTCAGACATTTTTGACAACTGAGAGTTTATCATGACATTTTCTCGAATCGTTCTTTTAGTTGTTTCAGCCATTTGTTTATTTGATACTTTTCGAAATTCAGCTGCTACCGTGTTGACACGCAGAAACATTTCCTTTTTTAATCTAAATTGAAAAAATAAATCACTTGAAAATCACTTAAAAAAAATGTTCAGTTTTTTGCATGTTCAGTCTGATTTGCACGTATTCTTTGTAAGGAAAAATGTTGTGATAATAGGTGCTTTTAACGGTTGACTTGCAAAATTTTTTGAGAAAATTAGGTGAATTTATAAGTTAAGAGTTCATGTTAATAAGCATTATCAAAAATCTATAACAAGGCTAACACTATACATTTTCAAAAACTCCTTTAAAGTTAACAAACATATCCAAGTTAAAATGTAAAACTGTTGGAAATAAAAGTAAAAGTATATTTCCTACCTGTCTTTATCAACAACTCCTTTTCTCTCAAGCTGATATATCTGCTCCTTATGGCTTATTTCTCGATTACTTAAAAGTTCTTCCATTTCTGAAAATTTATTTAGCAAGTTTTCTTTTTGTATACGGAACTCTTCTAAGGAAGCTAGTTTGCCACCCAAAACCATATTCTCACTAGTGAGTTGGTCCTTCACTTCCTGCATTTGAGTTTTCAAAGTTTCAATCTCCAACTCGTATCTGTCTTTGTCCATTTCCTTGGTTTGATTAATAGTAATAATCTTTTCCTGTAAGTCTGCAATTTCATCTGATCGTTGCTCAAGTTGCTTTTTTAAAAATGATACGATTTCTTTTTTGTCAGATGCTTGTTGCTCAAACATTGATTCAACATCTTTATTCCTTAGCTCTAATTTATCACATCTTTCTTGGTAACGAGCTATTTTTTGTTCTAAATCACGTACTTGAATAAGGAAAAACTCTTTAGTCACTTCATTAAATACATCAAAGACTTTAGCTGTTGGAGACTTGGTTCCACCTTTTTGATCACTTTTTTTCTTCCCACTCTTTTTTCCTCCTTTCTTTTTCTTTGGTGGCATGATGAATGTTTTATATTTCTATGAATGCATGTATATGTAGATAAATAATATTATGTAATAAAAATGTCACAATCCATTGGCTTAACAAGCATATATAGGTACAGAGTCATACATAATTCAAATTGGAAGTTTGCAAAAACCTACCTTTGCTATTGTACATTTATATACACAATGTAACTGCCCTATAGAATGTATAAAAACTGTAAAAAAAATCCGGGCAACCTCAAACAAATGCATACACGTGTTTTTAATATAAGCAACTCCATTTTTGGCTCTCAAGCTGCTTAGTTAGTGCTTTACCGACACAGGTCCAGCATTGGAACTTTATCCATGATGATTGTGGATACAATTTTAAGATATATTACAGTTGATCATTCAGCATATCATAGGCATAAAAAAGTACCAGGGACATGTTTGGGTGCTACTGAAAATTGATAGGCAGAACGAAACAAATCAATCTGATAACTGACCTTTCACAGATGTAAATGAAATATTATATACTATGTATAGCATTCAAAATAAAAAAAATAATTCCGTAGGGATTATTTTTTGTCATTCTTAGGTGTTATGCGGTGAAATATAAGAAGACGAGAGTCATCTTTCGTTCTAAACAGTGTATAACACAACACTCAGGAAAATGAAGGAAGACAAATAAATTTACATCACTTTGCGTAACAAAAACATTGTCAAGAGGAGAAACGATAAATTAATAACTTAATACTTAGTTATACCAACATCATTGTATCACAACAATATTTATATTCAACAAGCAAAGCAATGGTGTGAGATTTTAGAGATCAGCGATGTGTCCCGTGGCCATATTTGTTTATTTTGTGCATTTGTTTATGGTCTCACTTATTCACTGTTTTTTGTAGATTGTAAAATACAGACCAGATATATCTTATTTTTATTGCTTCATTAAAGGTTACATAAATTTAAAACTTTTCAATTACTTACAAAAAGTAGCATAATTTTAAAACAAAAGCATAAAATACACTCAAAACTTATTGTACTTTGTATACTTACGATAATTTAAAATGCTTGAATTGTACATTTATTCGTATGCTATTATTCGTTGCTATGCGACTTCTAAGAAGTGAGACAAGTTTGAACATTGGTGCATTTACTCAAGGGAGGTACAAAGATGTCGCCCCGTGTCACCTGGCTGCCCGCAAGTTGTATGCGTTTAATTGTGTTCACAATTTAATGCAATTTATATATATTTGTAGTGAAATTTATATATATTTAGGTACTAAAAAATATTGTAGTAAGCTATTGCTAAAAACGAACATTAACTTAGCAAATTTCTGTTCCCTGTAGCTACACCAAATCTAAACAAACAGCCCTGGTGCTGATGGCAACTCCACTTGCTACAAAACTTCATTGTTTTGAATCTTCACTGTAGACAATGATGCCTATTTTCCAATTGCAATAGCCATTAAGAATATTTACACATGTTGAGCGTGTAAGAGTTGTACTTTCTTTGGACATCCGTGTTTTAAGTAGTATAGGATAAAAGAAGAGTAAAAAGTAAGAGCCTTTGTTAAGACATTTTTTCCCTAACTTGGAACACCCTTCTTTTTGATGATGTAAGGCTGCAGGGATAGATTTAGGATTTTTTAACTGGTGTAAAATAGCGTAGAAAAGGCTTAATTGGTTGTCAGGGCAATAAAAAAACTACGGGTTTTGAAGGGCACCCAGTAGGACCATCACCACCCTTTAACACCCTCTGATAGTCAAAACTGCCTAACTTCTCATTTTTACTTTAAGTCCTGTAAATTTTACTTTTTTTGTTCAATGTTGAACAAGAATCAAATTTTCTTGGTTTTTATTTAAATTCCTTATTTCAGTTATTTTGACAATATCAGGGAATTCCATGAGACGTGTGCGATCGCACGCGCACGTGCCCACACACGTGCAACAGCCATTCAGGCGTGCGATTCATCGCACGCGTTAATTACGCTCTTTACTCTCGTAAAATAAAAAAAATTAACGAAGGAATTATAAAAGTTGATTTTCTACAGCGTAGTTAATGTCGCCGTTTAAGGCTATGCTTTGAGCATTTAACTATTAAAAACTGTATTCCAAAAATCAATCGTTGTACATCGACAGCTTCAACTGTATCATTAAAAACAGTTAATAACCACTTGTGGTTAAATTAAATTTTTTTAAAAACGTTAATTTAAAGCCGTGTTTTTTTCCCGTGTTTAAATTAAATGTGTTTTTTTCTGCCTGTGTGAAATTAAATGTATGTTGAACATTTTAATTTAAAATTCCTAACTGTATAAAAGAACATAACATACTTGTTTTACTTTTAAAAATCTAAAGAACAACTTTAAATTTAAAAACAACTTTAAACTATTCCAAACAAGCCGTCTCCCAAAATCTAACAAACAAAACTTGAAACCTCAATAAATAAAAAATGACTCCCATTTTTACCATTTTTATAGATAATAGATAACCCACGGAGAAAATATAACCCTGGGAACAAGGTTGGGGATAAATAGCACTACAAACAAAATGGCAGACCATTGCAGTAAGTGCAACGTGTGGCACGTGTCAGCGTCTCTTCGTCCACTGTTTAAATTTAATTATATGTTATTTACCTATTATAAATTACTTCCTACAACGAACCAAGGTGTTTTGTTAATATATTTAGCACTTTTACACCACTTAACACTCACGGGACTGATAAGAGTGAAATAAACCAGAAAAAAAAATCGAAAAAACGCACGCGCAAATTTTCTAAAATAGATTTACGCGTGCGATGTGTAGCACGCGTGTTGTTTTCTTCGTGGAATTCCCTGAATATAGGAACTGATATCAAAAATTTAGTTTTTTGTTAAGAGTTTCAACTCTGGTTTAGGAAATGAAACTAATTTTAAAGAAGATTCTGTTTTTCTAATAAAAGGCTTAATTTTTCCTTTAAATTTAAAAAGAATATTTTTCCTACTTAATTAATTTCAAAAAAGGAGAGCACGCATGCCTCATTTTAAATTTATCTTGACGAATTGTTAATGAATAAAACATTTCTCTGTATAAGAGTGTAAAGAATTAACATGAGCATAAATTGCATTACAGATCTCCATTGCTGATGATCTTTTGATTATGTGATGGTAACTATCATTACAAATTTGTATGCAAAAAAAGTGGGGGTGAATTGAATCTTTTAAAATTTTCAGTATTTTAAAGGAAACACAGCTTTCAAAGTATATTTTGCAATAAAAATATATTGGGCTTAACTTTTCTTTAAAAAAAAAAAAAAAAAAATTACAAAAAAACTTCCAGCATATTCTTATTCTTCCTTCTTTTAGTTACAAATTTTGTCTTTATTCTCCATTTTTGTTGTTGTTTGAAGACCGTTTTAAGGGCACACGTGGCCAGAAACAGGTTCATGAATAAATTAAAATGATGCAGATACTGCCTAATGTGGTGTGTACAAGGTTTTTATTATTTTACCCATGGTTTTTAAGACAAGAACTTTACAAGTCCATTCCTTACATCATCATCATCATCATCATCATTCTCGGCTTAACGTCCGTTTTCCATGCTAGCATGGGTTGGACCGGGTATATTAATGACCCTCTTCCAATCTGATCTAGACTGTGTTAGATCTAAACTCAACTTCCTCTCTATCAAGTCTGTCCTTATAACCTCCTGCCAAGTCTTTCTCGGTCTGCCTCTGGGCTTTGCCCCAGGAACTATCAAGTCTCTACACTTTCTTACCCAATTATCCTCCTCCATTCTTTCCAAGTGCCCCAGCCAATTCAATCTTCTTATCTGGACAACATCTTTAATTCTACAGAGACTTAGCCTGCTTCTTAGCTCATCTGAACTCTTTCTGTCTCTCAGACTGGCATTACACATCCACCTAACCATTCTCATATCATTCCTTTCTAAACGGTCAAGATCTTCCTGCTTCACTGCCCATGTCTCAGTACCGTACAACATAACACTTCTTACACAGGCCTCATACAACCTACCTTTTACCTCAATTGACAGGACTCTGCTAGTCAATAAAGGAAGTAACTCTCTAAACTTTTTCCAAGCAGAACCTATCCTGCAAGTAACACTTCTTCCAACACCCCCTTCACTGCCCAACCTATCACCTAAGTAACAGAAGTTCTTAACTATCTCTAACGAGCCACTGTTGTACATCAATAAAGCTGGAAATACTTCATTCTCTATAATCTCACCTTTGCAACGCTTGCATACAAACTGTATGCCAGCCCTTAACCTTCCACTAATACTACTGCACTTCTTATGTACCCAATGCTTGCAAGTCTGACAAAAAATTGAGTTACTACCAACCCCTTTCCTGCAAACTCCACAAGGCCACTTTCCAACTACAAGGTCACACTTGGCTGCAATGCTACTTATCATGACTTTAGACTTTGCTGTGTTTACCTTCAGCCCTTTCTCTTCTAGTCCTTTCTTCCACTTCTCAAACTTTTCAACTAATTCTTCCATCGACTCTGCTATGAGAACCAAATCATCTGCATACAATAACTCCCATGGGCAACCTGTTCTGAACTCCATCGACAGCGCTTCCAAGACTAGAATAAACAACAAAGGACTAAGTACAGAACCCTGATGTACACCAACATTTACACTAAATTCATCACTAAGTGAATCGTTAATCCTGACACGACTTCTAGCATTGCTGTACATAGACTGAACCATCGTAACTAGCCACTCATCCACACCTAATTTTCTCATAGCCCACCAAATAACTTTACGTGGCACTCTATCAAAAGCTTTCTCTAAATCTACAAAGGCAAAATAGAGATTCTTTCTCTTTCCTAAATACTTTTCCTGAAGCTGTCTGAGTAAAAATATTGCATCTGTAGTGCCACGCCCTGGAACAAAACCAAATTGCATCTTATCTATATCAATTCTTTCTCTAAGTAACTTATCAATCACTCTTTCAATAACTTTCATTACTTGATCAACCAACTTCAAACCTCTATAGTTACCCCTTTCTAATGCACCACCCTTGCCCTTGAAACAATTCACTATTACACTCGACTGCCACTCACTCGGAATAGCACCATCCTTTATAATCTGGTTAGCAAGACTTGTAATAAGCTCAACTCCAATATATCCAGATGCTTTTACCATCTCTGCTACAATACCTGATACTCCTGCAGCCTTGCCAATCTTCATTTTCCTAATAGCCTCCACTACCCATTCTGTCTTGATCTGCATGGCTGGCCCTTCTACGACATCATCATCAGACAAATTATCCTCGTCCCAATCAAACTCAGTGTTAAGCAACCTCTGATAATGATTCTTCCAAGCTACCCTTTTCTCCTCCTCTGTGCTAGCCAAAACACCTTCATCATTACGTATACACTTCTCACCTACAATATCTTGATTAGTCTTCTTCATTTGCTTTGCTCTCTTGAATACCTCATTGCGCTGGTCTTCCCTTCTTAACACATCTGCAAATCTGTTTCTCTCTGCTTCTGATTTTGCCTTATACACTGCTGTACGAGCCCGACGCTTAGCTTCTAAGTAAATATTTTTACTACCACCTGACTTCCACTCTTTCCAAAGTTTCCTCTTTTCCTTTATACACTGGTCAACCTCATTATTCCACCACCAGGTCTGTCTATGTCTAGCTGGTCCTTTCGTCCACCCACAGGTATCATCAGAAGCTTCTAGAAGACAATTCTTCAAAGTAGTCCAAGTACTTTCAACATTGTCACTATCACATTGACTATTGTAGGCTAACTGCTGAACTTTTGCACTAAATTGTCTTGCTACAATCTCTTCCTTCAGCTTCCAGACTTTTCGACGGGGCCTGTACTTTCCCTTGGCTTCTCTGACACTCTTCAAGATAATATCACAAACCAGCAACCTATGCTGGGAAACACACTCTTCCCCCGATATAACTTTCACGTCCTTCACCACTTTCTTGTCTGACTTTCTAACCAAAAAGTAATCTATCTGTGTCTTACAACCACCTGACTCATCTAACCCTAATCCTAACCCTAACCCTAACCCTAATTTGAAAATCAGTTACTTGAAAAATTGAAAAAAAAAACAATCCTAAAATTCTTAAATGAAAGCCAAATAATGTTTTAAAAAGAGTTAGGGCTAAAATTAGCTAGCCAGCAAAACTTCTTCTCTCTCTTCCACATCCAGAAAAATATTTGCAGTTTTGTATATATTTTAGCAAGCTGGACACACAGTTAATTAAAAATGTAAATCAGAAACCAGTAACTACAGTTTTGTACAGACGTAGTTGGTGTTTTGTAATTGCTGTTACCTCTAAAAAACACTGACGTGTCACTCAATCAATTTAAAAAAGTTATTTTCGTGGTCATAGTTTTGCAAAAGTGCATTTTATGGAATTAATAGCAATTTTGCCATTAATCTTTATATTTGAAGATTTGATTATAAAGGAGCATTTGGCAAACCATTGAGTTAGAAACTCCAGACAGTTAAGGAGCGAAGCTATAGTAATTCCCTTTTTTTTGTTAATCATTTTAATATCTTGTCGTTATCATCATTATTGGTGGCTTAACGTTTGTTTTCTATTCTACCATGGGTTGGACAGGGTATATATAATAATCGAATTCTAATTCTGATGAATCAAGTTTTTTCTTATCTCATGTCAAGTTTTTCTGATGTACCTCAAGGTTCAAGATTCTACACTTCCTTATTCAATTATTTCCCCTCTATTCTTTTCAAGTGTCCCAACCAACTTAACCTTTTTATCTGGATAACAACATTAATTTTTTGATAAATCTGTGATAAAAGCAGTTAAATTAAATGCTAAAATTCTCAGCTATTTTTAGTAATTCAGTATGTTGATCATCGACTGTGACTAAAATAATAGTAATCTATTTGATGATTAATTGTTTGTATAAAACATCTATATGATTACAAAACATACATATAGGTAAACAATGTGGAGATTTTATGCAAGTCAAGTAAAGAAAACATCACAGATATTACTTAAAGGAAATTTGAAACACAATGTAAGAAACTTTAGTGTTTCTGTGAAAAAGAGTGTGAAGTTTCCACTGCCTTTGTTTTCTGGTTTTGTTGTTGGTTATGGTCTAATGAAGTATTGTTATTCTGCAGAATGCAACAAAGTAAAGGAAGATGATACTAATGACAAATGGACCTTATACCAATATGCTACATGTCCATTTTGTTGTAAAGTACGAACTTTTCTCGAGTTTTATGGCATTGATTATGACATTGTGGAAGTTAATCCAGTATTTCGAAATGAAATCAAATTTTCAGACTATAAAAAAGTTCCAATACTAAAATCAGACAAGTATCAGGTACATGAATGACATTTTTATGTTTTTATTTTGCTTTATCCAGCGTATTTATGTTGCAGATTTATACTGTGCAATTCTTGACCATAATTTTACAATTCATTGTAAACTTAAATAATAATTTTGTTGTAGTTAAATGACTCATCCCTAATCATCAGCGTCCTGAAGACACACCTTCTTGGTAAAGGCAATGTTGAAACTTTATTGACTTACTACCCAAAGTTAGAATCTCAAGAAAAGAAAAAGAAAGTTGTTGAATATCAAAATCGTTACAATATCATGTACCAGGAAGGACTGAATGACATGCAACATAAAGCTGTAAGGTAATGATGTTTTTCTGAAGTTTACACAACCTATATTTACCTAGGAAATGAATGTTCATCGTCGTGTTGTGAAATCGTGACAGTTAAAAAAAAGTTTTAATTTCTAATGAAAAGAGGAAACAATAGTGATCCATTGTTTGGATCTAAAATCTAAAACTTTAGTGATATTTACGTAATTTTAGGTTTAGATTATGCGAACGACATAACACTGAATTTTACTACACCAGTTAGTATTATTTTACGACTGTCTTTGCGTAACACTTTTTATTCGGTGTTTAGAGAAGAAGCAAAATGGCGGAAATGGGTGGATGATACGTTTATCCATACCTTATCTCCAAACATTTACCGCACAATGAGAGAAGCATTGCAAGCTATGGAATATATCACCCACGTGGGCAATTTCTCCTCCTTTGAGCGTACTGTGGTGTACTATTCTGGCGCTGTTGCAATGTATATAATTGGAAAAAGATTAAAGAAAAAGTAGTTTTAGAATTTCATTCCTTTCTTTTCTTTCATACATATTATATATTTTTAATTTTCGATCTATTAATGGTAATCAAGAGAAAATTTTTTGTTTTTAAAGTTTTTGACAAACTTTTTAGTCGATTCTTAAATTTGGAATGGTGTAGTTCTAAGTTTACTATATAAACATATGTCTCTCAACATCCTCTTTTAACTTTTTAGGTACAACTTGAAAGATGATGTTCGTGAAAGTATGTACGCAGAAGCACGTGTTTGGGCGAAAGCTGTTGGAAAGAAAAGAAAATTTCTTGGGGGAAAAACACCTAATTTGGCTGACCTGGTACGAAATTAGAATGTCATATTTCACAGACTGAATACTGTGACGCTCTTAATTTTTGTGAAAACAAGAAAAGAAGGGGTTGGTGGTCGGACTCATCAATTTATTTAAATGCGTAAAAAAGTTATTTACGAGAATATGCGCAAAATTTACTAAAATTTCTTGTCGCGAAAATTTCTGAAGTAAAAATATATACTTAAGAAGAAATATAAATGTTATTAAATATTGAAATATCTGCAAATGGGTCAAAACTTTATAAAAACCCAATTAAAACACCGTTGAATGCCAATACATTTTAGTCTCTTTTTTCTAAGTTGTTTTTATAACAATTCTCTCAACTGAATTTTGTAGCATTCATTAGATTTTGTATGGCTATTCCAATCCCAATATAATTGTGCAAATAAAATTTGACGGAAGCATAATAAAGTTATGGTATTTAGAACTAAGCTTAAAAAATGCAGTGAAACATTACATCCCCTATATGACGGACAGATTAGTAGACGCGGTCGCATTCTCAAAAAAACTCTCACATTTAAACTTCTTCAGAGCGGGCGTTTTACTGGGCTCTCATGAGAATAGACCGCCGTAAAGCGAATATTGCTTTGCGGCTTTAGCCAGCAAAACTTTGGAATAGGCTCCTGTCGCCGTTCTTTTATAAGACTAGTGACTACTGAGCGGTACCAGTCTAGTGTAGAGATTCGAAAAGTCACGGAAAAGTTTAAAAAAATGTTTTTTTGCAAAATTATCTATAATATAATGCCCGTATACGTCCGTCCGTCCGTCTGTCTGTCTGTCTGTCTGTCACGCAAAATGGTAGCTTAGCTGTGCAGGTAGCGAGGCGCCCGCAATGTGGTATAAAAAGTACAAGCGAACCCGTGTTTTTTTCGGGTTAACGACTAGTTATTTTTTAATGTTTTCTTTCAGTTTTGTTGAGCTATTTCTTTCTAGATTT
Organism: Hydractinia symbiolongicarpus; assembly: GCF_029227915.1. Classification (NCBI taxonomy): domain Eukaryota; kingdom Metazoa; phylum Cnidaria; class Hydrozoa; order Anthoathecata; family Hydractiniidae; genus Hydractinia; species Hydractinia symbiolongicarpus. The sequence goes on from NC_079884.1 coordinate 10,441,824, forward strand.
AAATAATTGTTGATTTTTTTTAGAACATGTATGGTGTTATCCACGCAATTGAAGGTTTGGATGCGTTTGATGACTTGATGAAAAATACTAACATTTTATCTTGGTATCAAGAAATGAAAATACAAGTGGAGTCACATGCTGGCGCCAAACAAAAAGACTGGCTTATCGAGAACTAAGATCGCGTAGTTGAAAATAGTCACATATCCACAAACCTTTTTGAAGAGAAAACAATCACCTGCGAATTGACCATAGTGAATTTTAGGGAGGAATAATGAAGATGTTTAGAGTCCTTATATTAAATTATATCAGGGGGGAAAATACTGTTTTAGTCGAATTAGTTATACAGTAGACAGATTCATATATCCATACAAGAATACAACAGGCTCATCTTCACAAAGTTAAAATGTGTTATTTTGTATCGTTGGTATACCCTTCCCCTCCTTCCCCGGCCAGCCCCGTCACTAGACGAGCTTGTAAGAATTTATATCTTCTCTGTCGACCAATTTTTTTGCATGTATACTCACAACCCAAGGAGTTTTCGTTTGTGCGTATTTAAACTTATGTGAGACCAAAACTTTTGGTCGTTTCCTGCGAATGTTTTGAGCCTAACGCATATATTTTTTGTAACGCTTACGCTAAGTTTAGTACAAGAAATTTTAGCAAATCTGAAATTGATATTTAGAGAAGAAGAACCAAGCGTTGAAATGAAATACCTAAGGATGTTAAAACTTCCCTACTTACTTGGGTTGAGGCATATAAGTAGGGGTCGTTAGTCAAAACTCAATTACTCAAAGTTTAGTCACTTTTACGCGGAGGGGGGGGGGGAATCTAACTAACATTATTTGGTGACTAATTTGAAAAAAAGAACGTGTCTGGATGTCTTAAATTTAAAATACATACAAAGAAATTTAGCACTTTTTTAAAAGACAATGTTCACTACATATTAACTGCTCATTTTTCACTTTCCTTTGCCAAGTTAAAATGATTTCTAAAACTCTGACATATTAAAGAAATCGTTGACATTCATAACCTCTTAACATTTTTTCAAATTTCCTGACAATACATATACTGTTAGGAAGACAATCTAACTTAAATGCTTCTAGCAAATTTATCGAGGCTTGGCGCTCTGTTCAAGTATTTAAATTTTTGACTCCGGAGCTGTTTTTATGATCTGAGAGACAAGACAGGATGATTGCTGGGACGCGACGGTTGCAAGGGTTCTAACCTTACTTATATTTGTGGTAAAAATCGCTTTGTCCCGGGTCAAATAAAAAAAAACACGCGTATTTTGCAAATATCTTTCCTGACTAAAACAATATATATACACATAAATACAAATCCTGCAAAAAATGACAACAAATCTGAGTTTTTCGCGCTTATTATTTAAAAATTAAAAGTTTAAATCTCCACACAAAAACAAGGAAAACTAGTAAACAAAATATAGATGCGTTTTTTTACGAAACCTAGAGATGTTTATAGCTACTTAAAAAGATCATGAAGACCTCTACGACGGAGACCTCTATGATGGACACTAATACTCGGGACGGATTGTTTGATTTCAAGTCACACAAAAAAATTTCTCGCAGAAATCTGTACCAAACTTTCTCAGCAATAGTGCTTGCTTTAGACAGACTTCACTGTACTTCATTTTGTGATAATTTTTTCCGTGTTAAATTTCGAGTATTAAAAAACTTCTTTGCGCGAACGAGCGAAAATAATTACGCGCGAAATTAGTACGACTCAAGTCATAATTCACACGAGAAATAAACTCGACATAAAGTGTAATTTATAAAAGCAAGACCGGCCTGTTTTACGAGCTTTCGATCACATTAAGAACATATACTATCGTTTTCTTTGATTTCTTTGTTGGCTGACATCAAACAATGTCATATCGTCATCATCGTCATCATCTCCTTCAGATAACGGATGTAATTCCATATCACCACGGGACGAATCTTTAAGCATACCATATCTAAAAAAAAACAGAACATGAGACGCGCGCAAAGAACTGTTGACTAATTTTAGCGAAATTTATTATGGCGAGGTAGAAAAATGCATTTCGCGAAGATTAATTTTCTCGAATTAGTCAAGTTGACATACATGAAGATCTTTTTTCACGAATATCCTGTAAAAACTACAGAATAAAAACCGCAAAAAAATAAAAAACTTCTTACCTTCTCGTTCTATTTTTCCGTCTCCGAGAACAAATCCAACGAAGAATAAAATATACTAAAACCAAAGCCGATATAGCGGCAATCTAAAGACAGCCATATTACACTCAGATGAGAATACTAAAAATATTGACTGTGTTAGTCAACCCATTTTTAAGACGTGACAATGAAAAGTAATATAGAAAGAAAAAAACAAAAACGAAAATACATTTAGGAGATATTAAAATTTTGCGTTCAAATTTTGTGTTATCTATTTTAGGAGAGTTTCTATTTTTAGTTATTTAGGAGATCTTAGGTGTGACCACCCTGAATAAAAGCAGAGGTTAATTTATATAGATAAAAAGTATCGCTTACCACATAGAAAGCTCTAAGTGCAACATTTTCAGGTATAGCTAAAAAATGAAAGTTTAGCATTACAAAACAAGACACTATCCTGGAAAATAGTTATGTCACTTTTGTATAAACATCATATTTGTTTTAAGAAACTCTATTCATTAAACACTTACAACACTACAAAATATTAGACCACATTTTTACAAACCATATTTAGTAGTGAACCATTAGCAGTAATTTATTAACCTTAATTTCGGTAAAAGTTTATTCACGGTAAAGTGGTGGTCAATCTTCCTCCTCCCTCCCTGCTGCTACTATATACCTCTATGTTTTCACATATTTTACGTTATGCACTATGCTATGTATACAATTTGTTCATGCTTATTAATATTATATAGAGATGTGTTTTTACCTTGGCTTTGTTGTTGCTTATATATGTGTTCTACTTTCATTTCATGCTTGTATATATTTTCAGCTATTACTATATATATATATATATATATATATATATGTTTTGTAATTTTTGTCCTATCCACAGCAATATAGAACTGTACTCTGCAATTATGAGTTTTTTTTATGTGTGAGTTTAAATCAAAATAATACATTGCTGAAAGAAAATTAATAAATAAAAAAAAAAACAGGGTCTCGGGTCTCGGTAACAGGGTATTGGGTCTCGGGTATCACATACGGTATAGGGTCTCACTTTTCTCATATGTCGAATAAATAATTCCAATCTCGAAATTACTCAAATCTCTTTTCCACTGGGCCTTAAAAAACCTTTCTGTATTTTTATAAGAAAACCTATTGGGAAAGTCTTAGTTAATTTATGTGCATGTTAGTGGGGTGTGTTATATGTGATAAAATCAGAGGAAGTATTATAAGATATGTCTTTCTTTCAGTATTATTTGTTTTTGTTTTTTTGGAAATAAAGTAAAAAAAATTATTAAAATTAATTTCTTTGTTCTTTTAAAAAAGAGTCAATGTCACTAAATTGACCTGTGTCCATACAGCACAGTCAAGGCTTATCTCGTGATGACGTAGAGATCATTAAGTAACAGGTACAATCCAGCATTCTCAGTAGCCGTAAAGCCGCTATTTCCCAATTGAAATTTATCCAAAAGATCCAAATTATTAGAGGAGCTAATTATATACACTACAAAAAATGGGATTGTTTTATAATAGTTGTAAAGAAATAAGATTTCAATAATAACTCAGACCACCTTAATTAAATTTCCATTTGGGATATAGCGGCTTTTTATGTTACATTTCTGGTTTCCACCCTTAGTAAGCACTTTGTATTGCACATTCAAAAGGCTGGCGAGGAAGGAGCTTGGAATGAAAGCTTGATGGTATAACTTGAAAATTGTTTTGACTGGTACAATAATTATAGGAAACGTAGCAAAAAATATTATTCTGTTTGATAAAATAGTATTCTGCATTGTTTTAGCTAAATCTTTATATTAAAATGTATATATCTGTTAAATTATTATTACCTCTGTGTGTTGTTGTTACAGCTGTTGAATTTAGTGCCTCTGTTTTTTTCGTTGTTGTTGTTGTTGTTGTTGTTGTTGTTGTTGATGATGTAGTCATTGTAATTGGCTTCGTTTTGTTACTGACTGCACCAACTGGACAAATCAAATGTGATACAAAAACAGCAACAACATAAATTTGGCAAACTCTCCAACATATGTTAACAATATTATCCATAACAATATATTTTAGATCAATTCTTTTTTATGTACATATTCTTATTGTAAGCAGCATGTGAAATGTCACTCTAAGAATAAAAATTAAATCACTATTGACTGTAAAATGGAAACACAAACATAAGTACGATGATAAACCTCACAAAACCAAGAGAGGCGTTTAACAAATTGAACTTTTACAACAAAAATATCAACTGGGATGCCGTCAATGCAAGCCTAGCAGGTCAAAACTGGCATAGGGAATTTAAAGAATTGTCAACAGTTGATATTCTTTATACTATCTGTTATGACAGTGTTAAGGTATATGTTCCATTACAGAAGTTATAAAAATAATCAAAAAATTTTATCCAAGAGAACGAAAAAACTTAATGCGAAGAAGAAGAATCAACAAAAAATTCTCTTGAAGGTAACATCTCCATCTAGAAAAAAGGAATTGTGTGACAAACTTATCACTATTGAAAAAGCTCTAGCTGAATCATACAGGTAGTCAAAAAAGTACGAAGAAGATATATAAAGCTGTCAAAGCAATAAAAACAATTCAAATTACTTCTTTAATTATCCTAAGGAATATTTCAAAGTGAAATCTACTATTGGTCCCTTGCAGAATGGTGCAAAAAATGAAATAGTATCATCACCTAAAGAGATGACTGAACTTCTTTCAACCCAATTTAGTTCTGCATTCAGCGTACCAAAAACACTGACTGACAATATTGAAAACTTGTTATCGAGATTCACTGTGAGTGTGTGTGAGTTGGTCTTTGATGAAAATGACCTTGTAGAAGCAATCTTTGAATTATCAAGCAAGCATCAAACTATAGGCCAATTGCTTTGACCTCACATGTAATCAAGATTTTCAAAAATGGTTTTAAAATACGGTATTACTTGTTATCTCAAAGAAAAAAAATCTATTCAATATATCTCAACATGGTTTCAGACAGGGTAAATCTTGCCTTCGTGAACTTCTGACAAAATCCTTGGATTAATTGAAGATGGATCCAATGTTGACGTGATAAATCTAGATTTTGCAAAACCCTTCAACAAAGTCAACTTTCAGATTGTTTTAGCAAAACTAGCCAACCTGGGAGCCAGTCGTAACATTGTCAAATGGATCCATTCATTTCTCACCAATAGACACCACCCTGTTAAAGTTAATGACACTAAATCCAAGCCAATACCTGTACTGTCTGGTGTCCCTCAGGGATCAGTGTTGGGACTCCTACTGTTCCTAATACTAATTGGAGATATAGACTCAATATCTGAACATCATTCCTACAAAGATTTGCAGATGATACACGGATTGGTGTTCAAATCAGAAGCTGCAGATAAAAATCTACAGATATATTTAAATATAGGTTAATAAATGGGCTGAGCAAAATAACATGTCATTTAATAACTCCAGGTTTGAGCTTATCCACTATGGTAAAATGGAACATCACACAGATTATCAATACCTAAATCAATTAGTTTTGCCAATTCCTTCAAAGTTGCATGTTAAAGACCTAGATGTTATAATGAGCAACACTTGCACCTTTCCAGAATACATCCTGTCACTCATTGAAACCGTCAGAAAGCTAATTGGATGTATATTATGGACATCGTGGTGCCGTAGATTAGTGGCTATAGCTCTCGTACTCTGTGCGGGAGACTGGGGTTCGATTCCCCTTGACGACGATTCAACATGGGTGTGTGAATGTTATCATAGCCCCAAGTTAACCCAAGCCATGTGAGGGAAATTGGGGTGGCACACTGTGTGGGCTGTTGGATGTTGCCAGGAGTTGTTTAGTAGAGCGCAGGCTCTTATTGGGTCTGTGTAGCTCAAAATGAGCATTAAATACTCTAGGACTCTCCATCCAAGCTGGACCCCGAACGAGTGTGCCCTTTACGTTCATTTCAGGCTGGAATCCTGGAGTGAGAAGCTTTGCTAAAGGCGGCAACCCATTGTCACCTTGATGATCTCATCAAAAGTCAACACAAGTAAGTAAAGTAAGAAACCCTATGAATATATTTAAAACGCTATGGAGGAGGATAATTGTGTAAGAAAGTGTGGACACTTGATAACACCTGGAGCAGAGCCCAGAGGGAGACCAAGAAAGACTTCGCAGGATGTAATAAGGATAAACTTGGTGCAGAGGGATTTGGGTATTGCATATAGCTAGCTAATCACAGCAAAAGTTGCTGATCTACAACTCGTACTAATTTTAAACCCTAGATTTAAAGGCCAACTCTCTTTTTTATTTCCATAGACCCATACTTTCATTCACTCATATATAGCTATACATCATTATCAAAAAGTTGCTCGCCTCGCTCCCAGGCGTTTTTACTTTTAATTTTATTATGTTGTACAGTGTTGAAATAAATCCAGGATGTTTAGAGCATTGTTGTTTTGCAATGTTTTCAAATGTCTGGAGAATGGTTTTTCTGTTTGTTCTCCGTTCCTTATCTTTTTTTCTCTAATAGTAATTATTTGGACTGCTCGTTCGTTCTGTCTCCGTAACTGCTAAAGAAAGAAATCGCGATAGGAAGAGGGCGGCGGAGGTAGAATAGAGAGATTAAACCTGCTGAGCATAACAGGTGAATTTACGTAAGTTATCTACATTAGCTTAGCTACTGTTATGTAAAATGTTATTAACTTCCATCAGCTATATATAGCGCGGGTCTATATTTCGTGTCATGTCATGCCATTTTTAAATTGGAACGTAACATAATTTATGTACCAGTGAGTACGTGTACGATGTACAAGACCATGCAGCCAAGCAAAATCGCTGGCGATCAAAAACCACCCTGCAATGTACGATGGTGTGCCTTAATTGAAGTGAGAATGGCGTACACCGCAATTTCGAGCGACATTATATTTTCTTCAAAGACAGTGTCGTTTATTGTAAATTTTAAAATAGAAAACATAAATTAGATGTCACTGCGCATTGCAACATTGCCCATAACTTCTTTTCCTGACTATTCTCATTCTCAAATAAAGTTGCAATATTTTTTTAGTTTTAACCGCTTCGCAAAAAGCGGAGAACAATCAGAATGGGGTGAAGTGACGTAGGGAGGATTATCCAGTGTACAGTTGGAGTACAAAAATGTTTGTAATATATTTATTGTGTATTTTTCGTATCTTTTTTCTTCACTTTCAATCTTCACAGAAAAACAACAAACAGTAGATTAAAGATGGATTGTACGTTTAAAACTAAGAAAAGGGACAAAAAAATACGCTTTTTGGAAAATCTGTTTTACTCCAGGGACTCGCTCCCAGTATTCGGAATATTTTCTCCTTCAGCAAATTTGCAAGCGAAGATAAACTTTAACCTTGGTTTTCATTATAATCTGTAATTATTGTGCATCAGTTGGTTTGCAAGAGCTCGTCGTCGCTTTGTTGCGCAACGTATGTACAACGCAGTTGTTTGGGTTATACATACCTTCTATTTTCGTTTGAAGGCTTTTCATGTAACTGGTGCTCAGAATGTCCTGGGTGTTCAGAATGTCCTGGGTAACGATATATCACGTCTTCATTGAAGACAACACTATTGTCATTTTTACAGCTTAACTCACTGAACACAGCTCACGGACACTATTATTATTATTGCAACTATCTTCTTATTTTTTTGGCACAGATTATTAGATAGATATATTTTCGCCGTTATATAAATGTTATAGGTTAATATTTCTTTAAACATACAAAAATGACTTGAGCTAAAAGAAAGGCACGAGTTGCCTTGTCACCAAGCCCGTTTTTTAGCAAAAAGAAAGACAGTTAAAATAATAGTAAATATAAATAATAAAAATGATAAAGAAATATTCCAACTATATTGATTAAAAAATGACTAGTGTGTATAATTCTTTTTGCATTTTTCTTAAAAATTTTAAGAAATTTGTTTGCTTTGTTGCATCGCATAAAGAGGTATTCCAAAGAACAGACAGACAGACAGACAGACAGACAGACAGACAGACAGACAGACAGACAGACAGACAGACAGACAGACAGACAGACAGACAGACAGACAGACAGACAGACAGACAGACAGACAGACAGACAGACAGACAGACAGACAGACAGACAGACAGACAGACAGACAGACAGACAGACAGACAGACAGACAGACAGACAGACAGACAGACAGACAGACAGACAGACAGACAGACAGACAGACAGACAGACAGACAGACAGACAGACAGACAGACAGACAGACAGACAGACAGACAGACAGACAGACAGACAGACAGACAGACAGACAGACAGACAGACAGACAGACAGACAGACAGACAGACTGACAGACAGACAGACGTATACGGGCATTATAATATAGATAGTTGTGTTGGTCTGTCTAAACAAGTTGTTCTTTATTGCAAGAAATGATGCAAATCACAGCAACGGCCGCGTTGTTGCTCGGCTCTTTCTTGCATTTTAAATATTCTCTAACGACAGAGTTCCAAAATGTTCATGTAAACAAGAAAACCACTTACAAGACTTCTGCACTTCAACCCTCCATTATAACATATATTGCCATATTGTACATGTCCTCGGCGATGAGCATTTTCATTTTTAAAGATTTTTTTGTCGACACAAAAAAACAAAAAAAAAATCGTTCAATCCAATTCGAATTTAAAGAATATCAATTTGATCTTTCTTCTAAAATGTACAACTTTTTGTGTTCAGCCACTGGAGGCTAGTATAATTAAAGCCTTGAAATGTGAGTACCGAAAACTGCTACTCAAATACTTGACCCCAAATCGACTAGGGTAGGAATGCCTCAGAAATCATACAAGAGGTAAACATTGAAAAAGTAATTCATTAGTTACAAGCTGATTGGAAAGATATATCCACTGGGTTTAATATAACATCCGATGACAACATCAAAGAAAATGAAATGGATGAAGAATTTGAGAGGCTCCTTATTCAGCTTCGTGAAGTCACCAAGATTACTGCAGAAACTTTTGTTAAGTTTGATGACGAACTCGAAACATCAGTTGGTCACTACCAATTTGATAGATTAGCAATAACAGGTTTTAGAGGGATCAATCCAAGAAATTACAAGATGCCAGTTAAACTGAAGAGAGTAAAGTCATTTCAACAAGGAAGTGACTAAGAAACAACCCTATTCCCAGATCATTTTCCCTTTTCGATGAATTTGTTGGCCGCTATGTAATAAATACTCCTGGGGACCAGGTTGGTGGAGAAAGACATCCTTCATCAACTTATACAATGTCAGAAGCGCTTCAGTATCTGGACGAATTGTTGATCAACGAACTGATTTCTGAAGTAGCGGGCGGATAAAATATGGAAATATTAATCCTAAATAAAGAAATCTGATGTAAAAAATCATTCTGCTTTTTAATGTTTGTGTATTCTTTTTTGACCAATCCTCTCCCCCAAAAAACCGATTCTCAAGATCGATTCTACGCATAGTAAACACCCTGGGACGATATCAGAGGCACAGCAAGTCAATTTCAGGCAAACTTCCATGTAGTGAACATTTATGAGGTCCCGGCGGGGTGTCTAAGAGGATTTCACTATGTACAATATCGTCCAAGCTGCCTCTTCTTCCAAAATTGTTTTTTAAATTTTTAGCCACTTGAATCATGAATCCACAGTATCGGTACTCGCAAAATGAAAGAGCGGGGGGATAACTTTCATGGTAGTTGAGTTATTCAGTGCAACGCAGTCAATCCAAGGAAATTTTGAGATGTTTCTTAATTTTAATTATTTTTAAAACATGGGGCCCAGGGTAAAGTAATGAATGTAGAAAACTAATGTTATGGAAGGGAATCTTTTGAATTATCAAGTCGAAAAAAAAACAAGCTAAAAAAATGTTTCCCTAAATGACCAGACCTGTGCAGTATTATGAAACTCCGTAAAGGGGTTAACGTTAATCCTTTAATAAACGCCCCATTCATTTTAACAACCCCTCTTATAAAGTCCTTTAAAAACCAAAATTTTTGATTAACCTCCCCCCCTCTAATATACGCCCTCTTTTTAAGTGTTTAAAGTTGTTCTCGCTTAAGTTGTTTAAGTGATTGATTCTAATGTGTGTGTGTGTGTGTGTTTAATTAGCTAGGTCAGCATTTAAAATTAATATAAAAAATAAACAAAACTTCATCTAAGTCGATCAGTAACTCCTCATCTTTCTTTTCTTTTTTTAAGCAGAAGAAGACAATAAACGGACAAAAATTTTATAAATATAAAAATGAAATTTTTAAATAAACGCCTTCCTCTTTCAAGCGCCCTCTCCAATAAACGCCTGTGCGAAATCTAGTTTTGCAATCACTTTATTTAGCACCGGGCTAAGTGGTCCCGACACCCGACGTACAACAAAATTAGCACCCCTTCATACTTTATCGACATGAGAAGTCCGACAGACGTTCATCGAGGGTACTCCAGCTAAATGGACCCGACAGATGAACCCTCATAATCCGACATCCTCTCTATCGCTACATAACAAATACATATTTTTTTGTCAATAGGCCATAACCAACGTAATATCGCATGATACTGCATAATACCTTCATAATCCAACAAATAAATATTTTTTCTGTCGATGGCCATACCAACGTAATATCACATAATACTATATAATACCTTCAAAATACTCTCTATCGTTCCATAACAAATACATATTTTTTCTTTCGACGGTCATAACCAACGTAATATCGCATAATATTGCATAATACCTTCATAATCGTTTCAAAACAAATACATATTTTCGAGTAAGATCTAAAATTTTGCAAATTCTTATATTTACATGGAACAAGCATGTTCCAAAAAAGCATAAGTATAAAATTTATTCCATTTAAAGAGTCTCCGTGGATTTAATATTCCATTGAAATTAGAATCAGAGTAGAAAAGCTGAAAATAGTTCTAAATAATGTAATACACCTTTCCCGAATTTAAATTATCGATTACATCATCGGCATGAAAACGAGGCACTTCTTAGTAAACTTTGTAAACATACAGCTGGTGAGTGTTATACTTTTATGCGTTCTGAATGATCTTTTATTGTGTATTTTTTTAAAGGATTGCAGGTGTTTCATAACGAAACTACTTATAATTTATTTAAAAATATACTTGTCATGTAAAAGAAGAATATGTATTTGTAATAGCGATTAGCAGTCAGAAAAGTGAGCAAGAAATTGATCATAATTTAATCTATCCAGGTATGGACGTCTCGACCTAAGGAGCAGCAAATTGCAGGTTATGGTAACTTTTGTTGCGTACCGTTATGCAAAATTTCTACTCTTAATAAACACAGAGTTATACAGGCATTGGAATGTTTTCATTTCCATCGGATCCAAGTTTGAGAAAACAATGGGTAAGCACCATTTCAAGATATCGTAGAAGGGGAGGTGGTGATGTGTTCCGGTAAACAAGAACACAAAAGTATGCGAAGTCCACTTTGAAGTCCATTGTGTAAAATTGGGTTTTGGCTCTGGACGGACAACATTAATCAATGGCTCTGTGCCAAATATATTTATGTTCAAACAAAATAATACAACACAAAAAAGGAAAAGTCCGAAAAAAAAGAGCATTTCCAGTAGTAATCGAAACAGATTCTGAAAGCATATAAGGAAGTTCTTCATCTTATTCTGCTGAGATCACTGAAGAACAACCTAGTTTTTCCGCTCCTGTTGAATTAGAAACTATCAAAACTGAAAATTCAATGTTAAAAGAAAAACTAATTGATGATACTACAAACGACTTTACTGAACAGCTAGGTGTGTGTAATGCTGATTTAATTTACCCCAATCTTCAATAATAAATCATCAATAATATAAACGGTTGACGGTTAAAGATGGCGGACGTCTCCAATGCCGATTGATCGGAACAAAGTAAATGATCCGTCATGCAAGTTTCAATTAAGTGTCAAAACGCGAAGAATTAACTGAAGTAACGACGAAACATCATTTTCACAATGGTTAAAAGAGGTCATAAGCAACCATCGTCATCGAATTCAAGAATTGATAGTGTTGAGCAGAGTCAAGAGACTTTTCCGTGTATGAAATGTCACCGAAAGTTTAAAACGTATAGAGGTTTGGTACAGCACTTGAAGTATTGTAAAGTGCTGACACAGAACATTGCACAAACACAACAGGATACAAATCAACAACGAAACGTTCCCGAAGACGCAACTTCATCTCAACATCATTTTGCTGATGCTCCAGAGAAGTTTTATTGGAGTAATGTTAAAGGAAGTGAAGCAGTCAATGACATCGAGGAATGTTACAGCAGAATTGTTTATTGGAAACGAAACTTGTTTATGCTGCCTAATGGAAACGCAGGTAAATCCTACATACGTGAGACCACAAGATTGCTCAATGCGTGAATTGAAAACACACCCTTAAGAGCTATAGCATTAGAAGCTATACATATCATGCCTGCTCTGCTGCTGCAAAAACCATCACAAGCATCGAAATCTAAGGAGCACGTAGAAGCATTAAACAGACGTCTAACACAATGGTTTAAAGGAGATTTTATGAGCTTAATGGATGAGGCACAGACGATTCAAAGTCGACTACCTAAAGTAATAAAAAAGCAAGATATTGCAGTTATTTCAAGGAAGTTCCGGAACCATATGCAAAAAGGAGATGTTCATAAGGCGATTAATGTGGTGACGAACAATATGTCTGGAGGAATACTTCCTTTGAATGACGAAACTCTTGAAATGCTACGACAAAAACATCCTGAAGGAAGTGAATCATACAAAGACACGCTGATACAAGGTCCGATCAAATCAGTTAATGCCGTTGTATATGACGTCATTGACGAAGACATGATAATGCGAGCAGCGAAGACAACAAAAGGCGGCTCCGGATGGATCAAAATCATAGCGTCTAGAGTTTATGGCGACACTGGAACATATTTACGGAAAGCGATAGCTAAGTTTGCAAGAAGACTTTGCCATGAAGAAGTAAACGATAATTTTTTAGAGGCGTATTTAGGATGTCGTCTTGTGCCTTTAGACAAGAACCCTGGTCTTAGACCTATCGGAGTAGGAGAGGTTTTAAGACGCATTATTGGAAAAGCCGTGATGTACGCATCAAAGAATGATGTTATTGAATCTTGTTCAAAAATTCAGATGTGCTCCGGTCATGAATCTGGGTGCGAAGCTGCTATACATGCAATGAAAGATGCATACTCTAGTGAAGAAGCCGAATGTGTCTTATTAGTTGATGCTGCAAATGCCTTCAATAGCTTGAACCGTAGTGCAACACTTCATAATACCAAGATCATTTGCCCGATTCTAGCAACATACATCAACAACTGCTACATAAAGCCTGCGAGACTTTTTGTGATTGGTGGAACTGAACTGAGTTCAAGAGAAGGTACCACTCAAGGCGACCTGTTGGGGATGGCCATTTACGCAATAGGACTCACACCATTACTTGATAGAATGAAAAACATTGCTGATATTGATATGAAATTGGTAGCTTTTGCTGATGACTTAACAGCTGTTGGAAATTTTTCCACCATTCGGAAATGGTGGGACGAGCTCATTGTGGAAGGCCCAAAATTTGGTTACCAACCACAGCCAAAGAAATCATGGCTAATTGTGAAAGATAAGAACATTGAAGGAGCAAAAACACACTTCAAAGAAACAAATATCCAAATTACATGTACAGGAGAACGACATCTCGGAGCAGTTATTGGCAGTGAGACTTTTCGAAAAGAGTACGTTGAAGACATTGTCGCGAAATGGGTGAAAGAAATCACACTAATTTCAGAAATAGCTGTTATCGAACCACAAGCAGCTTACACATGCTATGTTAGTGGATATCAACATCGCTTCACATACTATTTACGGACCATCCCAGAAATATCATCATTACTGCGACCAGTGGAAAGTGTAATAAGACACCAACTGCTGCCGGCGATTACTGGTGGTCATATTGTAAACGATGTAGAGAGGGAGCTAATGTCCTTGCCACCACGTCTCGGGGGTCTAGGAATAAAAATCCTTGAGAATGTTTCTGACACAGAATACGAGAATTCTCGGAAAATGACGACGGAGCTCGTAAATATTCTTCTCAGACAAAATGAAAATGCGAACGAGATCAGCAAAACGAAAAGCCAAATAAAGTCTGAGAGAAGTAAAAGCCATCAAAACATTCTGCAAGGACTATTGTCACAAATGGATGAAAGTGCTAAGAGGCAGAACGAAGCAAATCAGGAAATAGGTGCGTCAAACTGGTTGACGACTCTACCAATAAAAGAGAGTGGTTACTACCTCACAAAGGAGCAGTTTTTCGACGCATTGAGAATTCGATATAACTGGGAATTACCCAGGTTACCATTTGAATGTGCATGTGGCTCAAAGTTTGATCTTGCTCATGCGTTATCCTGCAAAAAGGGTGGGTTTGTCACACAACGTCATAACGAAGTTCGTGATATAACTGCTCAGCTTTTGAAAGAAGTGTGTAAAGACGTACGAATTGAACCGATGCTTGCTCCACTACAAAACGAACGCTTTGACCAGAAAAGTGCGATCACATCCAATGAAGCTCGATTAGATGTTAGCGCACTTGGTTTCTGGATTCCTGGCAAACGGGTATTCTGCGATGTCAGGGTCTTTGACCTTAACGCCCAGAGGTATAGGAACACAGAAATCAAACGTTGCTATGAAAGGAATGAGCAAGAAAAGAAAAGGTCATACAACGAAAGGGTTTTGCAGGTTGAAAATGGTTCTTTTACACCTTTGGTGTTTTCTACACACGGTGGGTTAGGAAGAGAATGCAAGAGATTCTATCAACGTCTTGCTGAGTTGATAGCAGATAAACGTGGTATACCAACGTCTATCGCTATGACGTTTGTCAGAACGAGTTTGTCAGAAAAATTTGCTTTTCGTTACTCCGATCGACATTGCTATGCCTGCGTGGATCAAGATCATTGCGGCGGGATGTTAACATATCTGATATCGACATGTTTTTGACCAACACACTATCGGAAATAAGGGAATTCCGATAGCCGAAATAGTATTATATATATATTATATATTTTGAGCGGCGGTCTCTCGCTATAGAAATAGACCAAAACAAAATTATATAAAATAACGTATGTTTGAATTTTCAAGGTATCAAGCCGAATAAACGGATGATACTATGTAATTTTATAATTTCTAAGAATTATACTTTGTTTAAAAAAGAAAAAAAAAATCTACATCAATAAACTCATAGGGTTGTGTTTCGTTATGTTTTGATTTATTTGAAGTATTTAATATATTAATATTAGTAAAAACCTTGATGTTATGTTGTAATGGTAGTAGTTGGTGTGTCAATGTAGATCCGACAAGAAAGTTCGCATATTTAATGTTGTTTTTTCTTTTTCGTGTACTGTTAATACAATCAGCAAAATCAACCCGTTTGTCAACCATCTTCTTGCAGTTTTAATATTCTTGAACTTATTTTACACAAACTATCATTAATTATAGGGCCGTATAACGTTGTATGGATACCTTTTTGTCAACAATACTTTTTACAGGGCTAAGCATAACAGGGTCTTTAAAAATTCTGTTTTTAATTGATACGCCCCATTGTCTGGTCTTGCTTGTGCACGAGATTTCTTCTGGAATTTTGTTTAAACCATTTAATGAATAGTCTGCTAGCTCAAGTAATAATGCCATTATGTGATTGCAGGACAAGAACACACAGCTGATACTACTGTACCATTCACTTTGTCAAGACATACTTTAATGTCTCAAAATTCTTTTTTCATGCTTGCTTTACATCTTGCTTTGACATAAAAAGCAAATGTAGTTGTTGATGTGAAAATGCTATCAGCAGATATGTATCGTTCATCCCTAAACTTTGTGCCACGCTCCAAAGTCTTAATAATTGTCACACCGTGTTGTTTACCACTATTTTGTCGATGCATTTCAATTTCTTTTATCGTAAACGGTGGCATTCCCTCTATGTTTCCCCCACGCTTTTTCTTGAGTTTCATCGGAGACTAAATCTTTTTTTCCCCCAATGTTATTAAGCAAAATATCTCTCAAAGCATTGTCTTCCTCCGTGTTTATATAAATGCGAATTATGTTTACCAAGATTTGCCTCGTTTTCATGCACGCAATATTTTACAAAATACAAATTCGGGAAAGGTGTATTATTATTGGCTCCATCCTCGTGAGAAACTGAAACTCCCGTTTTGTGTATTGCTTTTAAAGTCACAGAATATCCTTTCAAACAAGAAATTTTGGAAAAAAGAGCGTTCTGGAAGGAACTATTCCAGTTTTTTGCTAAAAACTAAGTCTCTGAAAAATGCTACGAATTAACAAATTTCGAAAATAATTTTTATTTATGTGACTTATATAACTTATTTATATAACTTGGAAACAAGGTGGTGACATCCGTCATTAAGGACAACCTGGAACCAATTTGGGTAAGTTTCCCAAGCCTGGGTCCCTGAATCCGTTTCTAAAGGGACGGGTTAATGACGTCATCAAAAACCTTTAAACCCCAATATCTCTTCGACAGTTTGCGAAAGGTACAAGTTCCGGCACATTGGTGATGGCAAAAGGTATACAAATTTCTGAGGAAAGTCTTTATGGTGCCTTGGGGAACTTTGCTGACGTCCGCAATATTTTTAAAATTTTGCATTACCTTAATAGTTCGTCAAAAGTGGATGATCACATACATTTTAATCACCAGCGTGTAGAACTTTACACAGTAGATGCAACGTGTAAACAAAATACTGAAAAAAGAAATAGTGTTTGACGTAGCCTTGCTGACGTCAGCAAAATTTTTAAATATATAATATATCTCCTAAAATTTTCTTCTAAAATGTAGATGTTCATATACAATATTTTGATCTGAGTTTCAAGCTCTTCACATGCTACGCGGGTGACAAAAATTCTAAAAAATTTTTTTATATATTTATATGAACTTGACAGTGCCTTTCCTCTGCTTAAGTCTTTTTCTCAGGTTTTATCGATCAGTCTTTTCAATAATAGCGGTATTTTGACTGTTTATCCGCGATAAGCGCGTCCTGTTAAGGAAACACGAATTTCTTATATCTGTACGTAATACCCAATGCGATATATTTTTACCGACTTTGTTTTGATCGCGTGTGTGTAGCAGTTAATTGCAACGCCTGATTTTTTTGAAAAACCAATCCGAGATTTTTGCGGCCACCACGAAGGGATGTGTAAATCAGAGAGTAGTGTTATTACGGCCATTTTGAAAGCTGTGTGGCGTTGACGTTGGTAAGTTTGTTTTTGTCTTCTGAAAGCTGTTCATTTTTGTGATTTTATGTTTTTACATGTTAAGGTGAACATGCTGTTTGTATTGTTCATCCTCTAGTATTTACGCTGGTTTTGAAATAGGTTGCGAGTTTACAGAGGCAGTGAATAACGAAAAATAACTTTCGGCATGTGTTATAAAGTCGATGTCTGTCAGTCTTTACTGTCGCGTGATATCTGATGATATCAACATAAATGAAAAACAAAAAGTAGCGTCCCTTTTAAAAATGCTGTCCTACGTTTCTTGTGTTGATACTTTTATACCATATCGTGCAGTAAATATTATTATAGATTTTAGATTTGCATGTTAAGCAGGTAGGGTTACTCGCTCGTTTGTACTGGAATTTTGTTAGCATATACAATTCTATTGTCAAACGGTTGCAGATGTAATTATTAGGTATTCAAAACACTCTCTAAATCGTCTTCCACGCAACGATTCCATTAATTCACTTTTGTATTTTGCATCTTTTGTAAAAATAATTCATTTATTCAATTCATTCCATTGAAATACAACCAGGACAGTTATCTCCATTTGTCTTGCAATCCAGCTGAGTTTGTCAGTAATTTCTTCAAATTATGGTAAACAAATTCAACAAGTTAGGAAATTTTCTGTCAAGTCTAGCAACTCAAGCAAAAACCACAACGCCCCAATTAAAACTTATCAAAAGTCATTTCCACAAGTTACCAAGCATCTGCTTCTTTTTACATACATCTAGAAGAGGCCCCATTAGATATGTTGCTTGGATCATGCGTGCAGTTTAAGCGAATACTTCAAGAATAGAGAGTAAGGATTCTACCAACACACGCGCTTTTTTCATGATGTTTTTCACGGGTACACTCATAAGTGTACCACTGCATATCACTCAAATCCCATTCTTGATTTCGCAAGCGTGAATACGTCGATTTGGGAACAGTTTAACGGCTTCATCCATTAGATAAAAAGTTCCGTTAGATTGATGAGTCAAGCACATTTCATTTTCTATCTGCAATTGTCCATTCACCAATGGAACTACTCGAAAGAATTGTGTGTCTGGGCAACGAAAACTGATTGAATTGACAGCAAGACATCAGTATTTGGCAATTTTACGTAGAATTTAAAATATGTACTTCTCTACGAACTTCTGTCTTTGTTTTACTCGCCTTCCTTAGTTAAATTCGAAGTGAAAAAATTTAGTTTCCTCAAAAAATTATTTTTTCTAAATTCTAACCAAAACATTATTAGGTAAAAATAAAAACTGTATGTATTAATTTTCCGTATGCCACAGCCCAGCTCAAAATCTGAATAAACTTATATTTTAAGTTAAGAACATCAATTCAACGAAACAAGAGAAACAGAGATAATATAGTCTAGTATTCGATTCGGATCTTTTTCTTCGGAAAATTTGTTTTCAGTCCCTAAATTTAACGAAACAAGGCAAACGGTGTGGGAAATCTCTTCTTAACCCTCAGGTTACTATTTTTTGAAAATTCCCAATTTACAAAACAAAGCTAATGTTTAATTATAATGATCGATCTAAAGCGTGTTCCAAACGGCCCAACCTCGTGTCTATGGATGGCTTCTTGATCTAGAAATTCTCTCCCTGCTTTGCAATCGCCTAGTTTACAAATATAAGCTGGTTTTCATTGAGGTTGAAACCATTTTATTTGATTGGTCTCCTTTAGGACATCTAATATGCCATTAAGGGAAGCACCTTCGTCCCCAGGGTTTTTTGACTTCTTGATATAAAAGATGACGTCGAAAAATGTTCAGGGGGAGAGTAATTGTCCAAGAGATTGTTTATATAGGTGTATCGATGGGCATTAAGCACTAGCTACTGGTTGTTCAGTGTATAGTATAACTTCTGTCATGAGATTGGTTTGCTTTAAACTTTAAGGTGTTATTTCGTGAGAGGATTATTTAGGACTTTTAATAATATCTATTCGTGGGAGGATGCTTGTCCAAAAATATTAGAGTATTATGAAGGAATTATGTAGTATTATGCGATATTACGTTGGTTATGGCCTATCGACAGAAAAAATATGTATTTGTTATGTAGCGATAGAGAGGATGTCGGATAATGAGGGTTCATCTGTCGGGTCCATTTGGTTGGAGTACCATCAATGAATATCTGTCGGACTTTTTATATCGATAAAGTATGAAGGGGGTGCTAATTATGTTGTACGTCGTGTGTGGACCGGGCGCCTTGCTAAATGGAGTCGTTGCCAGTAGTGTAGTATGTATCGTTCTCACTGCATTTAGGCCTTTCTATTATAAGGAGGTGTGTCAAAGATAGCGACAGCAGGAAAGTTAAAATTGGTTGGGAATTTGATTTGATCAGCTAGCGAAAAGTCACACAAGTACTGCAAAATACATTGGAAATGGGTAATCGGGAGAAACAAAGAATAGTTAACGATTTTGACGAGGTACCTTGATAATGTGTAACTCTTTGTTCTTGCCTGTATAGCTAGCTATAGTTAGCCATTTTAACCCTATTTCCCATGCTAAAAAACCCTAGTTTGCCAGACTGTTTATGTGCAACAAAATCTGATTAAAACGAACAATTGCTCCCCTTTTGTAGTACTGCAGCTCCCAAAAGTAAGGTAATTGTCTCCACAAAATCAGATACCTTTTGTACAAAGGTGCTGTGTATATAAAAAGTACAGCCCTTTTCATAGGAGTAAGCATTTTACCAATTTTATTATATACGAAAAAAAAGCAAACAGAAAAAGACTTTTACCATTGGCATTATTGGTTTAATTTGCCTGTTAATAAAGTCACACAACTCTGTGTACTTTGTAGGTTGTTTTTTTATTGTGTCGTTGGAATTAGTAATGCGCTTTTTTTCTTTAAAAAGAATTTAGACAAGATCTTTTGGAAAAAATCTGCAAAAAAGAATTTTTAAAGTTGCTTGCGCTCACTCTTAACAATAATTGGGCTGGAAAGGGGAGACTTTAGGCCCTTCCCCCAACTGACTTTTCTGCAATAACTTCTAAAGCAAAATTGTTTTAGAGGTTAAAATTTGGTGACATTCCATTATTTCTAGTTAGCTTAAGGACAGTCAAAATTTTTTTTAGTGTGTCATCATGTCAGTGGCTAAGTTGAAATATCCTTGATATTTTAGCCTTTTTAAGTCGCATTCACTTGTACATATAAATTTTCACGTAAAGTTTTTACATAAGAAATCTTTGCTTAGGCAAGATTTTGTTCAGCAAACATGTTTTAAAAAGAGATCACGAGTTAGAAGTCTTGATAGAACTTGCAGTTGTGCCTTTGTCTCAACAATTCTTTCTGCAAAACAAAGCTCTTCCTATGAAGACATTTTGATTATATTTTGTTTTTATTTTTATTCAAATTTTTGTATTGTAGACCTTTGAAAATCGAATTGAATGTGATTGAAGTAAAAAGAAATATATTGGCCACTTTTAGATTAGTCAGCCCTCGAAATTAGCGTCGGCAATCGCAATTGCTGGCGTGGTTTCATTTCGCGACAGCAAAAAAATGCCAAGGCTGTTCCGATCCACTTGCCTAATGTGTTCTCCGACTTTCTAACTAAACAGCCCACTAATGTTAAATAAATTGTCTATTATTGCTTCACTCTCTTGCGTCAAAATTATTGCCGAAGGGTTGACGCTGCAAATGACTATGTTGTCTGCAATTTATTGCCGGCGGGTTTTTGGGCTAATTTCGAGGGCTGTTAGTATAATATCGTATAAAGAATCAAACAATGCATAATTCATTCATCTTGGTTACTGAGCCTTCACCGACTGTCAGTTTGTTTTCAGAATATACATATACATATATATATAATATATATAATATACATCTAGATAACAGGGAAAAAGTCATTAGAAAAATCACTTAACTTATTTATTTTTAATCTGGATTGTCTTGGTTGCAACAATCTCTTAATCAAGTTTTGCAGAAATTATAAATAGGAGAGACATGCCTATCTAAAAGTGGCAAGCGATTAGTATCATGCTGGCTCAGTCGCACCCAACTCTGAGAAATGTAAAATAGCTGAGCCATTAACTGATCTCCCATTTTAAGTAGGCTAAGTCCTTTATAAAACAACCAAAACCAAAAAGACAAGGTGTATTTGCTTGTTTGCTGTAGATATTTTTCTTCCAGGACTGGTACGAGCAAAAAAAACAACCTCTATTGATTGAATTTTGATTTAATTCTGCATTTCTTTCTTTCCACGCAAGTTTCTTTTCTTTTAAGTGTTTTTTTCTTAAAAAAACAGATCTATAAAGCACTAAAACTGTGTGTTGTATCCTGTTATCTATAAAAGGATTACTTTTAATGCTGATTTTTTTTTACTTGGCCAATATTTGCAAACATTTTGCAGAAGTTAATCCTGCAAGATTCCACAAACAAGATCCAACAAACTTACTTCTGAGGACACTATCCATAAAAACGTAAAACATTTTGCTATGTCTTATAAACTTGCACACAAAGATGATATGCAAGGTGTCACCACATTTTGAAAAAAACACATGAATTTGATTTTTTTTTATTTAATTGGGCGACAGCATTAACAGCAATAGCAACTATAAAATCCAATGAAAAGAAAGTCAGCATCAATTAATTTTCTCTTAAAATTTCTTCAGTTAAGGCAGAAAATTCTAAAAGAGGTTGACTATAATGTAACACCTAAAAGCACACTAAAAACACTTCATGTGTGCTTTGCTGCACATGTGTGAAAATCTTCATATAAAAACCTGAAACACACCATGGCACTGCTTAATTAAATGTGTTACTCTTATCATCTAATTACTCAGTTACAATTAATTAAAGTATTTTCCTGATTGATTTATACAAAATAGACTTGCTGTTCCTTTTAATTGTACTGGTTTGTTCTAAGTGATGGGTGGTAACAGGACAGAAAATCAGCTTGCAGAGTGTATTTCGTGTTTAGCCAGAAGCTGTCCCCCACAACTATTTTAATTTTTTTCATTGGGTGTAAAGAAAAGCTAAAAAGTCTTGGAAACGAGTCTAATAAAAATGTCAAGTATAAACTGCAAAATTAATGCCTTATAGATTAGTCTATTAATTTTATAGATGAATTTCTTTGTTTTAGCCAGTCTCAAAGTCTCAAAACAATGCCACTAGGTGAAACAAGGTCTCATGTAATCTATTTCTTCACACAAGGACATCATTAGCTAAGAATGTGAACCAGAAGGTGCCAATCTAGTTACACTCAGTATTAGTGAAAGGCTTCAACAACAATTCTATGACAAACGATCTACTGTAAAAAAAACCTTTGTTTAGCAAGCTTTTTTTGCCACTGAAAATGTGTATGGAAAAAAAATTACTTTACATGTAAAAACCTTTGCAAAATAATGTTTCACGATTTCACAATGTTTAGGCAAAACAGTTCCACAATAGATTTGATTTTTATAAATCAGGAAAGTTCATTCTTGCAATATATTTGTTATCACCAAATTGCGAAAGTTTATTTTTGTAAAAAAAAAAAAGGCAAGGAATATCTTGCTTTAAGATTGATGAAGGAAATCGATTAGAAGCGATATGCATACTCACATTCAAGAAAAAAGCAGTGGGCTACTCACACAAAGCAGCCAATGTTGATGGCAGAAATGCTTTTGATGCATTTGAAAGTTCTTAAGCCTTTTTTTCACTTCAATGGCATTTGTAAGTAATTTTTTTAATAATACAAAGTTCATTTTTTCGGTAAACTCATAAATTTGAAAAAGTTAATTCTTGTGAAAAATCTAAAATTATGAAGTATTAAATGTAACAAATTAAACATTCAGTTAATCGTGAAAACATTTCTGTGATGCCTGTTTAAATTTTCATGGATATCCATAGATATTTTTTTAAAAAAGCTTCGACAGAGAAAACTCTGATGCAGGATATGGACATCATTGTATATGATACATACACAGCCCATTGTAAAACAAGAACCATTAATACAATATCGATTTTCTTTGACTGCTATTTTTCTTCTTTTTTTTTTTAAGGTACTAGAAGAAAAATTGTTATTAATTAATAAATGGCGCTTTCTTCTTCAATACAAGCTCTTTCTTTTCCCATGACACAACAAAAATATCAAATCTTTTCCAGTTTGGGAAGATGTATAGAGCCAAGTAAGAATGTACAGCATCTGTTTTTAAGAACCCTAAATAAAAATGCAGGAATTGTTGGCTGTTTTTCAGTTTTCTTATAATTCTTATTTGCTTCATTTCTTCCAAATGATGACTATGATCCATGTTGCTAACAACAAACATTTTTTTTAATGTGGACTGTTCACAACCTTAAAAAAGAAATCAAATATTAATGAATACGTGTTTAAAATAAAAAGTTAAAATATGAATATCATATCACTCAGTGTTACTGCTATTTGAAGTTTAAATCAAAGAATGATGAATGCAACTCTCTATTTCATTTACCAGGTGCAATTTTGTTTTTACATGTAATTTTATAAGCTATATCACAAGCACAGATGATATATATTAAACATTGCACACTTTTATTTTTAATTTTTAATTTATTTTTATTCTGTGATTTAAGTTGTTTTTCTTTCATACAGTGATATAACTTGTTTTAATTTAAGTCCTTCAATTTTTCTTTGTTTTCTTGTTAAACTAGGTGAAATTTTAACTTTGAAAATGAATACTTATCTAACTGTTTACGTCTTGTGTTTTAGGAGGATGGCGGAAGATTAATGATGCGAGCTCAGCGATCAAAACGACTGCAACGTTTTCGACATTATTACCAACACCCATATTTTCGAATATTTGTCTCATATTTCGTGACAATATGTAATTTCTGGATTTATGCGGAGGATCCTGTTGCACACAGCAAATCAAGATGTGAAATACCCGTTGTTGGAAGTACATTTTCTTTTGTTGCTACGAAGTATGTCTCTTCTTATAAATTTTATAAATGCTTGGAAATGTCAAATTACATTCTTCGAAATTTCTCTTTAAAGCTGTTACTTACACTAAAAAAAGTTTTCTAAACACACTATTTTAATGCACCTGCATTTTTTTTTTTATTTTTTTTTCTTAAACGAATTTACAACTGCTTTGTAAAATTTGTTTACTGCACTAGATATAATTTTATGCCTTATCAAATAACATTTTCATTTTTACAGGTATCCACCAAATGGATTTTCTGCACTAAAGGTTTTTCTTTGGTTGGTTGCATTGATTACTGGTGTAGTTTTTGGAAAGCTTGTCATCCATCACCTCTTACTGAAGAGACTTTTTAAGCTCTCCATGTTTTCAAATGATCAGGGCTCATGGCTGATTTCTTTTCTGACCACAGTATTATCGTTGCTCATCTTCTCCTTTATATATAACGGATTCCTTTCCTTGGACAGTGATATGAGTGCATATAAAATAACGGGCTACATTGGTGCTGCAAACCACACATTCATGAGAGCTGCTGCTTTGGGAACGTGGTTTGGAGATTTCATCACTGCTTGGATGGTTACAGACATGATGTTGCAGGTAGATTTTTTGTTTGAATACAACTGCAGTTTATGGGAACTCGAGGTATAAAATGATGTTGGACTTGTAATATAGAGCTTAAAGAGTTAGTTAACAAGTCTTTTTAAGCTTATTAAAAATCTCTTTTTGTTCTGAAGATATTTACATTTAAAGAATTTCAGATTTAATTGTGCTGCATAAAATACGATGTCATATTTAAGTAATAGCAAATTTTGATATTTTAAATCATCAGTTATTTTAGACTTGTTTAGGGATGTGCATTCATACATTATCAATGCATATAAATATATAAAGGTTAAATTGATTAAAATAGAATGTTGTCTCAAAATGACACTCGTTTACTTATCCTGCACTCAGGATCAAAATGAAACTTGTTATTTTTTTTGTTTTATCTCAGATGTCATCCCCATTTTTCGATTTTATCTTTTTTTGTTCTACAAATCTTACTTATGGAGTTTTTCCGTAAAGGGGGGTGGTGTCAAAATATCTTTGACATGTCAAATCCATTTTGGCATTGATCTTCATATTTTGTTCCTTTTTATTTTTTATATACATTCTGTACAAGGTTTTTGCTTTATTTTTTATGTTCTATGAAAGTATTTATTTTATTCAGTTTCATATGCCCAAATTTTAGGAAATCTCAGTCTATACTTATAAACTTATCAAAACTCGAACCTATCACAATTCGAAATTTTTTTTGCAGATCCAATGTTCTCACAGGGTTTCTTCATCAATTTATTTACCACGAAGTCCTTCTTGTGTTACTTTAAGACGCCACTTTTTATTTTGATTGCAGGATAACACGAAGTATGAAAACTGGATACCAAAATTTCGTGCATGGTGGAAGAAGGGTTTACGCCGTGTTTACTTATTTTGGACGTTTTCTATCGTCTTGTCCATCATAGTCATCACAGCTGTTTGCACTCATTACATCAACTGGGATAAATTTAATCGTGACGTTATATATACTAATGAGTTGGGGCGCGCCTTCCTTGCTTCGTTCATCCTGGTGATGGATTTCACGATTGTCATGCAGGTAAATGTTATGTTCAAAACAAAAGTTATGTTCCACCCATTCCCGAATGTGCTGTGTGCATTTGCTTATATGTACCCTGTATATCTGCTATACTGTGGTGTATATATGTATATCTGCTATACTGTGGTGTATATATGTATATCTGCTATACTGTGGTGTATATATGTATATCTGCTATACTGTGGTGTATATGAGTATATCTGCTATATGTTCTGTGTCCATCTGCTACACGTTCTGTGTATATCTGCTATATATTGTATATCTGCTATATTGTATATTTGCTATATGTTCTGTATACATCTGCTATATATTGTATATTTGCTATATGTTCTGTATACATCTGCTATATATTATATATTTGCTACATGTTCTGTGTATATCTGTCTGTCTTTGTATTTTCTGTTCTAAATGCGCGAAAATGTCTTCTCGCGAAATATACCATCATAGATATTAATCTCGTTAACCGGTTAAATAAGGTAGAAATGAAAAGATATCATAGCAAACTCCCTTGAATATAAAAAGATTCTGTTCTGTAATCATCATTGATCACAATCGCATTTTTAGACTGTTAAGGCTTTTGCTACTAGTATTTGTATCATGATCGTTTTTCTTCTCTCTTATCGCGAAAATTGATCTCCGCGAAGTATTTGTAAACACCTGACTGCATTTGTAAACTCTCTTCCCTCAAGGTATACTGTCCACCTGTATACTTTTTTTGTGTTTTACCAACACCGTAATTTGTTGAAAAAATGTTTTTGTTTTAGGACTGGGACTTCCCGTTATTTCAAACAAATTTGGATGTGAAATTACCTGGTTTAAACACAGCTCACATAAACTTTCGTATACCAGACTGCTTGCGTCGAGAACACTGGACAATAACAGTCACTGGGAAATGGTTTAATTATGGTATTTTGTTTTTTGTCATGTTGTTAGATTTAAATATGTGGAAAAATCAGATCTTTTACACACCACTGACGTTTGGCCAGTATACTGGAGAGGATGATCACATCTATAGTGTGTATGACGAGTTCAGTTTAAATCATTACATGAACAAAACTATATATTCGTACGCCTGGAGGAACTCAACTATAAATCCGATAACCAACGCAACTTATATAAGTGCCGACCATCGAACAAACTCGAGATATAGAGGGTATGCGCTTGCTCTGCGTGGTTTGGCTTTCATCCCTTCCTTGATAGTATTTATCATGTTTGGAGTTTTAATTTATATCTTCGGACGTGAGGGCACGGAGCAGTATGAGAATGCTGAGTTTAAAAAACGTGGTGTCTCGCTTACTAGTGTTCAAATTCGTCGCGATAGGGTAGACAAAGTAGACGGGGAAGAAAATGAAGGAAAAGCTGAGGAAAGCGAGCCTTCTGAGTCCACTGTCGAGAAACCACAGCAAAGTAACAATTATGGCGCCACGGCAACAAACGAAGCCATGACTGTAACAAAGGTCGATGTGGATTAGATTTTGTCCGCTTTCAATCTTGCGTAATTCTAATGTGATATATATTTTTATAATTAGCCTTTCTGAAAAAATTAGTGTTCTAAATTCTGATAATTTTTTTTTAATATTTGTAATAATAAAGGGTTGTGTTTTTATGTAATATTTGAAGTTTATAACTTCAGATCTGCAACAATTTGTTATGAATGTTAGAAAATACATCAAACGATACCAGTCTTCATGCTAAGGATGTTTTTGTTGTCTCGGATCTCTCCCGATGGTATAAAGAAACTTTTTGTAGATGCACAAATGTAAATTTTATATATATTGGATTGGGAACATTTGGATGTTATAATTATTTTTTTCTGTTTTTAGTTCAGTTAACGTGTTTAGTTCTCCGTCATCACGCTTTTTATAAATATTAGATTATTTTATCATTTACTCGATTTTTTGCTAATCGTGGACTAAATGGAACAACCTGATAAATATTTTCATTGGTCATCTACGCTCAATGTTCTTTAAAAAAGGTAAATTATAGAATTTCTGTGAAGTGATTCAAAAAAATCAAATATTCAATTTCAATAAATCAAATTTTTATTTAATTTTTTCAGTAAAAGCAGCGATTTAGTTTTTTTCATGTCATTTAATGCTCTATTGATTCGTCTGAAAAACTCATCACAATATAAAATTAAATTCTTGTTGATACAATATTACAGCGCAATCTACTGTTTACCCGATTTATGCTGATTTTGCAAATCTGTAGATGTGCACGCATTCTCGTAGGTAAAAAAGAGGACCTTGTAGAGTAAATCAGTTTAGGTCAGGTCTGTTATATAGAGGTGTCCACTTTAGACAGATTTCATTGTATTTACAAATGTAACATAAAAATTAATTATATAGGATTCCATCGTTGTATATATAAAATTTGATATGATTTTTATTTAGTTTGGGAAGTATATATGTAATTATTTATCTGGTGCCATTTGGGTGTTGGTTTCCTGGTGTGGATTTAATTTGGTTTTGGATTTTACGTTGCGTTTCAGAAAAACTACAGCATTCCTTCTCAGCATATTGAATTATTCACATATGAGCTTTGATTTGAAAAGTCTTGTTATAAATATTTGAACAGTATTTTGAGTTCGTTTCGACGCGACTTGTAAAAGAAATATTTTTTTATTCGGTTGGAGGTTGGAGGTGTGACTAAAATATAACCCCCCCCCCCTTTTTCACAGCTCTGAACGTTTACTGATATCGACTCGGCACACCACAGCTTATAACAAGCGTCACATAGAAAATCTGTGTAGAAGGTACTTGCTCTGGAAAAAAAATTTTAACAGATCATTTCCATGATTTTACTTATTGTTTATTTTTGTAACAACGCATCCCACGATACACATTATTTAATAGTTGTACAAAAGTTACCATGTAAATAAATATTAGACTATAATACTGCTTTATATACAAATTGTTCATTTTTTTGTGAAGTTATTTTCTCTAGCGTCCGAATCCTTGCAGAAAATGATATTTTGATCTTGATTTTTACTTATCCTCGCCGCATTTCTATTGGCGGAAATTTTGGGGCCTTTGATGTTTGGCGTATTTATAGGTCTAGACTTATTTTGAAGTTTTGGATTTTCAGCTTACCTTAAGTCAAAACATCTTCCTTGTGTTCTTGTAAAAAGTTTTGGTGCATAAACATTTGAGGATGTGTGACCCCTCTTGGTTACATCAAGCCCTTAGATTAAGGTAAGTTTCTCAGCCAGCTAGTAATATTAACCCTCTTAGGAATCGTCAGGAATTTTGGAAATATAGGTAAAATGTCAGAAAAATCCAGTCTTTTTATAAATTTACAGGATACGTTTCAATCTCATTTTACTTTATCTTCAGCTTGTAATTGTTTCATCCTTTGTTTCTTCTGTATATTGCATTTTTTCTTCTTCCTTGTACAGTCAACTAGTTCATCAGCCGATACTATAAGAGAAAGTAGGGAAGAAAATATTCGGAAATGTCAGGGTTTCCAGGGCCATTCATTTTTCTTGATGTTAACGGGTTATGCGACAGAAAAATGTAAGGAAGTTATCTGTTAGCGTAGACGTAGAGTCTCCATGGGGACGAGGGTGAATAGGAAAATATTGGCGTCAAATGTTCACACCTATTTATTTTCACCCTCGGAGCTCTTTGCGATAAAATTGTGGAGGAGTAAACGCGCCGTCTTATAATAAACGGCCTTTTCTCTAGAAGAAAGCGTTGCGTTGAATGACATACAATGCAAATAAAAAATAAATAAGAAACTTCATAACAACTTATTCGAATAATCCGGAGAAGGTATAGTCTGTGTTGCTTCGGGTTTTAGTATAACTGACGATGGCAATGTTGACGCGATGTGGATTTTATATGGAAATACCTTATCGGTAAAATAAAAGTCGGCAAAAAAACTAGTCGGCAAAAATAAAACGTCGACAAAAATATTAGTCACTTGGACAAAGTTTAGTCACTTTTTGCCGAATAAATTTTTGAATTTAGTTACTTTTTGCCGATCAATTTCCAAACAAAAATAATCAAGAAGGTTTAGATTTTGAAAGTTTTTTTTAAATAAAACAACAACAACAAAAATGGCTGTAGGTATATAAAAAAGTTTAAGTTTAGTCAATTTCAAGAATAATTGCATTCAGCTGATAAAAATTAGCAACAAGGAAGAAAAAACGGCAAAAAAGGTGATCGGTAAAAAAATTCGTCCGTAAAAAATCAGCAAAAAGTGGTGTTTGGCAAAAAAATTAAGAGAAAAGAAATTGAAAAAAAAAAATTTGGTCAGAAAAAAAAAGATAGGCAAAAAAGTTAGGTCGAAAAAAAAAAGTCGCCAAAAAAGTTTGATTGGTAATAAGAACGTCGGCAAAAATTTTAGTCGGCAAAAAATATTAGTCATATAGGCAAAAATTTGTTACTTTTTTTTTACTGATACGGTGTGTGTTACATTGGCAAGAGAAAGGGAAAAACTTATCGAACTTTATTTAAACGCTCCATCGCCCTCATCCAATTTAAGCTGCATTTTTCTTTTAACCTCTTGTAAGCAGTTTTGGCTTTAGTATATAAAAATAGCAGTCTTTCTAGCAGTCAATCATCTTGTTACCAAACGAAAAACCAATCGTATTTTTGTTACTCAATGTTGTTCATCAATTACTCGGTGTCACACAGAGGTTAAATCAACATCCCCCGTTTTTACAACTCGCCACGTTAAACGTTGGATAAAATCTCCTATATCTGATTCATTTTTTATAACTATTTCTGTGGTTTGATATTGCACAAACTTAACCCCCGTTTTATCTCGTGCATCATCAGTATTCATATTTTGCAACAGTATTTATTCTTAATTCTTATGATCTGTTTAATTTTTCATGGTTGACAGTGTGTCTATTCATGCCGGGACATTTGCGTGTACCCCGGGACAAATAGATACTTCACACTGTAGTGAACTTTCCATACTTCCATTTAAACTGGTTGAAATAAAAGAATACAGTTATAGCTTATAAAAACATTTCCTCTTTTATCAGGTAAATCCGGGTGTTAAAAAACCCAATTTTTAACTTGTTTAACCTAAATTCATTTCAGATATTTATAATCATATACATATAAAGTTTATATATGATATGAAACATTTTCAGTGTTTGGAATATATTTTTTTATTTGTTTACTAAGGATGTCATACTATTAAGAATGTTGCATTTTAATAAATGAATCCACCCCTGATTGAATGCGTTAAACAACTCGTATGCCGAAAACACCTATGACACGCGATTGTATCCTTTTAAATAATTAACCGGTTTGGTTCACACAGTCAAAACAACTTTATCCTGTAAAGTTCTATGATTAGAAATCTTAATTTTTAGTTTTAGTTTTGAGAGAAGAGGTACTGCATATTCAAGACTGGTGGAAATAGTGCGTAAGCTTTTTTTGTAATTTAAGTTAATATATATAAATATTTTTTTACTTGTTTTTATTTCATTTTTTATGTTTTTTTGTAAAAATCTTAGCATGAAATCGGCCAAGATATTTAAACATTAGAACGTCAGGAACCGTCATTTTTTTTTTTTTTTGAAAATGGCTGTAATATTACACATCAAGAAAATGTAGCTAAGAAGAATTACGGAAAACATGTCCTGTAACAGTTTCATACGTCGCACTGACTAGCATTAAAATCTACCAAGCTTTGGTGAGACAAACGGTATTAAATGTACTTACAGTACGTCCGTCCAGGTTTTCTCTTCATTATCGTAATTTCCTTTCCTGCTAGACAAACCTTTTCACGGTCAGTTCGCACGCCAAACGCGCTTTGTTGAGGTGTTCAAACCGTAACATTGTCTTTTCTTTTTATCTTAGTGAAATGAGTAAACCGACTGCAACACAAAAAGGAAAGAGTATAAACAACAGTAACAACAACATAAACAACAACAACAACAACAAAATGAGTGACACATATACATGTGGTCCTAATACTGCTTTGTTTTCTAAATGGGTTGGTAATAATTATGGTGGGAACACCCGTACAAAAACTATTTCCAAAGAAAAATACACGAAGATTTGTAATTTGATTCGTGGCGATGACACAAATTGTAACGCGAAATTTCGCACTTGGGTTCGCAACAAGGGATTTCAATTGTTACGACATGATACAACGACGAATGAAATCATGGAAGATCTCAACGGCGATTTGTACGTGTCTTTACACGCAAAACAGGTAAAAATTTCTCTTAAAAAATGTCTATTTCTATTTCTATTTATTCTTTTTCTCTATCGTCCTGAACAATAGGCCTATTGTGTTTGACATGAGATTGCAGCCTGATGTTCTTATAAAGCAGATTCTGATAAAAGAAAAAGCGTGTGCTTTACTTTGAAAATACTTTGGGTGTGTTTAAAGTGTCGTAAACGTATTTAAAAACAAAGAAGATGACAAAGAAAACGAGAACAAAAAGGATAAGAATAACTTACAAGTTTATTGCATATACTTTTTATTATAAATATATATTTTTTTTGATTTACAGGAAAGCACTTCAATGGGTGAATGTAGCATTGAAACATTCCTGCGTACCAATTTACCAGCCATCTCGTTCTATCGTAAAGTGGCTGTAGTGGAAGAGTTTTATGGCATCATCAAAAGCGCGCATGTCGATGAGAAGGGACAACATTCCGGCCAAAAGAAAACATATCGACTCGTATGTGCTTTGTTATTCCTGTTGGTATTGATTAATTTTTTTAACAGGTTTCTTCATCCTTTTTCTCAGGGCTCTTTGCCTCCTTTTCCGCCATAGGACCCACGTTGCTTCTGTAGTATTCTTCCGGATGTAAAACCAAATAGGACCTAGGGACGAGCTTGACCATAAGAAGTGGTTGGTTTTACTAGTTTTTTAGATGCCTAAGTGTGATATTAAATTTGAGTTCATTTCTAAGGGGTGGCTTACAAATTAAAAAGTAAAAGTTTAGATTTTACTGTCAAGCATTTGTGATATTTCAATTCTTAAAATCAAAAGCACTCAGACTCTTGTGAAGTGTACTTTTTTTTCTTTAAAATATCGATGTTCCATGGCATAAATATGTAAACACCAAACGATTTAATCCCATCTCTGTACACTATCAAGGCAGATTAAGAAATATGTAGAATAAAAATCAATAGACTAGGGCCTGATTCCTGAACAATATCGTTGGACATATTCAAAGTAGTAGTCGAACATTTTGCTTATTCGGACAAAAGTACTGATCCCTTTACCAGGTACCCCAATAATATCTGTCCCTACACCTCAATGATCTGTAAAAGTTTAAGATTTAACGTTATTAGACATAATTTTTTACTTCTCAGAGTCTATACGTGAACAGCTACCGACAAAAAATCATACAAATATTTGGAACAAGAAAATTAGGTTGACTTATAGCTAGAAACTAGTATCAGGTAATTTTGTGACACTGAAGATCACCGTATTAGCCAGCACCCTGCGTCGTATTAGTCTTATCTCAATATTTTTGTGAAGGTACACACAACCTCGTCCCCAGTGCTATTTTGTGCCTATGATACGCAGAGTAAGTATGACAGCCGTAGAAGTGTCCTGGAAGTTAAGTTTTTAATTTTTAACTTTTTTGCATGTTTTTTAAAATCCGCAAAAATGACCAAAAGCTATATGCTAGGAATTATGAAATCTATGTTACTTTGTTATACGGATTGGGCTATAGTCACGGATTCCATATTTTTGAGGTCCAGAACGGAAAAATTATGAAATTTAATAATGTCCTAGTACAACCTTGTTCCCAGGACTTTTTATCGTTTTTCTAGTTACGTACAATTAATTAAAACATATAATCTTTAGAAGTCGTGATGCTTATCCAGCCACAAATTAAATTTTTTACATACCACATATAATTTTTATTAAACATTGCAATTGTTTCAAAAGTCACAGTAACTAGAAACTATTTTCCTCTCCTGATAAGGATTGTCCTGCAATTGCGCAAAATAGCACATATTTTAAATACTTCATTTTGTCTAGAAAAGTTAACAAAGCACGTGCAGTAATTGTGAACAAACGAGTCTATCCCGTGTTTGACTGGCGTGCAGTAGCCTCTTGACATCAAAACAAAACCATGACATTGCAGACCACATAACCAATAGGAGGGCCCGAACACGACAATTTTGTTTTTGTTGCGCTTGTCAAGATAATGAAGTGTTTAAAATACGACACATGCTATAAGTAGCTTATTTTGTGTCGTTTATTACTTGAGAATGTCATCAACTTGATTCGTGACCTATTGTGAGCAAAAAAAAAAATTAATACAGTTTATTTTGTGGCTAGAATTTGATTTATCCTCTATATATATTGATTGAATAAGGCTCTTCTAGAGATGCTTATAGAATAAAAAAAACACGAACCTACCCAGGATTATATGTGTAGAAGTAATGAAAAATCCTCCAGGCCCATAACCACAAAAATTCTATCCATTGAAATCATTAGAAAACGGTGTTGTATGGTGTTTTTAGTTAAAAAGCTTTAAAAAATATCTAAAAACGTGGAGAGCTTGTAACATTTCCATGTGGCTGTTTTGTACGCTCAAGGTCAATTACTGCTTTGTCACGACCTCTCAATGATAGTATTGCATGCGTCAAAGCACCTTTGTAAACAATGATGCTGAAATGTAACTAGAAGGATAGTTAAAAACAGTTTTAAGAAGTTCTGAGATGATTTATCGTCAATGATTAAAAAATCCCAGTCTTAAATAGTTTATTTCTTAAAAATTTCATTCATATCATTACAGTTAAACCACAAAAAAATGATGTGATTAAATGAGTTCTAGTTCAAAACATTCATTTAAATGAGTATGTTCCACCCTTAACTTATCATATGCAGTCTGTGCAAAAAAATAAATAAATAAGAAAAAAATAAGAAAAAATGAGAAAAAAATTCACGTAAATATATTTGCTTTTTTTGGTATAAGTGATCCTTCCTGTGAAGTGGCGTCTTATCGCATTCACACGTATCAAAATCATCCCTTTATTTCAGGTCTTAACGCAAAGCTGCTTTCATTTTGAGTCTAACCTTCGGTCGCTTTTCCAAGCGTTAAAATCATTTCCGACTTCATTAATAATCATTTAATCTATTCTAGGTATCTGATACATACGCATTTCTGCCAAGAGAAGTGATAACATATTACTTACTAAACTGTGAAGCATGCAAGCCACGGATTCAAAAGTATGGACCAGTACCCTCAAAAACAAGAAGAAAGAACGAACCAATCGATGGAAATATACATAGAATACACTCTTCTCCTG
This sequence comes from Hydractinia symbiolongicarpus, assembly GCF_029227915.1. NCBI lineage: Eukaryota > Metazoa > Cnidaria > Hydrozoa > Anthoathecata > Hydractiniidae > Hydractinia > Hydractinia symbiolongicarpus. The sequence continues at coordinate 10,477,002 of NC_079884.1, forward strand.
AGAATCAACCTTCATCGTTTTTTCCTTATCACAAAACACGTTCAGACATAGAAAAAACTGGAGAAGTTTACTATCCTTTGAGTCACACCACATGCGCGAAAAAAGGGGTTAATGCTACAAGTAGTTATTCTGTATATTATCAACCAAATATCTATCAACATTCTAATTATATCCCATCTGATTACTCTATTCCTATAGACAATAACTATACCCCAAAACTGTACAATCGCTACAAATCAAAACACCAAGCAGAAGGATATTTTTATCCTCACGAGAAACGCCTTGGTCTAACTCCAGACACAATATATTCCAGCTCCCATACTTTCAGCGGACACTATTCTTATCCATATAACAACTCCTCTAGAAAAATAATGCAACAACTATATATCAACATTCCGTTGGAGCAATCACAACACCATTATGAAAGCCACCGTCAACACAAAGCTAAGGATATAACACAACATAGAGCTGATTCACACACACGAGAGGAAAAAGATCCATACAGACATGCAACTTCGCCTTCTTACGAAACGAAATGGCAAGAATTTACACAAAGCAATGCATTCTCAAGAGCAGTAAACAGAGAAAGTTTAAACTCGACTGGTTATGAAACAAATGATAGCTTAAGCAGTGACAGTCAATCCCCTTCGGTAAAAATGAGCTGTTCTAAATCATGGTCCTCTACAGAGCTGAAAAATAATTCAAGCAGTCAAGAGAATTATACTAAGCAAAGGAGGGATACCTATACTTCAGATCAACCAGGAAGTCAAACAAAATTTTACAAATATGAATCAAGTAGCGAGCCAGTGTTCCAGCTATTTTCTCCAGCACGTGACGTGAAACGCAGCGGAATAAAAAGACAAGGTAAGGAGGAGGTTATCGCACATACTGCATCACCTCCGTTTGAACAAAATAATCCCGAGAAGTCTCTTAGCCTTTTGAATTACCAAACACTCTCCAATTGGCATAGAAATGTGTTTCACAAAGTGACGTCATCATTATCAAATTTGACGGACATAAGTAATGACAATGATATCCTCAAAATACCAAGCAAAAGAAGTATCGCTATAGCATTACAACACTTAAATGGTTGTGAGGAAGATTAAGATGTTTGGAAAGATAGTATGGATGAAGAAGATGGCCAACACTGTGCAAGTAATCTCAATATAAAAGACAATTAGATTGAACCTACAAATATGATGGATTATGTTTTATTGTTTCCTGGGTTTTTTTCTGTTAATAGCTACATTGTTTTGTTTCCTGATAGATGAGAATCAATTAAATTTTACCCAATACAACGGGTTGGTGACGAAGATGCTTTTTTGGAAACTAGAATTAGTACCTGATTTCCTCAAAAAAAATTGTTCCTTAAATAAAATTGTATGTTACGAAATAAAGTTTAAAAAAATGTTATTAAAAATTTAGAAGTATTTTTTTATAGTTTTTGCTTTTACATCTATTAACTTAAAATTTAACTAAAGGGACATAGACATACATATTAATCCAGCGTGGTTCTTTAAAACTGAACATTGACCTGGAGTTCCTGAACCTTGACCTGAAGTTCCTAAACCTTAAGAATAAGCAGTGCATCAACTTCATTCTTAGGACCTTTTTCCCTTTGATTAAGGCCTTGGGTACGAAGTTAGTTACGATGTGATACCACAGTGTACCTGCAAGACGGCTTTTAGTCGTACCCTTTCTGAAAAATAAATAAATAAATGGAATAATGCGTAAGTTTTGTTTGTCCACTGGGTTTTTTCAAAAACGTGTCTATTAGCGTTGATCTCTGTGGTGACGTAACGTAAGAGGGAATCCATCTAATAATATATTCGTACTAAGTAAATCGTTTTCTTTCTCGTTTAACCCGCTTCCCTTATGAACAGTGTTATATGCTGTCTCCTCGCATGCCAGCAATGGTTGATTAAGCATCTCTACTCAAATAAACGCCTCTTATAAAACTGGAAACCTTATTAAGTACCGCTGCGCTTAATCGTTTATTTGAAGTTTGTAGCGTCATGTAGATTCTCGATCACTAATCTATGCATGTATCTTTACTCATTTTGAATAACTCAACTCTCCTTCTCGCGCCTGTTAAAGAAAAAGTTAAACTGAAAGTTATTTTTTGATATACTCATTGAACGAAATTTTTCCTTTCGTTTAATACCTCTAACAGAAAAATTTTTAACACTCACGCCTTCGTTTTGACAATTTAGATTTAAATCTAGATCAATTGCAGTTACTTCCGAGAAAAAAAAAGGTTTATACTTAAGCAAATATATCCATGTTCATGAGTCTACTTACTTAAAAAGGTAAACTGCGTATGTAAGGAGAAAATAAAATAAATAAAAGGAGTGGCATGTTTGACTCGATCTTCGTATGCATGTTGTTCATATTCTTGCCTTTCAAAATCGACCACAAACAGCCGAATTACTAAGGGCTTTGACTTGTGTCAAAAAGTATTTTTGAAGAAGTTTGGAAAATTAAGCATCTCAGAGTTAGTCTTAATAAGTGCTAAGATCATTTTTTCATTTTTTTCGTGAAAAATTTCTCGATATCGATTGTGAATGGTAGGTTAAATTTGGATTCATCCTGAAGCTCTTTTCAAACATTTTTTCTGTAGATTTAGTTATCTTAGTGGAGCTACAAAAACCAAGGAAAACGATTTTCATGAAGATAGCAAAACATCTCTAACAGCTCTTTGATCAGGCCAAATAGGTGTTAGAGATGTTTTTGATCGTGTAAATCTCCCGACTTTATAAGGATTTTTTTGAACTGCAAGGTCATATCATTATAGAATTGCATTTTCTGGCAAAAAATACCAATTTTTCTTATGTATGGGTCTTTTCAGCTTGTCAAGAAGAGAGTGGAGAGACAGAGAATAAAGGTCGAAGTTCTGTAAGGTGAACAGTAAATAATAAGAAAGAAATTCCTCATAATGTCCACATTTTGGAGGTCAATTTCAGCTGTCCAATTTATAAAGTGCCTGTTTTAAACAGAATATTTATAGAGGTTACACTGTATATGCTATATGATCAATAGTATAAAGTTCAAATTGCCTTGACTTTTCCTTTGCGCAACAACAGAGGGAAGTAGCAGATATTAAAAAAATACAAGTAGAGAGCCCTGCAACGGGTGGGAGCAGGATAACGAAAAGTAACTTTGTGTTAGCCTTCTTCTCAGGGCCTGTTTTTTTATGTGAGGGCGTCGAAATGCTTGCCGCTGGATATATAAAGTGTATGAATCAGTGTGTGAAAATCAACATTAATTTTTCCTTCCCCAGACATGGCAGAAAGGCTTTATTAAAAAGATGTGTGCAGCCCCCCTCAAAGATGATAATTCTTGGGGGAACCTGCGTTGATGATGAAATGGGCACCGGAATAATTACCATCGCGCCGAGGGAGTCCTACCAAAAGAAAAGACTGACGATGAAGGGTGTTTCGCATTTCATGAGTTTCTATCACCGCTACAACAATTAATTGTTCTAATCTGGGTCACGTGACTGAATAGAACAGAAATGGGTGCCAGAAGGGTACATGGCAAGAGTTGATCGGTATGCAAAAGTCAAAAAGTTTGTTTTCTTGTCCTTATTCTGTGCTCTGATAGCTGAAATAAATAGAAAACTTTTATACTCCCTTCGTTTGTCTTTTTCTCTCGTGTAAAAAGACTTTAACATCAATATTACTTAAAATGGATGGCTAAAGCATCTTTCAAACAGGAAAAGTACTTTTTTGAGTTTTTCTTTCTGCTAAGGAAAATAAACATTTCTCAAAACCGTTATGTAACGTTTGTGCTTCCATGTTTTATTTTCTTCTAATTCAAATACGTAAGTTAGCTGCCAATACAACAGCCAGGAAAAAGCATTCTCCTATAATGATGATTAATTCTGTTGTTTACATTTCCCAGCGGTAAGCTCTTTCGGCTCTGGCATATGGTGTAAGAGGAAAAAACATAGGGGTGCTAGGAGAAAGGAGGACTTTAGATGAATTTAAATAAGCCAGAAGGCATTATTCTACACTCAATAATAGTGAGAAGAAATTGATAGGGAAAAACTATCTGTACCAAATCCTAATATCTTTTTTCCCGCCACATAAATGCCAGAGCCGGAAGCCAAACAGCTAACCACTGAAATGTTAACAAATAATGTCACACTGGAAATCATGTATAAACCACTTCCCGTCTGATAATTCTTTTAATTTCATTTTAAGAATAATAGACGGCTTGCGTTGTGACGTCATTTGTTTACATTTTCTCGGACCTTGTGGAAGCTGGCAGGATAAAAAACAGCGAGCGCCAGCGCAGGTATAGAGCTTTTCTAATTCATAGGCCACCAAATTCACATCTCCCAAGGTTTACAAAAAAATACGTTCGCCGAAATTAACCGGCCTGTTTGTCGTTGCTGCTGAAATAACTAGGACGCCATGTGGTCAGATTCAAGTTATTTTCTTTCGCTTGATAAAGATGAGAAAACTTTGTATATTAAAAAGCTCACCCTAGCCAATGATGAGGTATTACCAGATCCTTATACCTTAAAAAAAGACTGGCAAAACGATCCAAAGTATTTACCAGATATAACATTTGGAGATATCCATATGTACTTAGTGAAAAGTCCTAGTAGTGGTATCACTCACGAGTCGATGAAGGCTTTTAAATCATTGGATTCATACAACTTTTTTTTATGTGGTCATGTACAAGACGTCTATTATCATAACATTGATGCAAAAAGCGAATTTTGTTACATTAAAACAGAGGTTTGTTTGCCTTTGCTATATTGTTAGCTTTTTATTTTTTATGACTGCTCCCCTTAATGCTTTACTTAAAGGCTTTACCAAGTCAAAGACAAGGCCAAAAACAAAAACTATATGAAGTATGGGTTGCATTACATAAGAAGGGTGGCTGGGTCCTTACTGCAAACTGCACATGCATGGCCGGGTAAGCAGGTTATTAAACATTGTGTATATAACTTATTAGGCAACCTAGCTCTAATACACTACATTTTGTTTAGACTCGGTTCAGCATGCAGCCATGTTGGGGCTCTATTATTTAAGCTGCAAGCCAGTGCATTATTAGGAATAAACAAAATTGCATGTACAAGTAAACTTTGCGCTTGGAAACGCTCTAGACGATTCGCAGAACCAGCTCTTATGACTGAGATAGACTTCAGCAGACCAAAGCAGAAGCAAACAGTACCCAAAGAAAAAAAAGTTGTGTCGGATAGAAAGAAGAAGCCTTTTTCTTTCAGGGATCCCACACATCTAAATAATGAGTTTCATAAACAAAAATTAAAAGAACTTTATACAGTAAATCCAGATGCTGCGATTCTTACTAGCCTATACAACAATGATCCAGAAGATTTTACAGTTACCAAAAGTTTAAACTGACACTGCTGATGAAACCGAATTAAATAGCATTCCTGAACCTTTGACAAGCCTTTTTAAGCCACAATTAATTAATAATAATCCTGAAGAAATTCAATCAGAGTGCAGAGAGCTTTACTACAAATACAAAAATGGCTACTGTGACAGTCAGTACAAAAATTTAACGAAAGTTACAAGAGAACAGCGCTTGTCAACAGCATGGCAAATTCATAGAGCAGGTAGAATCACAGCATCTGTCTCAAAAAGAGCATACAGTTTAAACCTAAATAATGAAAATTCTAAAAAAATATTTACAGAAACAATCATGCAATATTCTACAAATATAACTGTAAGAGCACAACAATACGGTATTGACATGGAAGCAACTGCTAGAAAAAAATTTGTTGAGGTGTTCACAAAAAATCATGAAAACCTTATTGTAAAAGAAACTGGTTTACATGTGTCAGAAGAATACCCATTTATGGGAGCATCACGTGATGCTCTTGTTTTGTGTAAATGTCACGGCTTAGGCGTTTTAGAAATAAAATGTCCTTATAAATACAGCTCAGGTTTGGATGATGTTGAGTGTGATAAAACATTCCCTATTGATTCGGATGGCAACATGAAAACAAATCATCAGTATTATTTCCAAATCCAACAGCAAATGATTGTTACAAACATGCTGCAACTTATCAAAAAATCCACTTTGTGTTGTTATTTCCTTATCAGAAATTCGACCACCATAACCACGTGACAAAAAGCTAACAGCCCCAGCTGGTGTTATTCCGATAAGATATTTCATTGTGCAAGTATTTTTGTAGTTGGACCATGTTTGTGCACGTGCATTTAGGTTATATGGTCGTTCAGCAAAAATTTCAGTGCAGTCAATTATGCATGTACAATTCTGAAAAATTTTTTTAAAGCTGTTTGGCAAATGACGTCGCAAGGCTTCTCTATCAGGCCATATTATTAAATGGCATGTCTCTCTAGATATGATAGGGATCCATCTACGATATATTCGAGAAGCTACTGTCTCGCTCAAGCCAAAACGATAAGCTAAATCTTGTTTAATAGACCTAGTTTTAGCTTCATAAGCACCAGCAACAAATGATCATTATGAGAAAGTTTCTCGCTAAAATATCTCACTTTTCTAACAAATAACGACAGAAACCATTCAAATAAAGCAGGCGTGGTAATCCTAGTATAAAAATTCAACATATTTTCAGCAACCACAGTATCATAAGAAAATTTGGTGCTTGAAGCATTTTCTAAAGGTTGAACCACATCATTCTTGTTCTAATAATTCCACCCTAGCTGCAGATAACTCTTTTTGAATGCCTTCTTTTTCCTTTTGGAGACTAAAAATTTCTTGCTGCAATTTTTCCAATGTAACTTTAGTCTGTGAAGATTTTGTACACAGCTCTGTATCATTTTCAACATTGTCTACACCTGTATCAAAGTCAGCATCAGTGTCAGTGTGACTAGATGTAGAAGACATCCTTCTTTTTTGTACTCGCTCAAATCTGTGTAGCTTTTGCTGCTGAAACACTTCTTTTTTGTATCCGAACATTGATGGCACGTAATCTGGATGGTGTGGATCTTTAGATTTTTCTCCTGGAATATAAAAAATTTTGCTAAGACTTTTTTGTGGCTCATTTAGTTATTATAGATACTAAATAGCTAGCTAGGTTAGCTAACATTAAAGAGTTTAATTTTATATATCTAGCAGCTATATCTAAATAACTAGCTGGCTATATGGATAACATTACTTTTGTTGTTAAAAATTATTTTTTATATAAAAAGGTATTTTTATTTACCAGATATAAAATGTTCACTGCAAATTCTTGAGTTATCTATTTGTTTTTCTGTCCATTTTTCTCTCTTTATTGCTTGTACCCAAAGTTGACATAGTTTCTTGCTTTCTTCGTTGTGGCCGAACAGTATGCGATAAAATTTTAATTTTCAACCTTTTTTTCTTTTATTGGAGCAGCCTACTGCACAACAAGAATCAGGCATTTCTTCAAATATAAGTACAAATCACAACCAGAACCTCTTGTTTTCACTGGCGCTACTATCCTGCTACCTAGTGCGCATGCGTTCGGTTCCGTAAACACGCAATCCATCTATGGGCATGCACACACTTTTGTGTAGGTAAAAAAGCATGAATGACACGGTAAAATGGCTATTAATGAAGATTAAAGATTTTTTTGGGCAGCACAGGATCCAAGAAGAACTGAAATTAAATTTTAACTATAGTCCTCTAATTCTTCTTAAAAATATTGACTAATTTTAAGCAAACATTTTTTTTGGATAAATTTCTTTGATTACTGTGGTCTGTTGTTATATTTTATATTTTCTACCTACAAATTTGCTGATGCCAGATTGAAGTGTGAAGATAATCTTTCACAGATTATAAAGTCCTATGATAAAAATATGTTTTGAATATAATAAAAAGTATCAATATATTTAAATTTAAAATATTTTAGTAATTACATTTTAAAAAGTATTAAAAATTGTTTGTGACGTTTTTGGTGTTCACATACCCATTTTCAAGCAATCAAAAACGTACAATGTTCTCCTAAATATATACAAGTTTAACAGTAACCATAGTTACAGATTAAATACTAATTGTATAAATACAATGGAGTAGATCTGATGTTGTTATTCAACTGGGGACTATCCCGCATTATGAACAAATTCTCTTTAATCTCTAGCAAATACCGGTTGTTACCCCCAGAGAGTATACTAAAATTGTCAAGAGATGATGTGGTGTGACAGGCTTTAAGAGGATCTTTAATTGCTGTGGAATTAGATGAGGTTGATTTCTTACCTGTTGAGGGTGACACTCCGAGGTGCTCGCTTGCCCGAACCTTTAAGGTGACGCTACATCTCACCTATATAAGTGTCGTTGCAGCCACTGCACTTATATTTGTAAATGACGCCTGACTTCAATTCTTTAGGCAACAGGTCTTTAAATCTAAAGTATATATTATTTGATTTTTTTTTTTTTTTACTATTTATCTATTTATTATGAGCTGACCCTAGATGTTTTAGTAATCTGAAATTATTGTCAGAGTACACTATACTATCAACACATCCCGTTAAATTTATCCTAACTTGTCCCAACTGAATTGATTTTTTTTCTTATTTAGGACAACTTTTAAAAAATCGTCCAGATTGATGGAAATACAGTCTTTCTAATTCAGGTCAGCATTTAGCAAATGTTGGTGTGTTTATAAAAATTCCTGATTTGTTCAGTAATTTTTCTTTGCCAATGTGGTGTTCCTTTAAATTACATTAAACTTCAAATTAAAATCTTATTAGGGTTCACGATTCAAAACGTCCCCACTTTTCTACCACAAAATCAATACGCAACAAAGATTAACCTTCGAGCACATATCGTACGCATAACATCCTTTGCACATGCGTTTTACATCACATGTGTTACACGTGCGAATCATGGCACACCTACTCAAATACTCTTGAAAAAGACTGGTCGATGGTCACAGGGTCTATTGTCATTCTAATATGGTAGCGCTAAACTAAACATTGCTAACATCACAACATGTAGATTTATCGAAATAAAGAGCCCACCACACATTAATAAAACAACAAGGTTTTATTTAAATATGGCTATTTTTCATTAGGAAGTAATCTGTCAACGAAGGTATGCGGTACTTCCCGTACACGTAATTCAGGTATGTGATAGGGCATAGGAACACGATTGCATACCTCAAAATGAAAAGCCTGTGTCTGTAGAAAAAAACCTCTTTGCAATTGTCTGGGAGAACTTTAGGCCAATTGCCATTGATCCCTTGATAATGGTTGTTTTGTTGTAGCAGCCGTTATAGAAATAGGTGAAACAAATAATTAAGAAAAAGGAAATTACAATTACAACATTTCCTCTCGTAGAATGAATAGCTAAGACAATATTCTGATTCACAAATTGCGACCTGCGAATTTCGAACCCTGACATCCTCCACTTTTCTACACAAATCTAATATACAGGAAAGCATTGACATTTACATCACAGTTTAAATAGCTTAGAGATCAGACCACTTGCATAAATTCCTGTACTTTCTCATGTTGTAATGTTGTGATGAACATTTATCCAGGTTTAACTGTAAAATAAAAAAAAATTATGTTGTAATGTAAAGTGATAGCAAGGAAGCTTGCGTTTTCTTTTTCCTTTGTAAGAAGTAAATAAGTCCTCATTCTTCATATTTTCTCATATGGTCAACTTCAGGATGATGCAGTTGAGACTAAGCAACTAAATTACTTAGGCCAAAACTTGACAGGCTTAAAAATTGTTAAGGATTGTTAAAGTCCAAAAAAGCAAGTGTAAGCTGCAATCTTATAACTTTAAATGTCACGGTTAGCAACTTAGTAACTATAAGACAGAAATTAAGGTTTTTGCCGTTAGCAAGTACGGCTGAAATAAAAAATGTGATTGCTTAAGCATGTATATAGTTATACATAGTACATCTTTACATAATCGTATAATAAACTTTGAGTTTTATTGTATTTATTAAGGCAGTATAGATAAGATACATGCAAGTATAATGAAACATTTGTCACCTTTCTAAGCATGATTTTAGCTTAAATGATGCAATTATTTGACCTCCATGCTTTCTAGTTTTAAACTTTTAAACTCTTTTTTTTAATGCTTTCATGGATATTGTTTTCATTTTAGCAGAAGTTGGCTGCATCAAGCATTTAGTCACAGCCTTCTGTATAGCAAAGTGGTGACCTTTAGCCTTAAATATAAAACCAGTTGTATAATAACCTTTTGTTTTTAAGTTATAAAGTGAATGTACTTCTTGCTGCCATAACATTAAAGTTTTTTTGTCTTTATTTTCTTAACGTTTCAGTTATGGGATTGTTAGTGTCTTTAATATTGTGAAAAATCATAGTAAATACTGTTGAATAATTAATGTTTTATGTATATAGGGCAGTAAATTTATGGAATCTGAACTTCACAATCTTACAATGTCACATGGCATTAGCAGTGGTGACCAAGGTAAGGCCTGATCAAAGAAATTTTTTTACAAACCATAGTAAGTGTGTGGATAGTCAAACAATTACTGATGTATTTATTTCATTTTAACACGGTTAGCACAAGCTTCCTCATCATCATGTGGTCGAAAACTTTCATACCCACCCGAAATAGATGAGCAGCTGGTACATTGGGTAAAAACTGAACAAAATGCTGGTGTAGTTATGTCGCCTGATATGTTACGTCGTGAAGCCCTCAGATTGATTCAACCATATTGTTTTGAATTCAAGGCCTCGACTGGATGGCTGGACAAGTTTCTCACCCGACATAAATTAGTATTACATTCTAACAATCACAGATCTAATGGAAATGGTAAGATTGTTTTTCTTGATTATATATCTTTATTAAGTGTTCATAGCAGTATTAATTTTAATGTAGTGGATTTTATCATAAACTGGTTAATATAAGGCCATCTATATTTAACAGCTCATTTATCATTGAGTACCCCATTTTTTGTCTGTTTTGTGCTTTTACAACCTTGTATGTCACAACCACCATGTAAAACAGGTTGACAGTTTTCTTAAGATATGGGGAGAAGTGCAAGGACCTATTGGAAAGGGGAGAGAAGTGAAGGGAGGCAGCTCCCAATGTGACTAAAGTAGAGGAACTTTTTTGTTTGGTTGATATTTTTAAAATTCTTTTTTATTGTGTGTTTAATTTTGGCCCCGTTGTAATAATGCTTTTGTTTGAAAACAATAATTCGCATAATTAGTTATTAAATTTCCAGAGTAATGGGATGTAGTGGAAGATGATGCAAAAAGGAAGTTGAAGGGGAGATGTGGGGAAATAATGGAAACTGAATAATTACAGATAAAAAAATCAATGATGTTGAAAAAATTTATACCTATCACTGCTTACTTATTTTAGTGTATCCACAAAAAGATGCAAATACTGAGGAATTAAAAGTAAATATATTTGCTTTACAGTTTTTGTTTGTTCATTTGTTTGCTGCTTTGAATTAAAAAATGCATTTTCCTATGTACTGAACTTCTGTATTGCAACACTACCAATGAAAAATATGTCTGCCAAAGAATTATCATTGAAATCAAACTTTTCCACCACTTTAAACTGAAATGTTTATAAAAACAAAAAAATTGTTAGCAGAATAGCCAATCAAGTCAAGTATTATTCTTACTCCGTTCCAATTCATTGATTAGGAATCCTAATTACGCTAATTTGTTTTTAATATCCCATACTTTACATACCCAAGTCACACATTAACTGACAAACCATTCCACTAAGAACAGGGTTACGACTGGAATTCCTTCTTTAGGAAGCTACAACTCAACCTCTTCCAAAGCTTTTGCCAGTATCCGAAGTGGATACTGTGTCAAGTGCTTTAAACACCAGCCTCCAAAACGAGGATGATCTCGATGATGATGACGATGATGATGAAAACGAAAACAAGAAAGAGGAAGGAGGATCACAAAAACCTGTCAATCCGGAGCGTCTAAAAGCTTTTAATGTAAGCAAGTTTAGCTCTATCCAGGTTTTTTCAACACTTTTTCACAAGTTGATTTTTAATGACAACAGGACATGGAATATAATATATCTTTGGCTTTAAAGCATTTATGGTCAAAGTAGAAGTAGTTTTACGTTTGGCTCGTCTCAACTTACAAAGCTGCGTTGTGGCCAGAAAAACAATCTAATGTACATGTCCAGATACTTCTAGGAGCTGTTTCCAAGGACGCCTTAAATCAAAACTGCCTTCGGTTGAATAATAAGGTTAATAATTCCAAGCGCTTAACTATTAGTTAATTGCATTTCTTTTCTTTTTTCACGACTTATTTAATCGATGTTCTTGTGATTTAGATGTTTGTTCGATTATTTATTGATGAAAATCTTGACAGACTTGTTCCCATCTCCAAGCAGCCCAAAGAGAAAATTAATGCAATTATAATGTCCTGCCAGAGACAGTTTCCAGAGTTCAGTGATCGTGCAAGGAAGAGAATCAGAACGTACTTGAAGTCTTGCCGTAGATCGACACGTTTAAGAGAACCTTCAAGTAAACCTTCGGTATGTTGATTTTTGATATACAAACTGCATTACCTTTACAGTTTTAGTAAAGCCTAAACTTCATTAAACACAATTTAACACAATAATAACATTTTAGCTTGTCAGTGTGGTATGTATTTTGGAGTTGACATATAGTGAGATCTATATAGCTAATGTGATTTTGTTGTTGTTTTAGATGACGCATATACCTGCTTCTCAATTGACTGAAGTCAATGTAAGTACAAAATTAAATTTTTCTTTGTTTCACATCATATTATGCCATATTGATGTGTGCTGGTTACCTTTAATCGAACCAGGGTAAAATAATTCACGCCAACCCAATATCTCACAAAGTATATATGTCTAATGTTGGTTTTCAAGATGAATACCACATTTTAATATGTCCTGGTATTTAATAAGCCTCCTTAAAGCATCACAAGGTTACATCTTATCTAAATTTTTGCAACCCTTATATATCTAAACTTCCAAAATGCAAATCACTTTTATATTTTATATTTTATACTGGTGTATTCTTTTATTAATTAATTATTCCTAATTATGTCACGAATCTTTACAAAATTCTTTCAATTCCTAGAAAAAGTTATACTCTGTGAATTAGCACTGCGGTGCAGGCTATATTTTGTCAATTAGCCCTGTGGTGGAGGGAATACTCTGTCAGTGAGTCCTGTGATGAAGGCTATGTTCTGTGAATTAGCACTGTGGTGCAGGCTATATTTTGTGAGTTAACCCTATGATAGAGAGAATAATTTGTGAGTTAGCCATATGGTGGAGGGAGTACTGAGTGAGTTAGCTTTATAGTAGTGGATACCCTCAATTAGCTTTGTGATAAAACGTTGAGTTAGTTTTCTTTACTTCTTGTTTAACACAAGTCTTACCGACAACAATAATATGTTTCCTATACATTGTTAAATTTATAACCTATAAATACTTAGCCGTTTTCATTTAGAATATTTTGGCACAAGCTTGTGAAAACGAAACACAAGAAGTGGCGAAACGTCAAAGAGTGGAACTACCTGATGGTTCAACCGCTTATCATGCGAAAACACTAACAGTGAATGAACATCCAACTCAACAACGTAAACTCTCTGCAAAAGTAGCAGAACTGCAGAAGGCTGCTTTAAGTAAATCTCGAATGCAAAAAGGTGAGGCATTGATTGGTAGCTGAGAGATATGATAGTTTATTTCCTTACTTAGGCGTAAAATAATTACATCCGGTGTAAATTTATTGCCTGAACTGACGGTATAGCAGGTAGGCCAGCGATCTAAAAAGTTAGAATTTCTTCTTTAAGATTTTATTTTAATGTCAGCTGTCTGACATTAAAATCACCTGAAAATCACAAATAGTGTTTTGTATGGACAAGAATAACCCGCAAAATTATTTAAAATGCTTATTTTAATCTTGTATATTGTTTCTTTTTCTAGAAGTACCTGTATTTCCAGCTTTTCTTCCATCCAGTTTAAGATCACCTGTCTTAAAGCTTTCGCAAACAGAAGTTACTGCAGTGAGAAGTCTGATCGATGGTTATCGGCAATCAGCATCGTTTTTACACCGTTCTGCGGATGAACTTGAACGCTTGTTAAAACACTGTGAAGCGTACACTGATGAAGGTGGGGAGGAAAGTAGTGTCAACACTGAGAACAAAGTTAAAGTAGACAAAGTTGAGAAGCGTCCTAACGCAAAAGTTACTAACGAAATAGAAAAGCCAGTGGAAGCTGTGGCAGAAATACAAATACCAAAGTCCGTAGAAACCATAGAAAAACGATCTACAATGGACGAGCAGCTTACTATCAATGTGCAGATGAATGCAGTTGTCAAAAAAGAAGTTGATCTGAAACGAGAAGAAATAGAATTACAGTCCGCACCAGAATTGTTGCATCTGCATACTTCGTCTGCGCAAATACCGGAGCGCGTTCATTCACCTGTTATCAATACACAACGTTCACCGTTGCATACTCAACAATATCAAGTTTTGCAATCACCGAATGTTCATAAGCAGCTATTGACTCCACATTCACACGGAGTACGTCCAAGTAGTGTGCACCAACATAGCACACATTCGTCAACTCTTTCTCAACAACAACAACAACAGCAACAAGAACGAAGCATTGTGTTAACGCATGCTGGACACAACCCCAATCGCAATCCTTCCCCATCTCAAAGTCTGCACACGCAAAAAATGAGCCGTAACACCTCTCCGTCACCGACTGCACATTCACAACAAGCTAGTCATAACCACTCTCCATCGCAGATCATTCATTCGCAACAAATGAGCCACATTCCTTCATCGCAAGGAAATATTTCTCAGATGTACACAGTCAGGCAAAACCAGCAACCAACACGTCATCTAAGTCAACAACAAAGGCAATCGCATTCTCTCTCTGCGAGCCACCACCAGCTGTCGCCTCACCATCAACCTGTGTTCAATTTTGATTCCTCCGCCCAGCAGTTGCTTGACGTACGTCAGCAACAACACATCCACCAGCGATTATCACCTCACCCAATGAATTACCACGCATTAATTTCTCCAGTCAGCTCGCCGCATTTGCACGACATACCGCGTCAGCCTCACTTACAGGAGATTAGCCGGCAGACTCATTTACAAGATTTAAATCGACAGCCGCATATGCAAGATTTAAGTCGTCGCAGTCACTCTGAGTATGGTATGGTGTATGATCCCCATCAAGCGCATTAACAGCACTGATTATTTCCACAGCGGGTTATTCTTTCCCCTACCATAAACCATCCAAAAATTGATGTGCACGCATGTATACATATTGTTAAGAGTTAAAAAGATGTCTATTTTTTCGTTCGTCGTCGAGTATGGCCGAGAAAATGTCAGGATGTGTTCGTATATTCTTACCAATTGTTTTAAACTAGCAAGTAAGAATTAGGTGTATAGTTATAATTAATTCTTTATTTTCGCTTATTATTAAAAAAATCTTTTCTTATTTAGTAAATATTTTTCTAGGTCACATAAGCAAATTTTTATCTCTTAATGATGTACAAATTCTAATGTTTTAACAGGTAAAACTGACTTCGCTTAAATGTTGTAAAAACAAATTCTCAAGGATACCATAAACTCCCCTTCTCCATCTCTCATACTAGCGGAAGGAATTCCAAAAAGAAAGAATAAAATGGGGGTCTTAATTAGTCCCCTTTAGTATTGTTTTGAACATCTCGTGTATGCAATCTTTATATTGTATTCTTGTTGTTAAACGATTGAGCGCGAGTGTCTGCTATTAAAAGACTGAGATTTAAGCGTTCCTGCACTTAGTCAATGCATTACAATATTTAGGAAAACACTTTGGCTCAGTCTGGAATAATTTAAAGAAGACGTATTATGCAAGAATTATTGACATTGCCCCATTAATTAAATTTCCGTAACTCAAATTTCGACTTTTTTTAGAAGAACATTACCTACCTCTTTTATAATAAATGCCTTTGAAAAAAGGAATTTATTATTCGTAGCCTTGTTCTGTAAGAAACTCAAAAAAAAAAAAAAAGTTCAGTAACTCAACTAAGTAGCATGAATAACTAATGTTATTCAGAACTGCAGTTTTTTAACATCCCTGGTATAACATCAACGTATAGTCATTGCCTAAAAAGCTTGTTTTGAAATAGGCGACTTACTTGAATGAATGCCCCGTAAATAGTTATAAAAAATAAGAAACCTTTATGTGAAAGGTAACGGTTTTTGTATAAAATATTCGAAAAATCTAGTTTCGCAAAATTAAAATCCTTTTCCTTTGTGGGAATTTTGAAATCTGTACGTTTAGAAAAAGTTGTGAATTTTTTTTCAGAATTTAGTGTTTTCAAATTCTCGTTCTAAAAAGTTCTCCCTGTTTTCATAACCAGCAACCGTGGTTTAACCACATCAGATATTTTTTTAATATTTTTTTCGTAACTGGTTTTTAGAAGCGTTTCTTTTTTAGTGTTACCTATTTTTTAGTTTATCCGTTTAGAATATTTTTTGGGGTACAGGAAATTGTTGTATATATTATTGAAAATATGCATTTAGAATAACTATATTGTTTTTCTCTGCAGGTTCTTACAGTTGAACAAATATGTTTTCTCTGAGTAACGAAGTTGGGTCTCGTTAGAAAGCGAAATTCTATCAAAGGGGAATAAAAACACCAAAAGGCGACTTTCACAATTTTTAAAAAATATAATGTGCGAATCGCAAATCGCACATTCCTCTGTGCGAAAATTTTTTATTTAGCTATTTAGCTCGACAAAAAACCAACACAAAATATTGCTTAATAAAATAAACATTTTTTCGAGAGAAAAAATATTCTGCGGCAGAACAGGGGACAATTTTGGAAGGGCAGCGTCGCGGACTCGACGTCCACCTCTCCACGTTGCAAATATTAAAAAGAGATTGAAGAGAGCATTTATTTTTATGTATATATTTTGAACACAAAGGTGATGTAAATGACAGGTGTTTTATTTCTATCATTTATGATCGCCAGTTCCCGCATTGTCAATCTCGTGCTTGTTTCTTCAACATCCATCTGACGCAATTTCGAGTCAATGGAGTATCGCACATAGATATCAACACATAGTTCTGTTGTTAATATTTATGACTTGTTCATAAAGTTCTTACTGTTGTCGCAGGGTTTTAGTTGATGATGTTGTTTTTGCTGCTGTTGTTGTTGCTCCTGCTGCTGCTACAGTCGTCGGGCTGCTTTCCCTTCATGTTGTGTTCCCGTTGGAAAGCATCAGTCTCCCCAGCGTTACAAGTTTAGAACATAGTCTATATCTGCATCCAAATCACCAACAAGTTCTTCGTCACTGTCATCCAAGGGCGATCGAAAATATCAGCAGCAGTAATTTTCTTTTCGCCAACTGTCATTGGTTGGGCTTTAGGGAATGTAAACAAATGAGGTAGATGGCCGGAGAATTTAGACTTTTTCATTAAGCACGTACCGTCAAGAATAGATGTCTTTGGTGGAACGTACTTCTCAAATGGTGCTTTCAAAATGTCAGCAAACACACCAACAGAGACGGTACTGTCTTCATCAATAAGCTGATAGTCGACAATGTTGCAAAATTGAATTGATTTCTTCTGTCGTGGACATTCTAAAGATATACAAAACATCGTTTATAACAAAGAGTTCAAACGCACTCCACAGAATTGACCAAAAGTTTCAGATTAAATGAATTACGTTAAGGCACAAATAAACAATCTACCTTTCTTGGCTTGATCATGGAGTGTTGTTTTCAGAATCGGCACCACGTTAGGATCGATATCAGCGTATATTTCAATCACTTTCTCGTCTGCTTTATATTCATCATCGCTGCCTTTCTTATCATTTTCTGCATCCTTGTCAAAAAATAACGGTTCTTCACCGGAGTTGTCAACAACAACCTCACCATCATCATCTGTGTTGGTTTCTCTTTGTTCCTCAAACACGCTTGCAGGCTTGTCAGCTACGTCAACAATATTTGAGGGTTGTTCGTTGTTGCCATCACACTCCAAACTTGCCATCGAGTTTTCTTCTTTTGCTTCAATTGTATTCACCATACTATGAAAAGCATCAGTGGAGACACTCTCTTCATGCACTGAACTACTTTCTGCTTCAACATTGCACTGTGACTTCTTCATCTTTTTTCTATTTTTGTTTTCATTTTTCTTTTCTAACTTGTTCCCTTCTTCCAGTAGCGTTGTATCATCAACACTCTCTTCTTTAAAGGCTTCAATTCCCGTTTGCAAAGTCCCTTTATTCTCTCTTTTCTCCTTGTCATCGTATTTTCTTTTAAGTTGCATTTTAACATACTTTAACTTCTTTTTTAGGCGTTGATTCTCAGATTCCAGTTCTTTTTTATCCTTTGCAGCCGATTCTTTACATTTATTCACCATCTCATCAACAGCCGACATTCTCGAATACAAAAACTTAACCATGCTTGACTTATCAGTAAGGCACGTGTTAAGTTCCACTATCTTCGATTGTAACACCGCGCACTCTTCACAACACTTCTTAACAGATTCTTCGCGTTCTTGCTGATGTTTCTCCTTCTCGACTTTTTTTAGTTTTTCTTCATCTCCAGAAAACTTGGCTTTCCAATAGACAATCTCCTGTCTTTGGGAATCCACCTCTTTTTGAAGTTTTGCCAAACCATCAGCCTTTTCTTTCTGCAGTAAGAAGATTTCTTTCTTGTATTTTTCAACTTTCGCCTTGTTTTCACTCTCAACACTCTCCCAAACACTTTCCGCGTCCTTTAAATCCCGTTCGATGGTTGATAAAACTTCACATAAAGGCGGGAAGTCTTCTGATTTAAAAACATTGTTTTTATTTACTGCATCTTTATATGATAAAGCCATTTCAACAAAACAAATCAAATTAGCATATAACACGCCTGCTAACTACAAAAACTTGTAACCAAGTCATTGAATACAGTAGGTTACGAAAATTTGACGTCATTTTTACTATGACGTCAGACTTTTCCTTTACAGATCGTTTTAAAACATGAATTTTTCCAGTAACTGTAAAAACTGTGATCCAGTCATTGATTTAATACTTGCGGCCAAGCCTAATCGCGTCAAATTTTAGGTGAAGAAACGTTACGTAAAGCAAAACTTACTGAGTTTGTGGAAGAAAGTAAATGGCCAGGTTTTATACACTTTATAAACTTTTATGAAAGAAACATTTTTGGAACACTTGAACTTCGACAAGTCGAGAAAAAAGTTTGAAACCTAGATTAGGTAAACTAGTCGTTAGCTTGTAGAAAAGCCATACAAATTTATCCGTCAGATATCATCACGGTGATCTGTTCCTCACTACTCACAGCTAACATCTTCGACTCACACACAAAATGTTTGACAGTATGATTTGAATTTCTAGTGGATACCACCAACCAATCTTTACTTTTCTGTCATGTTATAGCTGGCAACCATGTCTCTAGTACTTTTTACCGATGCCGCCTTGTGAGTGTTGAGGCTCAAGCTGTTGAAGCTTTTGAAGTCCAAAATTCTTTAATCCTTTTTTTCTATAACTTGTTTTTATATAACCAATCACTATTTCTTAAAATATGGGCGATTTAAAATTTTAGAAATAAGCACCCTTTTCCCAGGCATTTTAGCCTTTTTGATTACTCAAAAAGGCAAAAAAAAAATCCTTGAAAACGGGAGTGAGAAATAAGGCCTTATTGATTCTAAGCGTTGGTCGAACAAGATTCCACTTCACCACTCTGCTGAAAGAACTAAAAACAAATGGTGCATAATGTAGTAGTTTTGTGTGACATGTGCTCGATTTCGATCTTTCTCAGCCTTTCTAAACAAAAGTAACTTAAATGTTAAAACGCCTGCTTTACAACCCTGAAGTACCAGCAACCATGCTGGGCTCTTCCAACTTAGTTTTTTTTAAATTTATTTTATCCTAGTTCTAGATAAGTCGAGACAACGATATTTATGACGCATGTATGCCTGTAACAAATTAGCGGAAATATAATAATGATTTATTCAAAAGGCGTACAGAATAGGTATCGCGTTTGCTGTTTCGTGTATAATGGCTATTGGTACAGACTAGCCGGAGATTCGCTCGCCATACATATTTATCGCATGGCTATTTTGTGCATTCTTGTTTTCCTGTAGGCATGAAGTAATGAAATTACTTTGCAGGGGGTCCGAGATAAGGTACGACGCAGCCATTTTGCACAGAGACAGGCAATATAGAAACTACTGGTTGGCGAGTGTTCCACGGGTACACCCATCGTACAGATTCCGATCTTCAGATTCTTGCCTGTCATAGCAATCAACGCTTTTTCGTGTATCCTTTAGGACAAAGACAGCGCTTTCCTCCATTTTAAACAAAATTCAGGTATTTATACAGAAGTTAGTCGTTAGTCTATGAAAAAATCTACGAGTCATAGTACATATCCCGTTTAACCCTTGGTACATACTCCAAATTTTGTTATTTCGTGTATCTTTAGCATAAAACCTTGATCGTTTAAGCCATCACTGGTCCTATTCTCACACCAACTGCTTAGACGCGCCGTTTTTGACGTTTTAAGAGGAGTAGTTAGTTGTTTTAGAGGGTAATGATGATAACACAAAAAATTCAATAAAATGGACAAAAAAATAAAACATCTCCCGAAGGCGTAGTTAAATTGTCTCTCGTCATGAAGCGTGACGAACGGCATGTTTCGAGGCTTTTTGTGCGTACAAGGTAAGATGCCCTGGGAACAAGGTTGGCCTTTCCAGACATATGTGCAACCTTGATTCATGTTTTTCAGCACGTTTAATTCAGTTGTGTCAACCAGCACGTCAAGGAAGCTTGCGGTAGTGTCACCCACATCACCGGGGTTTTCAGTAGTTTTGAAAACCGTAAATCCTCCAATAAACGCCCTCTATCTTTTAAAGTCCCCTTTAAAGCCCTCCAATAAACGCCTCTCCCTGAAAACCAAAGTGTTTAATAAACGCCTTCCCCATCTAATAGATAAGTGTTTTAAGTTGTTCTTGCTTAAGTTTTTTGAATGACTATAAAAAAGCGTGGAAACTTTCGATAAATCTTTTTTATTTTACTTCATGAAGTTCTGATATGTTCTAAATTGATATGAAAATAAATCCCTTTATTGAGGTTCCGACAGAATCATGTTTAAGGGGAAAACGTTTTCTTCAACCTTTTTGGGATGAAGATGTAGAAAAAGACGATTTTGTTGATATCATTTATAAAACCATTATAAACTAAAACCTTGTAGAAATACCTTGTAGTATAAGTACAAAAGAAACGCCTTCCTCTTTTAAGCGCCCCATCATTTGATACTTACCCTCAAAAGTTGAAACGTCCCCGGCGTTTATTTAAGGATATGCGGTAAATGTGTAAAGGCGAATATCCACCAGACGATTTTCACGAGGATTTTTATTACGATTGCTGGAAAATTCGCGACGAAAAGAGGAAGTATAGTAGAGAAGCACAGAAAAATTAAATTAATTTCTAGACGATTGTTTTAAATTCAAGATTGTTAATGTCATAGTCATAACGAAAAAAATCTTATGACTATGCTGATGTTAACATGCTTTGCTTGTTTTTACTTTGAGGAAGACTTCCATTATTAATATTGTTAATAATTAATATGAATATTATATACCATTTGAACTAAGAAGTTGTTAACCTAATTCTAGTAACACAACACGACCATACTCTTTAGGATGCCATCATTCAATTATTCTCAAGGAACTCTGCTTTCTAGTAAATTGTTTTTCTGTTTTTTTTTATTGGTAAAACAAACGCTGACCGCTTAACGAAAGGTAGAAACCATTTCTACTTTTCGTCAAACGATATTTTCGCTGCAGCGATGACATTTTTTTCTCTTTGCGCATGTGTCGTCACGAAATACTTGACAATCGTTGTGAAAATCGCCTAGTAGAGAGATAAACACAGTAACCACTGGCAAGTAAGTTACAGATTTAAAGACCTGCCACAAAAAAAGGATTTCAAACCAACTAAAATGGTTTTTGATTTTCAAGTTGAGCAGCATATATTTGCAACAACCAGCTTTTTTCAAAAGCTTTACAGCAACACCCTAACCCCCCCCCTCCACTGTCCCCATCGCTGAAGCGGCAAAACAGCTCGAAAGTGATAATAAGCGGTTTGGCGCGCCATGTGTTGAGTCGCTTGTGACATTGTTCTGCCCAGATTTCGAAAACGGCCTGTTTACAACCGGGACAGCCGGATTATGTACGGATTATGTTTTTTTGCACTGGTTATGTCATGGTGACCGGATTATGAACGCTGATAAAAATGGCTGACATGCAGGCTGTGATTGGCATTTTTTTCAAACTTTTACATAAGCCGGCCTTCCCCGATTATGTGCGTTCTATAATAAGTGAGAAATAGCATAAAAATATCGTATATAAGCCGGTCGGCCCCGATTACGTTCGTTCTTCCCGAAAATATTTGACTGTCATACATAAGTCGGCCTGTCCCGATTATGTGCGTTCTACAATAAGTGAGAAATAATATTAGACTGTCGTATATAAACTGGCCTGCCCTGATTATGTTCCTTTTATAAGTGCCAAATAATATTTTTTGAGTAATAAACCGGCCCGTCCTGATTATGCTGCCCTGATTATGTATTTTCTGCCCTGTTCTTAACCGGGGCAACCTGCCGTATTTAATCAGGGCAGCGTGTATTATCCGGGCAGAACAACGTGACGATGCTTGTGTTGGTTGTAGGTAGTTGGCAAGATATTGATATTTTTTTTTTTAACTTTGTTCAATTTGACATGATTAAATTCTTTGATTACCTGATTAGCCATTAGTATATGTTTACTAAGTAATGGAATCTATGTTACTATCTAATGAAGTATTTTTATCTCCCTAATTGTCTATGTTAATATAGATCTTCTTAGCAGCTATAGCCAGCTAATGTAACTACCCCACTGTTGCTCTCTTGCTGCCTAGCTACCAATTAAGGTATTTATATACACTGGCAAACAAAAGCTAAGGTTATTTTTGTGTCTTAGTAACTTACTTAAAGTAAGCTTTATATATTATAGCTAGCTATAGATTACTTCTTAGCAATACCCTTCCACAGTTCAGGAGTTGAGTCAAGAAGGGAAACCACTAGCTACCCATCTGGGAAACGGTTTCCCATTTGGGAAATTTTACCCTAAACAGGCCAGAAATACAGCAATGGTTTCCCATTAGGGAAACCACCAAAATAAAAAGGAATCTGCACACGAGCTGGTTAAGAAGCACACTAAAATTTTTTAACCAATAGAAAGGCAATATTTTCCCGCAAATTTTCACTGAAGGAAAAAAAAATTATTGTAGCCTCTTTCCACAATTCCGTAAAATGGTTCTGAGAATGGGTAAAGGTTTCCCAAAAAGGGAAACTCAAATTAAAATCAAAAAAAATAGTTTAGGAAACAGTTTCCTATATGGGAAGCCATTTTCCTATATGACATAGAAATTTCCCTATAAAAGATGGGAAACTGTTCCCTTTTAGTGTCATCTCCCGAACTGTTCCAGAGTCCTCACCTTGTGGCTATTTTGCCAGCTAGTTCCCTTGCTCCTGCAGGGCAAAAAATTGTGTTTAATTGCAAAAGTATTAGAGAGCTATGGTTAATGACACCATAAATATAGCAGTGGTCAATCACCTATGTTGCTTACTCTGTAGAAGAGATTTGTTGAAGTGGATTTTTTCCTCTCTGTGTTAACTCCATAGCCTGAGAAAATAATCAAGGGGTGTAGTGTTCAGCCTGCTGCATTACAGACTGCTAATGTTGTTATAATCTTGCGTCCTGGTCAATCGATAACTTTAGTCTCTTCTTACCAACTACTTTACATATTTGAGGATCGGTAGGGAATGTGCTTCCATCACAATACATGGATATCCAGTCCTGAAGCAGACATTCCACCTTGTTTACTGACACTTCTTATTTACTCACCAGCTGATATCTTCTTCACTGAAATCTTTTTAGGTTTCGGAACTCTTCTTTGCATTACTTTTAAGCATTATGTCAGGGCGGTATTTAACCTTCAAAATTAAGACATTTAATTAACTTTGCGGTTTTTATCGTAGTGAAGCATAAAAACATCCTTGAGATAAGGCTAGCAATGTACCACTTCTACCAGCTAATCTAATCGTGGTGCATTGTTCCCAATTGTATTTAAGAATACATTTTCTGAACTTTGATAATATAAGTATTTATCTATAAAATATTTTTAAGAAATAGAGTTCTTTTCATTAGAAAACAGATTAAAAAGGAGAAGTGACTATTGGGGAATAGCATATACATATATACAATTATGTGATTTGCCAACTTGGCATCACTATATATTATTTCCATGGTAAAAAACATGCACTTTTTCACCTAGTCTATTCTAAAGTCAGTTAAATGTTCATAATTATCAAATGTTCAACATCATCAAGTTGACCATAGTGGTTTGGAAACAAAATGGAGTCTAAAGATTATAAAGTAACCATATATATATAAAATAGTACGCACTAGGAACCTATATGCATGAAAGGGGAATAAAAAATAAGTTGGCAAAACAGTGTCAAAAAATGTTGCATAATGAAGTTTTTGCTGAAAACCAAACCGAGTCATGATCAACAATAGGTTTTTGTAAATAGATAAAAATCTATGCACACTTTTAAACAACCAAATAAGGTGCACACTTTTTGGGGTCCTTGACTATAAAAAACAAATGTTACTCTAATTTTTATTGAAGAGATAACACACACAACCCTTATTAATAACACCGTAATTATAGGATATATACTGTAAATACAAGATAATCATAAAAACATTCTGCGGTGGGCACACTTACCCTGCAAATTCTAAATGAACCCAATTTTATGATTCAAATAAAATTGGGTTCTAATTTTCTGTAATTAAAATTTATGCCCCTTATTAAAGGTTGTGTGTGACTGTTACCTCCCATATTATATTCTCACCATCAATAATGAAATGAAGGAACTCATTCAAGTTTGCAGACAGTATTTGTTTAGCAATTTTGACATCAGTTTACTCACATCATTCTTTTTTGTTAAAGTTTTTTTATAAGGTCTAAAATCCTTGTTTAAAAAAGTGTTTAAACTATATATATACAAAACATTAAAACATGGATCATTGCTAAGCAGTGACTGAACAAAATACTGTATAGCAGTGGCAAGGGGCTGAAAGGGTTAAATGCATATTTTCCTTGTTACATCACTTTTATTGAAAATTACAGACAATTCTTTACAATAACTGTACCAAAGATACTAATAATTACATTTTTTGATGACTTTATCATTCTGTAGATTCCTAAACAGGTGAGTTATCCTTGAGAGTATTTGGTCACAGGTGGTCCATAGTTACAACAGGAGATGATCAAACTGTTTCAATTCCTTTGGCACCAAACTTGAATGTGCAATGCAGAGGCTTCACCAATCTTAATAAACTTCCCTTTGACGTCATAGTTTTGTAAAAGACTGTTGTGATGTTTTAAAGAATGTTAAAGAACATTGTAAAAATATAATAGACTAATGGTAAGTGCATGGAAAATCCACTTAGGTAAAAAAAAATGATGGAAAAGACCCATCATTCAAATTTTGATAACATCAACAATATCTTGTTGATAACAAATTTTTTTGCAAATTTGTTTTACCTGTTGCCTCTATTATGCTTGAAACACTGATCAAGAAAATATTTAAGATTATGTGCTTTTGATGAACAGTTGAAAGGATATTTGGTCTCAAAGTTAAAGTGCAATGCAATGGTTTTACTAATCTTGTAAACTTCCCTTTGACATTAATATTGCTTTCACACATTTATTTAGAAATGACAAAACAGTTCTATAGGTGATGTTTTATAGACTTTGAAAAAGGACAATTGCAAAAAATCCACTTTACAAGCGGCACACATACAGACACGCATAATATTAAAAAAGATTATGCACCTGTTGCTTTATCGCAAAGGTTGGCATTTCAGCATGTCTTACTTCCTCACTTCCCCAAGTTTTGGACATTTCTAGTTTGTAGACAAATGGTCAAAATCAGTCTTTTGCAAAAAAATCATATTCAGGATTGTAGAGAGAGAGAGTTTCTATCTGTTATAGAAGTTAATAATTGATTGCAACATTAAATAAAACTGTTGTTTATAGTTACATAACAGCTTTTAACTCTTGCCTTGAGGTATGCATGTGACATATTAAAAATAACAATACGTAATTAAAGTCACTAATCATACAAAATATTGTAATTTAAAAGTTTTTATGATTGTCTAATCATAATGCTTAAATTAGGTTTTCATTCAAACCATGCCACTTTCACACTCTGAAAAAAAAATGAATGCACGCTATGTTATTTATTCATTTTTTTTGGCACGGCTATGTTATTTATTCATTATTTTTGCACACATTTTTTGTCATAGTTTATCCCAACTAGCCTCTATAATTGTATTTTACTGCATCACACTGGTTGTTATGGCAACTGTTGTATTATTAAGTGCGTTATTATTCATTATATATTCTTTATGTATATAGTAAGAGAAGTTGATAAACTGATACTAAAAATCATGGCTAACAAAACTATCAAAACATTCTTTGGACTTCAGGTATTTTTTAGTTTTTAGTTTTTTGATATATATATACATTAAGTTTTAGGAACTTTAAATTTATTTTAATTTTTTTTATTTTATTAACTTTGCATTTGTTTATCTTCTTTTAGCTAAAAGTTATAGGCATTCGAAAACAATGTACAATGCCAGTCAGATATCTTTCCAATATCAAGGTATGTTTTAGTTCAATCTTTATGTCAAGGTGTTATAATTTTATCTGCATAAAACCAAAGAAATGCTGGTTAAATTGGTATAACCTGCAAGGTTTGTCATGAAATAGTTTTATTTATTTATTTTGCACTTTATCAAAAGGACTGTATAAAATATTACTGCAGATTTATCACCTGTAGCTTATTTTTGTGTTATGACATAACACTATATTTTTATTTTTTATCATGCCAAACTATTAAAAGCTCTTATTTAAAAAAGGTATCAGTATTTACATGAGAACACTCAGGCTCTTGAGAGTAACACTTTGTTTATTTTTGTTTATCTGTGGAATGTGATTAGTTTTGTGGAATCTAAGCAGCAATTAGTTAACAAATAAATAAATAAATAAATAAATGATTTTAAAATTCCTAAACTCATTAAAAATTTTGACAGGAAAGCTTGCTTTCTTTGTTATATATAATATTTTGCATCATAGAAAAGAATCATTATATGATCTGTATAACCTGTCATTTGTGTCTGAAATGTTTTAACTGTAAATTTTGTGTAATAATTCTTACGTGTAATTTTTTATTTTACCTTCATAGTGGAAACGTTCCTCTTTCATGTTATGCCATCTTAATTTAAAAGTTCTTTTATTGTTAAGCGCTGCATTTGTGATTTTTTAACCTATACAAATACAACCACTTATCAAGGCCGATACAACTTTCATGGAGAGAAAAATTAAGACTTTTTTATTTCTAATATTTTTGTTTAAGATAAAAATGACAATAAAAAAACTTTTGGATAAGAATAACCCTAATCCATAACTGTTTTTTTTTTTTAAAAAGGTATGGAAAGCATGTAATTTTGGTAGAAACAGTATTCTTAAAATGCTTGTTGTTAAAATCTTAGAAGTACTGCCTTCTATTTTACTAATTTATGTCTGGCATGGTGAAAGCCTTTGAAAAAACATCTAAAAGTATGCAAAAACCTCTAAAATCTTGAAGTATAAGCATATTGTAGAATTGTGCTACAATCCTTGGGAATAATATGCTCCGAAATAAACAAAAATATTTCTAAAATTCTATCTTTAAAAAAAACTGGTAGTAGAAAATAAAAGATTAAACACTGATCTTTGTTTCCCTTTTATATACTGTTTAATGTTTTTAGGCTGCAGATTTAGTCGTAAATACAACAAATTCACCTAAACCAAAACCAAATGTGGACCCAAATGAGCTTGTGTTTGGACAACATATGGCTGATCACATGTTGCTTATTGAATGGAGTTCAAAAACTGGTTGGAAGAGACCAAATATCTTACCATTTGGATCTATTCCCATACAACCAAGTGCTTCGGTTCTTCACTATGGATTAGAGGTATTTTAATAAGTATTATTTTTAATAGCACATAACAATGTTTATTTTTACCATTGTTATTTACTAAAACCAAGCAACCTTCATTTGAATTCAATATTTAAAACTTTGACACAAGCTTCTAAAACATGATAACAACATTAATTTCTTCCTTGTAAAAATTTAATACTTTTAATAAAACACTTTGGGTGTAGGTGTTTGAGGGATTAAAAGCTTATCGTTTCGATGATGGTACAGTCTCAATGTTTCGACCTGATCAAAATATGCAACGATTATATAACTCTGCTAAAAGACTCAGTTTACCGGTATGTCTATTATAATATATATATATATAAATGTTACATAAAATTCATTAAACGTCCTTATTTGGTCTTTATTAATAAGAATGTATTTTTCATTATATTTTTTAGACATTTGACAGAGATGAACTCTTAAAATGTGTTTCTGAGCTCATCAGTATTGACCAAGATTGGATCCCTGATGCAGATAATTGTTCTTTATATGTTCGACCAACAATGATTGCAACTGAGGTAAGTATTGAGGTAGAATGGCAGTCAAATCGCCATGCTACTGTTTTAAATGTAGGTTCACCATAGTCAATAATCTTCTTTTTTTTCTTTTTCTTTAAAATTGTTTAGCCTTCACTTGGTGTCAAACCTCCAGATAGTGCCATGTTATTTGTTATCACAGGACCTGTAGGACCATACTTTTCCACAGGAACCTTCCAAGCTGTTTCATTGTTAGCCGATGCAAGTTTCGTTCGAGCATGGCCTGGTGGTATTGGTGATTGCAAAGCAGGAGGGTGTGTGAATTTAAGCGTAATGTTTTTTTTGTCACATTAAGATACATGGGGCTTATGTGCATCAACTAATATTTTGTTCCATATGGTATTACTGTAAATTGAAAATTTATAATTTTCAATTATTTCATTGTAAAAACTGTGGATATAATATTTTAAAACTTCTATTTTTATATATTGTCTGATTGTCAGTATTAAAGATTTGCGCCAAAAAACGAAACTACAAAATATTTTTCTTCTATTAATCAGCCTATGCAGGAAATATTATTTCCTTATTCATTTAGTACGCAACTATTGATATCAACACAAGGATAAGCACATTTCAGGTCCAAACATTTATTGACCAATTTTTTCCCACATCCTTTCAGGAATTATGGGCCTACAATCTATGCGCTGAAACTTGCTCAGTCCAAAGGTTGTTCTCAATGTTTATGGCTATACAAAAACCAGGTATGTTGTAAAACATAAATAATATTTCGTGATGAATCTAATTTTGGGCTAGGTTTTGACAGCTACAGCTGTCATTGAGATGGGGGAATGACCCATTGTTGACAGCTGTAGCTGTTGAAACTAAAGTTGGTTGTTCATGACATAATAATATCTATATCTTTCAATGAGAATAACCATACAGAAAAGTCGTAATATTTTCTGTGAAAGACTTTAGAAGTGATTTATAAACTTTCCTAAGCATAAACTTGATAATGGCTCATTACACAAGGGAACTAATTTTGGAATGATACCATTTATAAAAATATATTCTGTAAATAAAGTTACTATTCGTTATGATTAATATTACCTATTTTCATAAAAATAATTTCTTATGAACTTCATCTCCTTTGAACATTTTTTAGGTTACAGAGGTTGGAACAATGAATTTCTTTATGTATTGGATCAATGATGCTGGCGGTAAATTAATCATTATTAAAAATTTCAAAACACTGTATGAAACATGTGTGTTGGTTTTTAAAGATGCCAGATTTATGGTCTGTTACAGTTGAGATTTGTTGTCAGCTATTTTGATTGTTATGCTTGTTTAGAGGAAGAACTTATCACACCACCTTTAAATGGATTGATTTTACCTGGTATAACACGAAAGTCATTGTTGGAACTGGCTAGAGAATGGGTACTGGAACATTTAAGAAACCAATTAAATTAACACAGCAAAATCTAAAGAAAAAATATAATATACTTAATTGTTTTCTTAATAATAAACAATAATAAACGAAAAAATAGTAGTAGATAAATGTTATCAAGTACTGAGTGTCTGTTTTATTTAGGATGAGTTTAAAGTTACTGAAAAATCATTTACCATTCAAGATCTTGCAAAGGCTGCAGAAGAAGGACGAGTAAGTTTGTTAGTTCTCTTTTAAACCCTTTATTGTTGGCCACCCCTTCTTTGACTTTTAAACTTTGATGACACCCTTACCATATTTCAGGTAAAAGAAATATTTGGTGCAGGTACTGCATGTGTTGTCTGCCCTATCGATAAAATCCTCTATGAAGATAAGGTATTTAATAGAAGAGATATATTACATGCTTTGTAATTTCTTTTCTGTTCACCTAGTGAACTTGTACTTGTACTAATTTTTCTTAGTATATCAACATTGAAGCTGCTCATACAATAGGGTTCCCTGTTGCCAAACGTTTCTATGATGAACTCACTGATATACAAGTATGTTCTACACAAAATTGCTATGAAACTCTTATTATAGTGGTAATGAGTCAAGCATTTTTGACATAATATTTTCATGTTATTTTATAGTATGGACGAAAACATCATGCTTGGAACTATCATGTGGCAAAACAGAATATGAAGAAAGTTGACCCCCAAACCTTTCAATAACCAAAGTTTAATTCACTTTCCATTGTTTTGATCCTTTTTTAAAAAATGTTAAGGCACCAAATCCTTAGAACGAATCCCCCTTTTTATTTCTAAGATTGACTTGCAAATAGTGAAATGTACGGTAAACATCCAATCGATCAATAAACTTTACTACATCCTTCCCATGTTAAGAAAAAAATGTTCAAATCTAACCTGGGTAGAGTCAGTATAGAGGACATACATTTACACTTCACAATATAACATGTTGTATGCCACAACTTTTATGTAACCCCTCTCTCCATCAACGTACACCTTTTCATTCCCATCTTTTAGTTTATCATTAGATATTATTATTTAAATAAATAAATAGATATATATATTTCTTTTTAACAGAAAATGATAAAATGAAAGCCTTAAAAACTAAGAAGACACATCAGATATTCAGAAAATGCATTGATAATTAAATTGCCAAGTGGTTTAAAAGAGCTTTAACGAGTTTTTATTTCCCTCAACAAATTAATTTTTTTTTTAATAATATACAACAAAAAATGCTATTTAAAGTACAGTAATGATTTTTATGAACATACATACATATTTAAACATACATATTTCTATGTTTTCAAGTGATCTTTATCTGATGACTCTGTGTCACCAAGGTTACTACATTCTTTTCATTACAATATTTGAAAATATGAGATTTATGTGGTTAAAGGTAGAACTTAAAAAGAATTCCTTTTGTATTGTTTAATCCTTTGATTTTTAACTTGTTACCAACCTTACAATAAAAATTTACAGGAAAAATGATATATTTTGAGTGAGCCTTTCTAATTTATGTCAGCACTCAGCAATTGCTGATTTAAATGCCAATATGCTAACCTAAATTATTTATTCACATTGGCATATTTTTGTTTTTAATTTTGATGTAAATATAAACTAGAAAAGTCTGATTTCATCGTCCGGCTAGAAGCATGCAATCACAAAACAAAACGAGGTTCAAGTTTCCCAATGTGTAGTCATTTCAGGTTGGCAATTTTCTGGCGATTGGAGATAAATTAAATTAGAATGGCTGAGAGTAACAAAAAAGGTGCCAGTTAACTATAAAAATCTTCCTGAACAATTTCACATACATATAACATTTGTTATTATGTTATTAAAACTTCATTTATTGTTAAGAAAGGTTATTTATTATATAAAACAAGATGTAAAGTTTATACTTCTATTCTATTTGTTGGTTAATATGGTAAGGTTGTACATGTTTCTTAGTTGTTATTTATCTTAATTTGATATTAAATGGTGCACTGTGTCAGCAATTTTATTGGTTTTTACAACAGAATTCACGAAAGAAAGTATTTCAATTTTGTGAAGGGAATTAAACGTTCTTGGTCCTTAGAAAAACGCATCTAATATCAGAGTGTCTCTAATTTTATTTGCTGTGTAAGTGAAAATGTTTGCATAAATTTTTTGTATTCCCTTGGCGTGAAAAATTTTTTTAATTTTAATTTTTATTTAAATTCACTCTTCACACACTCATTCACATTCGAGAGTTTTGTGGTGATTATGATTTCATTCTTAATCTTATTCTTGCACCATTTTTAATATTTATTTGTTTATCACATTACACGAAAATTTGCATATGTCTATTCCAACGTAGTGGAAATTTATTTAAATGGTTTCAATTTAACGTGCGTGATTTAATTTGAACAAAACTGATAGTATGTACTTTAAGAGTACATTGAAGAGAAAGAACATATGGTATTATTATCGAATTACTTATACAACTTTGCCATGCTTTGTAATTTTGCTATGCTTGTTTTATATTCTAGAGTTTTAAAGTATAAACAAAAAATAAAATAAAACATATTGTAGTTTTTCTATGAGCCTGTCTAATGAAATATGCTTTTCTTGTATTATAACACTTAAGTTCTCCTCTGTCATAGCATAGAGCTCAATTTCGTTGCAATGTGTCCAAGATCAGTTATAATTAAACTAGTATATAACAACGTAATTTAATAATAAAGCCCAATTAATTCAAGCAACCCTTTACTTTTATCTCACTGAGTCATAGCCAGGCTAGCTTTTAATGTCACTGATGGTGATTATGAATGCTTATATTTCATGTAGCAATTATTTTTATATGGCTGGTTTTACCAAATGCTAATATTAACTCTCTCTGTAATTAATTGGCTGAAAGTAGCACTTGTAGCCACCACTAGTGAACTAGTGAACATTTATTAGGGTAGAATTCACTTGTAGCCATAATACTTTTTTGTTGTTTTTCAGCTGAAGTGAAATAAAATGGCGGTTAGCATAGCCGTTGTTGGAAGAGACAATGAACCTCTTTATATTCACACCTTACAGAAAGAACCAGACTTAAAATTTCATTACATAGTACACACATGTTTAGATGTAATCGAAGAAAAAACGACATCCTTAACAAAAGCTTCCCAAGACCCTCGAGAGTTGTATCTTGGTTTATTATATCCAACGGAAGATTATAAAGTGTATGGATATGTAACGAACACGAAAATTAAGTTTGTACTCATTGTAGAATCAGCAAATACAACATTAAGAGACAATGACATCAGAATGATGTTTCGTAAAATACACAGCTCCTATGTATCAATGATGGCAAATCCATTTTATAATCCAGGTGATCCGATAATATCAAAACAATTTCAAGCAGCAGTTGATAGTTTAATGAAATAGTTTCGATGTTAAATGTTTTTGTTTCTTTCTATGTATACAGTCCCTCACATTAAAAATATTCACAATCTTGGTAATGATATTTGCGGGCTAATGTAATTAAAAAAAATTCAATTTTGATTAAGAAAAACAGTAATCTAGTGGCATGTTTACATTGTGACATTAAATATAATAATATACAAGTATTGTAGCATAAGTTTTATCACAATCTACAGGCATGGTCCAAATGAAGGATACCGTAATGCTTTGAATAAATGCCCAGAGTGTGTGAAAAAGAGGGGACGTTTAATAAACTTTTTTTTTTCTCCTGCAAATAAATGACATTATTTTTTCACAGAATACTACATCATCATTAATGTTGGTGCCTTTTTTTGAGGATCTTAATCAGGGAAGGTCAACATTTGCATTATGTTTTGAATAAGTGCCCTCCAATGGAATGGGGCATTTTGATTGGCACAGCAGCCTAATTAAGCAAGCAAACACGTTGATATATTCAACAAGCAATACGTTAAAAAAAGTTTAGAATATGAGTTGCAGAAAGTTAAACATCATTGAGCCTTTTCTTAAGTTTTATGCTTAAAGTGTGTATTGTAAAATTTCTCCAACTGGTAACGAAAAAGTAAGACTAGGTGCTTATTTAACAGGCTATTTTTGGCCACCTGCAATATGTTTATTCAATTATATTTTGTATATGTTTTTATAGAATGTCTAATAAAATATATATTGTGACAAAAGTGTTTGGTTAAATTGTTTAATGTTTGTTTGACCATTGATATTTTTTGTTGAATTTTTACCTGTATGTAATTATTTAATTTACTGACTCTTTACACTTTGAGACCCAATAAGTTATGTGGGCATGCTCCCTCAATTAGATGTATCTACTCTTATTATAAATTAATTATTAAGATTAAGATTATAAATTGTTCAGTTGCTTTTTTCCACTCATCCTTCGATTATTTTTAACTGCATTTCCTCATTTAAGTGCATCTTCCAAAAGGAAATCATCAGAATCCAAAAATCTTTTAACATATTGTGTCCTTAATTAAATAATTACAGTTTATGAACTAGGTTACACATTTTTATAAGCAACTTATTTTTGTTATTTTTTTCTCAGCCTCAGTTTCTTAAGTAAAATTTCATTACCTACTTTATTGAAGAACTGAATTGTAGTTTTCTTGTTAGATTATGAAGTTTTTTGCGTGGGTTTCCAAATTTTGAATCTGGCCTACCAGTTGCTTTTATTATCCAAACTTCACCCTCATCCCTTAGCAACTTGGTTGCTTAAAAACATGTTTATGCCTGGAATTAAATCTATAGGATTCATTCCTTTTTTTAATTGTTTTTAATGCTTTTTATTGTATATCTCCTATGCCTTTTATAACAATAAGGCTAAATTTTCTAAATTCAGTGAAAATATGTTCATAATAGTTATATTTTGCTCCTCTGCGAGATAAGTTAAGTTAACATTGTTGTAACATTTTTTTCTTTTTAAATCTACAACTGATTTTTAATGTTTCTTTGAAAGAGAAACGAGTTGAATGCATGCTCATCAATTCTTTATATAACAGAATATTGGAATTAAAATGAAGCGGAGTTTTCCAACTAAAGATGGCAGCTCATCAGAAATACTAAGTAAACGAAAAGTTGGTGAATTCTTGAGTAGTATTAGTGTCACACCTATCCAGAAATACTGTGGTGAATGTCCTTACTTCCGGGAACCTGCAGAGTTTGGGCATTTTTCGTTGGATGGGAAACGAGATTTTCATAACAACGCCTCTCAGTTACGCTACTATGTTCCTCCAATGAACACTCATAACTTAAGTTTTGATTTACGAAAAGGTTATGATACATGTATTTTAAAAGATGAGGAGATTCAAGAACGATTGACTCATTTATTGACCTGGATAAAAAAGAACAGACAGAAATTCCAGTTGAATAATCAAAGTAAAAGTGATGATAAATCTAAAGATAGAAGGTATGATGTTCTTTTTTGCGTGTGTTCTATGCTTAATTAAGATTCCAGTTTAAAAACAATAGGCAGGCCTATCAAAAGAGAGAGAGCGATAACTCGGATCATGCAAAGACTCTCGCAACTCTTAGAAATGATAAATTATCTGAGCCATTAATTGCTCCCCAATATCAATTCATCTCACATGGAAATCAATGTTATCTTTCTTATCATTTGCGATAAAAAATAACTAAAAGATATTAAAAAAATAAATAAATAAATAAAGTAGATAAAAAAATAGATAAAAAAGATTTTGTAATAAATATATGCGTTTATAAATTTATTATATTTATTCAGGTTGCTTGCCCAGTCTAAATTATTGTAACCTTGGGTGATTTATTGCGGGGGTGTTATTTTCTTATTGATAGGCTTGAATAGGGATGATTGTTCAGAACTATAGGAAAATTTATCTTATGAATGTTACAGGCATCGATAAATAATTCAGCCTTTCTAATTTTTAATTTCCATCGGCACTATGCGGGGTGGAATCTTTAAAATCGCCCGATGGAAGAGATATATATATAGATAGAGACAGCACAAAGCCCGGACGCTGCTAACTTGGTATCCAGGCTTAAACCTCAGAAAATTCGATTTTTTTGAAAGCCAATGAAGATGCTTTATTTTAATCTCTGTCACATTAATGACCAATCTGAACAGAGATTATGTACTTCGTGTGTCCAGAACATTCCGTGTGCGGCCATGACTAAAAGTGCTTACATTTTTGTTGGTCGCCCCTTGCTAGTCTCTGGTTTGGTCGTACAAGCTTTATTGATGTAGCTGGGGAGCTAGCTAAAGCACTATTTTTTAAATGTGTGTATTTTATCAGGTAAGAATTATTTTATATATAAGTGAGAAAGGTGTGCTGGCTAGCTAGCTATCTTAATTTTTGGTGCTGACTTGGATCTCCTTTTGATTGGTGCTGACATACCCCTTTTGATAGTCATGAAATTACTTACTTGCTAGCTAGCTATGGAGCTAGCTACACAAAATAGTGCTTTGATTAGAGTGCCTTCTTTTCTTCAAGAAACAGTAACAAAAAACCTTTATCCTGTTTTGCATATTTTTCCATGACTGGATGCCCAACCTGTTCCTGTTCTTATGGGAAAAAGGGGGCTAAAAATAACTGTCAAAAGACACTTTGTGGGACTACTTCTATCAGAAAAAAGATATATTCAGAAGTTATATATTTGAATCGTCACTTTATACATAACAAGATTTTGAAATTTCCAGAGTTTTCCTGATCAGTTTTAAAAATATCCATTTAAAGTTTTAACTGTTATTTTAGATAGCTATGTAAAATTTTTATTTTTAATTTTTTATATATGGAGTTGTATTTTAACATTGCAGGTTAGTTACAAAAATAGTTGAGAATTGTGATACTCGTGATTTGTTTACCCCATAATTCTCCGTTTTCAAGGTCTACTTCAAATTTCACAATCTTTCAAGCTAATGACGGAAATCTTCACGCCGCAGGGCTCCATGTTTGTATTTAACTTTATTAGACACTTTATTTTTAGAAACTTTAACTTTATTTCTACCCGCCTGTTTTGTTAACATCTCCGCACATAAAATATTGTTCTTAAAAATCTGTTAAGAAAATTCAGTAAATATTTTAATTGATGGTGCAAAATTTAGCCAATTTAATTGTAGAAATCAGAGAAAAAGACACAAAAAATCTATGAAACTGAAAATCTATGAAACTGATTAACGGGGCACTTATCAAATGTTTACTCTTTTGAAAAATTTTTTTGTACAGCTGCAGCTGAATATAATTTCATGTAATTTCAAACATTGCATTTGCTTTTTCTTCCAATATTTGTGTGTATTTGTGCATAACATAAAGTTTCTGCTCTCAGAATAATTTTGGTGATTCAAATAAGTATGGCAACCTCTTTCTTCTTATCTATCCGAAAGCAATTGTCAGTAGTTTAAGTTTCATTTAACTTCTCTGTGAAAAAATGTATAATATATTTTAGGTTGAATACAGATTTTATATCATGGCGTGGACATTTTACAAAGTTTTTATGTACACCATATGAAAAAAGAGAACCTTGGAAGATAGCTGCTGCACTGTTCAATGGTACCATATTTTTAAGTGAAGTTGAAACTGAGAAGGCTAAAAAAGATAGATTGCACCGTTCGCCTCGTCACCATGAAATGTGTTATTGGGGATATAAGTTTGAAGATTACACCACACAACCTGTTGCAGGTAGATATGAATGTTTACAAGTTTGTCTCTTCGTATTGGTTGACAACTTTTACTTATCTTTACTTTTTTTTCTGTATTTTTAGAGAAAAAAGATGAAGAAGATGATAATATTGTTAACACAAATGAAGCTTATTGCTCAGTAGTACGAACAAGACTAAATAAACATTCAATTCTTATTGGTGCTGAAGTTGATTGTTGTCTTAAGAACAATTCTCGGAAACCGCCTGCTAATTATATCGAATTAAAAACCACTCGAATCATGTATAACTTTAAACAAAAGGCTAACTTTGCTCGTTACAAACTTTTAAAATTCTGGGCACAAAGTTTCCTTGCTGGCATACCAAAGATTGTTGTGGGTATGCGTAATGACGATGGTGTTGTGTCACAAATAACGTCATATGAAACGCTAAATATACCACATGTATCTAAACAGTATTCTAACGAATGGGATGCTAGCGTTTGTATGAACTTCCTTGATGCTTTGTTGACGTGGTTGAAAGAAGTGGTAACACAAGAAGGACCTGACATTGTGTATATGATTCACTTTGAATACCCATTTGAAAAGATTTCAATCAAACTTGTTGATGATGGCTCAGAGCGATTTTTACCAGATTGGTTTGTCAGTGTTTAATAACATTCTCATTTGATTTTTCACATTAATTCATTTTGCTGAAGTAGTTTTATATTAGATAGTAATATATTTGTAATTATTACTTTTATTTATTTGAATTTATTTTAAATGTATACACCACTGCTAGTGCATAAAATAAAACGGACGCTAGAAATCGTACATGATCTTTGTTTATGTTTTACTACATAGCTTTTAAGAGTATTTGATTTTTAATTTAATATTTTCTTAGATAGTTAGAGTTTTACTACTTGTTTGCCATTTTTTCACCTTTAAATTATTTCATGGTCATAGATTAGTGTGTAGTAGTACTTGCAAAAGTTTGTTTTGTTAAAACAGACAAGTTGTAGAAGTAGTAGTATTCATTGTATTTATTCTGCGTAGTTTGTGTATTTTTCTTTTATATACTTAGTAGTTTGAACGCATCAGCTTAAGGTTACATATTTGTTGCAAAATACATTATGAATGGCACAATATGTCAATATTGACAACATATATTTTTATTTTATTGTTTAAATCTGTAGTTTGAATCCATGCTAAAGATGATTGGATTCTTTTAGAATCAATTTTCTTAGTGTGTTAAAGTCTGGTTACAGTTTTTATTTAAGTGATGCTTATATGTATAACAATATTGGTCTGTTATTAAAAACCTTTTAAAGACTAGTTGAATAAATTATATGTAAGAAATATTTACTTACATGCATTTAAAACAGATTCCACAACAAAAGTGGAAGAAAACAGCAGATTTTCAAAATCTTAAAATCCATTTTCCTTAATTGTTAAATGCACCAATTTTATATGTTATAATAAGTTCAAAGAATCCAACTCCTTATAGATTTGTTGTTATAGCGATATCAGTTAAGTTTATTAATAGTATCTTAAGTCTTTGTTATATTAACAGTTGCAGTAGATGATAATTTTGTTGTTAGCAATTTAATTGTTTTGTTAGTTGCATAGCTTTTATAATTTGGTAGTATTTTTGTGAGATTCTTCTTGTTAGTTAGTTCAATGGGAAAGCCAAAGTTGATAGTGGTAAACATGTACTTAACACATAGTATAAACTCAATTCTTCTATAATGTTGAAATGTTTTTAGAATAATTAAATAAAAACAATGTTGGTTTTTTAAGTAGAAAAATTTATTTTGAAATGTCTTGTGTGTGAGTAAAAAACAATTTTTTTATGTGTTATTTGTAATGTAAATTTAAAAATTTTATCCAGCCTCATTTGAACAGAGTATGCATATATTAACAGGTAGGCAACATATGTAGGATGTTTTGATAATTTTAATTAAGGTGAATAACATGCAATACAGTTACTGATGTTTTAACTTGTCAAAAGTTTGGAGGAGTTGATTGTTTCTCTTGCATGATTACTATTAAAATTTATATGTCCTTGTAGTAATAAATCAAAAATACACAATAGTAAATAGATATAAAATTATTTTCACCCTATAACTTCCATAATAATATTTACCTCCTAAATTATTTTGGATATACTAATTAAAGTGAATAATTTATGATTTTAGAATAATAAAATTATTATCATGTTATGCATAAGCAAGGTTATTCCAGGCTATGTTTTGACAGCTATGGGCCCATCGATAACAGCTGTAACTATAAAAACATAGCCTGAAATAAACTCGCTTGTTCATGACATGATATATCTATATTATTCAATGACAATGCCTGAACAGATAAGTGGCAATATTTTTAAGGATTTATTTTTATTTACCCACAATTCCTTATATTTTCTATTAAAACTATATATGTTATAATGTTATTGTGTAACCCCTGCTTTATACCGCCTTTCAGCAAGAGCCCTGTCAATTTGTCAAGTTACCCATTTAATTTACTAATATTTCACAGGTTAGCTGTTGTGATACCTCTGATGTCAGGCTTTCGATTAGGATTTTCTATAAATTTAGTCTATAAGTTTAAAATGTTATATTAATAGGATTTTACAGGCAAGATGAATACAGAAAATGGTTATGAAGAAGATGATGAAAGTTCTGACCCGTATGGACCTTCCATCAACACTGACACTAGTATGTTAACTAAATTTTTTTAAATTTTCTTTTAAGTTAGGAATGTTGTTGCCCTACCTGCAAGAAGAATTGTTAATAAAGTTATATTTACATTATTGAAACAGAGTTGATCTTATTGTAAATTTAACAGTTATGTACCATGAAGTTATGATAGCTTCATTGTCTATTAAGTTTTTATAATCTAAAAAATCAAACAATAATGTTGTTCGTGATGCCTTGAAACCATTTCTTGTGATTGGGTGCTGGTACGTTTTATTCAGATCGGATGCCAAAATTATTTGAAGCAAGTTATCGAACAACTCAACTTGTCTTTGCGAAAAAAAATGGAAAAATGGTATGAAAGAAGTATATTTCATCATTTCAAAAGAAAACATTAACAAACAATCAGCTGCCAACTTTAAATGTTTTGTCCATTTCTGGTTTACTTCCCTTTTTTTTCAGGTTACCTGTTTACGTCAACCACGAGATTTATACGCACTTTGTAAATCTGCTGCTCAAGCGAATCCAAGATGGTAGGAAAGTTTTCTTATATTTATGATATTTTGTAAAGTCATAATGAATCAATGTTTTTAATACCAAGTAAAAACGCTTGTCAATAAACTATTATCTGCAAATACATTTTAGGCCAATTGAATATCAATTTCTAAAATTGAGACCTTTGCACATACTTTATACCCCAACACATGGAGAACCACTTCAAAAAAAAGGTATGAAAACATTTGTGAATCACATTTACAAACTTAGTATAGCTGCTATGTTCAATGTTTTGGACAACAGGCCTAGAGAAATATGTATAAGGAACCAGCTCACCATTATGAAAACATTTGCAAACTAGTAAAATAGTAAAGTTAAGTATACCTGCTACATTTTGAAAGAGCTACAACAGACCTGGAAAATTGTAAATTATAGGAAACCGACTCATCGTTACTGCTCTTGCAAGCTTATGAAACAAAATGACTGTTTCTCGTTTACACAAATTAGGTTTTACGAGGTAAATAAGATAATGGTAAAAATTGTTTAGAAACCTTCATTTTTGGGTCAATGGACATTCTCGGGTTGTTGACCAAAACAGAGATTTATTTTAAGATTTATTAAGTGAAGAAAATGGTCAATATTATTTTATTATTATTATTATTGTTATTATTGCTGTTTTCACTGAAAATTTCTACAGGATATTTCTAGGGTCATATGTATAAATAACTGTTATCACAGAAGTCCTGTCGATAGGTTCATCATTCCCGACAATTCCTCATTTCTAAATTTCTAGGCCTGTGAAATTTGCTTAAAAGCACTAAACCTCAAGTATTTTAATTTTACAATGCATCTTGATTAATGAGACTCAATTTTTTGTTCAGGTAAAGAAATTTACCCACCACATAAATCATCAAATATTTCTGGAAAGGTTGTATATGATAATTCACCTGACCCAGAAGTGAAATATGTGAGTTTTTTAGCCTTAGCAAAAAAGAAGTGTTAGGAGAGGTGTTGTTAAAGTATATATCAGATAGTATATATTTATATTAATAATAATAAATTAATAAAAATATTATGTAAGAAACAGATAAAGATTTTGGCAGGTGTGATGTGATAAGTATGAAAGAAGCCAGAGGAATCAATCCAGAGATCAGCAAGGGAATCTTGCAGGGAAAAGGACTTAACTCTCCGTTTTTCTCATTTACAGTTTGTGTCATCAAAGGCTGATTGTAAGCTTTCAAATGTTCAACCTTATTTCACTCTACAAAACGAGAATGATAAAACCTTACTTTTCGAATCAAGATTTGAAAGTGGAAATCTCATGAGAGCAGTAAAAGTGTGAGTATGTTGAACTGTGTCAGTGATGGAAATGAATTTCTGTATTTTGGTAAATACTATAACAACAACATACGTAGTCTAAAGACAAGTGTATGGTAGGTATGGTAAACCCATCACATAAGAACATGCGAGGAATAAGATATATAATGGAACAACTTCATTTCCAATTTACTTCGTGATGAGTAAAGAGACTTCGCGTAAAAGTGTTTTCTGTTCAAGTCTTTGATTAAAGAGCCAATCAACTGCTTCAGAGTTCATACAATTGATCTGTGATATATCTGTACAAACAATTGCTTACTGTTCGACTTAATTCTACCAAATGTTTTCTTCTACTCTTTTAGGGGAGAATATGACTATCAGTTATGGTTGAAGTTTGATACGTACACAAAGAAACATACACAGTGGTACTACTTCCAAATCAAAAACGCAAGACCGAATATAACATATCGCTTTACTATTATGAATTTCCTGAAAGTATACTGTCTACTTGTTTTTTTGCTGTGTTTATTTTTTTCTTAGTATTCCACTAAATCCACAGTTATGTGACTCTTAGACTTAAAATAAGGTATAAGTTGCAGGGGTACAATTTTGAAGGAAATTTTGTGGACAGAGAAGATAATTCCCAAAGTCTCGCAGTCAATTTCCTGTAGTTCACAACAAAATAAATTCCTTCCTATGTCTAATATAGACATACGCAATGTGGCAATGTTTGTAAAGTCTATACTATATAATAAAGCATAATTAGCCTTATTTCAAACACTTCATCTGGCCTATGCATCTGCAACTTGTAGACTATTGTCCAGTTGATGCTATTCGTCAATTTTTAACACTGGCCAAAAAACTAACTTTGTCGATATATTTTTATCCACAATTGCTTGTGCAATGTCTCGGTGGTAAAATAAAGTTAAATCTGCACAATGTACTTGATGTATTATTAACTGGACCAGAAGCCAGTGTTACACTTACCAAGCGAAATTCATTGTAATATGATATTTATTTTAGTCAGGTAGTTTGTACAACGAAGGAATGAAACCTTTGATGTATTCAGAAAAAGATGCAAGAGACAAAAGTGTTGGTTGGATACGTGTTGGGTCGAATATTAAATATTATAAAAATGATATCAAGTTAGTTTTCCTACTCTGTTTCATAGTGTGTTATAAGCTAAGAAATGTTCAGAAACATTTTTCAAAACATGAATTTTATGGATGATTTATTTTATCTCTTGTAGAAACTAAACTATTCCGTGTAAAATTACTAATTTTTAGCTTGCAACAATATCACGCCAGTGTATTATATGTCTTTAGATTTCATATTTTTGTTTCAGAGTTGAGGAAAACAAAGAGAGGTGTTACTATTCGCTGCATTGGACTTGCACTTTCCCAAATGAAAACGATACTTATTATTTTGCACATTCCTATCCATATACTTACTCAGATCTACAAGTATGTTTAAGTTTCTTTCTATGTTTTATCTGGTGAGTGTAACCATGTTCAAACTGATTTCAGATAATCTGAAAAGTCAAGGCAAAAGTGTAAAAAAAGTTTGCTTTGTTTTGGGAATACAAAATTCTAGTATTGATAGCTTCATAAAATTGTCAATATGATGTCCACTCTGTCAGGACTTGTCAGGAATTTTGAAAATATAGGCAAAATGACAAGAAAATTTAAAATGACAGGAATTTTAAACCTGTTCCTGTAAGGGATATGGTTTTCACTTCAATATAATGTTTTTCAATGTCAATTTTAGCTTCAGCTTGCATTTGTTTCACCCTTTGTCTTTTTTTTCTTCGTGTATATTGCATTTTTGTTCTCTCTTGTAAAGTCAGTTAGTTCATCAGTCATAACATAAGAAGAAAAAGTATGGAGAAAATTTTAAATGTCAGAAAAATCTTTCGAGTGTATACCTTGGTCAAAATTTAGTCATTTGCATATCTATAGTGGCATGTTTTCATTTTTTTTAGTTCCTTCAGTGATTGTTATTGACATTGTATTTGTGTTGCGTGTATTGTAGGAGTATCTTGCTTACCTTGGTAGTGACAGCCAACGTCGTAAAGTATGTAAACAACGAGTGTTATGTCAAACTTTAGCTGGTAATCATGTTTATGTGTTAACTATCACGGAACCGACAAGATGTCCAAAGCAAGCCAAGGTAATTTAAAATAACTCACTAATGACTAAAATAACTTGTTTTATTTTATTCCTTAGCAAATTTTATCAAAAGTAAATATTCACAATATTGACAACATTTTTCTTTTGGGAACACGATATTTTCCAGAACTATTTCTAAAGTTACTAATAAAAGCTGATGTGTTTGTTTTTTAAGATTATAAGTATATCCCTCTCTATATCATACATTACAGGGGCTGTTTTTTGCAGAGATTTCTGCCACGAAGGACCCACGTAATGATAATCGCAAGAAATTTCAGTTTTATTGCACAAGTTTCTCAATTTTTGTTTAGTCAAAGAAAGCTATTGTAATCACTGCACGTATTCATCCAGGTGAAACGATAGCTAGTTGGTTGATGAAGGGCTTGCTCGATTACCTCACTAGTGATGAACCTGATGCAAAGGTTTGTTCAATCAAATTTAACTCTGTTACCCATACCCCTACATACACTACAGACATATGTTTTATTTAATTCTGTTAAAAGGGTTATTTCGGATAGATATTAAAAATGGGATTAGCAATTTTTTTTTATCAAGATTCTAAACTCTTAATTTTTCTTTTATTGTTATGGTGGAATATGTTTTGTTAGCTTCATTTGATATTTTTGTTTACATGAATCTCTTGGAATGATATGCATTCGTTGAATTGTGGAATAATGTGTACACTCATAAGTTCTCTTAGGGTGCTCTTTTGGAGTCTGCATAAATATGTTTTTTTGGTCACTAGTTTGCTAATTTGTACCTAAATTGACCTATTCAACGA
Organism: Hydractinia symbiolongicarpus; assembly: GCF_029227915.1. Taxonomy (NCBI): domain Eukaryota; kingdom Metazoa; phylum Cnidaria; class Hydrozoa; order Anthoathecata; family Hydractiniidae; genus Hydractinia; species Hydractinia symbiolongicarpus. Next base: position 10,521,957 of record NC_079884.1, read on the forward strand.
ATATCTTCTTATACGTATTCAATTTACACAGCCATTTTACCTTGGCCTTTTTTTAAGATTTTAAGAGAGACGTTTCTATTCAAAGTGGTACCGATGTTGAATCCAGATGGAGTCATTGTTGGTAACTATAGATGTTCGTTATCTGGCCGTGATTTAAATCGTAATTATAAAACTGTTCTGAAAGATTCCTTCCCTTCTGTATGGAGCACTAGATGTTTGATTAAAAGGTAAATTCTCTTATAAGAAGTTGTATAGCTAGTGCTGTTGTGACATGTTACTTCCAACCTATAGAATTTTATTTGTAGGCTGCAGGAAGAGAGAGAGGTTTTGATGTATTGCGATTTTCATGGACATAGCAAGAAGAAAAACATTTTCATTTACGGATGTGATAAAAAACATGAAAATGTCAAATGTTTTTCTACAAGAGTATTTCCTTTGATGTTGTCTAAAAATATCCCTGAGAAGGTAGGCACTTATTTTTTATGTTAAAACTTGTGTAATTTTAAAATGAAGAAGTGTTTAGCTAAATTTTGATTCTTTACTGGTCCAAAAATTTTTATATTTTCATCTGAAATTGATTTTAATGTAATTAATACAATTTATATTGTTTTCACCATTATACCTCTATGTTTTTACTCACTTTACCTTTTGTCCTCTAAAAAACTAAACTGTCGAGGTGAAAATCAGACATTTTGAAAAAACGTGCATGAAAAATATCATGTCCATATCTGTTCCAGTTTGGGAGATAAACAAAGACTTTCCTAAGATAATCCATATACTAATGTTACACATTAGAAGCTTTTTTCTGTCATTTGTATTTTTAGTTTTCATTCAATGATTGTCGTTTTCGAGTTCAGAAGAGTAAAGAAGGCACTGGTCGTGTTGTGATGTGGAACATGGGTATCAAGTACAGTTACACTATGGAGGTGTGTTAACTTCATACGTGTGGCCACGGTTGTTGTTGTTGTTTAGTAAACAAATAATGCATTCCCAGTATTTTACGATGCACAGCCGAGTGAAATATTGTCATGCCGAGAGTGGATACATCTAATATTTAACAAGAATTGCCATGCAAAATCTGTTTTATTATATAGCTTAAGAAAGAAGAAGACAAAACTAATTTATGCAGACTAAACACAACTTTTTGTTTTAATAAAAAATGTGTTTGTAGATGTGTGACGCGTGGCCTATTGGTTATGGAGTTCACTACGTAATCACAAGAACCATGGTTCGGTCCATAGCGCGGGCGTGTTTAGAAAGTGCTTTTACTATAGGTACGGGTCAACCCATGCCATGTAAAGAAAATTGTATACATCTAGAAAACAGGACCTGTTGATGACAGTATTTCCGACACTGAAGTGGCTGTATAAATATTCGGAATGATAATAATAGTAATAATAATAAAATTCCCACCTCCATCATTTGTAGGCAATCAAGTTTAAAAAAACAGAAACTACTTAAGTCTGATCAACTTCATGTAAAATACAAAAGCGGATCATATTTAAGAAGGTTAAGAAAAACAAGATGGTCTTTTGGAGAAACTAAAGATGATATCTAAGTTGATAATTTATGTGGACTTAACACAACTTTTTAAAGCGAATCATTTTGTGCAGAGATAAAAAGCGCGTTTGTAAATGTTTAAATAAGTCCCGCTCAATCATTTTAAAATACTGTTAGCCAATCAGGTTTAGTCATTAACTTTAAAACAACAGAGATTTATGCTTGAACGATTTGAATGATTGAAATCAACATGAAATTGACTGAGATGATAATCATGAATTTTTTGATTGGTGATGTTGCCTAATCTTACTTATTCACTGGCCTAAAGTTAAAAAAAAACATAAAAAATGTTTTGCTGTAAAATTTTCAAAGTTAGCGTAAATACTGGCGTAAACTTTAAGACAGGCTAACCTTCCACGATCTCTTACACTAAAAACATGTGTATAAGTCATTTTCTTTTTCTCTTGAGGTCACGGGAACACAGGGTAAGATCTTCAGGTGATATTACCAAGTTTACTATGGCCTGAAAATATATGCTCGTTTCATCAGTCTTGCTTTTTGTTACTCGCAATATTTTGGCAAAAAACGTGTTTTTTTGTGTCTTTACAGCAAGAAATCTGTTGTTGTTTGCTGTATAAATATTACTTATTGCACAGACGTTAAAAATTAAGGCAATGGTAATAAATTTAAAGTAGTTACTATCGCCTGATTGTCACGTGTCCCCGTGGGTTCTATGTTCAGGGCTACTTTAAGGAGATTTTAAAAGTAAGCCTTCGTGAATGTTTGTTTCACGAAAGATTCTTTCTTTAAAGTCGAAATTAATTCTGACATTAATATGTCAGCATGTCCTACATAAAAACGCAATAAAAATAACATAAAAACATGAAAATTATATTTTAAAGCTGGTACGCTTGTAATTATATTATAGGCGTCGTTCTGTGGGAGCTCATTAGCTGCTAATAAAGAATATCACTTCGGTGTGCAAGATTATGAAGACATGGGTTATCATTTCTGTGATACTTTGCTTGATTTCTTTGATCCAGACACAACCAAGGTAGATATTTTTTTGAAACGATTCCACATATTTTTTCTTAGCTATTGTTTATAGCTTTAATTTTAGTGAACTGGTCAAACTTAGGAAGTTCTGTCTTGGCCTCGGGTCTTTTTGCTAAAAATGCTGTTTACTGTTGTTATTCTTTTTACGCGCAAAATATTCAATGGAAATCAGCACTCCATCGTAATTTATGGAATTTTACTATCTAAAGTAACCAAATAAATTTTGTCTGCCACAGATAGAGTTCGAACAGCATTTCTTCACCTAAAATCAATTGTCTCCTGCCTATAAGTTATTGAGCCTATACATATACAAGCTTATATGAAGAATGAGCTTATTTGAGGGTAATAGGGTAAACAGTACAAAGTCAATTACTGGTTTGAAGTAAAATTTAAATTGCATTACAATAATAATATTTTCTAGTTCAACAACTTGCTAGCAGAGATTGAGAAACACATGCGAAATGTCATGATGACAAAAATGCTGGAGAAAGGAGATATTGATGTAGATGATATCGACTTTGAACAATTGGATTATATTTCAGACTTTGAAACTGAAACTGGAGGTTCAGACAGTTCTGTTTCGGATGAATTACCAATGCAGATTTTGCATGCGTCAATACCAGAGGTAGTTGTATACTTTTATACGCTGGATTCTTATACAACATGAGTTTTAGGCTTATGTCTCACTTACTAGCGTTTATCGCAGTGAATCAAGGTAATTTTTATCATTGTAAAAGAGGCAAGAACTTTTTACTTGTAAAATTACTCAACTGATGTCTATATTACGTTGAAATTTTTTCTCATAGAAACAAGAAAAACGTTTACATTGTTACGTTATAATTTTCTATTTTCTGAAACTACTTTTCAACTTCTCTTTTACTGTAGGTTTCGAAGAAAAAACGTCTGAAGACTCGCAAAGAAAGAAACAAAGCTCGAAAACAGCAACAACGCCGAAAAAGAGTTACTTCTAGTAAGGACACAAAAAGCGAACCAGCGGCATCTTCATCACAAGAAATATCTCCTACAAAACCAGAGAAAAAGAAGAATCAAAGGATAGATATGCGCGGTAGAGGAAAGTTGCTGTATTCTACCAATAAAAACACCGCGAACTCTCCGGTGAAATGTGTAACTCCATCCAGGGTAGGAAATAGAAACGAATATTTAGATAGTCTTCTATACACATATTCTCAAGCTGGTTTGATCGATGGATCATTAACCGACTCTTCTTCGTCCTTTCCATTTGGTAGTGGATCGTCTTCATGTGAAAGATGTAATCCATCCTATTTTTTATCTTTTGACGCCAGTGATAGTGAGCCAACTAAGATGAACAACGAAAATTACTCTCTGTTCGGTAAGTCGTGTTGTTACTAACTTTTAAAGAGACATGAGTTTTTTTAAATGCGCAGTAAATTTTGTGCGTTATAAATTTTTGTAGAGCAAACTCAAATGCATAGAAAATGTATTGGGTGGGGTATGAGAGCTCGTCTCTATATTAATAATACCCTTATTCTGTTTCTGCGCGAGAGAAAAAAATCGTTTTACGGAGATTCGAATTATTTATCCACGAAATAGCAAATATGACATATAAAAGATGGTAGAATTTCCGCGGATCACCGGCTAACGACTAGTCTTTTATATTTAAACTTAAGTAGTTTTAATTGTTAAAACAATGATTTGAGTCTGGGTTTTTGTGTCCAATGTTCATGTTCTTATAACATTGTTCTCGTATAAAAAAAAGGCGTTAAAGTAACCTGGTCTGAAAAGTTTTAAATATGGGCGACAAATAACGCAATTTATACATACTTCGGTTTAATTACATCTGAGTAAATAAAAAAAATAAACAGATTTACACATAGTTCTAAAAAAGTTTAGGATCTACCTAGAAAGCTCTAAAAATTTCATGATACAAATTCTGTCAAATCATAGAAGAACAAAAAACGTCTAGTTTCCCAGAAATATAATGTGAAGTAAATACTATTAACCAAAATAAGATTAAAATAAATTATATAAATATACATTAGTTTTAGTGATTCATTTTTCACAAATTAATGTTTGCAGTTTACTCTGTCAACATTTTTTTTGAAATGCTGATGATGGCTGTGTTAGATTATAGCTGACCTAAAAAAAGAAAGAAAAATACTAAAAAAACTTATATGAAGAACTCAAAATAATCTTAGCACATTAATGTGATATTGTTCTGTGCCCTATATATTCCCTAAAATGTTATATTCAACAGTGACCAAGAATACCATATTTACTCTAGTCTATTATTACTTCACCACTGGATTAGTGTTTTAACCTACAAATAAAGGTGGGTTTAGCAGGATTCCTATAATGCAGCATATATACGCTGGATATGTGGCCTTATTTTTGGGTAAAAAACCTGAGTGTAGTATTGTTTTTAGCAAAACTTAGCAAGTTTTTAACAAAGTTTGGAAATATGTAGCATAAGAAGCATAAACACCTACCTCAAATCTTTTCCAGGCTATAAGCAATACCTTTATAACTTTTTTTTTCAATTTCAATATGCATTCAAAATCGTTGTAAGAGCCTAAACTTGCCAAGGGTACAAATTATTTGCACAATAAATTTTCCTGAAACTTATTTTTGTGGATGAGTGGTACACAAAAATGCTTCAATTTGCAGAATATATGCGAAATGTGCAGTATTAATTTTTGGGTGCCTAAAGTTCAGTTATTTTAGCAGAGGCAAAATCAGTATTTTGTTTAACATAGTATTCAGAAGTTAGGGCATTTACAAATGAGCAACATAGAACCCAATAACTTAGATCCTAAAGAAATCAAAGTATGAAGAAAGAAAAAATTTTGTAATTGTTGCGGCTAGCTGAAATGGGAAATTTTGCAGAATAATTTGTTAGAACCGATGTTTGACTGATTTCTAAAATTTCTGTGGAACATTTTTGCAGATTTGCCCCAAAGTGCTGCAAAAAAAAGTTTCACAAAAATTTCTACATTTTTCCACAGATAGTGTATGCTAATTTTGAAAATATTTTTTACAATCCATGGCAAAAAAGGCAGGATTACTTGAATAACAGGGAAGCTAAATAATAGAGTAAATGTGTACAGTCTACTTGATGCTTTTTTAAAGCTACATTCACATTTTTTGTGCACATCAGGGCGAATTTTTATTCATAACCCCATTTATGTAAGTTACGACACACTTACATACAAATTGAGCTCGTATGTCAGTTTTTTTATGGAGCAAAATGTTTTGCTTGTAACACAATGTAACAGTCCATAGGCCAAAATATATAAGAAAAAATGTTCGATTTAGGATTCAAATTTGAAAATGTTTTTTGAATATTTGTGTACAAAACAAAATAGCAATTAATAAAGAACTTGTTATCTTAATACAAAAGTACACAGCCCTTTTCATAAAGTTCATAAAGAATATTATCAGAAAAATTCACTGTAGATTTGCCTGTCAAAGTTTGTAATTCTGATTTGCTGCTGATGTTGCATTTTAACAATAGTCGTGTTAAATATAAGACAACACTTATTTTACGTTCTTTATGTGAAACTTTATATGCAATAGTCCGTACATGCAGGGAATTGCGTAGCTTAAAAAAGAGCTTTAACATAGCTAAAACTAACTAGCTTAAAATATACAGCATTTTTTTACCTGAGAAGTCTCATCGGCCAAACATCCTGTTTTGCAAAACATTGATTTGTAGTTTCAAAGTTATCAAGAGGAACGGTAACCGATTGTTTTGGGCAAGAAACTTTGGTCTGTGGGACCTGAAACTCGAAGAACTTCGAGACAAAGCATCACAGGAGAAATCAGGTTCTGACAATCTGAGATCCTATTGGCTAAAAAATCAGATAACGCATTTCTATTGGCTTAAGAAATTGAACAATTTCCAGGCCCAGGGTAACATACTTTATTCTGGACATCGCGCATCCAGACTATAGGTGGTCCCTATCTCTCTATCTTCCAAGGCGATTTTAAAGATTCCGCCTTACGTGGCGGAAATAAAAAAAAAACACTTTTGGAATGATTTGACCAGATTCAGAAACTTTCAGCACCTTTGTTGGTATGGTTGGAACTTTTCATTTAAAGATTAGTAAAATTGCCTAATTTTTTGTTTTATATTTGCTGATGGGCTGAGCAACCCTTCATTTAGCGCCTAAATGACTCTAATATCAGATATTTGTCATGTTCACCTGGCTAAAAGGAAATACGTACGGGGGCAAGCTTGGGCAAATTTTTAAATACAATTTGTACTTTCCAAACGAAAAACAGTGCTTTCAATTCTGTTATTTGACAACAAAAAGTAGTGATCTATATTTTATGTGGTTAGCCTCATTAATTCCAATAAATTTACCCTGTCATTTTTTTCTAGGAGGGACAACAAAGACGGTTCTAGAGTGTTAAAATACCATTTAAGTTACAGAAACCTTTTAAATGTCTGTTCAATAAGCAACAACTGTCATATGGGCTTAAACCCATATGAATACGAAGTGAACACTACCGAATGAACTACCAATGCCCAAAAGACGACAACCCTCAAAGTTAATATCGTCAATCAAAGGGACTGGACTTTAATGCATTCAGAAACTTTACTATATTAATACCCGTTTGCGTCTCGCAACTTGCGGTACCATTTTGCGTGACAGACAGACGTATACGGGTATTACAATATAGATTAATGCCCGTACTTTGTCTCTGTGTCAAATTGTAAATACGATATGGTTTTACTTTGTTGAGACGGGCGAATTTCCGTGGAATTTAAAGGACTGAGTTTTTTAACGGGTTTACAACTAGTCTATATATTACGTCTGTCTACCTGTCTCTCTGTGAGCCATAATGCTAGCTGCCAGCAGCGACCGATGGATTCCCATTGAATATTCTACAGGCTTACAAATAGTAATCAATAGTTTGGCATGAGAAATAATTAGAAAGCAACAAAAATATGTCATCTACTTTATTTTGCTTTTATCAAATATTTGCTTTGTAGAAATTCGTATGCCGTCAAGACGAACAAATGTGAATCGCACATTAGAACTTGCACGCAGAATTACTTCTTACAATTACAGAACTGGTAAAGCTGCACCTAGAATAAGTAAAACGTTTTCTGTGTGGACCAACGAAAATTTGAGACGAAACCAACTTCTCGAGGTATTCCTACTATTTTTTTATGGTTCATGTGCTGCATGTTGTAAACAGGTAACACGTGCTTTGCGGCTTACCAGCACACGCCATTGATTAATTTTGCGCCTCTAAGTTTTGCGCAATCAAGGGCGGTTAGCAATATTAAGCCCAAGTCACATTTTGGTGTTGCTAATATAAAAAAATCTTTGAAGATCACCTTGTGTTCCCTAACAGAACACGATTAAAAAAAAGCGTGCGAAAATGTTACGAAATTTGCGCCGATAAGATAAAAACAAAGAAAAAGTTGTAACAACCGTCCTATTTTCTGTTGACAGAGAAAGACATTAAACCAAGGAGACAATGCAAATTATTTGCGAAAAAGGTTGGCTAACATTAATGGTAACGAAACTGGCAGTGGATTATTTAAACTGTCATACGACTCTGTTGAGAAAGGTGAGATGATGATATTTTTCCCATCAAGCAGTGCAGAAGCGAATACATATGTGTACCGTAATCTCGCGTGAGACAAGACAAAAAAAACACAGTTATTTTTAATCGTCACTACTTTAAGGCCAGAAACTTTCGCGGACGTAAAAAAAACCAAATATAGCGCATAAAAGTTTGCGTAAGATAACGTTTTTTAATATTTTGCAGAATCATATTTGTGCAGAATCAAATTTTGTAAATTAAAAAAAAAGATGGACAGAGAAATTCAAAATTTTGATGTATTTTTGCATTTTCATAAAACATCGTCTCTTTAACAACATTTTTTACACTCGTCGATACTTTCATCGTAATTCGCATGTTTACACTCGTCGCTACTTTCATCGTAATTCGTATGTTTACAATCGTCGATACTTTCATCGTAATTCGTATGTTTACAATCGTCAATACTTTCATCGTAATTCGCATGTTTACAATCGTCGATACTTTCATCGTAATTCGTATGTTTACAATCGTCGATACTTTCATCGTAATTCGCATGTTTAAAACAGAAAGAGAGACATAAAATTTATCACGTTTCAACGTGCATGAAATGTTATTTAATAGTCAAAAATCGCGAACCATTCTGCCTTTAAGTAGTTCACAATTATGCAATAGCTTGTATTTTTCTTTAGATTCTCTCGACGCTGAATCGAAAGTCCTGACCACGTTAAGCACCACGTCAATTAATTTTTCACTACAACGTGACGTGTCACCTCATCAAAATACTAAGGCGTTCTCACCTTCAGGCATTCAAAGTATAAAGATACCCGATCGAAAGAGATACCTGCCCAAACTCAAGAAAAAGAGTGACTTGCTCATAGTATGTGTCATTTATTTCGTGTTCCAGTTTAAAAAATGGTTTACAAACTGTTTATCCGGTCGCTACAGGAAAATAGCGACCAGGTCGTGACGTCATAAACTGAACGCATTGAACGTTTAAAAAAGTAGCAGAGTCGCTATTTTGTGCTGAGGCTTCACGAAATAGAAATGCTTAGACTTTATACAACGCGTGGATATCTGATGACCGAAATATGTACGAGGGGCGAACCTGCGAATTTTTCTACAGACTAACAGGTAGTCAAACGTATAAAGCACATTAACTACCAGGGTACTAAATACGATAACGACATAGGTGAAAAAATAGGAACAGACGCAGTTCACAATCTACAGACAAAGCTTTATTGCAAATTTCTTTTCTAAAGTACACTTAAATTTGTTTCGCCGGCTGTAAAGAAACACGCGTTAGCTAAATTTATTTTCGCGATAGTCAGATTTAAAAACTAGAATCTTGACGGAATAAATTTCCGTATATTACGAAATTCGCGGGATGAATTTTCCCATTTGGTTACTAAGATTTTATTAAAAGGTTGAATGGGAAAGAGAAAGGTTGTGATTTACGACGTTAAAAATTATTACGAATTTTTCCTAATAAATAGTAAATTCGTGGAACAAATTTTCCCCGTTTAGTCGGAAATATTAGATTTAAATATAAAATAAATATTAGACATGCGTAAGGATCCTGTTTATTTTAATTCATTCATTCATTCATTTTTTATTGTTTTTTTTTAGGTTGACTCACAAACATCTGAGTTAACTTTGCAGACAAGAAGCTCAGACAGTGCACTACTCCGACACAAATTTGCCAGTCAAGCTGAAAAACTTTTCTCCAATGTTTCCAACGATCCTTATGTAAATACAGCACCAAATAACAGCTCCACGTGTTCGCCGTATAAAGTTACCGACCAAACATTAAAATCGAGTACATTGAAAGATCGTTTAATATCTCTTGGCGGTGCTGGGTATGTTGTACTTTGAAATAAAAGAGATGCAAATATTTTTAAGTTTTTAGGTGAAGATTATTTTTTGTTATTGAAGGTCAGGGTACAAGGACCAAGGATTGTGTACATAATTTGCCTGTATTAAGAAAAAAACTTTTAGTCAGATCTGATAAAAAAATGTTTTGTCACCGTAGGATACTGACACATTCAGACATCGATCTCAAGGTAAGTACCTAACTTAAAGTAAATCACAAATCGACCTAAATATGTAAACAACAAATCAACTCAAAATAATTTTTTAAACACCAAAGGATTTACTCTCTTTTCTTTTTCTACCGTCTAATTGACGTTCAGGGTACCCCCCCTTTAAATGATCCTAGACAGAGGAAAAAAACGCGTCATGCGTTCTTTTGACACTCTGGCATCTAATTTCACAGGTTGGAGACGAGAATACTTCAGCTAAGGAAGTAACTTTAAGTCCGATTGTTTCGAAGCAAGTTATCGATGATTCGTCGCGCATGCGTGTGTCAACACCACAGTATTTATTTACTGAGGATGGACATGTTAATATTCTGAAGCAGAAAGAAGAAACAGTTTTGTAGATGATGTTTTTAAATAATTTTTAGAAATCTCCTTATCGTCTGCCGTATATTTGGTCATGCAAAAGCGATCTTCCCCAAAATTACTCTCAACTTCTTCAAACATCTGTATTCCATGACTGCTACTACTACTACGAAAGATTAAATATACACGCTGTTTTCATAAGCAACAAAAATTTTAATTGTTGCTTTGTTGACTATTTTCTTGGGAAGATCATATTTTCATTTTTATAAATCGTTTCTTGTAAAAATCATGTGTTAGTTACTTCGACGTGGTTTTAAATAATAGCCAATAGTTTTTAAATTATTTCTAGCGTTTGTGCAAGTGTGTTTATTTCACAAAAAAGTGTTATTTAAATGAACATTAAACATTGTACAATATTTGTTATTTTTTTACAATTTACAAAATTGTGCACTTTCCTTCGCTCGGTTTTTTCTTGTTTTTTATTTTTGGTTGAGGTTTTAGAGCGCTAGTTTCTGCGGTGTATTTGCTAGATGTACCGCCCGGTGGCTTTCGTCTTTTTGATGACGTCACATTCAGTAACCCAGTGTTGATCGGGTTCATGACAAAACTGAATATTATCCGATTTTGGATCAGTTATCGTCCTGTTCAATGCAACTCCGGTTCATGTGTATCTAAAGTAAATAAATATATAGTTTCAATATTTTGTTTTTCTTCAAAAAGTTTGTCACTGGTGCTAAAGCGTTAACAACAGACAAGATACACGATTTTGTTTTAGAAGAAAAACCAGTGAAAGGCTCCAGTCAGTACTGGCAGATTCTTAATTTTTTGGCAATTTTAGTACTGGAAGTTTTAAAGTCTTAAACATCCAGTATTTTGAAGCTTCAACCTCTAGTTTTTTATAAACGGGTTTCTTTTTTAAAAAAATACGACTATTAGATTTTATGTTTTCCAAAACGCAAATTCTTAAACCGGAGTTTCAAAATACTTACCTAAAAAGCGTTCAAAAATTCAAAGCTGTTTGCTTTCTCTATATTTGTCCATTTTTTCATAAATTCTGACAATTTCTTCAAAAGTACAGTTCATAAAAGTTCAAGCCACGCAATTATGTTTTCTACACGAAAAATTTTTGCAAGTTCAATTACATAAAAACTATCTTGCTGTGATAAATTTTACTTTTTTAACAATAAACGTGGATTTCCTTTTTTTTAAGTTTTCTCAATAGCTTTCTTCACTAATTAGTTATGTTTATTTCACGTCAAACACAAAAAATTATAAAGCTTATAAATTTAAAAAAAAATACCAGTAATTTAACTTTTGATCTAAAATGTTAAATGCTTCTTTTTTTCGTGTGATTTTTTTTTATTATATTTTGGCAGCAAACTTGAAATAAATGTTGTCTTCTCTGTTTATCAAAGTTAGAAAATATCACATATTTTGTAAACAACGCGTTTCTTCACAGTTTCCCAACGTTTCGTTTTTTTATTCACTTAACATAAATAATTTGCCAAAAACATCTGCACTGCATATATTCTCATGGCATGTTTATTTCCATGGTTACAATATGCATGAGAAACAACTTTTTCGACATCGCTAGTTCCAGTCTTCAATTAGAGCTAAATCTTTTTTTATTTCTTTTCCATTTGACGGCGACAACTACGTCAATGTCCTCATAGGTATATGGAGTATTTCGATCGGGCAAACCGAATTTTACGCAGAGTTCAGATAATAACATAGTGTACCTGAAGCCTGCAGAAACAAATGTAAATATGATACAGTAAATTCTGAGCACGCCAGTCCATCAAAATTCGATGAATAACGTCTAGGGCTGAGAATCTAGTTTCAAACAGGGTGTTAATTTAAGAAGGGCGTTTATTTTTACTATTGGGCTTTTACGCGTGAGTAAGGTTAGAATATAAAATATAAAATTCTACAAAAAATGGAAACAGAGAGGAACAAAAAAATTCTTTAGTTAAGTTGTACCTACTAACCTTGCATTAACCCTATTCGGTCCGGGGTTTTTCGAACATACTATGACCGGGGGCGGAATCCGCCCACCCCCCCTCAATAACTTTTCATAGGGTTGTTCAAATTGAATCAAACCTGGCACACTTATAGTACGTCATAAAAGGAACAAAATGGCAGCAATAAATTTTTGCCTGCATCACCACATTTTCTGTGACGTCATCTGAAGCTTGAAATTTGATTAAAATGCCACTATCTGCTTAAAATTTAATTACTTCTGTTCCAGAGCGAATTTTTGCATTCTGTTTGAAGTTTCTAAAAGCTAAATAAAAGTTATTTAACATATTTTTCGGTTTTTACGTGGATCGCATAAAAAATTGCAAAAAATTGCCCGAAAATCCGGGGTTTTTAATTTTCGGGAAATCGGGAAATCGGATTAATCACGTGTCCAGATTATGCAAAATATTTCGTCTTAATAAAACAAAGTTGTGTTGCAAGTTTCAAGTTCTAAGCATAATCCTAACAGGAGTTATTACATTTCCCCTATTATAAGGATTTCATATAGATTTAGGGGTAGTTTTAAGTAATGGCCAATATCAAAGCCTCAGAAAGGTATGGGACATAAAAATTTGGCATGCTGGTGTATAATAGATAAATATTGAAACTCAGTAAGTTTCATAGCCATATAACATAGCAATAAGGAGTTATTAAAAAAAACCGTCTGAGGTGGCGGAATCCGCCCCCCGGACCGAATAGGATTAATTATCTAAATGAACGCCCCAATTGATAAGGGCGCTTATGATCGGACTCAACGGACTCAGCTTTTTGAAACATGACTTCGAACAAAAAAAAGAAAATGAAAAAGTAAGAAAAGATGAGTTAATTTACCAAAACAATCTTCCACTCTTATATTGTGGGAAAATTTATGAAAATAAAGTTTTTATGGAAGTTCAACATGATCACGCCCCTCTTATTATGTACATTTCTCATTCACAATCAACCACATTCATTCTTATTTAGAAGAAAAAGGACAGCTGTAAGTTATTTAAAATAATGAAGAATTTTTAAGTTTATATGTCAGACAAATCTTTTTCAAAGTTTTTATATTTTTATTATCAAAAACATTTTAACAGCATTATGGCAACTACCCATTATCAGAAGCCTGTGTTTTCGTAAAAATAAAATGTATCGTTTTTTGTCATTTTTACAGACGGTTTTCCGCCCTTTTACAACAAAATCTAATAGAAATTTTCTTACCAATTCGTTTGAGCTACTTTACGAATTAACTCATTCAAGAAACCAGTAGCTAAAGTATCAGAGTGCTACTCCTTTACTTAAGATTACAGACTGCTCCTAAAAGAAGCAAATATATATTGCGCAATATATGCTTACAAGCATATATACTCTGTTGCTTAGTTGAACTACATACACAACCTCTTCCAACATGATCCGCGATTTTCTTCTTTTATTGCTGATTTTTCTCATAGAAGATGGTAAGAAAATTAAACATGATTTGTTTTTGTTAGATGTTTTTTGATGTCTGCATATAATGAGGATTCAGCATTCAAATTATACTAGTCGTTAGCCCGTGGAAAAATCCACGGGTTCGCCGTCCTTTTTATACCGCATTGCGTGCTTCTTGCTATTTGCGCAGCTTAGCTACCATTTTGCGTGACAGACGGACAGACGAATACGGGTATTATAATATAGATGCAGACATATGCTTCGGAAAGCCTAAATTCCCGAAGCCTAACTTCATATCTTTCTGATTTTCTTGAATGTCCAGTCGGTTTGCTGTTTTTAACAATAAAATTACGAAAGGTTTTGAAACAGCAAGAGCTTTTGTTAGTTACATCAAGGAATTGAAATCTAACTTAAAAATTATTAGGATTAATTTTTTTGTTACTGTGACACACAGAGCGCAGATCAGTATCCCTAATGCTACCCTCTTGTCTCTCTTTTATCCTCTTGTTTTACTCTTTCCTGATTGTTTCACTCTCCTACGCTTGTTTCACTCTCACCCATTTGGTTAACTCTCACCTCTTGTTTCATTCTATGTTTCAGCGTTGTTACACAACGTAAAATTATGTACTAATTTAAAGTCTGAAATATTTGACGGTAATTTTTTTAATTTTCCATTTGTTTTGATTACATGACGATTTCAATAATTGCGTTTGATGGCACCTTACCTCAAATCGAAATTCTTTTTCCTGTTATTGAAATATTGAGAATAGAGCGAAAACGTTGGAAAAAAAGTCGGTATTACATTAATAGTCGACTTTTTTTAGTCAGTTGTAGCCATATCAACGAAGCAAAAACAATAAAATCGAAAGGGTAATGATAATGGTTTCTTTCCATTTAGCTGACACAAGAAGTTGCAGGGGTGCTCGTCGCACTGCTGTTTTATTGAAAGTAAAAGGCGGTATACCAGGTCTTGTTGGAGCTTTTATCCCTTCGTGCTCACGAGAAGGAAGTTGGAGTGAAGTTCAGTGTTCCGGTGAATCAGGCTTTTGCTGGTGTGTCCGCAAAACAAATGGTGAAAGCTTATTGGGCTCTAGTCTGAGGTTCGAGAGACCGTTAAATTGTTCTTCGCGTGAGTATTTTTTACACTCTAAATGTTAAGTTGATAAATAAAAATAGAACAACAAAAATGCCAGTCAAAATGATAAAAAACCCAAAACGTTGATGTGTGACGCATGCGTACTTATAAAATTGCGGTTGACTTTACCTTCTTTTCTAGAAGAATTTCAACCTTTCGTACTTATACATTTTTGCAAATTTTACCAACTTTGTTAATTAATGCAAAAATTATCGGGTGATATTCATGAAATCCGCGAAAATTACTTCCCATGAAATTAGACTTTCTTGAGTTTTTGAAAAACAATTTATGGTATTTTCTTCTTCTGATTTTCTAGCACTTTAGTTTTAGATATATATCTATTTCAACTTCAACGGAATTTATTTTACATTTTATACAGAAAAAAACTCTAAAAACGGTATAAACGGAGAGAAATTTTTTACCGTTATAATCGAGACAATATGACTTGCTTACTTTGCAAAAATTAGTTCTCGCAAAAACTTTTTTCGAAAAATACCTCACGTAAATTAATTTTTTTAAAAATAATATACTTTAAACTTGTCGACACAGATGTAGTTGTAAGCAGAGTCGACTTTTCTACCAGTTGTCTACTAATTGATCAACCTCGTTACCAGGAAAATTTGCCTTTTTGATTAACTTGATGGCGGCTCTATAAGAACAGCTCGGAGGTCAAAAGAGTCTGCGGACGAAGATCTAATTAATTTAAATATTTTTCCTGACATTTCATGTAGCATGCGTCAAAAAGCGACATTCTGCTATCTTTCTAAATGCAAGATTCAACATGGTACCATTCGTTCCACAGTGCGAGAAAGATGGCAGCTACAGTTCAAAACAATGTGATTTGAACAAAAGAAAATGCTTTTGTGTGAAGAATAAAGAAAGCGGAGAGGCAGACCAATCGACGGTTACAGATTTTAGTACTGAAGGAGTATTTTCCTCGCTATTATGCTAACACATAAATATTTTTTTTCGAACTTTTTATGAAAATACTTTTAATCTAATGGTCTACACATTTTTATTTTGTTGTTGTTACTGCAATGTTTCAGTTAAACGCCCCTTTCATTTAAGCGCCCCTGTCATTTAAACGCCCTTAAATTAAACGACCTTTCTTAAATTTTAAGTTAGTAGAGGTTAGTAGAGAAGTTAGTAAAGAGAGGCTTCACTTGAAAGCCGCTTCTAATAAATTCCCCTTTTAAAGCAAGAGTTTATATGAAGGGGAAAATTAGAATTTTAAGAACGCTCTATTAGACACGCCCCTTAAACAAAATAAACGCCCCTCGAATGGCTCAAATGCCAATGATGTCCCTGTTCGTTTAATCGAAGCGATACGGTATCCTAAGTCACAATACCTTTCTTTGTTGCAGGTCTAAATGTCAACAAATATAAAAGTTTAAATCAAATTGATAAAGGCAATATTTTTATTAAGATAAGAAATGTTTTCCGTCTAACATTAGTACCAAAAGAACAAAAAAAAGTATAAGTATCAAAACCTAATACGAAGGCCTTGCTATAAAGAGTCACAAAGTTACTTTATAATAATTCTATATTTTCGTTCGTAAAACGTAACAAACAAAAATTTCTATACATGTCTGTGACATTCCATACCAAAAACATAAACAACAAAATATATCATCAACATATTCATACATAACAAAACACAAGACATGGCAACTGGAACATTTCTTCACAAGACACCTATCACCTTTGCACCTATCACGACCTTTGCATCTGGACTATAAAACCACATTTGCAACCATGCTTATAAAAAAAGAATGTAGCAAATATGAAATAAGAAAATGAAAAATTTCATAAATTATTAAACATAAATTTCTCTGCATTTTAAAACGTGATGTAGTATATCTTTTTACCATGTAAGGTAAACTTTTTCGATATATTATCTGTTCGATATTTCCAAAAATTAATGAAAATGCTTGATTGCTAAGCTTTCACCAATCATCAACCACAATACCAATAACCACGTGATTTACAACCACCAATAACGTACATATATAATAAACACAAACAATAAAATTCCCACAGCTGCATACTTGGCATACACTGATCTCAAGTTCAAATATTTCGCATCTTTTTTGTATTTTTCGCTTTGGAATCTCAACTGGCCTGCTTTATCATCAAGAACTAAAAAATGAACATTGTACTAGTATTTCCTGCAGATCAAACAACAGTCTAGCAATAACAGAAACAAACATAATTGATCTGAAAGTAGACACATCCAATATAAAAAACAAAATATTTTACCAGACAAATTTTCTCCTCTTTGTAAAACATCATCAATATTTTGGATCATAATTTTTTGAACATCTTGTAATTCATCATTAATTCGGTTTAAATTTCTATTTCTTCCACTACGACCGTCGGAAAACGTCTTCTTTGCTTTTTGCATATAATTATCTAAAAAAATGAAACACTCTAAAAAAGGTGAAGCTTCTGTTGCAACGAGGAGGCTAAACATTTTGAACATGTATGAATGTGGATTATGAAACAATATATATGCATAGGTGCACTTATCGAATACTATGTAAAAATTTTTACACAATAAAAAATTTGTCCTCGGTCTACCGAAATTTGTCCTAAATTTGTATCTGCTATAAAATAAACAAAATTTCGATTTTTTCTTAATAAAATGAAATTCTGAGTTTTAAGACAACATCAACACATAAATGCATTGATCACATCAGCCTTAAAAATATATATATATAACCCTTACCGAATTCTATGAAACAATATGGCCTAACCGCTGTTGGAACTTGTCCACCATATTGTGTAAAAAATTCATTCTGTATATCTTCTAAATAACTGAAAGCTGTTCTCTTTGAAAATGATTTTTCGGTTAATATAAGATAACAAACTCCATTCTCCATACTGTAACTATAAACAGAAATAATTGCAATTTTAGTTTATTAAGGTTTTAAGTTCTTGTATAAATTCAAATTAGCTGGAAAAAGATATAGAAATTCGATAACACATCAGTACCACCTTGAGGGAAGATAAGAATGAAAAAAAAAGAGATTATGAATTTGTCTAATATTTCCAAGTTTGAATTTTGCATTCTTTAAATCAGATGCTTTGCATTTAGTTTTCTCCATAATCAAGCTGATTTTCTTCAGACAATTGAACAAACAAACACAATAGCCATCGATAGCTATCTTTATTAACTCTACAGTGCTTATTCGAAATCGTTAATACAGCAACATCAGCAAATTTTGATGTACACATTTTCTCTTCATCCCTATTGTTTCAAAATTCTGCGTGAAAACTTAGTGCAAGTGAAAATAACAACAAAAAAGGTCACAAAATTCAGCAATGCTAAATAAAACATGTGTCAACATTAACAAAAGGTTTTAACTTACTGAAAAACATAAGGTCCAGTTTCTATACTACAGCGAGCAGGAGATCGTTCAGTCAATTTTCGAAAGAGATTTTTAGCCTGGCTTTGATATTCTTGAATATTACGACTAGTCTAAAATGCAAGCATACTACAATATACAAACCTGCAACAGAGGACACCCTTGCTACAAAACAAAGAAAGTGGCGATCAGTTTCAAAAATAGTGTGACATTTTCTGAAAGTGCAAAAATGATCATTTTTAGAGTTTCAGTATCAAATGAAATTTTAGTACGTTGGTCGTTACCACCCTCAACTGACATTTTGATTTCCAAAACACGTAGTAATTTTGAGGTTACTATCAATAATATAGCTTTTCCTTGTGATAGCAAATACTTGAGAAATAGTGAGGCTACCAGATTGAATTTTTTTTCATGTAAACAAATAGACCGACGTCCTACATATACCACATCACATTTTCGAGTATATCTTGAAAACTAGGTAACCTCAAAATGTGCTTCCTTTTTTTAAAAGCTGCACATTTTATACACCAAATGTACCTACCTTTTGTAAACAGTAACCTCAAAATTACACTTTGTAGAGAATGAAAAATGGTGACATGTTGAAATGTCACAAAACCCCCCTTAATTTTTGAAACTAATCTGGCCTTTTTATTTTATTAGAAGTTGAAGATTTGCAATTCTTGTGCAGAATTTTTTTATTCTGCAAAATCATGTAAATGAAAGTGCTTTTTCAAAATCTAAACACCTTTTTTTCATACATTGACATCTTTTCAGTTTTTTAGTTTATAACCTTGGATTCATTTTAACTGTGTAACTGTCAATGCTTGTTATATAAGAAGTAAAAAACAGTGATGTGCAATAAGTAGTTCAAAATTCTTGGCACCAATGGAGAATGCCCTTTAGTTTGAAAAAAAAAATTAAATTCTTAATACATGCTTTAAACACATTTGAAAAGTGGTGACAAAAAAAATTTGACACTAGATTATACTTCATGGATTGTAAGATCCATCAAGTAATGTTATTTTTCTTTAAAAACAATTTAAAATTCTAAATTCAAAAATTTAAGTGAAAAATAATTTACTATTACATTGTTTTGCCACAGGAAGATTCTTCCTCTTATTTGGTGCTATAACCATGAAAATAAATCAGTTTCAAAAAGGAAATGTATATACCTGCAATAATGCAGCGTATTACGTGATTATATACTTAAGCAAACAGCTCTAGCAATAATCTATCTACTCCCCTGGCTAGATAATGACTATAGGCCATCTCTTAAAATAACTTACAAAAATGCTAGTGAATGAGGAGAGTGTTTGCACAGGGTCAAATAAAAAATAGATAAGCTGGAACATCTTTAAGTGGATAAAATTTGGCAAGTATTTAATTTGGCGAATGACCAAAATGGAATATTTGGCGGGGATTTAATTTGGCGAATGATAAATTTTAAAAAATTTGGCGAGGATTTAATTTGGCAAATACAAAAAAATGTTTATTTTGGCGGGGATTTATTTTGGCAAATGACACAAAGAAATGAATTTTTATGTTTTGAAATGTTTATAAAAAATAAGAACAAACTTATATGTATACACAAGATTTGTTATAGAGTTAAAGATTCTATTCTTTATCATCGTCAATAAAGAAAAGTTCTTTTTTGGAGGAATAAAACATTTTTCTTTTCCTAATTAAAAAAAACATATTTTTTTTTAAATTTGACAGGGATTTAATTTGGCAAATGGCAAAATTTTGAATTTCGTCGAAATTCGCCAAATTTAATCCTCATCAAGACTTATCCACTTAAGGTAGTTTGGGGATTTACGTCTCAATACGTGATGTGTTTCACTAGAATAATTCCCAAAGCCTATTTTATGATTAAAATTATTGTAACACTTGCCCAATTGTAATATTATTGGCTGCTTGTGTATTTTTTCTATTGCTCAAAAAGCAGACATGACATTAGGAAAACTTGTTGAAGCAAATTAACAAAGAGGATCTGTGAAAGAGATATTAATGTTTCTTTTCTATTTAATGAATAGTTAAAAAGATAACGATAGATTAAAATGTCATACCCCAGCTCCTAAAATTTCTTATCAGTAAACTGTCTGTTTTATAAAGTATGCAGGTTTCAGTACTGGTGAAATTAGTAATGTGGTAGATCCTAGAATTAAGGCTAAGGGTATCAGGTCATGGCTGCATGTGTTGCCGGTAAAGGGGAAACAGGTATATCGTTGACTAGAAAATGGAATCACATAATTTATTCCTTTACGTAATACAGACAGTATCTGCTAAAGGTACATCAAGTCTATTTTATTTTCAAGTTCCTAGCCAAGTTAACTAAGCTTTCTTCAAAGTTAATAAAATTAGTTTCTCCTTGATGCAAACAAATGTACGATGGCCCCTATGGCTCACGCTTCTTTCAATTTAAAAAACACTTCTCTTCTATGATCCAAACAGTTCTCTTCTGTATTCTCACACTTCTCTTTTGCATTTCGTCACTTCTCTTCTGCACTTAACACTTCTCTCATTTGGCCCCAAACTTTCTCTTCACAAGTAATTTTAGAAATCTGGTCCTCAATTTTACACCCATGGTCTGTATAACTTTTTTCACCTTTTGCAGGAGTATACTTGGCTAACACGTGCTCAATTTACGAATATAAATATTGTTATTAAAATATTGTAGCAGGTCCCGAAGCATGTGCATGAATAAAATAATATCACAAATCAATTCAAATCAGTAGCAAAGTAATTAATTTTATTTATCAAGAGACACAATAAATGGCAAAATAGATGGCTACCAAGAGTCCTCAAAATCATGGTGGTATCAACCAAGCAAAGCACATTTCCTTCCAAAAAACAATATGTATTTTGTTTAGAACAATAAAAAAATAATGGCCAGTCTTGTTAAAATTTTAGTATTCTTATAAAAACGTGCGTATTAAAAAAGATAAACAAATGCCTTAAACGGATACGTCATTTATTCACTCTCGTCTCCCTTATATATGAAAAATGCAAAAAAACCTGGAGGTGATGGTGAAAAAACCTGGAGGTGACTGTTTAGAAAGAAATGATATGAGAATGGTTAGGTGGATGCGTAAGGCCAGTCTGAGAGACAGAAAGAGTTTAGATGAGCTAAGAAGCAGGCTAAGTATCCGTAGAATTAAAGATGCTATCCAGATAAGAAGATTGAATTGGCTGGGTCACTTGGAAAGAATGGAGGGGGGTAATTGGGTAAGAAAGTGTAGAGACTTGATAGTTCTTGGGGCAAAGCCCAGAGGCAGACCAAGAAAGACTTGGCAGGAGGTTATAAGGACAGATTTGATACAGAGGAAGGTGAGTTTAGATCTAACAAAGTCTAGATCAGATTGGAAGAGGGTCATTAACATACGCCGTCCAACCCATGCTAGCAACGGACGTTAAACCAAGAATGATGATGATGTGATGGGTGGGTCATTTATTTAAAAAACGTGAGTTAGCGAAATCTAGCTCAATCAATGCTCCGGACCAGTATTGGGACTGGGAATTTTTTGAGTTTATGGAAGAGAAGTGTTTCTCACTTTGGAAGAGAAGTGTTTTGACTAAGAAGAGAAGTGTTTTTATTAAAAAGAGAAGTGAGCCATAGGGGCTACAGCAAATCCCTGAAATTCAAATCTACCTCAAAGCAGACCTTAAATTAACATTAACCAAAAGACCAAGGCCATCTAACCCTCTTAGATAATAGAAGAATTAATATATCTGTTTGGGTAAGTGAGGCCATTTGCCTTTAAAACCAATTAGGCATGACACAAAAAAATGTTTGATTAGTGTCCTCTTGAGGGTTCAGAAGAGTTTCGCTCGCTTGGTCGGCCATAAATAAAAGATGCATTTTTTTTCAGCTGCCATCATGTTTGATCATGCACCCCAACTACCTTTTTACCAACTATCAGTCCTTTTTACAGCAGCCCTTTTTACGTCAGCCCTTTTTACGCCAGCATAATTCCACCACTCGAGAAATTCGGTGTAACGCCCAACACCTTGCAAAAATTAACACTACCAACAGCTGGCCCTAAAAAGGCTGTTAAGGTACTTTTATGGTTCATACATGCGCAATATTTTCCATTTTATGTATACTTGATAATTTCTATTTGTTAATTGCAAAAATTATTGTAAAGTGTATTCCAGGGCTTGCGCGAAAAGGAAGAAGAAGGCTGGCTGAGACAGACAATTTATAATCAGAAAAACATCACAGCGTGGTTGTGAGGTGAGTCGAAAAAAAGAAAAGATAAAAATATTGGTGGATTTTCCTTTGCTTGTTGCATCATTCTCTTGGAAATTCAGACGTCCGAATCAAAAAAGTGTATTTTTTTCGTAACAGACGTTCGTTCAAAGGACAATAACCAAACGTATTTTTGTGTCACGCCTTAAAGCTTACCTCCCACTTCAAAAAAAGTTCCAATTTTTTTTTGGATTAAACCCAGTTTGACGTCATCTCCCGGATGGCGAAAAAACGCCCCCTGAACATGTTGCCGCAAAACGATGACTCAGAGAAAAAGAAGAAGAGTAAATTATTGCAACTAAGATTAATTTTGTTAATAATTATAAAATGTGTTTTTGTGCTATGGCTTTTTGTAATAAAAATAACAGAAGTAGCGCTGGAAAGCATCCCTTTGCCAGTCTTCCAACAGGCAAGAAAAAACGAACTGTGTGTACTCATTAACAGAGTTGATACCCTTTCAAAGTCAAGTTTTAATCACTAGAATGTTTTGATCAACGTTGACAAAAAAGGCTTTGGCAATTCTAAATCTCTGTCTACTTGTCTTTGCATTAGGCCATATGAAAATTCTGGTATAGGTGCTCGCTCTTCTAAGTTGCGTGTAAGACTTTTCTTTTATATTGTGACCCATTTCCTGTGGGCATTGAAGTCGCTACACAAGTCGAAAAGAGCCAATCTCGTTCTGAGAGCATTGGAATAGCTAAAAAGGCCACGGTTCACTACTTAGCTATTGCTTCCACTTCCATTCTCATCCTCATAACAGCTTTTGCAGCTGGAGTCTGATTCACTGTCAGGTTTTGTAGACTTTTAGACAACAACCGCTTTGTCATATATAAAACTGCTTTGTATATATAAAACATGGGCCAACGGCAGAGTCAGAGAAATTATCTTCCATGAGTTGACGTCACAAGCCCTCCCACAAAGGAATTTATTTACAATCGGGCCACAAGATGGTGACTGGCACGAAGCTTCTTATCCAGCTAATATTTTACAACTTCAACAACGAATATCTTGCAAACAAATCAAAATAAGTACAAAAGAAATTTTTTTCTTAATTAGTACAATATTTTGAGTTGATTTTCGAATGCTTTTTTAAGGTGGGAGGTAAGCTTTAACCGATATTGATCATGTGAGTCAAGAACAATACAAGCATATAACCAATCAAAAGCATGGTCAGTATTCGCACTGCAAGAAATTCTTTGCGATCCAGAGTAATTTTTCACAAGTTAACAATCTCAATTTTCTGGCGGTAATAAAAATTACGTTGGGTCTGCTGGCTACTAAGTTCCTAAATCAATGTTTTAACTATTCTCAAAGTTAGCAAATGTCACATGATACTCTTAAACCAATTACAATGCCGTATTTTCTAAGGTAGCTTTTATGATTTGAGGGAAACACGCAGTTCACCTCTTCAGGGGCTAAATATTTTGTAGAATCCTTGTTTTTTAACTTCAAACCTGTAATCATTACGACTTTATATGAATAGCTATGTCAATCAGAAGATATCCATGTACAATTGATAAACCCAAAAAAATGTTTTGGTAGGAAGAAATGGGCTGAAAAAGACCTTTCTTCAGCAAGCTTACCCATTTTTCTGCCTGTTACGCAGTTAGAACCAGAAAAGCTTCCGCTGAAATTGTAAACATTCAAAAAGGTCTATAAATTCATTTAATTACAGTTAGCTAACTATAAATATATTTTCTTTTTGATGGTATATCTAAAAATTCTATAAACATGCATTCAATCTAGAAGAAGACTAAAACCTTGCATATGTTACTTTTTTTTCCTAATCAGAAAGAGGATTCACATTCCTGTACGTATAGTACAAAACGTCTACAGGATACCCAGCACTTTTATTAAAAGAGTTATTACAAATCTAATATACCTGCTCGTCAGAAGGCATAGATGCAGCCAAGGGCAATCCATCAACAGTTCTAGCAATCATTGTCAATAAAGCCATTTTGATGGTGATTAAAGCAAACTACAAAATTCTGTGTAGTAAAACCAGAGTTAACA
Source organism: Hydractinia symbiolongicarpus (assembly GCF_029227915.1). NCBI lineage: Eukaryota > Metazoa > Cnidaria > Hydrozoa > Anthoathecata > Hydractiniidae > Hydractinia > Hydractinia symbiolongicarpus. The sequence continues at coordinate 10,546,644 of NC_079884.1, forward strand.
AACCCCGTTTATACTAATTCTTACCAAATGTAACTCATAATTGTCAAAAATGATGCTTAGTTTTTGCTACAAAATAAAGAAAACAAAAGTTCGTCACTTTTGACTGCGTGTCGCCACTCGAGCTACCATGTTTGTGTATATTTTGGGACTCCCTGTGTAAGTAAACGTGGAAAACGCATGCGTCGTACATAGCAAATTTCCAAGAATTTTTTGTGCTTTCACTTTCTATTTTTAAAGTGTCTCTTCGAGAAATAGAAGTAACGATTCTCACTTCAAAACTCTCAAAAATATACTGCGGGGGATTTTATCACAACTCCGGTCTGGGATCGAATAATGAAATAAGAAATAGCGTTTTTTAGCAGCCAAGGCTTTTGAAGAAACGGGGAAGTTACGATTTCGTTACTTTTATGACGACTCTTCATTTTCGCTCTTATGATACCCGTACAATGTTCACGCGAACAGGGATGAACTAGAGAGTTGCCTACCAACTTATTGCGCACATAATCTACGCTTTATCAATGTCGTTTCAAGCGCCTGTTTTTAATGTATCTCAAACACAGTGAAAATAGATGCTAAGAAGGAGGTTATCTCGGTAGGTACATCCAAATTTAAATTCGCATTGGTCTGACAAGATCAGTGAAACGTAGCCACCTCGAGTCCTTCTTCATTCTTCACCCTCGTTTCTGCCTTAGACATTGTATTAATTCGCGAAAGTAAATTTCGCTTTTTTTCGCCTCGCAAAGGTTTGTGCCTGTCAGTTTACGCTATAAGTAATATACTATTGATGTTAGCATAAAAAGGATCGCCAAAATGGAGTCATCAACGAAGTGAGTGAGAAAAATTGCATCAATTAGGCATGTTTGAGAACGCACTCTGGATATTACAAAACAGAAAATCTGCAGCTTTGAATCAAACATTCTTTCAAAGAGACTAAAAACCTTTATTTTTAGCTTTTAATCCTGTTCTATACCGCATTTTTTAAACTGCATTTTTTATAACCCATTTGCTATTCTGCATTTAATCATCAAGGCGCTTTGTGAAATTAGCGTACTTACTCTTTTCGCATAACCTGAATAAACAATTTAAATATAAGTACTTTACCGCCGCACAAAGCTACTGTGCCGGTAACATGTGAAAGAGTATGTTATGATTCTTATGTTATGGTTCTTTTGCTGCGCATTTATTATAATTTTTAAGTTTTTTTTCTCCAGTATATTTATCCGGAAAGACACATCTAATTTCACTTGCATCCGAAAAGAAATACATTTCCAGTGGTCTTTAAGCTTTTCAATGATTCAGTGACCTAATTTTTCTTATAATTGCGACCTGCAAACTAAATAGAAACTACGCTGGTTACCGACTTTATAGTAACGCAAATCCAAAACCATTTCAGGACTGAATTGTACTAGATATCACATAAACAACAATTTCTGATAAATACAATTTGTACAGTAAGATCATTAAAATCTGTTTTCCAGTTCTTCGTAATTTATTGATTTATTGTACTTGTTAAGCATGTCCAACTCAAAGACAGCCCTAACATGCCACTACGGCTAAATCACATTTTTAAGGAATCTTTTTGATGCAGCTACTGTTCACACACTTCGCCTAAAGAGTCAGGCTATACGCAACATTCACTACCTCCAGCCACCTTCTTTAGCTCTCTTCTTAAACTTTTCAAACATGTAATCATCGGTAGTATCAGGTTTATTTCTTTTTTTGATTTCATTTGAACTCATAACTTTTTTCATGAATTTCGTATCAATCGCGTTTTCAACAATTTCACCTCCCACGGTTGGACCCTTATCAACAACACTGTTCTGTAGTTCTAATTTCTTCTGTTGTTCTTTTCGTTTTTCCTTGTCGAAGGCTTGCTTTTCGTCGTAGAATCTACTATGATGCATAAAGTTCGATGCCATGTTTGTCGGAACAAACGACGTTTGTTGTTTTTGATTTTTACTGTCTTCGAGAATCTTCATTTTAGCCTCTTCCGTTGCTTCGATATTTTTAATCTTTGCCTCGATTCCTTAAAATGTTTATGTATATGAAGGTAATACATATTTCTAGCAAATGACCTTTAAAAACAAAAATTGGTGCAGGTTTACTTACCTAAATCTACTTCTGGAATTCCAGACAACATTTGACTTGACAACATTTCTTCAGATTTCATAATTTTTGACTTGACGTTAATGTTGTCTGGTAACTGATACAATAAGTCTTCCTTCGTAAGAGCACTATAAAAGAACATTCTCGTTATCTACTCTGAAGAAATTTCTTATGGAACAAACAAACAAACAAAAGAATAAAAAAATGTATGTGAAAGCGTAGAATGGTTATAAAACATATGAATATTTCCAAAGGTCAATACAACAGTGCAGATATTATGCTGATTGATTATTGCCATTTAGTATTATTGAATTAAATAATGCTTATATTGACACAAATAAAAAACATATTATGCTACTTTAGTCTATGCATGCACAAATTGCATGCACAAATATGCCTAATGTAAATCGGATACGAAAAAACGAAAAGTTTCTTGTTTACAGTCAATTTGATCTCTTTAGCCATTCGTTGTTAACAATCTTTAAAGATTTACATCCATGATTCAGGAGGCAAATAAGAATTTCAAAAAAAAAACCGTGGGAATCAGGTTGAATATTATAGATACAGATTATAATAATAAAGCTTTGTCTTTCAGCAGTGAACAGTGTATACGACTGAATTCAAACGAGACTAACTGAATTCAAACAAAAAACTGGTGCAAAACAAAAACATTGCATGCTGAGAACAGCTGAGATAAACATACCTATATTCTCCATACCTATAATAGCAAAAGTCAAATATTTAAGTTTTTACCGTTCTTCATCCGTGTCTGTCTGCTCTCCTTTCTTTTTACGTAGCCCTTCCTCGATATATTTTAGCAGCTCAACATCTTCATCCCTTTGGTTGGTTTCTGATGAAAAGTTAGTTCCTATTGATGTGAGATCTCTTTCTTTAGATACACTCATTTCGGTCAATCCACCACCAGATTTTAACTTGAATGGGTCATCATGCTTTGTTTCAGGAACTATTTCTACTTTTTTGCCAACCAACAGAGATTCCGCACTTACTCCTTTAGGTCTGGAACGGAATTTCTGCAATTCTTTTCGTTCCTCAATAGATGTTAAGACAATGTCGGCTTCTTCTTCATCCTCATCATCATGCACAGCTTGTTTCCGTCTATAATTTCTTTTTTTACTCATCTTTTATTTGATTGAAAGCAAACTATAAAAATTAAAAATATATATAGAATATTTTCGGTGCAATTGTGCAGACTGAATTGTAAGATTTTGGATTGGCCAAAAGAATGTAAACATTCTTCACTTGTTCACCTGCTAAAACACGTGTCTTAGTAACTCAATTTTTTGTCAGACTTGTAAGCATTAGGTAAATAAGAAGTGCAGTGTTATTGGGATAAGGTTAAGATCTGACATTAAGTTTGTATGCAAACGTTGCAAAGGTGAGATTACAGACAATAAAGTATTTCTAACTTTAATGACATACAACAGTGGCTTGTTAGATATGGTTGAGTATTTCTGTTACTTAGGTAATTATGTTGGGCAGTGAAGGGGTTTTGGAAGAAATGTTACTTGCAGGAAAGGTTTTGCTTGAAAAAGTTCAAAGAGTTACTTCCTTTGTTGACTAGAAAAGCCTTGTCAATTGAGGTAAAGGTATGTTGCACGAGGCCTGTTTAAGAAGTCTTATGTTGTACAGTAGTGAGACATGCAGTGAAGCATGAAGATCTTGATCTGCTAGAAATAAATGATATAAGCATGGTTAAAGGTGTGTAATCACCCTTATCGAAAAAAATTAACATATACATTTTATTTATTTATTTTAAAGTTCAGACGGAGTTATGACTTTCCTGAAAATTTGAAGATGTAAAACATACTAGAAAGGGAAATAATGGTACTTTAATATCTGGAATTTATTGTTGTTGTTTTCCAGCCGCCATATTTAACGATCTTGTTGATCTCTTATTCCTGTCTAATAAGCGGGCCGTCGCAAAATATTCGTGTGAAACTGTATAGGTAAACACATGGCCTTAACTTTAAATGAACTCTGAGATGGAGTTCGATAAAATCACAGCATTGCCTCTTGGTTATTAATTATGATAATTATACTTATCACGCTCTTTCTTTTTTTTAGCATGACCAGGATTACTGCATATTATAAGCCAAAAAACCCAACGGGGGAGAATGTTTATTGTGATAGTTGAAGATAGTTGAAGCATTATGGAGATAATTAAATTTAGAGCATGAAAGGTGAAATTCTTAAAATTTAGGTATTCTAATTGTCTAGATCTGATAATGTCTCCATAAGGAAACGACTAACTGTTTGAACAAAGGAAAATAATCAAAAAGTAAGACAGCTAGCGAGGCGAAGCTGTCTTCAGAAACAACAATAAGGGGTCAGTGTTGCAAAGAAGTCTGATTTCAGTAAGTTAAAACGTTTAAATAATAAGGAATAACACAGAAATTCCGATTGATTTATCTGATTTAACATGTTTGGAACTGTGTTGATGGAAACACAGCTACGGATACTCTCCCTCATCCATTATTTTTTCTGTAATGACATGAATCCAGCAACCATGTGATTGATATTGCCGTTCGTTTATCACATTATTATTATCACATGATCCGTGCAATGAAATGCAATGGCGGTTCTGTAGGCGAAGAGAAATTGAGATGAGTTTGTTATTTCTATGAAACATTTAAACATGTTGTCATCTGGTTGTCAGTTCTCAATAAAATTTTCAGGATAATGTTTTCTTATGTATATCTTTCAATTTTTACAATAAAATAGGCACGTTTAAAAAAATTTGCCTACAAGGTGATTATGCGTCTTTAAGTGAATGTCTAACGCCAGTCTAAGAGACAAAAATAGTTCGGATGAGCTGAGAAGCAGGCTAGGTATCCCTCGCATTAAAGATGTTTTCCAGATAAGAAGATTTAATTGGTTGGGACACTTGGAAAAAATAAAGGAGGATAATTGGGTAAGAAAGTATGTATAGAGAGCTGATAGTTCCTGGGGGAGAGTTTAGAGGTAGACTGAGAAAGACTGGGAAGTAATAAAGGATAAACTGGATGAAGAGGAATTTGACTTAAGATCTAACAAAGTCTACAACAGATTGAAAGAGGGTCATTATTATACTCCATCAAACCCATGCTAGCATTGAAAACTGACGTTAAGGGGGATACGGAACGTCTGTTGGTTTTCGACTTTAGTGACTTACACGAAAGTCGAGCTGGAGGCAGCGAAAAACAAAAATGGCTATTTTTCCAGCATGTATGTAATTTACAGACTCGAACATATAGGTATATCTAGAATTTTTATCTTCCCCAGCCTTGTTTTCATCCAGAATGAGTCTTGCTGAAATATTTCTTTGTAATACACTTTTCGGAAAAAAATATCGAACCAGTGAGCAAAGTGTGCTGGTCTGTTCATTGCACAAAACGCATTTGCCAGATTTTAACCGGTTTATAGCCCCTTTAAGCCGAGAATGATGATAAAGATGAATAGAGCTTTTGGTCACGGAAACAGCAGAAAGCTCTAATAAACAAGAGGAGGGTGTGAATTTATAAATATTTAAAGCTTGGTGGTGGCAGTTTTGACTATGGTTTAGGGAACATGTTTTACTGTTACTGTGGAAAGTTTATCATTTCTTGAACATGATAGTTTAGTATCCTTCTCCCATCATCGGGCAAAGTAAAATGATATTGAGCATGTATTTATAAATTGCAGAGGATCGAAACTCACAAAAATTAACCAATCAGAAACGAGCTAATAATTACAGTTAATTACGGTAATTAACATTTCCGGACCTAGATGTAGGTAACTACTTCTTCTGTAGGGCATGTAACCAAATCTCAGGAAGTTGATACGAGATGCTGTTTTGTTACATTCTACACTGCTACACAGTTGATGGTTTCTTTTATTTTCCTGGCCGTTGTTCTGGATTCTCTGTCAATGATTTTTTTCTCATTCCAATTAAACTGATGACTTCTGCTCCAGCTGTGGTCCACAATTTCGTTTTTCTTCACATCTTTGTTTCTCACTGTGCGCATATGTTCTTGTACTCATTGCTTAAACTTCCTTTTTGTTTCGTCTATATACACTGCATCACAATCTTTACACAGGATTTCGCAAACAACATTGCTTTGTTCTTCCAGGTTTATTTTGTCTTTTGGTTTAGACAAAGTGCTTCTTAGTGTGTCTTTAGAGTTAAGAATGCATTTGATCTTGTGTTGCCTTAAAACTTTTCCACAGTAATATGAATACTGAACAGACAAACCGAAATAATATCTTCAATGTTTTACTGTATTTATTGTGTGAGATATAGAATTATATAGAGAATAAAATTTTAAGAAATCACAGCATTCTAAATTAGAGAGATTAAAGTTAACCTTTATTTTCAGTAATGACAATGATTTTTTCCTAATTGAGTCAAAATACGCAAATAGAGTCACTGGAAATAGATTATTCAGCCCTTAAAATTAGCATCGGCATTCAGCACTGCCGACGTATTTGCCAACATAAAATACGAAGATACCATTGTTGTACGACAAAAAAATTGCCGACGAAATTTTGTTGTGAAATTTTTAAATAACAATAATTTTGGTTTAGTTTAAGATTCTTTCCCTCATTGCCACTACAAAATAATTTCCTTCATGCTGACACTCTTATGCTCAGCTGGTGCATTACACTGACACTTGAACGATAAACCATTTGGAACCATGCCACAAGTCAGTCCTACCTTCATCTTCACACAGAATAATGCGAGAAGAGTGCACACCCATGCAAGTTAAATTTAACCAGAACATGAGAGAGGTTAGGTGTCCTGTACCTTATTACAGCTTTCGGACAAATGTTCTCGTGATGTAATACCAAAGAAAAAACATGTTGAATAAAGTTTGAAAAATCTTTTTAAAAGGGGAAAGAGAAATCAAATATGTTTAGTAATAATAATTGAAAAAATTGTATATCATATTAAAAAGAAGTCCAGAAGTTCTGTCTCCCAAACGACACAGCAGGCAATACGTCAGCCCTCCCCTCGGTTTTGTGAGAAGAGATGCTCTGCAAAGACTCTAACAATTGAGTCTCCTGTGCAGTTTTGCTTCATGTTAAGCTGTGCCAGTGACAAGCACTTTCGAAGCATGTAACCGGCGACTTCTGCGATATACAGCCTAAAGATGCCCTAGCCTAATGAATTCATCCAAGTTAGTTGGCAGTGGAAGTTATGCCAATTCCCATTTGTCACTGTCTTAGGAGATCAATGCATCGAAATTATGAGAGGTCTACCTCTAATAAACCATGAATGATGAAAGTTATTGCCAGCTAAAAAATTTCCCTAAAAAAAAAAATTGCCAACGCAGCAAATCAGTTGAAATGTATCTTGGCGGCAGTTTTATTGCCAACGTAAAAAAAATTCTAATTTCAAGGGCTGATTATTGACTTGACCACAGTGGGGAGGGGTGCAGGAAAACTATGCGTTTTGGGTAAATTAACTTGAGTTTTGGGGGGGAGGGGTAGCTCATTTACTGGGAGGTTTTGCTTTATGGGATAAACAAGAAGGGGTAAGAAAACTATGAGTATTCTTTAATCAGGAAATATAAACCTACTTTACAGGCGAAAAAGCTTGGAAATAGATAGCAAAAAATGGTGCAGTTTGCAGAAAATTCAGGGATGGGAGATATTTGTATATATACAGGACTCTAGGATATTTTTCAAATATTAGTACAAAGTTTCAGGACTTGCAGGGCACCTTTAAAATTCCATAGCTGTTCAGCCAGAGCAGAACCTGTGTGTGTGTGTTGTTGGGAAACTTTGGGAAATAAAATTTGAGAAATTGTCTGTTATATTTTTCTTCGTATATCTTTCCCAGAACATATGCTAGGTAACATCATCACTTTTCAGTTACCTTAAATTATTAGTTTGCTTTTGCTAGTTTGCAATATCTGCAGATTAAATTTCAACGACTTTCGTACAGAACAGGGAGAGATTCAAAGATTGAAAGGAAAAGGACCGCCTTGAGTATCGTTAACCATAATGGCATCTGAAGTATCGTTACTTCACATGCCATTATGGTTCCCCGAAAAACTGCAAAAGACGTTGCTTTTTAGATTTACTGACTCTGGCATGTTTTTGCACTTTATTCAATACTTTTTATGCTTCTACAGTTTATCGTAAAATAATGGCAAAATGTGTTTTCTAGCAGGAGCGGTCAAATTTCTGCAACCTTGAAATTTTTAAACATTCTTCAATGCAAGAAATAAATAGTATTGACAGTCTGCGTATTAAACATATCAGCCAGGGGGACACATATATATATAATTTGTAAAATTAAAACGTTTTTGGTAAAACTAAAATATGAAACATATAAAAAATTAAGAAATAATACTTAATAACCAACGAAGGAAAAATTAATGATTTTTATAATACGAAATTATGATGTTTTGTTTGTAAAAGTTTACTTAATTTACGCCTTGGTTAGGGTCAGCTGATACGACAAAGTGAAACCGTATCAAATTTATGGTAACCCAGAAACCAGTCACCTGAGACGACAGAGCAATCAAGAACTGTCGCTTGCTCAACTATTCATCTTGTCCCTTTCTTCCTTTTTTTATTTTCTATATGCTGTCTTTTTTCTTGTATTACTAGTAGAAGGTAGCTAGATTAAAATTAAGAAGTTAGCTTTGTAGTCATAGAAATAACTGGTAGCTAGCTATAGCTAGATGGATTCCAGCGTGACGTTATCAGTTCGGGAGATGACACTAAAAGAGAAACGGCTTCCCATGTTTATAGGGAAATTTCCATGTCATATAGGAAACTGTTTCCTAAACTAATTTTTTTGATTTTCATTTGGGTTTCCCTTTTGGAAAACCGTTACCCATTCTCAGAACCATTTACGGAATTGCTGAAAGAGGCTACAATAATTTTTTTTCCTTCTGTGAAAATTTGCAGGAAAATATTCCCTTTCTATTGGTTTAAAATTTTTAGTGCGCTTCTTAACCAGCTTGTGCGCAGATTCGTTTTATTTTGGTGGTTTCCCTAATGTGAAACCATTGCTGTATTTCTTGCCTGTTTAGGGTAACGGTTTCCCAAATGGTAAATCGTGAAGTTTCCGAAACCGTTTCCCAGCAGATGGGTAGTGGTTTCCCTTTTTGACTCGACTCCTGAACTGGTTATTTGTTTACTTTTCAGCAGTAAGCTCGACATTTGCATGGCAGTAAAAAAGATTGTAGGATTTGGTGAAGAAAGGTCTTTTACTGTGTATTTCTTCTAACGGGAACATTGTTTGGGTTAGAAACTATTATTGAGTTTAGGTTGATGGCTTCTGATTTATTTGAATTCATTAAAAGTCCTAAGAATGCCTTTGCGTGAAGAAATGGACTGATAATTAACTTTCGTCACCTATGGATTGTAAATAACATTAAAATTATTAAACAATAGATGCGTATTTTTTATGTGTTTTGCTCGAATTAGCGAAATGTTGGATTTTTTAATAAATAAAAGTTCATGGAACAATAAGAATCTAGGACGGAGGAGGGTGTTATGGCAAGCATTGTTTTAAAACTTATTCTGATTAATCAAATTCAATTTTTATTCCAATTCGACAAATTGGACCGACAAATTCGATCATCTATCATGTAAAAATTGTATGATTTCAGCATGTTCAGATTCGTTGAATTCGATTTTTAAAAAGTCTTACCGGTTTAACTTTTTCATTAATCGAAAGGTTTTTAACCAATCAAAATGCTTAAAATCTGTACATCAAATGTGCGTTCAGAAATGTGTGAGTTTTTATTTGAAAAAAAACATTGCTAATAGTAACAAATAACACACTTTCTTTCTAACATTTTCTTAAATTTTAGTTGTTGTAATAATAACTGTAACAGCAGTGAGTTCAACTCTGTCTTCTCTCTCCCAAGACATTTTATCAAAAGAAAATTATCAAAAATCTGTTCAATTTATATTATGCTCAATATAATTTCGATAAATGGAATCCGAATAATTGGATCATGTATCATCACCTTGTTGATTTTATTTTAATGCTCAATATAATTTTGACAAATCGAATTTGATTAATAGGAATAGAAATTTAAAGTCTTTCCCGGCATTATAATTATTTAAATTCATAACGGTTGAGGGTGTTACGATAAGCGTATTCTACCTTGTTTATATTATTTTACCTAAATGGTATGGAATAAAAGTCTTGCAGTATTAAATTTTAGCAAGCATAATTTTAAACATGTATAATAATTATAACGAAGGAGGTTGTTACTACAATAATATTCTTTTTTTCAGGAGATGGGATAAGAAAATGTTTGATTGTTTTTCTTTTTTTTTCTTAAAACGTTTTTGCTTGATATTATTTTTTTGTTTGTTTCGGTCGGGCCTATAGAACAACTAATAAAATTAGAGTCATCTAAACAAGAAAGAAGCTTACAACAACGAAAATATTTTTGTTGTAAAAAACAAACAAAAAAACAATTATTTATATTTAATGGCATTATTCTCTCATGACATTAATTAAGTGAGTATTATAGTGTCAAAAAGATGTATCATGACGGTCCCGATGTGGATCGCGAAAGTCACAATGCAATTAAGTGATTATTATACTGTCTAAAGATGTATCATGACGGTCCCGATGTGGATCGCGAAAGTCACAATGCATCGTGAAAGTCAACCCACGATGGCTTGTAACTTTCACGATGCTATAAAAATTTACTATCGCGACAGTATCGCGAATCGTGCATGACACGCACGATATGCGATTCATGATGTTAGGTGTCCTGATGCTGGTACTAAAAGCTGGCATGGTTTTTGCAAATATATTTTAACTGATATGTTCAGCGTGGGGAATCAACGGCCAGCATTCAGGAATGCTGTTGTAAATGCTGCCCAAGGTTAACAGTGACAAACCAAAAATTACCAACATAAAAAAACCATAAAATCATGAATGCATTAAAATATCTAAGCAAGAATTTCTTCATTTCTTTTTCTTTCAAATTCCCCCCAGTTCATAACATTATAGTACATATTTCCCTTCTTTTCTTTTTCTTATTTGGTTGCACAATGAATTAATCAAACATAAAAACATGAAGTTTACTGGAGAATTACCAATGGTTTATATTAAATGACAGTTTGATAAATCGAAAGAAAAAACGTACTACCAAATGTTGGCAAATTTTCTAGATTCCCTATACTGTATGTCACATAATTTTTGAATATATTGTTAATGAAGGAAGATTTGATTATTAAACAATTTTTTATAAATAACTCTGAATAATGAATTGTTATAAATCGAAATATTTGTATGTTTGCAAATATTTTTGTTGTTGTTATGATTGTTTGAATTTTATATGCAATTCTCGCTGCAATAAATTTATTTAGACATTTTATTCTTTTTAAATTCCCGTATGGGCGTAGATTTTAGTAGTCATTATAAAGGATATTTAAAAAACGAACAGGGTGCTTTATATATGGAAAGCCCACAAAAATTTAAAAAAGTCTTTTGTAATGTGCATGCTTTCAACCCATGTTTGAAGTATAAAAACCTCATAGGAGAATAGTAATATTGCTTATTGTTTAATTTTTTCAGGAAAAATATGACGTCTTTGCAAGACTTGCTTCCTCACCCTGGTTCAAGAAATTGGAGAAAAAGTCGTTCCTTAACTACAGATAGTGAAGAAGAGCTAACAGTTGTTCGTCATATTGTCATCAGAGAGGTTTGGCTTGAAAAACGGCCTTGGCCTCATGCAGTATGTGTTATACGCTTTTTTAACCCTAAAAAAGACATTTGAAAGATGACCATAAGGATAAACAGTGTATATATTGAATTATTAATTTTTACTGGCTTATTGATTTTTCTTTTTCAGGTTTATAAGATTGATGTCATGAGTCAAACATCACATTGGTTTGTATTTAAAAGATACAAAGAGTTTTATCAACTGCATCAAAAGGTTCCTAGAAGTTTTGTAATTCATATAGATGCTAAATGCTTTTTTTAACAAGCTTTTGTTTTCAGTATAGTAATTATGATGGTATTTGTTTATCTGTTTTTTTCATGACCACACTCACTCACCTTTATTTATAGCATGTGTTGATTTTATCTCAAAATATGGGCAAAAAATCACCAAATTATAATACATATTTTAACTTACTTCACCAGCTAGCAACCCAGCAACTAACATGAGCTTAGTTTAGCTCCATTTAAAAAAAATTTAAATTTACCAAGATTTTCTGTTTCAATGTATTTTATTTTGCCATTGTTTATGGCATGCCATTAACGTTATGTTTAATTTAAAGTATTTTTCAAACGGTAGTTTTATTTTCATTATATTAAAAAATCAGTTCAAAACTTTTAAAACCGCATTAATATTTATGTGAAATAAAAAGCACAACGCTTTATGTTTTAAAGGTTAGCATTAACAGATAATCAATGTCCTTGACATTTATAATCGCGTTGTTTTTATCAGTTTTTTATATAATGCATTTATATCACATTACTAAAATGCTCATTTTTTGCTTTAGTTGGTTAAACTGTATTCTGTACCACGGGACCTTCTTCCTCCACGAAAAATAGCAAATAATATGGCAAGAGAAAATTTGGAAAGCAGAAGGGAGTCGTTAGAGCACTATCTCCAAAAACTTCTAAACAGGTTGGTATAAAATATATTGACACCTGATATTTTATACTCTCTGCCTAATTTTGAAAGGTTCTCTAAAGTATATATGTCTTCTAAGACATAAAACTGTATCATTTTTTTTGAAAACTTCACTTAAATGTACCAAATCTACTTAATATTTTGTAATGCTTCTTGTTGTTTTTTATGTAGTTGTAATGGTGCTGTCAGACGGTCGGAGGAACTTTCTGAATTTCTTGATGTAAAATCTCATGTAAGTTTTCTTATGTTCTTATGTCCTTGGTGAGCTAGTTTACTACTATTCCCCAATGATTTTAAATTATTACCCAACCTAAAAAGAGAAAATTGTCACACGAATTTCATGAATCCATCAGCCTTCGAATTTCGCTTCCGCACTCGGCAATTGCCGAAGTAATTGCTGAAGTATTAGCAGTTATAAGGCTTCCGCTTCGGCAATAATATTGCCGAAGAAAAACTCGATCGTCGAATGTTGTAGTTTCCCTTTTTTATGAATATTCATATTATCCATACTCCTAGATTTCATTAAACAGATATCGCCACAATGACACAAAGAACTTTCTACTGCCCACTAAATAAAAAACATTTAGTTTCGATGCCCCCAGCTATCGAATTCTCTTTTAAGGGAGAATGTTGTAAAACCCTTAAACGACGTGAAGGTAGACGACACAATCCCTTCAACCAATTCGCTGCACTGTGTTGACAAACTTAATGTCGGCCCCATAGTTTTATTCAGTTCGGCCTGCGGTTCAAAATGGTGGATTGACCAAGTAAGGTTGTATTATCGTTCCCAAGAAAAACAAAAACATCAGGATTAACTCAGTTGAATTTGTTGATGTTTGATACTCGTCAAGGCTTGGCATCATACTTCATTTTAAAAAGTGTTGAAGAAAGTGCCAAGGCAATTGCTGAAGGTTTTCAGTGCTTTTGACCATTGTCTTTGGCATTTTTTCTGCCGAATGACTGCCGAAGTGATTTTGAAAAATTGCGAAGTTACTTCGGCAATTATTTGCCGAAGCAAATATATCTGAAATTCAAAGACTGTCCATATAAACCAGTTTAAAAAAATTTATTTTTACCTCCCACTTTAGAACAACTTAAACCACTGATATAATGTTTAGTATTTCAAGAATAAATATCTAAGCTGTACTTGCATGCCAATTCAATCACCATCTTTAATAAGCGCTTTATCATAAAGTAGCAAACATCAAAGTAATTTTGACGTCATTAAATTGCTTGTTAGCAAAAGGATTAAACTTTCAATGTTGCGAATTTTTTTTGCATATCAGCGGGGTCAATAAAATTTTGAGTTTTGATGTTGAATTTGTTGCTCCATTTGACATTTAAGTTGCTGGAAACTTAAATAGGGGCATAGCATTTGTAAAACCTCTATCGCTCAGTCCTTTTTATATAACTAGCACACATGACAGCAATGTAATTAAAATCAAAGTTGGAAATGCAATTTAAGTTTGAATTAAAAACCATTTCAATATGGCAGAGGAGAAGTGACAAACTTATGTGAAAAAATCTCTCAGAAACGTCTTGAGTTAACCATGGGTAATTTTTTATACTAATTGTATTTTTAAGTAATATGCATATAAATTTAATTATGTGACTATTAATTTCTCACTAACAATTGATGTTGTCCACTTAAGTTTTCTTGTAGGTTTTACCTTTTTGGTGATATTTTAGGATGTTCAGCACGTGACTTATGATCTAGCCAAGTATGTCCAAAAAAATGGTAAATTATTAACAACTCTTGTTATTTGATATTTTTTTACATATGCTTTAAAAAAAGAAACCCTTTTTTATTTCATGATTTTCAAGTTGCCAAAATTTAAAAAGCATTTTAATCAAAAAAACCATCATTTTTACCCAATGGTTCATTTAAAAAGTTTATTCACACAAAATATGTTGAATTAACAAAGGCTTTGATAAAGTTAATTTCTGCAATTTTTCAATGTCTTAACTACCTACTGAAATGTCATGTTCTATAATTTTAGGCCAAAGTATTTTGATGTCAAAGGAGATGTTTAATTTGTCTCCAAGTCAATTATATTGCATTTCAAAACAGTTACAACTTCCCCATCCATCTGGAAGTAAGTAAAATTTTTACAACAAAGCACTTTACTAATTTATAGTGCAATGATGACATTACCATACTCCTAAGGCTTGAAGGTGAGGATGACTGCATTTTGTTTGCGTAGAGTTTCTTTAATAGTAAAAGAAAAATTTCTTGTTATGTTGAAATGTCTTGATATGTTGAAAAAAATACCAAATCTATTTGAATTTTTTAAATATTCACTGAATCCTGCATTCCTGTTGAATCTTAAAAAATGAATGTGAGCTAGCTTTTAGGTAGACATGGCTTACAGGAGCTATGATCGATTCAATAAGTTTTGTAGCCCCTTTAAGAGTTTATTTAAAGGAAAAATAGAACTAATATATTATTATTCTGTTTTCACTAACAGCACTAAACTATTTTTTTATTATATTTTTTAAATATTTTTTTTAGGAAAAAATATTGATCTTGGTAATTTGTATGAATTTGTTGCAGATTTGAAAAAACTAAGCATCACTGATTTCATCTCACAAATGAGCAATGGAGAACAGCATGAAATCTCTTTCACTTTCGATTTAAGCATTTTCTCCTCTCTGAGAGTCTTACAGGTAAACAAACTTTGTTCTTTTTGCAGGGGGATTCACTAAATAGTAAACTTGTATTTTTACTGGAATGACTACAATACTGTCACTCATTTTTCAGAGTTCCAGAATGAAAAAGATTTCACAAATATCTCTAACCAACAATGACAGTGATTTTTTAAAAAACAGTGATGTTGCGTTGCCTTAGGAACATGAATTTACTCTTAATCTTGACATAGAATACGGGGGCCAGAATACCAATAGGGACTGCCATGAAATTCCATAGTGATGATGCATTAATTTTATTGAAAAATCATTTGTGTGATACATCCATTATTTTTATTTTTTTTCTTGAAAACAAGCCTGTTTTTAAATTCCTGTTTACACACGTTAGTTAAAAACTTAATTGTTTCAAAATATATAACGTGTTAATAAATCACTTCTTATCGTTCTACAAACATCGGTTCATATATAATATGTTATTTTGTAAATACCATTTTTAATAGATAGTTTTTTTTTAAGATGGATGCAATTGATATTGAATCATTACGAGGGTTTGAGACACTATGTTCAAAGTTGAACAAACTGACTGCTAGATATTGTTTATCATCAATGAAGGTAACCCTTACATAATGTGGCAGTGCTGCAAAGATTTGGTTTCAAAATTACCTGATAGGATAGCACCACCCGTTAGGACCTTGCAGAATAATAAACAGGTCAAAGGCTGTTCGCTGCTTAGTATCACTAATATATTGATTAATGTAGTTACTCAGTCAGAAAAAAAATCAGGACTATGGACAACTTTATCCATCCCCTTGTTTTTGTGGAATATTTTAATATACAGTAACAAAATGATGTTTGTTAATGTAGCTTCTACGTTGGTAATTAATTAATCTACTTCTGAAAGTTATATTTTAAAACCACATATTCTGACAGTCATAATTATACATAGTTATTATTCAAATTTATTATTTTAGTCCCTGCTAATCGATGCAGCATTGGAGAAGAGAAGCGTTAGTAATTCTTGTTTGTGATTTTCTTTCCAACACATCAGTACCAGTTTCAGATACTCAATTGTTGACTTTACCTTTTAGGCACCACAAGTGAGTTTGTCTGCTGAAAGTTGGAGAGTTCACGCTGCTTATCGGTTGGCTGAAAATAGGTAAACAAAGTCATATTATAAATACCCTTGAACTTCTTGAACTTTTCCCTATCCTCGAACACCTACCTTTGGACTTTATTTGTAACTTTCAGGTAATTTTGCTTCTTTTCTTAAAGTCTTGATGTCCTGAACAAATATTAAGCTCTATGCATACAAAAAAATCATGATGTAATAATCGCTGACTACACATAGAAGCTGGATACAATTTAACTTTAAAATGCTTTTATAAAAATTAATTAATGTCTTATTCATATTTTTCTGTTCTCATGTTTATGTATTAGTTATTCTTCTGTTTGTAGGGTAAAGTTTCAACCATGGCATGCGTTGACGAATATTAACTTCAGCCACAACAATATAACAACATTCGATAGTTCAATGACTCTATTGCCAGCACTTAAATATGTAAGATCACTTTTCGGTTCAACTGCAAATGATCTTTTAAATGATATCTTTTAGTACAATAATTCAAGGAACATCAAAAGTCATGGTATCTATTTTTTTACAGCTTGACTTGAGCAACAACAAGATAAGCCATTTTGATTTGGAGCAACTAACATGTTCTTGTTTGCATACACTTTCACTTGCAAGTAATTCAATATACTTGATATCAGGAACGACGAAGGTTGGTTGCTTTATATAGCTATTTCATTGCTATCATTTATGTGTTACATATTTATCCTTAATTTCCTGGGTTTTAATTTTTTGGAAACCGCTCATTTACGAAATTTAAAAAGTATATGTTTTCATGTGCCTTTTTGTTGTAAATAAGGAGACCTTGAAGATGTACGCCACATCTTGTAGAAGAAGACGTTTATTTAGGCGGCATTACAGACACATAACAGAAAATGTTTCTTTTCTTAAATTTACTACTGTATTAGTTTTCTCCTGGAATATTAAAAGCTCTTTAAAATTCCTTCTAGCCTATCGATAACTTGAAAAACTTAAATTTGACGCACAACAAGATTCATAGTATGGAAGGTAAATTAGCATAATACATGTTAATTATGTTAATTTTGTTAATTATTATTGATGTCGCGATACCACTCCGGTGTCAGATCAGATATCAGCGATCAAATAATAATACCAGACTTTTCTTTTTAGGTCTTTTGTGCTGTCAAGGACTTGAAGAACTAAATTTAACTTTTAATAAAATTGCATTGATCGGCGAAGTTAAAAAATTAGCATCTCTGACAAAACTCACAAGCCTGTCTGTTGATGGTAAGAAATTTACTTCAAACAATCCTATAGTTATTAATCAATTTAAACCGAAGAAGTTTGATAAAAGTACTTCTTCAAATAAGTGTGAAATAATTGTTATTCTCGCAAGAAGTGCTTTCCACACAAAAAAATTTGAGTTCCATTCGCTCTCCCCTGTTTTACTCTCTTACTTAGTGTATTCTCAGCGCACTCCTCCACACCCTCGAAATGACTTGCAGTGAAAGATGAAATAATTTCGAACACTCATTTTTTCATGTGGGTTAATTGGTCACCACAGAACGCATTCATTTATTACAATCAAGAGTATTCTTCACACGTGATGGGAATTTTCTGAATGAACAGAATATATTTATTGTTAACGAGTGTTCAAAAAGTATATCGTCTTGAGAATGTAATAACGAACAAAAACAAGAAGGGGAGGGTGAAGGGGTTTTCTGTGTACGTTCGCTTTCTGGAGTTTTTCCTTCTATTTTGATTGATTGATTGTTTACGACTAATTGTTATAATGATGTGTAATAGTAATGATTACGTGATTTTTGAGTTAAGTTATTAGCGTGGGGCTGTCATCTTGTTTTGCTTGTTAAAATTGTAGGAATGTAGGAGGGTGAGAAGTGAGAGGGTGGGGGCGGAGGTAGGCAAAGAAAAAAGAAAAGAAAAAAAATGAAAGCTTCTCTTAACCGAGATCTAATTTTCTTATCTTGCTTACCAGGATAAATATTTTCCATATGAAAGGCCCTTTTAAAAATTTTAATTGTATTTCAGGCAACTACTTCGCAATGAAAAAACGTCATCGAATCATAATATTTGCTTACTTCAGGGAGAGACAAGTACCAACATTTTTTTCTCCTTCTTGAATTTTTCTAAGATTTTGATACCGATGTTTGTCTAATGTTTCTTTTTTATTTTTAGTTACATCTTGACAAGAGACCAATCACACAAAAAGAACAGGTATTATGATCTGTTGGAGATTTTGATGAGCACTTAAATATTGTTTTCAATTTAAATGTACTCCAGTAAAATATGTAAGTAGGCGACTTAAAAGTCGAAATATTTGAGAGGTTCTACTTTCGTTATTCGTCCTGAAGCTAAGGCACATCAATCAAATTAAAACTGTTATGACTGAAGTGATCGAACGACCAATCGTATTATAGAGATTAAAAATTCTTCTTCCAATTTATTTTTAAAAAGAGCGGTAAATACTTCAGTTTTCTAAGTACATGTGACATTGTATTGTAATTTTAATCGAAAAAAAAAATTTAAAGGTGTTTTTATTTTTCAATATAAAGAAGTATTATTTTTATAATATTTTTCTAACCTAAAATCTACTGATACCAGAGAAACGCACCTTACTCTATGTTGCTAAGAAATTAAGCTTTGCAAGAAAAAAATGCGTGAAACAAGCCGTAATTCATTTTGATGGACAAAATAGCTAAAACAAATCATCAAAAGTTACTTCTGTATGTCTACAAATTAAGCATATTGTATTTATAGTTATTGGTTTAAAACTCAATTTTCAGGCAAAACTTGACGCAAAGTTTGCTGCATTGGAACGCTTTGAAGACATGGATGACAGTTTGAGCAGTATCAGTACAGTATCAGATGACAGCGATGTAGATTCTGGCATCGACCATTCCAATTGGGTCAGTAAACTAGCCAGTCTTTCTGAAATCGAAGAAGACGATCACGAAGTAATTCCAAGAATTAATTGGGAGGAAGTTTATGTAGGAGGTAGTAAGATTGAAAACGAAAGTGAAACTAGTTCTCAGGATGATGCTGCCGATGCTGCGCCCAGGTCCAATGATGGTGAGGTTTTATCAAGAGATGATTGGGACAGAATCCTTAAGACAAGTCCACAAGTATTAGGGGCAAGGCCACGAGAGGACTCTAACGGAAGTGGAAACACATTAAAAGAAAACAGTCTACACAGCACGGTTTGTGCAGAAAATGTTGATGACTTATCAACATGGGTAAACACTGGAGCTGTA
Source organism: Hydractinia symbiolongicarpus (assembly GCF_029227915.1). Lineage (NCBI taxonomy): Eukaryota > Metazoa > Cnidaria > Hydrozoa > Anthoathecata > Hydractiniidae > Hydractinia > Hydractinia symbiolongicarpus. The sequence continues at coordinate 10,566,362 of NC_079884.1, forward strand.
CCTAAACGTTTTCAACATGGTGGACGTAGCCGCGAAAGAGAGCATATCAAAGTATCCACACAAAGATCTAAATCCGCTGTGGAGGTGCGCAGTAAAGAACGAACAAGTAGCTGGATGTCTAATCTGTTTCGAAGGAGTAAAACTCCTACGCAGAGTGGTCAACAAAGTAATTCACTGGATGGAGAAAAACTAGTTCGCAGACCAGTAGATGAACAGGTTACTAATGAAAACAACGAAATGAACGAAGGAGATTTGATTGTTATCCCCGAAATTGACGAAGTAAAAGTTGAAGAGAAGGACGTTTCGAGAAGTTTTGATGACAATTGTGAGTTTGAAAAAGCGGAGGAATGTGATGAAATAGAAGAGACTGGGCACGAAATTGAAAATATTGATTAATAATAATTTTTTTTTTTTTTTACAGATTTGTGTTTATGACATTCAAAAAATATTTTTTTAATGCATTTAATAAAATTGTAACATATATATTTATTTGTATAGATTTTTATCAGCTTTCTGCTTCTGAAGAAGATAAGAGCTAAATTTAAAACAGAAATTTGCAGAAGTAAAACTTCTGTTTATTCATTTTTTCTTTTATTTTGAGTTATGGCACTTGTATAGATTCAGTTCATTTTGATTCAAACTGCGTTTCCAGTTTAGTTAAACTAGATACTGTTCTAATTCAACCTTGTTACCAGTCTATTCAAGCTGAAATTTGTTCTAATTTTTGTAAAAATGTATTTCAAAAGTGGATTTGGATCTCTGACGGATTTGGTTTAAAGTTAAATTCCTACAGTGTGAAAGAATCGAAGTCCTGTCCCAAAACTGACAACTGGTTTTAGAAACCTCATTATTTGTGTTAGTAAAATTGTCTTTAATTAATGAAACAAAGCCCTAATACAAATTAAACCGGATCTACGCTTTAAAAGGGGTAAGTAGAGGACGGACAAATTTATTCAGACTACTATACCAAGATTTTCGCGTTTTAAAGTATTCGAGATGCTGAGAGTCAACTGTCGTTCAAAGCCTTCTCTTTATGCGCTGTTCTAATTCATCTTCATGCCAGCCTTTTTCGTGTTATTTTATTAGTTGTTGTTGTGTTTTTATTTCGTTGCAACAACAATTTCACATCACGCAATATTTCGTGCTAGTTCCTTTTGTTTTTTTATCCCTTATATTTCTTTTTTTCCGCTATTTTAAAAGATTCATCACGATTTTATCGGCTCTTATTCTGAGTGGCTTAATATTGTGCTTGAAGAATTCTACCACTCACACTTAACATATACAATGGAGAGCACGCTCTATCAAAGTGATTCACCGCGATAGCTTTCACACTCCAATTCGATTTGTGAATTTGTTTTTCCAGAAAAGCCAATTCACCGGTGCCAAGGTGGTCCAGTCTAGTCCCCAGAGCTCTTTGGGATTTAGAGGTCTGGATACGAGAAGAAAGGTGGTCTGGTTGGCTTGGTTTTCATCTAATCGCATTAAGGATTTATCTGCTTATGTGTGTAAGTAGCGAGTCGATCTGAACGTAGCACTTGACAGTCTCAAATTTTATTGAGTGTGGAAAGTTTGAGAGAATACAAGGTATTAGTAGGCTATTATTTTGACTCTAATATTTTGAAAGGTATATTTTTGTATGGATTGGAATATTTTATTAGAAATGTATACTAAATATATAATAAACTAACTTAGAAAGGGTTGATTGCATTTTCTGATACTTCCAACTATAGCATCTAACAAACAGTCTAGACTGCACACGGTTTATATTATCATTTTACTTGTAATTTTTTTTTATAATAAGTATTGATCGTCTTTAAAATATTTTTGCGTATAAGTTTGTATTGTGCAATCTTGGGTCAGTCAAAGTCATAAAAATTTGTTGTGGAGCAGAGAAAGTTGTGAGCGTTGCATCCTCGTCTCCAGTGCCATTATTATCATTTATCATTATACAGGTTGACTACTTCAGAAGATTTACACCTGTATACACCGGATTGATATGTTTACGGGACAGCCGTTATATAGTAAAGCACCGGTGACGTCGAGAAGAATGGATCTGAGGACGAAGACGGGAAGCATTGCTCATTTTGCAGAATCGATTGAAAAATAATTTTTAGTTGTGAGGATGTGTATAGTGAATTCTCTGGAGCAAACTTTATGTTAATCCTAACAGGTGAAGAGAAGTAGGGAATATCAATTACAGCAAAGACGACATTGTTTTTAGAAAACGTCCAAGAGTTCCAGACTTTTTAAAGCAGGAGAAGTCAGAGACTCCTATATCTCTTTCGCACAAAGTTCTTCAATCTTTAAGTATGTCAGAAAGCGAAAAATTTTTTGCAAAAAAATTAGGTCAGGAAATCTAAACAAAAAGGTTGAATCGGGAGACTGTGAATGTATTTTTACATTGCATATTCATGCTATCTAATCATTTACAGTGTGGTACCTTAATGAAATAAATTTTCGCGAGAATAAAATTTCGCGATTGGTTTTAATTGCCGAAATGAATTTTCGTCTATTCCGCCACGCGCGAAATTCAGTTTTTAAAACCTCCTTTTCAACAAAATTTTGCGGTAGTTGTTGTGTTTGCGTTAGTTCGCTAATTTTTGTCCCCGCACGAACTTTTACATTGCAATAACATGTTATCTATTTGACGAATAGTTGTAAACTTTGCTGAAATAAAAACAATAATTATGCTAATCATGTAATAGCATTTGGCTATTCGCAAAAACTAGAAATATTTAAAAACTTCGAATCGCGAAATTAAATTATCAGAAAAATTTGTTCCATTTAGGTATTTTTAGGGAATTATCTGTACCCTCATACTCATCTAATGTTTACACGCGAAAAAAGACATAAAAAAGCAGTCAAATGAATTCTTTTTGAAAAACATTCCCCTTCTAACTTTTTTTTCACATAAATTATCAGTGCCCACATTTAGTTCAAAGTCGGCAGTTTCTTTCCAGAATGCGATAAAAACATCCACCACATAAGTGCTGATGTCAGCACATGACTCATGCTAAAAAAGGAAAATGTATTTATATTTTGTCGTCATGGAAATTAATCTAAAACACAAAGTGATGTCAGCAAACGATGCCTTGTTGTAGAAGAAGTTATAAATAAAGATGAGAAACCTTAACTTATTTTAATCAAGGTTTTATACCTTTCTCACGAAATCAACAGTTTTTTGCTTAGGTCAGCAATTTTCGGCAAAAATTTTTCCCTTGTATGGCCTTGAAAATGATGACGTCACATGACTCTGGAGATTGTTTAATGAATTTTAGTAACAACAAAGTGTTGTCTCAGGCCCCTTGTCTCTTACACCGAAACGGGAAAAAAGCCCTGGGGGTAGGGGTTGACTAACAATAGCAAAGAATGAAAATTGTAGTAATTGCCATTTTAACGGGATTAGGAATCTTTTATTTAATTATAGTCCATCCCAAAACACCGGTGGAGGGTGATCTAAAAGTAGAATGTAGTTTCCCTGGGAACAAGGTTGGGATTCTCCATTAGGGCAGGATTTCTATTTGCATGTTTAACATCCTTGCATTTCATACCACTTGTTATCATAGAGTTCAATTGACAAAAAGAAGTTCTATACTGATTATATCGGTAAACCGCTAAGTTAATAAATCTTAACTTACCAACTTCGTTTCCAAAGTTGTTTTTCAGAAAGAGATATTGTTGTTTAAATGCTTGAAGATATTAGCACTACAGTGTACTAAGAGTGTATTTTATAGAGTATACTGTTAAAAATATTAATTAAAATGGATCTATAATAAGCTAAGTAAATAAAACAGAAAAGTGTTTGTACTATGGTCAGGTACTGCTAAACTCCACATAATGTCGCCTTGTAATAACCACTGATTGATAAACATTTGGAACATTTTGTTATTTCGATGTTATAAATTCAAAATGGATGATAAAGCTTCACACGTACGCGATAGAGTGTCAAAGATTTGGTTGTGGTTGTAATGAAGGTTAATCCACATAATATTTATTGATTTTCTGTTTTTAAAGAAAGTAATTGTGTATCTACACGATAGAAAGTATAGATGGAAATTACTAGAATGTGGTAACACAATGGGAGCCTAATGTCGTGCTATTCAAAACAAGATACTAACGTTCATTGGTGGGATGTACTTATTTCATAAATAAGCTTTTTAACTTTATTCATTTTATATTTAAATTTAGTTTCTAATTTTGTTTATTAGAACTGACATTGCAAATTGCTGGGCGATGACCATGCGAATAGAAATTATTCTACTAGAGTCTGAAAAATATCGCTCACTTCAAGTTGGTACGAATATGTGACGCACCTGTTGTAACGCAACCGGACTGATACTGTTAGAAAGTCAATGAAATATAGTTTTTGAAACTGTCTTCACTTCTTTAGCGCGCTAATGGCTAGGATTGGTACTACAGTGAAAAATGACTTATTCCTCTTAATTTTCAAATAAAGCGCAAGCACAGCGCCCAATCTCGCTGTGGAGTTCAAGTAGTCATTCCAAATTGGGAAGAATGTTAATCCTCGCAGTGCAAACCTCTCATTTATCGCTTTTTTTGCGGGTTATATTTTAATCTAGTTTTTTCCCGTGTAATAATTTTTGCGCCACGTTTTTCGCGTATACATATTCGTGTCAAATTTTCGAAACTCGCGAAAATTTATACACAAAAAACTGATAAGCTGATAAGCTAATAAGCTGCGTTAAATCGACACACTCGTCAACTATTTTTAGGTGGACCACAATCAGAACTAATATCCTTGTTCACACTGCCCACAAGATAAGAAGATTTATAACAAACGTTTCTAGTACCTACTTTCAACTTCGTTTCAAGTACTTACTTTCAACTTCGTTTCCAGTACCTACATTCAACTTCGTTTCCAGGGCATTTTTTCTTTTTGATGAATTTGATGACAAGAGTGTGCTTACCATAAGAGGCCTAATCAATGTGTGTTTCATTTACACCATAAGGACGTGTTCTTTGATAATGTGGAATAAATTTTCATTAAACTGTGTTTTGGAATTTGCTCGTTATAGAGAGGTTGTTTCACCTCTTCAACTTTGTGCGGTCAATAATTAGTCCAAGAACGTTATCGCTGTATCACTAGCGATTTTATTGTTTTTATTTACGACTTATGTCTTGACGTAAGGTTATACTTATGTTTTCAAAGCTATGTTTATTTCCGTCACAAGAAGATTAAAAATTATCTGATCGAGACGATTTGTTAACTCTGTCCGAGACGGATAAGCAAGTCAAGAAAAGCAGCACGTTTATAGTGACGTCATTTAGCTGTTATATTCCTTCTAAAAAATGTAACTTTTCATAAAAACCTTAAGACACCATTGCTTGTCAAGGTCGATCTTGACATGTCCGAAAAATTTTAGAAGCCAAGAAAACGCAAGAAGTATGGGACCAATATTGATCTCATTTGTCAGTCATTCGGTAAAAACTGTGTGACTTTTCGATTAGGAATTTATCTTCACGAAAAATAGCCATAAAAGGATTATGACTACGCAAAAAGGTTGAAGAAATTCAGAAGTCATTCGTTGTTTGTGAAAAATTAAAACAAATTAAAATGATCGCTTCTGAAGCGAATGACCACCTTCAAAAGTAAGTAAACTCTTTTGTTTATTTGTTTGTTTTTCTTTGTTGAATCTAAGACAGTGTTAACTAACGCATTTGCAATGCAATACTTTTTCGTAAAAATTAATTTAAAAATTAAGTACCTTGCTCATGCAAACACAAGCGCTGAGAAAATATATTAGTGTCACTACATTGTTGTGCGTAGCCTTGTGGTTATGGAGTTTGCTTCGTAATCGCAAGGTCCGTGGTTCACAGCGCGGGTATGTTCACAAGTGTCTTTACCACCGCTACGGGTCAACCCATGCCATGTGAGGGAAATTGGGTAGGTAATGCCGATGTAAACTTAATGTATACATTCCGAACACAGGACCAACATTGATAACAGTGTTTCCAACACTAAAAAATTGCTATATTCTGTATAAATATTCTGAATAATAATAATAAACTCGAGAATGTTTTAAGGAAAAAAGTATTTTTACCGAATTAACGTGGAATCGCAGGTCTCTCTGGTTGTACCATAATCGAAATAATTCATATATCTAGAAAAGTTATACTAATTTTTAAAATTGTCCTTCTAAACAACGTGTTGTTGGGCTATAAAAAGGAAGAAATTAAAGAAAAACTTTAAAAATTGTTCTGATTCTTTTAGTATTGGATTTTCTACGATTTCCCTTCTAAGTTTGTTTAGTAAATATTTTACCATAGCCACAAAGCAATCGTTCTTAACCCAATTAAAAAGTAAAAGATGTTTTAATTAAATATGTATATACGCTGCAGGGCATTGCATGAATAAAGAAATGTCACGTTTCCTCCCCCACCGTTGTACGTGGTTAACAAGCTTACCAAGTTATCGTTTAAAGAAGCTTACATAGTTAAGACGTTGTTAAAAAATTATTTACCAAAACTTCTGTGGAATGCGAAATAAGAAAGTTAGGAAATGCATATGTATGTTGTATCGTAGCGTACTATTTTGGAAATGTTTGATCAACTCTTTTTACAATGTAAAAATCTTTCCGGGGAATACAACTGTCGACTTTCTACGAGTAATGTGAACCCACTTCTTCCTAAAGGCTATATTCATCCTTTGTAAAGAGTTCGTGCATGGGGGTTCTTTTTTGTTTTGTTTTTATGCTAATGTTTTTTAAAATATACATGCCATGTTCCTTGTTAATACATTCCATGTTTTACTTAACGAATGGCTACTTGTACAGAAGTATAAAATAAAATAAAACAAGATATAAAAATAATCATGGATTACTTGCTACCTCCAACCAACACACATCATCAACATCAAAATGGCGAAAGTCAAGCTGATATTCGTTTATTGCTTCTAGGTTCTCGAGGAGTAGGAAAGTCAGGTAAGTTAATACAACAACAATTAACCGTTAAAAATACATCGGACCAAACTGTGTCGGCCCTAAGTGACGAGATTTTGAGAAAGTGACGGAGTATTTTGACAGACGAATAATTTAGACCAATTCAGATTCTGCAAAATATTTAATTTGGTAGAACACAACGATATTTCTTCTATTTATTATATTTCCTTACCTTAAAGGAGTAACATTTGACAAAGCTTAACTTTCCATATTCTCTGCACTCAACCAACCTCGATTCCAGGGCATGTAGCGTTTTTTGATAAGGATGTCATCCCCTATAAAAAACGCTACAGGATTAGGGTTGGCTTTCAGTACGTTTTTATACGATTATAGCGTTCTTTAAAATTTTCCAATTAATAACGAAAATTAAAAAACGGCACTAAGTTATTTGTCGGCAATTTTGAGGCTATGAAAATAACGGCTAACGAAAAATTTAACAAATAATGGGACGATAAAGGAACTCAATGCATGTATAGCTATACAACTTGATTTTCTGTTTCCAGCATTGGTAGTCCGTTATATCACTAGACGTTTTATAGGTGATTACGACCATTCGTTTGGTAAGTGTGCTTTATCCACTTTGTTTAATGTTTACGGCTTACACAACCTTGCTCCTAGGGTCTTGAAACCGAAGTGACCACTGCTAGTTTATCATATAGGCACATGACCATAGGAACGAGAATGTTTATGGTGAATTAAAACATTTGGAATCTACACGACTTTGCGAAAGTATCATTTTTTAACATGACTTGCTCAACCATGTCTTTCTTAAATCCTAAATGATTTCAGCCTTTTAAAGTTGGAGGTGCGTGATCAACGTTACAACCGCAATTTTTGTCAAAATATTCCCGTATTTTTTAGATACGCGATATATTACAAGTGTTAATATGCAGAACAGAATCTCACAAATTGAATTTATTGATCCTGTCTATTGTGAACAGGTACGTAAAACATTACAGTACTAGCTCAACCTCGTTCCCAGGATATTTTTTTCTTTCTATCTCAGACGGCGTGAATAGAAAGAAAGTCTTGGGGACGATGTTGATTACTAGCTAACCGACAAGGTGTTACGCTATAGGTTTCATCCCTAAAAATATTAAAACCAGGAAATTTGGACTGCCTGGAGTTTCACTGCCCAAAAATCTAATGAACATCTAATAATAGAGACAGCACTAAAAAAAAACACAATAGAAAACTCTCAATGTTTTTTTAATTTTTAGAAAAGTTGCTTTGAATGTTGAAGCATTAATACTAAAACCCAGTGTTCCTTTTTTAATAAAAGAATTTTAGTAACTGTGTTTTTTTAATCAACGCATTGTAATGTAAAAAATCGTAAAATTGATAAGAACCCAACGCCCGGATAAAAATAAATAACGCCCACTTAAATTTTTTCTGCCAACAATATTTAGTTTTGTTCTGTGTTTAAGGAAACCGACGAGTTGCAGCGAAACCACGTGATACGAACTGATGGTATTATATTAGTTTACTCAGTCACAGACCGTGAAAGTTTTTACAACATATCTGTTCTGTATGAATATATCCATAACATCCGGTTGAACGATATACCGCCGGTCGTAATTGTCGCTAATAAAATTGACTTAGACGGAACAAAACAAGTCTCAACCACTGAAGGTTGTGAGCTTGCGCAGAAACTCAACTGCGCGTATTACGAGACTTCTGCAGCGGATTTAACAATCGGATATGGTAGCTTATGTGACGCAATAACAGAGATTAGCGAGAATGTGCTGCAAAAACAAGCACAACGCAAAGTATCGACTGGTCAAAGAAAAAGATCGTTATCTCCGAAACCTTTACGAAAAGCAATTGTGAAGATGTTTGGTAAACATCGCGAACATTGCGATCATCACATTGCCGCATTTTCGTGATTTATGTAGATGGATACACTATGTCAACCTCGTACTTAGTACCCAGGACTCAGGCTGATTCAGAGAGCATAGTTCGCATTCCAAGCAATTTTATTTCATGCTATCCTTATTTATCAGAAAACATGTATAATTTACATATTGTAATTAAATAGAGTTTTAAATTATTTTGTCAGAGAAAAACTATAAAATTTCGCATCGCAATCAAGTACGCGATTCGAATTTATACACAGATACGTATGCCTTATCTGGTAACTAAGTGTTGTCACATTGACTTTCTTCGTTAAAAATAGTACTAATATTTTCTAAAGTTTTTCCAGACAAACTTTTCAGCTTGGTGAATAGTTTATTCTGATACGGTCCATTGTTTTCGTACTGACTCGTATCAATGACTACTTTTCTTGTTGACGTAAACACATTTTTGACTGGCCACGGCAAATCAAGATGGTGTCTGTGTAGCTAAGAAAAAACAAATTGACCTTACAAAAAATAATTTTAGCACGTGGTCAAGGGTTAAATGTTAAGGGGCAAGTTCTGAAGGAAAGCTAAAAAGCTCGCTTATCATGGCTTGAAAAGGTAAAATATCTGAAACCTAAGACGCACACTACAAATTTTATTTGTATAGGACAACAAGAGTGGCATAATAATTTTTCACTGCAAGCGCTATAAATTCAGGACCTGGTTAAGAATGCGATAAACATACTAAGACTAGTTTGCCTAACAAATTAAAAGGTGTCCCCGAAACGTTGAACTGAATTTGTTTTTCCTCGAAATTTACTTCTAAGTTCAGCTCATAGTTAAATATTCAAGCTGGGTGTACTTCGCAAGAAGAAGACAGATAGGGCAGTGTGTATGTAAAATCTGAGCATGAATCTGAAATTTAGTGAAACCGATAATTTCCCTTACTCTTCTCTCAAATTAAAACAAGAAAAAAACGAGAGTAATTCATAATACCTTGAACATTTTTCCATCTGTACAATGCCAAACAACACCCTCCATTTGTTCATCAGTTAAAAACCACTCCCGTAACAACTCGTGATTCCAACCATTTTCCAATGGAGGGAAAGACTTGACAGGTATCTCACCATGTCTGACTAATACATGGAAAGGTTCTTTCTTGTTGCCAAGGCCTATAAACAAAAATATAAAAAATATAAACAAAAAAAAAAGTTAACATGTAGGAATCTCACTTGTCAAGTAATACTTTATTCTTAAAATCCTTTTTTTGTTAACTGTTTTATGCAATTAAAAAACAATTCTCTTGAATTTTCTATTTAAACCCAGAGGGATAAAGCAGAAAGCATACCATATAAAGTAAAGAAATCATACCATATGGATTTCCATTAACATTTGTTCCAATAAGTTCAAACGTTTGATTGAAATGATTTTTTAGGTCTTGAATACTCATCTGTATTTGTCCATCATCCACATCAGAGTCGAACAAAAACAAAGCTTTGCCTAACGTTAAGTCTACAACACTTAAATGCCACAAGTGGGTGCGAAGAGAAGGATCAACTGGAACCCAACCAACTAGATGACCAATATCATCTGGAACTAAGTTTTCTTTATCCACTCCTAACAAAAACACAAAGACAGAACAAGTATTGCACTAGCCTAATAACCATTAAGCTACAAACAATATTGAGAGTCGAATAATGTATGTTATAAGCAAGTAGAGAAAAAACATATCACACTGCGGCGACAATTCACGCTTTTAAACATTGTAAAAGTTAATTTTATTGTTTAACTCCACAATGCAAGAGATGTATACAGAAGATCTATCCTGCAACTATTCTCCATAAAGTTTGTGTTATTTGTACATGATTGGAAACTAAAAAGTACTTGGACAGTAGAGAAAATAAGGAATGTGACTAATAAAACAGGACTTTGGGAAAATTTTACCAGAAGCAGAAATCCAGTTGTCAGGAAATTCTTTAAAATCTGTTTCAATGTTCCATTCAAACGCTGGATATGTCTCTTCTTCACCTTTTATATCGTGTTCATTTTTATTATGTAGATAAGATTTGAATTTTTTATCAGTGCTTTTGTTGGGCTTAACATCATGTCTTGCCCAAAGCCATGGACGGCCGTTGAATTCACGAATCATGCAGCATGTGCCATCTAACTTCATTGTAAGCCTAGAAGTTCCTAAGTGAAAACAAAAAAAATGTCATTGAATTATTGATGCTATGCAAATGAAACGAAACACAAGTCAAAATTAATTGACACCGTCAGTAAAAATTATATACAGCATTTCAGGCAATGTAGTAAGGCTCTACTACCAGAAATCAAGTGCGAACATGGCAAGTTTTATTTTATTTTTAACACAGGATTTTTTTGGAAATATGCAAAATAATGAAAACAGACATGACTGCTTAATACAAATACAGAGAACGTTAAAGATATTTGTCAAATCTTAATAATTATCAGCTATCAGGGTATAATTTCTCTATTAAGTTCTTTGAGCCGCTCTTAGTACTCTCTACAATCAGGTGATATTGAATTGAAACAACCTGGAATCCCAACCATAAATGTTTTCAACATAACTCATAATTAAACTTTTAGGGTTTTTTCACACATCACAAATCTAGCTGGTTAGTTTTTAAACTTGTTTTGGATAATTATCATAGCATAATTTAAAATCTTACCATTCTTTATGTACTCTTCAACACCTTCATTTAATTCTTCACTTGCTGTTACTTTAAAACTCTGCCCTTTACGTTTGTTAGAACTTGATTGTAAAATCTTGGGCTTAAATATACATTTTATTTTTCCTTTTATGGAACAACAATTGCTTAAATCTGTCATCTAAATATTAAAAATGTAACAATACAACATGATGCTACTAGGCATTTAGTTGAAAAATAATATATAAATTTCTTCCTTCCTTTCTTTACTTATTTGCTACATATTTTATCCTCCCTTATGTAGTTAGTTGAGCCAAGCAATAATCTTTATAGTCAGATACAAAGCAAATCAAATTAATCCAAATTTTTATAAGACACATCCTTTAATGCTTTTAGAACTTCCATATTCTATAATATTAATGCTACAGTGAAATTTGGAACAAATGTTTTCCTCTAAGTAATGGGTAATTCTATGATTGACAGAAGTTGAAGTTAGTACAGGGTCAATTAAACATGCTTAGAAATCATGTTCTGAGAAATCACGTTCTGAAAAATCACGTTGTGAAAAATCTCAAGTAATATCCGGGAACAGCCTTAAAAAAAAAGCCGTTTTTTTTTGTTAGTCCACCTTCATTGGTTGGTTTTATATGTATCTCTTGCAATACAGACATGGCGAGGCTCGTTTTTACCTAAAGTAGAAACGAGCAGTAACCAGCTTTAACGACAACCATCTTATTAAGTATAAAACCACCAAAGAACCACCAGTATTAAGAAGTAAGCGAAAGAGAACTAGCAGTTTTTTGAGGTCACAACAAGAGAACGATCCGTAGCATTACCAGATAAAATTGTTTTCTTTGCCGTAAAATTATTATATACAAGAACATACAAAAACGTACATTAAAACACAGGAAGCTTTTCATAAGTAAAAACTCTCAGGTAAGAAACACTGTTAAACAATAAAACCACTATATATATAAAAAAATTGCTAAACTCTCAAAGGACTGTAATTAATGAATTTAGCAAAATAGAAAATAAAGTACAATAACGTCATAAGAAAATATATTATAATACGTCACGCAGTTATGAAAAAGCAATAATCTTTTAGATTAACTTGTTCGTTAAGAACATGCCTTAACAACTTATATAAAATGTGTTCATCATTCGCGACAACATGATTAGCTGGTTCGGACTTTGAAGACATTTTGTTATGTTCAGACCATCGTGTTTGCGCATTTCGTACTGTTTCACCAATGTAGTTCACACCAAATTAACCTACCTTCGTAGGTACTTTTGTAGATAACGCATGCTAAGCGCTTTATTTTATCTTTCAACGGAAAGACTGGAATTTTTTAGTGTTTCAGAGCACAATAAAAATAAAATTTCAGTTTTTTCCCACGAAATTTTTCAAAATGCCTCAACCTCGAAAGTTTTTTTTCCCACAAGGATTTTTATTTAGATTTTATAGTTTTTTTTATATATATATTTGAATAACCATTTCCGAACGAATGCTTTGCCATGTGTACCTTTATGCAATCTGTTTTTTGAAAAAAAGAAAAGAATAACAAAATGAATAAGAAAACACCTGATGACTCATCAGTATAGATACCAGTGCAACTGTAACGGGCAATTATTTCTAAACAGTTTCAATTGCGCTGGATGCCCCAGGAGTAGCTAATTCCCACCGTCATAGGTGTGTTTGTTGTTGGTATAATTAATGTCAAATGTCACAAGTCAAAAGGGATTTGGTGGTTTGTACCATAAGTCAAGTTTCAAAGACCAGCTACGAAGCGATTTGTAATATAAAATGTCCAGCATAATAGTGTCATTAGTATAAACAATAGTATAAAAGTATAAATAATATTATAAATGAGATAGCAAGCCTGACCTGCAGCGTGAATGTCCAGCATTAAGTGGGTGTTGAAATTAATAAGAAACTGTCACAGACAGCACATAAAATAAATTAATGTTGCAAATATAAATATGATATGATGGAGGAATAACTGTCCAGCAGGTAAAAATGGTTTGATTTTGAAGAAAATATAATATATAATGTTGCTAAATTAAAAGTGTAGCACATAGTTAATTGGGGTTACAGAGGTGTGTCTCCATTGACTCCTAGTACAAGGCTAACCTGGTTCACTAGTGTTTTGTCATTCTGCATTATTGATTTTACAAATATGTTGGAGACCTAAGACTGATAGTCAACACTACATTAATTTAACGAAAATAGACTGTCTTAAGCATGTTACTTAAGACCATAAGTCCATAACACAAGCAGGGGGGGGGGGGTATAAATACGGTAGAACACAGTAAGCCTCTTGCTCTTGAACAGTTCAGACGTTTGCCCGTCCACCCTCTCCGATTAATGTACTAATTAGTTCTGTTTTGTTTTCTTCTATATTCGACACACTAATACAACATTGGCGATGGCATGACAACAATAACGATCTGGTATACATTATCTCTCTCACATTCTTATTGACACGTAAATACAACTTTGGTGATAATATGAGAAAAGAACAACCTGACACAACTCATACGTATTCATTGATGTGGATGGTGACTGGATGCGCGGTGTGGTGCGGCTCGGCCTGATGGTTGATGTTTGATTTAGCTTCAAGGTTTCCATGCAGAGGGGCTATGTTTCATTTGGCTGATAGACCCCACCAAGGTTTTAGTCCAGAGGCAGAATCAACCATCTCTGTGCTATTTTCTTTCTTATAATTCAACTAATTCTGGTAGGGGTGCCAGTCTTTCTGAGTTATTCTGTTTAAGCTTAGGGTTGTGTTCTTTACAGTGATAGGATTAAGTAAGTTTTTTGTGTTGAGAGTGTCAGTTAAAGTCGGTCTGTTATAATGAGACAAACGTTTAATTGTCATTAATTGTCATGTACTGTCAAAATTCGGTTGTTAAAATGTCAAAAGAAGCTAGTGGCCTTATGGTGCAGGAAAAAGAAGCCCGTGGGCCAATCATTACAATAAAAACCTCACCATAATAGACATGTAGTGTCAAGAGTTGGTTGTCATAATGTCTAAAAGAAGCCAGTGGCCACATGGTGCAGTTAAAAGAAGCCCTATTGGCCAACCTTTGTGATAAACACTTACCATAGTAAGACATATATGTGTGTGTCATGTGTCATGAGTCCGTTGTCACAATGCCTAAAAGAAACCAGTGGCCATATGGTGCAGTAGAAAGAAGCCTGTGTGCCAACTATTACGATAAACACCCACCATAGTAAGACATATGTGTCAAGTGTCATGAGTCTGTTGTCAAAATGTCTAAAGGAAGCCAGTGGCCATATGGTGCAGTAAAAAGAAGTCTGTGTGCCAACTGTTACGATAAACACTCACCATAATAGACATATAGTATTAAGAGTCAAGAGTCCGTTGTCTAAAGTAGTACCAATTGTCTTGTCTGTTACAATGTCAGCAATTTGCCCATTGTCTTGTCTGTTACAATGTCAGTAATTTGTCAATTGTCTTGTCCGTGACAATGTCAGCAATTTGTCAATTGTCTTTTCTGTTACAATGTCAGTAATTTGTCAATTGTCTTGTCTGTTACAATGTCAGTAATTTATTTCAGTACTTAATTTCTAACGAAGCCCTAGGACCTCTACCCATACTCCAAATATAACTGCAAACTTTTAAGAATACATTTTCTACTACTACTTTGTGTCGTTTTCACTTCTGAACTATACCAAATAAGTGTCTGTAAAAGTATTTTAAAAGCACACATAAGAAGGGAACTAAGTATTCCGTTCATTTGGTTTGGTTTTCATTTTATAAGTGGGCAGCAAATTTTGTTTGCTTCACTGCTTGTGTTTTGTTTTTATAGACAAGTTTCAATGTTTATGCTTATTAGAAGAAAAAAAATCAGAACACAAAACAAACACAAAAAATGAAGACCTTAGGTGAAGAAAGTTAAATTATAGTTAAAAACTTTTATGCTCTAGCTACTAGCATCTTTTTACTGCAGTCTTGGTTATGAATGACGTGCGATCGCACGCGCACGCCTCCGCACACGCCATGTGAAATTTGGGTGTGCTCTTTATTCACACGCCTTGTTCTACTTTGTACACACGCCAAGCAGAACTGAGCTATTGTAGAGTAATTCCTTATCCAAACTTTACCCAATACATAATTGTTCTTTGTGTTAAAATGTATCTCTAAAATGTATTTCTTTTAAACACCCGCCTTCATTAAAATTGCTGACGACAGATGCATTTCAAATGTTTTGCGTCGGCATTGGGTCAACAATATTTTTTTTTGTTTTGTGGAGCTAAACACAGTTTAGCTCATGTTAATTGCAGTTTCCAATACTTGATAGCTGCTATGCAGATGCATCATTTAGGGTACACAAGGCCACTCATATACTTGGTTAATTTTATTTTATTTTCTCTTTATGTGACACACCTGCATCGTCGCTACACTACGTTGGAACGATAACGAATCTACAATCGAATTGGTTCATCGAGGCTACATAACGTCGTCGAGCGTAAAGAGATGTCCAATTGCTTTAGCTACACGGTTTCCTTGAATTGGCGCAGTTTGGCTTAGTACGACCACCAAGGTTTTAGTCCAGTGGTGGAAGCAATTGGCACCTTTACTCAATCAATCATGTCAATGAGTTAAATATAACTGGTGGGGGTGCTGGGCTGTCCTGGGCAGCCACAAAGTGTAGAGATGTGCGTGTACCCCTGGAAGAGTATGGTGCATTAAGTACAGGTGCGAGGAGATGAACGACGGTGCCCCACGCAAGCAGGACAGATGACTGGGGAAATAACAGCAGGAGGATGCGGCGCTGACAGTCAGAGGTGGGGCACCAAGAGGTTAATAACAGGTGTGAAATGCATAAGAAGCTAGGGCTCATAGAGAGTAGGTTCTTGTGAGGTATGATAGAAAAATGGAATCACAGGAGAGAAGCTCCGGATGTGATTGAGAGAGTAGTTAAGCCAGAATACACTACTAGGAGAAGAGCTCCGGATGTAATGGAGAAGAGCGAACACTACTAGGAGAAGAGCTCCGGATGTAGTGGAGAAGAGCGAATTGATTGGGAACACGCACGTGAGCTTGAGACAATATCTTCTCTTCAGCCTAGCATTTTTATCCGATTCCGCCAAATTATCCTCAGTTTATTCTTACAAATTGAAATAAATTTTCTACTCCAAGTTAGTGTTTTTATTGGGACTGACAGCAATTAATTAGCTGGCAAAAAAGTTTGTCATTAACCTTTTATTGATCTCCTTAAGACGATTACAAATGGAAATGAAGTACAAGTCCTATTGACCTACCTTCCTGATGTTGTACTTAAGTTAATAGTTCTGTCCTAACTAGCTCTCTATGTTTAAAGATAAACTGATTAGGAAGTAAGTTGTACATGTGCTATTTACGAACTGAAGGTCAGGGCATCATTAAGTTGAATATCGCAGAAGTCGCCGGTGACATGCTTCAAAAATGCTTGTCACAGGCACAGCTTAATGCCAAGCAAAACTGTACAGGAGACTCAATTGTTAGAGTCTTCGCAGAACATCTCTTCTTACTGCTGTGTTGTGTGGGAGACAGAACTTCTGGACTTCCTTTTAATACGATATACAATTTTTTCGATTATTATTACTAAACATATTTGATTTCTCTTTTCCCTTTTAAAAAGATTTTTTTAAATTTATTGAACATGTTTTTTCTTTGGTATTATTACATCACGAGAACATTCGTCCGAAAGCTGTATTAGGTACAGGACGCCTAACCTCTCCCATGTTCTGGTTATAATTAACTTGCATGGGTGCGCACTCTTCTCACAGTATTTTCTGTGACGATGAAGGTCGGACTGACTTGTGGCATGGTTCCAAATTGTCTTCCGTTCGAGTCTCAGTGTAATGCACCAGCCGAGCATAAGAGTGTGAGCATGAAGGAAAGGGGCCGACTTTAATGTTCTCAGGCCTCGCTATGAGCAAATAACCTCCCGAGCAATTAATTGCCCGCGTCAGAGTGTCCACGCGAGCAATTTTGCTCGCCATATTTTTTGCTAAAAAAACTTTACATCTAGTCTCTCAGGGCATCTTTTTCAGGAGAGGCGTGCGGCACACACCTAAATTGTTTCAGGCATAGCTCGTTTCGAACTTTTGTCAGTTAAAACGTCCGATACATTTCCGTCTTGGTCGGACATTTTTAGATCTCAGAATTATTGAATAGTTCTGGTCCTTTAAATCCACGAGCAAGCCTATTCATAGCCAACCTGACCATCCTACCTAATTCACCGACTCCTGACTTAGTTAAAAAACTACGTAGACATAAATCTCTTTTGCCTGGCCCCTTCGTTGCTGGTAACCATGTCTTACACAAGAAATCCAGCCAAGCGGTTCTTAACTAATGCGGAGGTGAACGCCGACGGAGCACGGATGACGCAAGTCTGCAAAACTGCACTTACAGGCGGAACAGACAATATATCATGGATTTAATTGTAGATAATTTCTTCATTTGAGGAACAATTAAAAACCATAGCAGGTCCAAATTCAATGAATTATTTTCTTTATGCCGCAACTGTTATTCAAACAATTTTAAAAACGAAACCCACGTGCGGTAAAAAATTTTTTTCTGTATAAATTTTATGTACCTAACGTGTACCTTTTTTAAAAAAGATATTTTATTTAGTAGTTTTATTTAATTTAAATTTTTTTTTTAATTTGAAAGCGAAGCACATTTTTTCCTATTTGCTTGTGATGACCTTAAAAATGAACATTAAATTTATGAAAACGACAGTATAGTCATGCTACTATTTCGGACATGTAGAAAAGGAAGTTAAGATTGAGAGAGTCGCTATACCAGTAGACACTCGATCATCGTGTTTGGGGTTCACGATTTAAAACGTTCCCCACTTTTCTACTGCAAAATGAATGCGCAACAAAGATTAACCTTAATGCCCGTATCGCATGCGTTTTATAAAATATCCCTTCACTTTCACTTAAAAGACCAATCAAGTCTTGAGAAAAACGTGTACAATTATCTCAAAATGTTAATATTTACGCGAGCAGTAGAATGCTCGGGTAACGAGAATTTACGCGAGCACTATGTAGGCGCCAGCAATTGCTCGCGACTCATAACAAGGCCTGGTTCTCTATACCTTACGTTTTACATAATAACACCATTCATTTAAATTTCACAACAAAATTATGTCGGCAATTTTTTTGTCAACTACTATGCTTCAAAAACTCTGTGCTGCCACTCTCCTGAATGTAATAATTGCACACCAAAATCATAAGCTAGGCGTGCGATACTGATCACACTCCTGTATTAGTGTAGGTACGGCTACACTAATACAGGATACACTAATTCGCAGATTTGGTTCAGCTTTGTTGCCGTAGTGATGATTGACATTTTGCTTAATTAACGAATCACATTTGTGCTACATCCGCCATTTTTAAAATTTCGCAGGGTGAAAACAAACCTAGTTCGTAGGGGGAAGAATGCAAAAAAATGTGGAAATGGAAGAATAATTAGCTAACGAAAGGTAACCACAATAAAAATCTGTCTGGAAATGATGCTTAGCTATCTAGATTTTGCTCTAAAAAATTACCTTTGCTCAAACTTCCTAACATTGTTCTTAAAACTCCAAAATGTGTCTAGCTCTGCACTCTCTTCACCTAAAATACGGAAACTTTTCACCTCCAAAAAAATTGTTATGACGTCAAACTGAATCGCCGAATACTGCATGTGGGTGCAAATATTCATGACCAAGACTGCACTGATATATGTTCTTATTCTAAACATGCCTCTACCTGAAAATATAGTTCGAAAAGGACTGGTCTACAACTTTGCCTTTCAATTTGCTTAGTAGAAGGTCTTGGGATTATAAACAACACAAGTGGTACCTCGTGTGGATAAATCCATATATACCACATTTCGTGTGTCTCGCCACTTGCTGTACCATTTTGCGCAAGAGAGACAAAATACAGCTACTATTTATAGAGATGCATATCATCATGGTAAAACTCATCTAAAAAGTGGGACAGTAAATTAAACTTGTTTTTTGAATGTGTTATGTCTACATAAAGTGAGGCAGCAAATTAAATTTATTTGTTGCCTGTGTTTGCTCTTCATAAGTGGGAAAGTGAAATTACTTTATTTGGCTGCTTGTGTGTTAGCTAGCTAATAGTTAGCTATCTAGCTAGCCATGTCTTTTTTCATAACCAGGGCAACAAATTGAATTTGTTTTGTTTTGCTGCTTGTGTTGTCTGG